>NC_086021.1:18441421-19041421 GCF_036323735.1 Rattus norvegicus | reverse complement strand
ACATATCTACAATCGCCTTTGCTTGGAGAAAGGAGTTAAGTGTTATGCCTTCTTTGAATGAAGAGGAAGATCTACGAGTACATTCCTCAGAGAAACAAGATATCAGGTACTGTAGAAAGAAATATGAATCTAGGCAACAATAAATGTTCCAAGCTAACCTGTACAGTAAAGTAGTGTATGGAAGATACCACTCCTTTATTAGTAGTATTAATAACCATTGTATTTGTTTATATTTCAAATATTACCACCTTTCTATAAACCCCACCTTCACATATTCCTCCTTTTTGTCTCTAGGTGGGTGGCTCAGCAAGCCACATTCATTCTTTCATCACCCTGTAGAATCATTCTTCTCTGAATCACTTTTCTTTGGGACATCAAGCATCCAAAGGACCAAGTCCTTCCCCTTCCACTGATGTGAGATGAGGCCATCCTCTGTTACATATGTAGGGTACCAGACCATGTATAATCTAAGGTTGGTGTTTAGGTCCATGGGATCCCTGAAGGGTCTGGTTAATGGATATTTTTGTTAATTACAGTCTCCTTCGGCTCGATAATCCTTTCCCCTACATCTTCCATTGGGATATGTAGGCTCATTTCAATGATTGGCTGTGAATATCTGCATCTGTATCAGTCAGGTTCTGGCAGAGCCTCTCAGAGGACAGCCACACCAGACTCCTGCTTGCAAGCACATCTCAGCATCAGCAACAGTGTCCATTTTGGTGTCTGCAGATCTCCTGATGGCCTTTCTTACAACCTCTGCTCCATATTTAACCCTGCATTTAAACTAGACAGGGATAACACTGATTTAATAAGAGATGGGTGAGTGGTCCCATCTTTACACTGTGGTCATGTCTATCTACTGCAGGTGGTGTCTTCAGGTTCAGTTTCACTGTTGGTGTTGATGTTGGCTATTGTCATCAGTGTTGGTTCCAGAGAACCTGTTGCATCCTTTGTATCTGGGACATTCTAGAGGTTACCCCCATCCTCCAATGTTCCTTCTTTCTACATTCATTCTGCTGGTCCTCTGTGCTTCTCTCCTGTCTCTTCCCTCATCTTATCCTGCTCTCCTGTATTTCCATTTCACTCCCCTCTCCCACACACGGTCCTTCCTCCATCTGCATCCCATGATAATTTTCGTCCCCTTCCTAATTGGGATTGAAGCCGTCCCTCCTTGTCCTTTCTTGTTAAGCTTCAGAGTGTATATGAGTTTTTTGTGGATATTCTGAGCTCTTGGGCTAATTTCCACTTACAAATGAGAGCACTCTGTGTGTGTTTATTTGTGTTTGTGTTACTTCACTCAGGATGATATTTTCTAGTTTCATCCATTTGCCTATGGTCTCCTTATGGTCCTCTGTACTTCTTTAAGTGATTTTTTTGTTTTCTCTATAAGGGCTTCTATCTCTTTACATCTGTTGTCCTGTATTTCTTCGATGGAATTATTTATGTCCTTTTTATTATCCTTTAACATGATCATGTTAAGTGATTTGAAGTACAAACATTTCTTTTTCTTTTCTGCTGTGTTGAGGGTATCCTAGCCTTTTGTTGGTGTGAGAACTGGGTTCTGATGATGTCATGTAACCTCTGTTTATATTGCTTCGGCTATTATTCTTCCCTCTGCCCATCTCGTTATCTCTGGGGTTAGCTGGTTTTACTGTCTCTGACAATGGATTGATTCTCCTGTAAGCCTATGTGTCAGGACTCCAGGCACACTAGCTCTCTCCTGAAGGATCTTGTGTACCAAGAGCTGTGGATCAGGTTCAGTGACAAGGAATAGATAGAAAGCAAAAGTATCCTGTAACAGACTGCCCCTCTGTTCCTGGGTCCTGAGGGCTCCAGGCACTATCCCCTGAAAAGTGGTAGTCTCTCCTGTGATCTTGAGTGTGTCAGCAGTCCTGGAATTCCAGCCATTTCCTGGTGGGATCTGGGGAGATAGAGATGAGGTACAGGTTCAGCTCTTAACCACAGGTTTGGGTCCCCTTGGTTTTCAATCTTTCACTGAATCAGCTCACAAATGAAATTTGACTCCGTGACCAGTAAGCCAATAGGAATGATAATCTCTTTGTATTTTCAGACATGGGACCACAAAAGATTGGCACCTGGCATTTTTACATGGGTGCTATCAATTAAAATTAGGTATCTTTTTCTTTCATGTCAAATGTATTCTTAACGGAGATAATTGCTCATTCAACAAAGCATTGCTGTTGAATATGTAATAGACTATCTTTGACAAATAAAAATGTTTAGGCAATGTCATCTAGGTCATTGATTTGTAATATATTGAAGAACTCACAGAAATACTCAAGATGGTTTAACCAATGCATGGAATCCATGTTCATTAAAACGAAGAATAATATAAAGTTTATTTTTACAACTTACTGAATCATGTAATAAATAATACGTCTCCATTAATGTACCAGGCTCCATAATGATGGTATAGATTAGGAATGAATAAAAAGTATTATGAGCTTTCTCTTACAGAAATTGCATTACGATATAAGAAAAAAGAAAGATGAATGCATAAATCAGTGTGTTGGAGTTGATTGTATGCAATAATTGAAGAATCTGTCTTAGAAATAAGGTCATGGAGATTGTCCCAAGAAATGACAGCTAAGTTAAATTAGATGAAAAATAATTGAACTATATTTCGGGCAATATTACTATAAATATAAGGTCAATAAAAGGAAAAGAACTTGCATATACAAAAAGTATATGTGATAGTAGTTTGTATACATTAAGTGATGGAAGAGAGGACCAAATAAAGCTGAAGTTTGATATCACATATAGGCTTACAGAAACAATATGAGAGATAATTTTTTATTTATGGAAAATGTATAAGAAATCATTGAATAGTTTTAAATAAGTTTGTTTAACTCTCTATGTTCATAATAAGGGACACTGGTTACTTTGTATTATGAAATGATGCACAGAATGATTTGAAGGATGTTTTTGAACTCAATCTGGAAGGAGTGTCAGTTTGAAAGAAAAAGATTCATATCAGACAGTTATGTTGGAAATAATGTGTTTGGTAGTAGACTGATTATGGGAGGGCCGGAAGAAAGAAAGACAATGTCTTGTTTTGAGAAAATGAAAATATGTTGGAGTTTTACTGTGATGTGGAATATTTCATGATAAGTGTATTTAGGAGAATTTTAAAGGAATATATTTTAGATCGATTTATTTGAAGATGCTTGAGAGAACCTCTAACTCACTAGAAATTCCTATTTACTGTTCCAGGTTTGGTGATATAAGCCATTACTCAGACCATGAATAAATAGCTGTTATATAACCAAACAATTTCTTTAATAGATGCATTTTTTCACATATATCTGGTAGTTCTTATTTCATTAAGAGCAAACCTATGGTTACATTACATGTTTGTTTAGTACATGCAGACAAATAATTTGCCGATTTACTTACTCCAAACATTTTGGATTGCAATTAGCATTTAATCCAACTTTATGGGAGCTGACACAGCTGTTTGATTAGAATATAATAGTTCATGAATTTAAATTTCACAGAAAGAAGTGATTTGTTCATATTTTGTAAAGTTACAAACTCTAGAAGTGTAAAAATATATAATAAATATCTAGCTCTTCTACGTTTTCTCTTTAGTATTTTAGCGTGTTATGATATTCATGCAAAAATTCCTTACCCAGATGATTTTAACTGTAATATCCAGTACTATTAAACACATGCACAGCATTTTACAACTATGAATGATATTTGCTTTCAGAAAATTTTCATCAAATGAGCCAGAAATTCTTCATGACTTCAACACAACATGGCCTTTGGGAACAGAATAAACCACAAACAAGGAAATGGAGAAAGTGATTGACTCACACAAAATTCTTGGTTTTAAATTTAATAATCATGCTAGTTATGGGATAGAGCTTTGAAAATAGAGTCAATGACAGGATGAAAATCTCTGACGAAGAGTTTTTAAATTGAATTTTTACTAAATAAAAGAAAACAGTTGATATGAAGGTAAACTACATTTAACAAAATGACGCTGTTCTTCTGCCACTATTTATTCAATGCTTTGCTTTTTGTTCCTATATATGTTCCAGACACATTTCAATGATTCTGGTTATTCTTAAATAAATGAACATGCAGTCCAGCTTATTTAATATTCCACATTATCTTAATGTTCTTCTGTATCTTTAGATATTAAAATTATAGAGAATTATTTTGACTAGAATAAAATTTTATTGTTTCTTTATCATATGAGAGAAGCAATTATTACAGAGAATGGATACCTGATATTTTCTAAATAATCTCAATAGAGTTTTAAACCACATATATTAGATCAATCATTCATATCTTCTCCAAATGAAACTCATTAAATGTTACTATTTATATAGTATGTAGAGGGAGTGATATATAGAAATAAAAACATCACCTATGCAGCCACTATCATCTATTATCCCCATGATGAAAGCTATACTAAGATGTGAAGATGGTACAGACACATTGCAGGAAAGATCAGCATCATTCAAATGAAGATTGAGCTGGAAAGTGATTTGAACTAAGTATAGTTAAGAATAATGTAAATAAGTTTAATGTTATAAGAACTAGTTCACCTGTTATGGTTGCCTTATCCCTTCTTAACTTGGGCAGTCACATTTCTGCTCTGTGGAATGAGACAGTCTCCACCTTCTCAGCCCTCACATATTTCAGTTTGTCACTTGGTCCTCAGGACATCCATATACCTGGCGATGAATTTTATTTCTTGGAAATTCGAAATGTTCATTTTTCCAGACTTTGGAGTGAGGGTTAAAAGAAAATGGGAAGTGAGTGACATACCACAACTCTTCTGTATTATTATCAAACTGGGTTTTTTTTGGGAGATGGGATACTTGAGGTGAGAAGAAAGGAAAGGTGCTGCTTTATTTGAAATATGTTCTTACCTCATTCTGTGCCCCTGTAGAGGGGCCAGCCTTATCTGTCAGCCTGGCCATGTTCCTGTCACTACTCCACTGCCTTTCTCATACAGTTCTTAATTCTAGATACTGCTTGCCACTCTAGGTTTCATCTTGACCAGATTCATCTCATTTCCCTGTGATCCTGCTCTGAAACATACGCACATTTTTTTTTCTTTTGTTTCATTTTCAAACTTTTAAATGTTTTTGTTATTTTTTGTTTAACCTGTTTTATGGAAGCCTTAGAGGAGAATTATTCATGGATGTCTGTTTTGATTGGAATGAGAAAATAATGAAAAAAAACTCTTTTTAATTTTACAAGACATTTTCATTTCTAAGTATTTCTCTTACATAAATCCACCATCCTAGTTTATCTCCCTGTCTTGTCAGGAGTTCTTTCTTCCCATTGCTACTTGGATACTGCCTGTTAGGACTTACTGCAGAACTGTAAATGCTGGCATACACGAGGAAGGAGTTGATTCTTCTACACTTTCCTAACCCTTTTTTAGATGTAGCTTCCTACTCTCTTGAGCTATTTGAATATATTTGGATCACTGTATTCAATTGTATAGTACAATAGGGCTTGGGCCTTGAAAATATCTGTTATTATTGCCTTGTCATAGTCATACAGCTCAGGGTTAGGCCTAGTTACATTTTGGAAATTTAGTCCAAGAAGTTTGTGAACTTGGACAAAACCTAAGCAGCAGCTATCAATATTTTCAAAAGGTATTTTAATACATGAGGGCTATAAAAACCTTTAATAAATCATGGAAAAGCAGTCAGAGATTCCTGTTTCTGTAAAGTACTTGAAAAAAAATGAAAGGGAGAAAGACCATGTCCCACTTACTTTTGTCTTCACACACGGTGCTCAAATGTGACTTTAGTTTTGGTGCCTTTTCTGGTTAGAACGTAAAGTTGTTCGTGTTAGTTTGCGTTAATGATTTGCTTTTATTAATATACACTTTTGTTATTTTTTTTTGTCTTCAATGTTCCCATTAGGGCCATGGTTCCCCACTTTGTATAGATAAAAGTTGGGTTCAGTCCAGCTATTATTGTCCTGGGGAACAAACCACAATTTTGGGAAAAAATGTTCACAATTATATACTTGACCATGGTTTGAAATTCTTCCTTGCCATCACTTTCTTGTATCAACATAATTGTTTACTTCCGCTCAATTAATTTTATTGACAACTCTATAATCCCATTATGTATCTGTGTGTAGGGGGAGAGGGATTCTTTAACTTTTTCGTGGTATGTGGTTTTATTCTTCCATAAATTATTTCCCACCACCACATGAGCACAGCCCACTACCTGGCATTATTGCTTGCTGGGATCATTGTGGAAGGGTAGTGTGAAATTCATCACTGTTCTTTGTTTCAGAGATTCTTATTTTTCATAAGTAATCCATCCTATTGAAATGGCTAATTAATTATTGTATTCTCCTTCATATATGGCTGCTTCTGTGAATAAATTGCATTTTAACATTGATAAACAATAACAAAATCCCATAAAGGCAAGAACATACATAAAGAAGGAAAAGTATTCACAAAGAAAAAATGCATTTAAAATGGAGAAAAATATAAGCAAAATGAGATCAAATGTTATAGTCAGAATTATAAAATTAAAAATTTCATTATAAAATTATAAATTTGTAAGGTTGGATTTTTTAAGTTATTAAAATAACTTCTGTTATTTTAACCATATCTGTTTAGTTTCAGTTTCTATAAATTGTCCGTTGTTGAGAGAGCAGAATTGACATTTCCAACAATTTATTTTGTGTGGTGCAATATTTGCTTTGAGCTATAGTTATGTTTCTTTTATGAATTTAGGTGTCCTTGCATTTGAAACATGGTTGTTCAGAATTGAAAGTTCATCTTAGTATTATTTTTTCTTTGACAATATGGTTCCTTTCCTTATCATTTTTGATAACTTTTTGTTATTTATTATTATAATTATTATTTTTATTTTCACTTTTATCATAATATATTATTATTATTATTATTATTATTATGTGTCTACTTGATATTTTCTATGATTCTAGTACTTTAACAGGTATCTCTTTCTGATTTGAGGAATATTGTTCCCAGAAAATCACATACAAATAGTTATTGTAGCTGATTTTATTTTCATGCTTCTCATAATGTCCTGAACTTTTGAATCAGGGACCCTGCCTCAGTTGGTTCTGATTGGAAAATAGAGAAAATGATAGCCAGTGTCTAAGCAGGGCAGACAGAGCGGGAGTTTCAGGATGCTTGGACAAAGGTCCAGAGTGGAAGAAGGCATGGAGATTCTCCAGGACAGACTTTCATGAGAGAGAAGCAGCTGACATAGAAGAGCATGAGAATAAGCAAACCCAGGTGCGCTGCTCAATGTTGTCCAGGGCAAGAAAGATGGGATACAGATTTTAGCAAATAATAATGTGGGAATATCTGTGGTGGATAGTTTAGCCACTCGGAGGTTAGGAAGTGACCTTGCCATTGAGTTATTAAAGGCATAGAAAAATATAAAGACTGCATGTGTGAGGCCTCCATCCATAAGCCCCCTATCCCTATCCTCTTCCACTGGCCTGTCTTCTTCAAAGGTGTTTCCCTTCCGCAAAAACATCCCCTTGCTGCCTCCCCAGCATGCCATTGTATTTACTGGAAGATCTAGCCTTTGCATGACCAAGGGCTTCCCCCATTGGTATAGAACATGGTCATCCTTTGATACATATGCAGCTAGAGCCACCAGTCTGTCCATGTTCAATCTTATAGAAGTGCTTTAGTCCCGCGGAGCTCTGGTTTGTGACCACTGTTGTCCTTACTTGGTTTCAAGGCACTTCACCTCCTTTAATACTTTCTCTATCTTCCCCAAAGGGGACCCTGTTCTCATTTCGATGGTTGGCTGGATGCATCAGCCTCGGTATTTGTCATGATCTGGAAGAGCCTCTCAGGAGACAGCAATATCAGGCTCCTGTAAGCATGCACTTGTTGGCATCAGAAATATTGTTTAGGTTGGGGGATGTATGCATGTGGGCTGGATCCCAGGTGGTATAGTCTTAGTACGGTTATTCCTTCAATCTCTCCTCTAATCTTAATCTCCATATCATGTCCTATGAATATTATGTTTCCCCTTTAAGACAGACCATCCTCACTTGGTTCATCCTTCTTCTTGAACTTAAAGCGGTATTTGAATTGTATGTTGTGTAATTAAAAGTTTGGGGGTAGTGTGTATGTGTGTGTGTGTGTGTGTGTGTGTGTGTGTGTGTTTTGTTTTTTCTTTTTTGTGTGTGTGTGTGTGTGTGATTTGGATGCCTCATTCAGGATGATATTTTATAGTTTCATTCATATGCATATGTATTTCATGATGTCACTGTATATGATTAGTGAGTTGCACTCAATTATGTAGATGAACCACATTTTCTGTATCCATTCATGTGGTCAAATCATCTGGGTTCTTCCTAGCTTCTGGCTATCATAACTACAACTGCTATAAACATAGTACAACATGTGTCCTAGTTAAATGTTGGGGCATCATTTGGGAATATGCCCAGGAGTGGGATAGCTAAGTCCTCAGCATATACTATGTCCAATTATCTGAGGAAAGCCCAGAGTAATTTTCGGAATATTGTACCTCATTCCAATCCCTCCAATAATGGAGGAGTCTTCTTCTTTCTCCACATTTGTGACCAGCATCTTCTGTTAACTGAATATTTGATCTTAGCCATTCTGCCTGCTGTATCTTTTGATTTGCATGATGAATAATGATGTTGAACATTTCTTTATGTATTTCTCAGCCATTCAAAATTCTTCTGCTGAAAATTATTTGTTTAGATCTGTACTCCATTTATAATAGTGTTATTTGACTTCCTGGAGTATAACTTCTTGAGTTCTTTGTACATATTGAATATTAGTTCTCTTTCAGATATAGGATGGCAAAGATATTTTTTCAAGATATTAGTTGCCATTTTGTCATAATGACAGTGTTCCTTGCCTTACAGACACTTTGCAGTTTTACAAGGTCCAATCTGTCAACTCTTCATCGTAAAGCATAAGACACTGGTTTGGTGTTCTCTTCAAGAAATTTTCCATAGTCATCACATGTTCCAGCTTTTCCCCACTTTTTCTTCTATTGATTTGTGTTTATCTCTTTTTTCTGGATGCCCTTACTCCACTTGGACTTCAGCTTTGTACAGCGTGATAAGAATGGCTGGATTTACATTAATTTATACGCTGACATCTAGATGAACCAAAACAGGTGTTCTACTTGCCTGTCTCTGTACCAAAACCATATAATTTTTAACAGTATTCGTGGGTATTCAACTTGAGGTTAGGGATGTTGATTTCCACAGAATTTCTTTTATTTTGAGAATAGTTTCCACCTCCTTGTTTTTTTTTCTTATTCTAAATGAACTTGCATATTTCTTTTTCTAACTGTATGAAGAAATTTGTTGAAATTTTCTTAGAGATTGCATTGAATCTGTAGATTGCTTTTAGCAAAGGGCCATTTTTGCTACATCAATATTGACAATCCATGAATATGAAAAGACTTTCCATCTTCTGAGATTTTCTTCATTTATAGAAATTAAGTTCTTTTCATACGGTACATTCCCTTACCTATTTGAGTTACACATAGGTATTTTTTGTTATTTGTGATTATTGTGAAGAGTGTAATTTCCCTAATTTCTTTCTTGGTCTGATTATTCATGGAAGGTTACTGATACGTTAGATTTAATTCTATATCCAGGACTTTGCTGAAGTTGTTTATGACGTGCAGCAGTTCTCTGGTGGAAATTATGGAGTCACTTAAGTATACTATAATATCACCTGAAAATAGTGATATTGACATCTTCCTTTAATATTTGTATCCCTTTTTACTCCTTCTGTTGTCTAATTGGTCTGGCTAGCACATTGAGTACTTTATTGAATAAGTAGGGAGAGAATGAATAGCCTTGTCTAGTCCCTGATTTTAGAGGGAGAACTTCAAGTTTCTCTTAATTTAGTTTGATTTTTGGCTATTGGGTTGCTGTACATTACCTTACTGTTGCTGAGTATGGGCCTTGAATTCCTATCATTGTAAGACTTTGGCTATGAAGGGGTGTTTTATTTTGTCAAATGCTTTTGCAGCATCTAATGAGATGAAAATGTAATTTTCTTCTTTCAGTTTGATTATCTAGTGGATTATATTGTTAGAATTACATATTGAACTATCCTTGCATTCCTGTTATGAAGTCTCCTTGATAGTGATAGATGATAATTTTGATGTGTTCATGGATTTGGTTTCCAATGATTTGATTGACTATTTTTTTGTCAATATCCATAAGGGACTTTGTTCTGAAGTCCACTTTCTTTATTGGGTCTTTGTATGCTATAGGTATTAACATAACTGTGGCTTCATAGATGGAATTGGATAGTGTTCCTCTGTTTGTATTTTGTGGAATATTTTAGACAATAGTGGTATTTGTTCTAGGAAGTGCTGATAGAATTTTCCACTAAAATAATTTGGTCCTGGGATCTTTTCGCAATTGGGAGCCTTTTAATAATTGTTTCTAATTTTTTAGTATTCATGATACAGTTTAGATATTTTATATGACCCTGACTTAACGTTGGTAACTGCTCCCTGTATAGAAAATTGATCATTTGATCCAGATTTTCTACTTTTCTTGAATATAAATTTCAGTAATACAGTATGATGATGTTTTGCATTTCTGCAGATTCTGTTGTTTTGCTTCCCTCTCATTTCTGATTTTGTTATTTGGATACTTTCTCTGTGTCCTTTTGTTATTCTAGCTCAGGTTTATCTATCATGTTGATTTACCCTTTGATCCAGCTCCTGGTTTTATTGATTTTTTTGTAGAGTTCGTTTTGTTTCTCCTTAGTTTATTTCAGAGCGGAGTTTGATTATTTCCTGCCTTCTGCTCCTCTTTGGTGTATCTGCTTCTTTTTGTTTTTCACCTTTATATATGTTGTCAAGCTGCTAATGTATGCTTTCTCCAGTTTCACTTTGGATATTCTCAGAGCTTTGAGTTTTCCTCTTAGCTATACTATCATTGTGTCCCATAAGTTTGAGTTTGTCGTGCCTTTCTTTTCCTTAAATTCTAAAACATTTTGAATTTTTTTCTTTAGTTTTTCCTCTACCAAGTAATCACTGAGTAAAATATTGTTCGACGTCCATGTGTATTTGGGCTTTCTGACATTTTTGTTGTTATTGAAGTCCAGCCTTAGGTCATGGTGTGTGAGGAAATGCATGGGATTATTTCACTCTTTTGTATCTGGTGATGCCTCTTTTATGACCAACATTATGATCAGTTTTGGAGAATGTGCCATGAGTTCCTGAGAATAAGGTATATTCTTTTGTTCAAGAATGAAATATTCTATAGATATGCTAAAATCCATTTGGTTCAAAATCCGTTAATTTCTCTGTGTCTCCCTTTTCCCATTCTATGATCTGGCCAATGCTGTGTGAGGGTTGTTGAAGTCTCCCACAACTATTTAATTAGCGTGAGCTTTAGTACAGTTTCCTTTATAAATTTAGGTGCCCTTGGATGTAGCATATATATATATATATATATATATATATATATATATATATATATATATATATATATATATTCAGGATAGAGAATTGACCCTGGTGAAATTTTTTTCTTTGATGAATAGTCCTTTGTAATCTTTTTTTTTTTGATAACTTTTGGTTGAACTAGATACTGGAATATATGCTCCAGGATGTTTCTATAGACCATTTTTTTTGGAAAATTGTTTTCCAGCCTTTGATTCTGAGATACTATCTGTCTTTGTTACTCAGCTGTGTTTCCTTTGTGCTACAAAATTCTAGTTCTTCTTTATGTATGCAGTCTGTTAGTCTCTGTCTTTTTTATTGGTGAATTTAGCATTGATGCTAAGAGGTATTAAGGAATAATTATTATGGTTTTCTGTTGTTATTTTTTGGTAGAGGGGGAATTATGTTTGTGTGACTCACTTCTTTTGGGTTTGTTGAAAGTGGATTATTTTCTTGCTTTCTATAGGGTGTAATTTCCCTCCTTGTGTTGGAATTTCCCATCTATTATCTTTTGTAGGGCAGGATTTGTGAAAATATAGTGTGTAAATGTAGTTTATCAAAAAATATCTTGGTATCTCCAGCTGGGTTAATTGAAAGTTTGCAGGGGATAGTAGCCTGGCTGGCATTTATTTTCTCTTACTGTTTTATAAAATCCACTCTGGATCTGACTTTCATAGTCTCTGGTGAGAAGTCTGGTGTAATACTTATAGGTATGCCTGTATATGTTACCTGACTTTTTCGCTTACTGCCTTTAATATTCTTTCTTTGCTTTGTGCATTTGGTGTTTTGACTATTATGTGAAGGGAGAAATTTCTTTTTGGTCCAATCTATTTGGAGAAATGTATGATACTTTTATTATTATAGGCATTTCTCCCTTTATGTTAGGGAAGTTTTATCCTATAATTTTTGATGATATTTACTGGCCCTTCTTTATGGGAATCTTCGCTGTCTTTTACACCCATTATCCTTTGGTTTGATCTTCTCATTGTATCCTGGATTTCCTGGTTGTTTTCCATTAGGAGCTTTTTGAGCTTTACATTTTCTTTGATGGTTGTGTAAGTGATTTCTACAGTATCTTCTGCCCCTGAGATTTTTATCCTTTATCTCTTGTATTCTCTTTCTGATGCTTCTATCTATGACTTCTGCTTTCTTTATTGCTTCTATTTCCACTTATTGATCCTATATTTTTTTTAATTCCTTCATCTGTTTGACAGTATTTTCCTGTAATTCTTGAAGGAATTTTGTGTTTCTCCTTTAAAGGCTTCTACTTTTTTACCCATGTTGTCCAGTATTGCTTGAAGAGTTTTATTTGCTCCCTATCAATATCCTTTTATCATCATCATGAAAAATGATTTTGAATCTACATCTTGCTTTTTCAGTTTGTTGGGATATCCAATATTTGCTTTCTTGGGATAAGGAAGCTCTGATGATGCCAAGTAGTTTTGGTTTCTGTTGCTTAAGTTCCTGTGCTTGACTCTTGTCATCAGGTTTTCTCTAGTTTTTCGTGGTCTTGCTGTCTCTGACAGTGGCTTGACCGTCTTGTAAAACTCTTTGTCACTGTTCCTATAGACTTCTTTTCTCCCACCAAACTGTGGGTACAGAGATATGTAGGACCAGATTTGCAATGGGTGCAGGCAGAAACAGGAAGTGTCCTGTCCCATATTGCTCTTGTTTTCTGTATCCTGAGGCCTCCAGCCTCGTTGCTTGGAGCAGAAGGGTTGGTCTCGCCTGTGTTCTCAGTTGTGTTACTTTTCCTGGCCACTGGCTTCCATCTCTGGACACAGGTAGATACTGGAAGGATCCCCTCCCTTACTCTCCCAAGGTTCCTGTATCCATAGGGCTCTAAGCAGCTTCCCCTCAGTACAGGAATGTGAGCAGAGGTAATGGTTGTCCCTAAGTTCTCAGAATTGTCCATGATTCTGGGAGTCCAGCTTTCTCTCCCACTGAATTTGGGTACAGTGAGCTATTGTAGTATGTCATCTCTGGGCACAGCAAGAAACAGGAAGCTTGTACCTTCTTGATAGTATCATCCTAATAAATGGAAATATCAGGATAGGCATTGCCAGTATATGAAATATATATTGAGGCGGTTGTCATGGGGAGGTGGATACAAATAGATACAAAATACACTTGAATAAGTGTGGTGTATTAAGATGCATCATGACTGGAATCTTTGGAGAAGAATGACAGAGTCTGTATTATATAAAATGGATTATGAAATTGAGTGGAAAAATTCTTCTAATAAACATAATATAATTTTTAAATTGAATCTTCTTCATCATTTATTTATATAACACATCTTCACTAGGCATGTAGAATTTCATCGATTATGATACATTAAGGATGCAAATAAGAAAAAAAAACGAATCTTCCATAAACAGGCATTTTAGATTTTTTGTTGCATCTTAAGCAGAACCATGGATAATTCAGAGAACATAGGGGAAATCATTACCTCTGCTCCCTTAATGTAAAGGGAGAGAAAGAACTTAGAGTGTTGTCAAGCATGTGCTCACAGGTACTTACTTATATGATGGGTCCATGATCTTTATTTTCAGTGAGCTTGGTTTTGGTGGGGGTAATCTGAGTTTGAATTTTGTAATTTATTTCTGTGTTTTATAACTTATTTTACTATATCATTTATCTTTTATAAAGATTTATATTTTATTCAGTTTGTTTATTTTATTTATATTTCATTTCAGCATTTCTGCTGAGATAAGATCTCTCCAAAGTAAATGAACTAAAGAAACCGATTTTGATATTTTACTAACATAGCGATTACCGCAGACGATGTGGCTATTTGATTATAGGAGAGCACTAACTATGCTTCCTTTGGTATAGAATATGAAGATGAAACCAAAACACAAGTTAAATAATTCAAATAAGTTATTAGCTATAATGGTGAATTTTGTAATTGGATGGATTCACTATCATTATAATTTGACCTGATATGATGTAGAGAATTACAAAGAGCTAATATGTGACTATTTCAATACAAACACCTAATACACAGTGACTAATTTCACTTTCGTTGATATTTTGGTTGGGTCACAAGCCTTTAACAGCTGAGGTATTTTAGTAGCCTCCTATGTGGAGTTCTCATGCACACTAAATGTATTTACTCTATAGTATGCAGGAGAGTTCAGAAAGCATATATAATATAATGAACACAAGAAAAATAAAATTTTATAGCCATAATCATAGAAAGATTATTTGTCTTCAACATTTATGCTTGCATGTCAGAACAGGATTCAATGTGCAATTGTCTTAACACTCTTCCAGGCAAGCCACACATCCAGGGAGGGGCTGATGTGAGCGGATCCACACTGAGTTGTAGTAACCTAAATCTGAGCTGTTCTCACCATACTGTTACCTTTCATCCTCTGTGGCTGAGAACTCGTATGAACAACCCTAAGAAATCTAGGCTCTCCCGTTCTGTCTTCAACTCATTAAGTCTCTCAGAAACCACGTTAGGATTCCCAGTGTGTTCCGTTACCATAAACTTTCTCTACCTGAGGCATCTCATCTGTAAAATAAGAATAAAAAGCCTCTTTGTTTAACAAACACTTAATGTGGCTGAGACCCGGGAGCTGTCCCAGGTGCTGAACACAGAGTACATCCAGACACAGGATCAGTGCTCATGAGAGTTAAAAGCTGAGCTGGGAGAGATACATAATTAATACTATCATATATTTATATAATAAACTACTTGGAAGTGGAAAAAGCTTGAAAGAAAGAAAAATAAAACGAGGAAAAGAACAGAGAATCAAAACAGAAGGTACAGGTGTGGTTAGACTGGAAATCATGCCCACAGCAAAACAGGCAGGATGGCACAAGGTCACTTCCGAAATAAATAACTCTAAAGTTCCAGTTCTGTGCTCAGAAGAAAAAAAGTGCCTATTAAAGATAAAACTTTTAAAAAGTTTTGTTTTTTCCCAGACAACATCTAATGGAATTGCTAACCAACTGGACTAATTGAAGAAGTGTTAAAAGGGTGCCACAGAGACGACATAGTAATTAAGAATGTAAACTGCTTTTACAGAAGATCTGAGTTTGGATTTAGGCTCCCGTGTCCTGTGACCCACAAACGCTTGTTATTTCAGCTCCGGGGATCTACCGCCCCCTACTGGCTTTCTTGGACATCATGTTCTTATGTGTATTCACACACACACACACACACAAACACGTACACTCACAGAGATAATTAAAAATTAAAAAGTAGACTTTGAAAAAGAATGTTACAGAAGAATCATTTAAGGAGACAAAATAATGAGTCAGAAATTAATATTCACACAGAAATCAGTGCATGAGGAACAGAGTAATTTAAACAGAACTAAAATTAACATTTTCAGTCATGATTGCTCTGCAACATGAAATAATAGCAATATATGTTCACATCTGAAGTAAATATAAAATAGACAGCAAGCTAGAGCAGATGGGAAGGAGTAATTGGAAATATAAGATTCCACAGGCTACGTATTAATACAACTAAAGAAGTATTTAACTAGGGGTGAGTCTGTATTCTTTGACACATATTGTAAATACCAGGTGTGGTGGAAACACATAAAACAAGTGTCTTAATTTTTTTAATATATCTCGATGCTGAGGAACAGGGATACCAGAACATCTGCTGACATCCTGCTACTAGAAAAAGAGTGGCCTCATCTTTAGTGCCCATTCTTGGGAAGGTGAAAAAAAAAAGCCGGGTTATGTCTACTGGGTTTGAAGAACATGTGGACTGTGACGAGTTGGTAGCCAGAGTGCCTGCATCATCTACAAAACACAGTACTGGGGAGAACAGTGAAAGACTCAAAGAAGATCACACTGTGCCTGGGCCTCCTTCTGCTGACTCTTCTACTGACAAACTTGGACAGATAATGTCCCCACACATTCCAGGTTCACATAAACCTTCCTCTCTTGCCATAGAGATCTCGGATCTTCCACTTTTCCAGGAGTTTCTGGAACTATCCAAATGTTTCCAAAGGTCATTCCACATTTGCCCAGGTGTCCAAAGTCTTCCCACAGATCCTGAAAAGAAATCACACATTCTCCTCTGCCAGAAGGAGTGTCTTTTTTATTCCATGTTTATTAAATTGCATATTTCTTATTTACATTTCAAATGTTTTTCCCTTTCCTGGTGTCCAGGCTAACATTTCCCTAGCACCTCCCACTCCCCTTCCATAGGGGTTTTCCTCTCCTGATGCACCCCCACATTCTGCCCTTTCCCAACAATCCCATCCACTGGGGAGTTCAGTCTTGGCAGGACCAGAGTCTTCCCCTTCCACTGGTGCAGGACTCCCAGCTGCCGAGAAGGTTCATTTCTGTGCATGTGCACACACGTGTGCTGATGAGCCCGCAAACCCTCTATTCCTCTGGGGAACGTTGCCCTAGAGATATAACAGCCAGAATATAGGCATCAAGGCCCTGGCAGCCTGAGAGTCCTGCAGAGGCTGACAGTCTCCACTGCCCCTTCTGTGACAATAAGCGTTGAATGTCTGGGAATTCTGAAGTGGCTTTGTTTGTATCGACTGACTTGTAAGCAGAAATGTGAGAGCATCAGTAACCAACACAGAGGTGGCTCATATCTCACAGGTGACAGGCGGGGCACTTGTGCTTGCCCAGATGCCCTTTTATGGTGTGCATGTGTTTCTCTCCCTCTCCAGGCAGGCTTCGGTGCAGGGAAAAACCCCGTTATCTCTTTCTCCATAAAAGGATACTCAGCTCTGGTTTGAAAGTCAAACCAACAGCCATGTGTGCCGTGGGACAGCAATGAGGACAGATTCTTTTATGTATGCAAATGTATTCCGAGTGATACTTTGGATTTATAATTGTAAGATTATTACCAGCAGGTGATGAAATTAAGATTTAAATATCGTGCTCCATTTAAATGGCAGGTAAGCTTTTGGCTGGATCAGGAATCAACACATTATTGGGTAAATACTAATCGGGCTGGGATGACATCCAGTAATTAGTTAGGGCTTGTGGGGGGGGAATAAGATTTCCTTTGCTACCTGCCATTTTAGCTCAATGCAACTTTGAGGCTTCAGGGAGGATTCTGTCAGTCTCAGAAGGGTTTCCACTAGAAGGAGTAGTTGGTGGAAGCAGTTCTCCCAGCTCCGGGTGAGAGTCTAATTCTAGACCTGGGTAATTAGATCAACAGTTAGATCTAACTGCAGACACACAATAGGATGCAGTTCAGGCTGATTAGACACACAAAGCCATTAGGTGGATCAATGAAAAGTCAGCATTTCTCTTCCTGAGCAGAACAATCCTCACTGGAGCTGCGCGTGGGTGGCTGCAGGCTCCTGTCTCTACAGGTGCTCTGTGAGCCACCTGCAGGTACAGGATGGTATACAGTCTTTGTCCCAAGCCTACAGTGAAGAGGTCCTCATCCTGTCTCCGGGCTAGAAGGAACTGAAGTTCAGAGATGTCTTTGTTCAGGTCCACACAGCAAAGGGCAGGGTAGAGAGAGATTCACTCTCGGTATGTCTGATGCTTTAAGACATCCTCAGAGACACTGCTGCAAATCTCCACCCCCAACCATTGATCCCAAAGCAAGAGTGACCATCAAGATATCTAAGACTTGACTTCCACTGTGCACGGAGAAAAACTTCTGTCCGAGTTGAGGTCTCTTCTAGGGTGCACAAGGAAAACCTTCCTCCAGTCCCTCCCACCAGCTCTGGGGTGGTGGGAGAGGGAGCAGGCAGGGTCCCCCCATCTTGACATTTGCAAGGCTGTTTCAGGCTCTGTCCCCACCTTCCGGGTTTAGGTTGGGTTGAGTGGTGGGGGTGTGGAGAGCCCTGCCTGGACTATCCGAGATTGAAGAACACACGGAGGGGCTCCAGGCCACGTGCGCCCTCTAGCGCCAGTCAGAGGGACGACATCTCCGTGAGATCTCACCTGGGAGACCTGCATCCACCTCTGACCTGGGCTCAGCTGTATCCCTCCAATTTGAGATGGCCACCTGCCCTTTGTAGGTCCGTGAGCGCCTAATAGGGCTACAGGAAGAGTGTTTAGCTGCACAAGGTCTTGGATTGGGTCTTCAGCGCTACTTAAAGAACAAAACAGGGCATTTCGACCAACCCCTTTCTTTTTACATCAAAAACGGATAAATGGAGCCTCATTGCAGTTTCTACTTATGTATTTTATCTATCCATTTCTTTCTTTCTTTCTCTCTTTCTCTCTCTCTTTCTTTCTTTCTTTCTCTGTGTGTGAGAGATATGTATGTGTACTCATGTGTTTGAATGTGTATTGTGCAGACATGTGTGTATGTGTGATATAATGTCATAGATTTTCATTGCTTTCCTCTCAGATTCTCCGCAGCAAGGTCTTTCAGTCAAAATCAGACTCATTGATATGACGAGTTCTGCTTGCCACTTTCCTCAACTCTGCCATCCAAGGCTTTATTTATAGGCAAACTCCACACCCACCCCCTCTGACCCATCCCCCCATTTATGTGGGTTTCCAGGGCAGGGGAGTTGTACTAGGTCTCTGTGCTTCGATAGAAAGTGCTTTAGTTGTGGATCCATGTCCCTGGCTCCTGCAGTGTATGTCAAATGCTCATATTTGACTGAGCGAGTGTTTTGAAATTGCAAAGGAAAGATACCTAAGCCATCTCAGGCCGGGGGGCCGTGGCTCTTGGTGCATTTGGAATGTAGGTGGCGGTCCTCAGCCTCATCAGTGTCTCTGATGCTGAAATTGTAACCTTTTCTTTTTCTTTTTCCTTCTTCATTTTTTTATATCAGTGTCTATTCATTATCCACAGTGCTGGGTTGCATCAACACAACTTCCTTTAACCATGTCATGTGCTTTACCCTGTTCGACCTTCCTGCTCACCCCCATCCCCCACCCCCTGGCCTAGTCACTTTCCTTCTCCAGACCTTTGTCTGCCTTCATGACATATGGACATATTTGTTTTCTTGTTTTTGTTTTGTTTTTTTGATCTGTTAAGAACCCATAAATATTCTGTAAAGAATTACAGGACTTGGGGTTGGAGATTTAGCTCAGTGGTAGAGCGCTTGTCTAGCAAGCGCAAGGCCTTGGGTTCGGTCCCAGCTCCAAAAAAAAAAAAAAAGAATTACAGGACTCACAAATGAGACAAAAATTACACTATTTGCTTCTTGGTGTCTTGTTGACTTTGCTTAATGCGGTGGTCTCCAGTTTTCTTAACAAAGACTAAATTCAATCCCTTTTGTGGCTGGATAAAATTCCATTGTGTATGTGTACCAGGACTTATTCAATGGACTATTGTTGGATGCACAGGCAGATTCCACATCCTGGCTACTGAGAATAGAGCCACAGTAAGCATGGTGTGCAGGTGTCCTCTGATGTGTTGCCTCTGAGTCCTGTGGGCTCGATGGCCAAATGCTCAGGCTGACTGCCATTCACCGAGAGGGTCTGAGCCTAAGCTGTCTGCTCTGTCTTTGGATGGAGGCTTTGCATGAGATGACTGTGTTTGTGTGTGTGTGTGTGTGTGTGTGTGTGTGTGTGTGTGTGTTTTCGGTGAATGACTGTGCACCCTTACATTGGGACTCTTCATGGAGTTTATGAAAGCGATAGCTGTGTTGGTGAGCATTGGAGATAGATGTTTACAGCTCCCGATCCCTCTATCCCTCTTTACCCCTCTGCTACCTTCTGCTCTTTTCCCTTCCACTTCTTCCTCCACTCCCCCTTTCAAGACAATGTCTCACTATATAACCAAGGCTGGCCTCACGCTCGCAATGATTCCCCTGCCTCAGCCTTCCAAATACCAAGAAGTCCTTTCCTTGGAGGAAGAGAAAGACTTTCAGAGGTGCTGTTGTGGGCATGGGTTGCCAGGAGAGGAGTGACACCAGACTGTCTGACTTTGTACAAGGAAACTAGGACCAAAGCAGGTAGCATTGGGGACAGTGAGGTTGGCCACTGTGCCCACTCCCTGTCCCCCGCACCTAGAACCAGAGCTCTGGCAAGTCATGTTTTCGAAGGAATCAAGTCATGTCAGTAGTCAGATAGAACATGGCACAGGGATCCTTGGGAACATGTAAAGCAGAAATTATAACCTACAATTTCTAGTCTAGGAGAAGAAAGGACACCCAGTCTGTGTGTGTGTTTGTGTGTGTGTGTGTGTGTCTGTGTGTCTGTGTGTGTGTGTGTGTGTGTGTGTGTGTTCATGTGTTGGGTCATAGCAGGAAACAGGGTGGATAGCTTCATTTCAAGAATCTCTGAAATTGAGTATTTTCCTGAGCTTCTGGGGAGAGATATGGCTGTGTGGGTCTGTTTGGTATCTGATCTTTTAAATAGAGAAGGGCTTATATTGGGGGGGCCCATCCGAAGCAAAATGGACAAATTCCACATGGTTTCCCTCATTTTGGGGGCCCTAAAATTCTTTAAAGATTCATTGTGCTCATAGGAAATGGGAGAAGCAGGTGTGGGGCTGGAAGGGGGTTGAATAGACCTTGATGGATGCAGAGGAAGAGGTGCTGCTCCTCTGTTAGCCAGCAGACTGGCAGGAGAGCATCAAGTGAACAGGCAAACCATGTTGTCATCACTTGGGAAAACCATGGTGAATTACAATGAAAAGCATCCCTCCTGTCCCAAGCCAGATTCCCCAGGGCCTCTGGGCCATCACAGACACTGACTAACAAAGGCATCCATATCAGAGCTGAGAGATCCACATCGGAAACTAGTCACATTCCTCAGTTTCCCCTCTGGAAGAAACAGATCAATTACAGTCAGGACCAGCTTAGGCACAGCCTAGGTTCCAGCTGCCTTTTCCAGTGCCACCACCACCATTGTTAGTGAAGGTGATCTGGCAATGATGAGTGGGCTGCATTCTTGGGTTATGGTTATTCTAATACAACCACTATAGGAGACATCTGTTGCTGGACATGGCACCGTAGGCATGGTCATGCCTGGTTGGTTTCTATTAATATCATTCATTAATCACAGTCTTAAGTGGATGGAGGGGTGAAGGGTTTGTGGCTGTGGGACCACTTCCCTACTGGAGACTTGGCAGGACGTCGTCTATCCTGGACTTTCTCCAATATCCTCCCTTTATGCCCTTTGCAATTAAGGTTTTAAATAAGAGAGAGAATGGGTCCAGTTGGTATCCTGGAGACCGTGTCTCTGAAAGCACGAAAACTTCGTGTGCTGAATTAGCACAAACTGGATGATATCATGCTCTTCATCAAGCCTGTGGACTCTGCACTGAGCCTCATGATTATTGATTAGTGAGTGAATGTAAGACTGAAAGGGGTGGGGCTGCAGTATTGCCCTGTACATGGCAGCCGGATGTCTTCCTGTTGGCAGAGCCCACATCGGAATGACTGTGGCTCCAGACAGAGTGCCCAGGGCTGAGGATTTAAATTATGATCCTTGAATACCTAACGTAATGAGCCATCTCCCAGGCCCTGGTGTTTTGTCTGATGAGTCTGCAAGTTGCATGTTTAATATGTAAGGAATGGGAACCATGAGGAACGAGAAAAAGAGAGTGTTTGCCTCCTCTGACCACCCTCTCTGTTCCCAGGGAGGTTGTGGCAATGACAGGCTGCCCTCATCTTCTCAGTGAACTGGACTTCGTGGATGTTCTCAGGACCTTGGTGAGGGCCAGAGACGCTGCTTTGTTCTGCAGGATGTTTCTGACTCTGAAAGGTTCTGGATGAATGCCAGGTGAATGGATACCTTTACCTCACAGAGAGGGAAGTCAAGAGGCTCGATTATTGCACCAGGATCTGGGGTCTGTGGGCCCGTGGGGAGGGCTCTGTCCTTTGTCAGCAGTGGTGGGGGCACTGGATTCTGCAGTCAGAGCCTGAGCGTTCCTGTCCCATTCAGAGACCTCCATTCAGGTAAAGCTGGATCCCCTACTACAGCACAGGGGGAAATCAGTGAGTTTATTATACAGAGAAGGTGACTGTCACTGTTTCTGATTTGAACATGGGCATTTAGAGAGAGCTTTATACACAATTCTGTGGCTTTTCAGGCACCATTGTTCAAAAGGTATAATTTACAGCAAGGTTGAAGGACAAAGTGAAGTTTAAAAATTAGGTAAAATATAGTAATTGAATATACTTGTTTTTATTTAAAGTTTTTTTTTAGAATTATGTTGTTATTTTATATGTACTTCCACCTATGTGCATGTGCTATATGCATACGTTACCCTTAGGGATCAGAAGAGGGTGTCTGATCCATTTGAACTGGACTTATGGATGGTTGTCAGCTGCCAGGTGGGTGTTGGGAATGGAACTCGGGTCCTCTGCAAGAGCAGCCATTGCGCTTTAGGACTGACCCATCTCTCTAGCACGTGACTTGTTTCTCTTAGGGGATTTTCTTTTTGTAAATAAAGTTCCATGATGATTTTATGAGTTACATCGTTAGGGTCTAGGGATGAGTGTGGATTAGTAACAGCGTGAAACCACAGGCAATACACTTCCTGACCCTCAGTAAGGGCAGTTTCAATTGTGTGTGTGTGTGTGCGCGCACACACGCATGCACGTGCATGCATATGGTTTGCAGATTCCCTTGGAGGCCAGAAGAGGACCTCAGGTTCCCGGGAGCTGATTTACAGGCAGCTGAGAGCTGCATAAGTGGACCTTAAGAACAGAATTTGGGTTCCCTGCGAGTTTGGAACATGCTCTTAACTGATGGGCTCTCTCTTCAGGCCCATGTGTTTCTCAGCCTCGACTGAGATATCTTTAGGAAAACGTGCACTATCTCTGCAGGCATCCTTGGCTGGGTCGGTTGTGTTGATGTTTCTGAAGCTCAGCCATCAGGAGACAAAGGCTAGTCCCCAGAAGATACCTTCTCTCCATTTTAGCGTCACCCTTAACTCTCCAGTTCCTCTATCCTTTCTTGTTCGAACCACAGGCACAATGCTGCTTCCTCCAGGACTATGGATGTGTGTTCTCGTTGGTTGAGCAAGGACGTGAGGTTATGAATAAAGGTCAGCGTGACTCAGTGCCTTTTCCTGTACTACGTATGAAATGTTTTGTCTGGAATTAGGGCCGGGACTGGTTCAGGTGTGTAAATTAGAGACAGCCTCAAAGTCTCTTGAGTTGAGCCTCTTTTATAACTTAGAGACTCTCTGGGGAGCACTCCAGCAACCACACCACCTTTAACCCTGATCGGATGGCTGAACACAGGCTTTGGGGCCCAGATACTTCTGCAAGCTGTGAGACTGTGGAGTCAAACTCCTGTCGGGTCCTCTGCTTCCCAGCTTCTGTCACATGCAGCTCTTCAGCTTGACATCACAAACTGGAGGGGAAGAGATCTGGGAGCTCATTACCATGGGGGTCTTGGAAAGTTTGGGGGCGAGTTCTGCATTAATTATGCCTCATTTGAATAATGAGCAAATGCTATTTATTTTCCTGGAGAGCTGCTCTGAGGGAAGCAGAGAGGCTTCTCCTACAGGAAGCCTGGTGGCCCGTGTGCCCGCCGCCCATCACTTGGGGGAGGAAGGGGGAGGCAAGGGTGCTATTTTAAACTCTCTGTTATTGAGGGAAACACCGATAGCTGGAACACTGTGGGGCAATTGTCAGCTGTTTCTGTGAGAAAAGGCCTGGGGTCAGCCAACGTCTTCTCCAGTCCTTTCAACGCTGCTCTCTGCCGTGCACAGGAGATGGTCTAAAATATGCCCATCTCATCTCCCCAAACCATGTGCTCTTCTTCATTTTTTTATGGGAATGAGTAGAATGGTGGTGAACTTGGGATCATGTGGCTACCTTAGTGGTCATGAGGGGGACTCCACAGGAAGAGAGGTGTTCTCACACCAAACACCCAGATCTGCCTGATCTTGCCCTGGGTGCTTAAAAAGGATGGCATCTCTGCACCAAAAAGCAATGATTCCTCTGTACATATGGATATTTAAATCTGATCGGGGCTCAAGATCTAGTCTAGGTAAAACAAGCATCCTATGTGCCTTTTCTCTGTGATTTTTTTTTTGCAATTGGCTGGGCAGAGTGACATCATCTCTCATGTGGTACAGGAAGAAACCAGCCGTATTCCTTCAGCTCTGTAATTAAATCACATACCTTCATGCCTTTGGCTGCACCCAGCAATCTTCCTTCCCAGAACTACTTGCCCATCAGTCTAAGCCAGAGTTCAGAGCCATAAACAAAAGTACAGAAGGCACAAGCCGGATTCTGTTGACTGTGCGGCTCAAGAACTCACACATGCCGGCACTTACGAGGCTGCACACTGAAGCTGCACACACTTAACATTATGATATTGCAGAGGAAGGGAGGGTCTGTGCACACATGCCAATTTCATACTTCAGGGAGGTACAGGACTTCATGTTCTTGGGGTTTTGGAGACACCCAGACCCAACGAATGTTCTTCATGCAAACATCATGAGTCTTTAAGCAAGACTATAAACAACGGTGTAATTATCATATATGTGAAGAGAACCTGTGGTGGTTTGAATATGGACTGCCCAGGAAATGGCACTATTAGGAGGTTGGCCTTCTTGGAGGAGCGGTCTCCCTGTGGGGGTGAGTTCTTGAAATACTTCACCCAGCCATGTGGGAGACAGTCTGCTCCTGGATTCTTTTAGATGAAGATGTTGAAGTCTCAGCGCCTTCTCCAGCACCATGTCTGTCTGCACACTGCCATGCCCTCTGCCTTAATGATCGTGGACTGACCCTCTAAACCTGTAAGCCAGCCCCGATTACATGTTGTCCTTGGTCATGGTGTCTCTTCTCCACAGTGGAAACCTAACTAAGACCCCAGACTGGATAGTTCATGGGATTGCTCAAATGTCCTTTGCACCATCACTCTTTTATCTTCTGCAATGGCCCAACCCAATCTCTCTCCAGTCCAGGGTGCTCCTCAAGTCTTGGTTCTCACAGGACTCCCCTATACAAGGCACTTTCCCTCAGTGTCTCCTAGTGTCTACAATACCAGCAGCCATGGCATCCTCTTCATTGATAGGGTGAAGTCTATTCTTGCGGATGGGCACCAAGTCTCTATGTGGTTTTGTAGAGTAGCAAAGCATCTCCAGGGACAGGGCACAGATTCTGGGGCTTAGAAGTCGGCTCAGCCATGAAGAACACTTGTTACTCTTGCAGAGGACCCAGGTTCTATTCCCAGCATCCATATGATGGCTCACAGTTGAACTGTTAGCCAGTTACAGGAGATCGAATGCCCTCTCTTGGCCTCTTCAGACATCAGGCAGGCACGTGGTGCACACAGTTCCCTGTAGCCAGAACAATCACACATTTGATAATTTAAACACATCTGATATTTAAGAGGTATGAGCTTTGGATTATGGGCATGGGTGATGCTGAGAATGGATCCCAACAGCTCTCTTTTAAGGGTAGGAGGGACACCAGGAGTTTGGAACCCAGTGGCTGTAGGTGAGGGAGCACCGTATGGTCATGTCAGTATAATGCCTCCTGGTTTGGAAGTGCTCATCTCACGGCTCTGATGGTGCCCATGAGGCAGAGGTCTCAGCACTGAGCTTGGGAACAGTCAGCTCTGGGGGAAGGCGACAGGTGAATGACTATGTCTTTCTTCAAATACAATGAAAGAGGTTCTTTTCCCCATGTTTTCTGTCATCATAGAGTTCTAAAAACCCCTGTGGTCCAGATGAACTCAATTTGAAAGTCATTACAATGAAGTAGGGGGTGTGTGAGCTGACAGTTCATTAAGGAAATATTTGATGAGCCAAGAAAAAAGTGCCAGAGTTAAGATTATAAACAGGATTAATGAGCAGGGTGGATCCAAAAATTCATAAAAGAAAATAACAACACAACACGCAGGCCCTCCTCTCTGTTGGCCCGACAGGCTGCTGACAGTGTGTCCTGAATTGTCTGCATTAAATGGTTGAGGCTCTAGGCTTGCCCACATGGCCGATGTTGTCTCTCATCTGAACTTGACAGGACAACTTTATGTTTTTTTGTCCAAATTTACTGAAGCCTGCTACCTGGCTTGTAGATGGTGCGTTCTGCCTATATCTTCCTGGGCTAAGAAGGTCCAGAAAGCTCTCTGGGGGTTCCTTTTAAGCATAAGTGCAACAATAACACAGAGGAGGAATCCGTCTTTATGACTGAAGTTACACCTTCCAAAGTGCTGCTTCCCAATGATGTCATCTTTGGTGACATCTTGCTAGGGGTGGGGTAGGGGAGACATTTAGATCACAGTAACCTATACCGATGGAGATGGCTCTCCTCCGGCTTGCACCAGCATCATCAGGCTTCTGTGTGAAGGCAGCACAGGCAATGTAAGTCCCAAGCATGTCCCTGTTATGTCTCCTTGGCCCTAATGTCCCCTGTACCATGACCCTCACCCTGCAACAGCTGCCCTTGTGTGCACCAGAGCTCAGCTTTCCTGATGTCAGGAACCTGGGATCTACCTGTTTCTCCTTTTAAACCCATTTGTTAGCTAAAGGATATGGGTCAGCAGGTAAACTGCTTGCTGTACAAGCATGGAGACCTGAGCTTGGATCCCCAGAGCCAACTTACAAGTCTAAAGTGGTAGCATGCACTCTGACCCCAGAATCAGGGAGACAGAGACCTGGGGACCTCTGAAGTTCACTGGCCACCCAATAGTCAATGTTTTACTTAGGATTATACTGATATGAACGGACACCGTAACCAAGGTAATTCTTATAAAGACAACATTTAATTGGAGTTGGCATACAGGGTCAGAGGTTCAGTCTATTACCATCAAGGTGGGAACATGGCAGCATCCAGGCAGGCACAGTGCAGGAGGTGCTGAGAGTTCTACATCTTCATCTGAAGGCTGCTAGGAGAATACTGGCTTTCAGGTAGCTAGGATGAGGGTCTCAAAGCCCACACCCACAGTAACACACACACTCCAACAAGGCCACATCCACTCCAACAGTGCCATACCCTCTAAAGCTGCCTCTCCCTGGGCTGAACATACACACACACACACACACACACACACACACACACACACACACACGCAGGGACACAGGCACGCACGCACCCAAACCATCACAGCCATCAGTTCCCAGATCCCAGTGAGAAAAGCCTACCTCAAAAACGAAGAAACGCATTGGCAAGATAGCTCAGCATGCAAGGGCACTTGCCACCAAGCCTGAGGATCTGAGTTCAATCCCCAAGACTAACCAGGTGGAAGATCGAACTGAATTCTACAACATGTCCCTTGGTCTCTACATATGTGTTGTAGCATGTATGTGTCTCCTCTGATTAAGTAAAACTATTTCAAAGAGGAATGACACCCAAAATTGTCCTCTGACCTCTACATGCATGCACATACACAAGTCACGAGTGTACACACACACACACACAAACACACACAAACACACATACACACACACCACTTGTCTTGGAGACCAGTCTCATGTCGATGTGTTTCAGGATAATACTGGTCTTAGTGCAGTTCTTGTTCTATTGTCCAAAGAGAGAGATATCTCTAATAGGGCCGGGTATGCACAAGGTTTCCCATCTAACGAAACAGGAAATGGGAATGTTATGTTTCCCAATTTCAGGATGAAAATCAATGCATTCTTCTCTGTGACCTTGCACGTTCCTGCTTATCTTCAGAAGTGATAGCCAGACATTGCTGTCAACTGGTCAATTGGAAGAGCCAATATGACATTGGGGTGGAACAGGGATGAGAGACAATCTGGTCCTGGTCTACGCACAAACCCACAGCTGTAGGGAGCCCTTCCCCGCTTCATTTGACATAGTAGGGACAGCATCAGAGAGAAAAGGACTTATGCCTCTTAAATAAGAAACAAGCTTATGCAGTTTCATAGGAAATAAGCTGACACAAGTTTGGGTTACTGTTGATTCTTGTCTTGAGTGAGTGAAGACACAGTTTTCAGCTTTCCCTAATAGGCTCTGGGTTTCCTTTTAACATTCTAATCTCGATGGTCCGAATTCCCACTCTTTGTGTGTAAGGTCCTTATGGTGCTTGAATCACTCTGGTCAGGCCATAGGTCCTAATAGCTACTTAATGTTTCCTTTTCAAACACATGGCTTGGGATTAGGGAGACAGCTTGGGGTGGAGCCTGAGGAACTGGACACAAGGTAAAAACTAAGCCTGGGAATAAGTTCTTGAACCAAGAGTTGGAGAATTCCTGGGATTTACTGCCAGCCCTTCTGACCTACACTGGTGAGATTCAGGCCACAGAGAGACCCTGGGTCAAAAACAAGGTCTGCATGTCACACACATGAACACATACACGCATAGCACATATGCATATATGCGTACACACAAATGGGAAAACATGTTATTAAACATCCATGCATGTAACAAATTTTCCTCAGAAAACCCACAGAGCACTTTCTTTAAAGAGGAGATAGTTGCAAAAACAGATCCAAGAGAAAGGAAGTTGTCATGGAAACGAGTCTGACACCCCTTCATTATATGGGGATCCATGTAGACTTAGATTTTTTTCAAACCTCCTTTAATAATGGTTCTCAAATGCTTAGAGCCCCCTTCTGGCCCACTGTCCAAAGGTAGTGGAGAAAGATGATAAATACAGCAAGTGGATGTGGACCTATTTAGAAGTAGTTCTTTGGGGCAAATCCCATCTGAGCTGTCAGGACACCGGCAGTGCAGTCCCGTAGTGTCAGAATACCAATAGTTCAGTTGAAAAAAAAGTCACCAAACACAAGTCAGCACTGGTAGCACAATCTAGCAAAAACAGTCGGGCCTCGATCAAACTGGCACTAGTCGGCAGGAGTGACCAGAACCAGCTGGAACACCAGCAGCTCTTTCCACACCTCAATAAAGTGAAGGTCAGTGAGAATCGAGACCAAGGAGGGATTGCATGCAAACAATGCAAGCACCTCATCAGTGTCTACTGAGTCATACTCGTAATCTCTCCTAATATCATGTGACTTGCCTTAACCAAACCCCACATGAGTCTGCATCACAGGACTACCAGAAATTTCCACTTCAGACATCAGAGTGTGAGGAGCGAGAGAGAGACTGAGACATATGGAACAAACAAGGATATCCCCTTGAATTGTACCATGTCCCCAAATGACTGGGAAGGGAAGATACCTCTTTGCCAAGCTGCTAAATTCCATTTAAATCACAGTGGCCTCCAACTGGCCTGTTACCTAAAATTGTCTCTGTTGTTACCTGATACACATGCCTTATACTTTGTGGCTGATGATGGACCTTCATTCAATAGCTGTAGGTGTCCTTTTGCTACTTTGTAGGTTCTCCTTTCCTTCACATTCAAACCCGTAACACTAGACAGGAGAGAAAAGAAGAGAGAGGGAAAGGGGATCTATAAACATTAGACGACCTCGTGTTGATTAGGGTCATCGAGTTCCTTGTGGGGTAAGTTTGATCTTCATTGTCAGGATGCTTAATTTCTTCTTTGGGCGTGACTATTTATCAAACTGCAACCAACAGCAGCCCACCTCTGGGGCTCTAGCATTTATATGTTCTCTGAAAAGTCTCCAGCATCCCAAATGTTACTCACTTGCAAACTCTATCTGCTGCTGGCAAAATCACGCCCCTGCCAGAGCACGAGGCAAATCATAGTCAGCCACTGTTGACAATCAGAAGCAACCCCATGCCCCACAGCCTGGATTAAAACAAAAACATAGTCTTATAATATTTCTATGTTTTTAAATACACCAAAATTCTCACTGCAAATAGCCAGTTTAATTTGGATATTAGTATAACTGACTTTCTATCCTTTAATCCATGGAGGGAATCCTGATTAGCTTGAATCAGTCATGCTAGCTTTGTCCTGTGCATGTCACTGGTGTTGAGGTGCATCAGAAGACTCACTGAGACACACCAAAAATCTTCTGAGGAAAGACTTTTTTCTGCCTGTCAAAATTAGGGAGCTATCCAAGACAGTTTCATCTCTCTTCCTCTTCCTCCCATCCAGGGTTGGAGTTCTGCTGTGGAGGAGTGTAATGTGTTCTCTGGGGATGCAGCCACCATCTTGTGACTACATTATAGCCAATCACTGAGGGCAGTAAGACGAGAAAGATGGATGAGCCAAGAGTCCTGTGGGATGGCTGGGCTGGTAAACTGATGCTGTGTGTGTTTGGTGTTTCTTCCCAAGTAAATCACACCCTTGGGATTAAGGGACACTGATTGGTTTTATATTACTGTGACCAGACACATTCCCAGCAGATATATTTATTGTGTCTGCCCTTCTCAGGCCAGAGTTATTGCCAGCCTCATTTGAACTCATCTTCTGTCCTATAGGAACCCCACTTGGCCAGCCCCTCCCTAGGCCCTCCTTAGCAATTAGCAACCACACACTCAAATAAGGACCAAAGACCCAGGAGGTGGATGTGACACAACAATTAAAACACACTCACCAGGAAGGACAGTGGGATATTATTTAAAAAGTTTCTGCCCAAAGAAGAGTGAAGTCAATATAATTTTAAAGATACATTCTTTTATCTCCCCCTCTCACCGTTAAATGTTTGATAATTATCTCCTAAATATCTGACCTTTCACAGGACCACACAACACAGATGATATCCACCCCTGCCTTCTTCATGATTACTGTGGGTGTTAAGTTATACTTCATGGACTAAAGGTATTTCCTTTTTTTGTGCAGCATAAGGCAGATGAGGTTTCTTCCAGAAACTTCACATTTTACAAATGCAAAATGCCGCCCTATTGAGAAACAAAGCAAAATCCTTCATAGCTCACATGGCTTCCTGTATTCTGATTAAAAATTTAACCCACATGGCATTGTCATGGAAGGAACGGGAGCCTTAAAGAGAGACTGTGGTCTGACACAGGAATGGCTTTCAAAGGTCCTGAGGTGGGGTTCTCGGGCTAAGGAGCTGGCTTAGCCAGTAAAGAGTTTGCAACGAAAGTATGAGGCTCTGAGTTCGGTCCCTAGAACCCACGTTAAAAAATAAAAGTCAGACATGGTGGCCTGGAATCCTGGTACCAGAGAGGTGGACAAATGCATCCCTGAAGTTCTCTCGTCCACCAGCTCGACTGGTATGTTTGGGGTGTAAGTGTGAGACTTTGTTGCAAGAAAACAAAGCAAGGCAGGGTGGACCTGTCTCAGTTACGTCTCTTTGCTCTGATGAAATACTGTGTGAACTATCTCAGGGAGGAAAGGGTTGACTTCAGCTTGATCAGTGCCCATCAGGAAGAAAGTCAGGGCAGGAACCGAAGGCAGAGACTTGAAGGCAGCAGCTGAAGCAGAGGCCGTGGAGGAACAACCGCTTACTGGCTTGTTGCTTATTGCTTGGTCACCGTGCTTTCTTCTCTAACCAGGGCCACCCACCCAGAGGTGGCGCCATCCACAGTGGGCCTCCACATGAAAGACCCCCAAACTTGGGGAGACTCTTGCTCCGTCACGGGTTGGGTTACCCCCAGGAAACATGAGTAGCCGGTCTTGATGTAATCAACAAGAGGCAGTTTTATTTACGAGATCTCGGGCTGACACGTATCCCACAAAGGAGACTGAGTCAAGCCCCGAGCCTCTCTAGGCAGGAGCTTATATAGGGAAAACCAGGGGTTTCGTGTAGATACACATAATTGGCTAATACAAAGGGTGCACAGTTACTTTTGGCATGGAGTTACATTCAACAAAGCATATGTGTAATCTAGCATCTCAGAAGTGTGGACCGGGCAACTCATCTCACTGCAGCAGGGGGATGACCCATTCTCAGAGAGTGAAGCAAGGGGAGGGGGTGATTCCAGATGGCCAGTGTTCTTGGGAGCTGATAGTCGGGCTGGTGAGCCCTATCTCAAATTCTCTCAGGCATGTCTGGACTTTGTTTGAGACTAACTTTTTGAAATTTAACTCTTCACACACACCAATCATTATTCCAAAAGATGCCTCACAGATCTGTCCACAAGCAAATGCAATGGAGTCAAATCCTCTGCTGAAGTCCTCTGTAGTAAAAAAAAAATGTTTAATAAATCCCGACGCAGGGTTACTCACCACAATGGTTTCTGTTCCCGAATGAAAGAAACATGCCCAGCCTCTATATCTAAAGCAGCCCATAGCTGGGCAGCTGCCTACCCTCCATGCTGTTAGAATCCACTTCCCAGCAATAAGTCCAAGTTACTATTTACTAATTTCTATGCTTCATCTTGGCTCTTCTTGAATCCAAGTTGCAGCCCTCTGGGCCATGATCTATTTGCCCTTTTATACGGCAGCTCTGCCCTTCTGCATGTTATTTCCCTTCCATGGCAGCCTCTGTCTCCTCTCCTCCACACTCCCCTAAGGCATGGGGAACTCTCTGCCCTGCCTGCTCCAGGACCCAAGCCTGGGAACCCTAAATCCCATCTCTCTCTCTCTCTCTCTCTCTCTCTCTCTCTCTCTCTCTCTCTCTCCCTGCTATTTTTGGCTAGAATCTTTATTCACCAATCAGAATTAACTGCGGGCAGATTCCCAGAAGCTAGGTGCAGTCTTTCTTCTGCAAACTTATTTGGGGAACCCAATTAGTATTAGAAAAAAGCAGCTACAATCTCCTATTCCCAGGTGTGTCAACTTGACCACTGAAGGGAGTTGAGCCAGTGACTGAGGAAGACAGCTAAGGTTGACCTCTGACCTCCCATGCTTATGCAACCACACACAGGTATGTATTCATTTATTTAATTCCAGAGCAGGATATTGGCATGGACGGCAGGGAGAGTGGATCTGGGGACAAGTAGATAAAAGAGAAACAGGTATTTGTAATCACCACAGAGAGCTCCCTTCTTTCCTCTCAGAACAAAGGAGACGACAGCCAGAGTGTCCTCTGCCTAACTCTGTAGGGGCTTCTCAAGGGCAAACCCCAAACCTGCAGCGTTTCCCCCAAGTCTTTGTTACATGACGCAGCAGTGTGCATTAAGTTGAAAACAAAAACAAAAACAAATCAACAAAACTCCCCCAAATAGGTCTAAAAGTACCAAGAAAGATTAAAACCATCTTGTTTAACAAGAGACACCTGTTTATTCCTATTTGATGAACGGGTGTTTCTCCAAATGTTAGGATTTTTTAAAATTGTTATTAAACAAAGTAGAAGTAGAGTAGAAAGGACGAGAATGAGACAAGAAGTGGTGGCTGGTCCTCTGGGGAAACGCTAGGTAGAATCAGGCAAATTTTAATTCTGAGAAAGCTCAGGTTTGACCATGCGGGCTGTATGTTATTTCATGGTTTCTCGTGAACTCATCTGAACTTTGGTTTTGCATAAGTGCACTGAGACCCCCTTCTGTCTTGGACCTGTGTTGTGTTTTGCATGCCCAGGGTGCCTTTCATTCAATAGACAGACACACTCAGGATCCTCTCAGGTGCTAAGCACAGGTTGGTGATAGTCCCACATGGTCCTCTCTTTGGTGAGCCTGAGAGAGAATGGGTCAGGGGTCAGCTAATAATGCAGACCCTTTCATGCAAGTGACAGCTTTATAATATTTTATTTATTAAGAAATGGTAATTTGCTTTAATTAATTAATTAATTAGTTAATTAATTCAATAGTGTGTGTGTGTGTGTGTGTGTGTGTGTGTGAACTTGCCACTGCAAGTATGTGGACCTCAGGTCCTCAGGCCTGGCAGCAAGGGCCTTGACCTGCTGAGCATCTCACCAGCCTGGAGCAAAATGCTGACCAAAGGAGGCAGTGGGCCTTGAATGAAGTGTTTTCTTTTCCTTTATTTTTTTCAGAGCTGGGGATCAAACCCAGGATCTTGCACTTGCTAGGCAAGTGCTCTAACACTTAGCCAAATCCCCAACCCCTGGTGTTTTCTTTTTAATCTCTTTTATTATTGTCTGAGAATTTATAGAGATGCATGTAAGGCGTATTTGTTCAAATCCAGCCCTTCATTCTCTCCCTTCCAATTCCCTTGTTGCAATGTCTGTGTTACAGGAAATGTCTAGAGAAATGTGGATTTTGGAAGACCTGGGTCAGGTCTGAGCTGCTCACATCAGCCCTTCAGGGAGACCTGGTGATTAGCAGGAACATTAGCCACTTAGTGGGTGGGAAATGCCCCATTATTTCCATTTTAAATGTCTAACTAGGCCCGGTGGGAAGCAGATTCTTATCACTTCAGAAAAGCCTTCAGTCCCCTTGACCCCTGTCCCCAGCCCAGTGCCAAACCTAGAGGGCTCTTGTGTTTGGTGAGGATTGTCCTGGTGCGCTCAGGGATTTCTGCATTTGCTCGAGGACTCTGGGTGTTGGTGTGACTCAGACAGCACAGGGCTCCTGGCTTCTCTGGATTTCCATGAGAGAACTCCAGTCCTTCTGCAGACTTGATTGACAGGGTGTTGGTACTGCTATTGGCGTTCCCATTAGGGGCTGATGACTACTCTGGCTCATGACCTCTCACTGGAGTCTGGCCTCCAAGGTTTGCCCTTCAGACTCGTTGTCTTTACTTCAGGGAGGGAGTATAGGGCAGGTCTTAGCAGAAAAGATGCTGTGTTTCTGAGTTGGGGGAGAGTGTGAACGTGGGACAACTGCAGCTTTGTCTGATGTTTGATGTCTGGATTTGCCTTCCCTGAGATTTTTGCCCCCCCATCCCTGCTACTTCCTTTCTTAGCCCTCCCTTCCTGTCCTCCCTCCTTCCCCACTTCTTTTCCATGGTGAAGACCATTGCTTCATAACATCTTATTATTAGACATCACAGAGGCAAAGACATTGGACCTTGTAGTCACATGACTTCACAGAGGAGAGAGAGATACTCAACATTCCAGGCTGAAGAGGTTGGTCCCTGCTTCCCTCTGGTGCACCCCCTCCCTTTCTCGGATAGTTTGAATGTGAAATGCTGCTCAGAGTCTGTAAACGCAGAAATACAGCTCTCACCTTAAGGGACTAAGAGTGTTTTATCCCGGAGCCATGTAGAGTGATCATGGTCCAGGAACACAAATTTGGGTCACCCCTTATCCCAGTGTGGACGCAGTTTCACACAGTTTCATAGTTTTACAGAACAAAGAAAGTTATAGTGCAAGGCAAATGCAAAATACGTTGGTGGGCACACACGCAAGGCAGTTAAAGCAAATTGGGGGGATCTTTTCTATGTCCTCACGATGCTATCTGATGACATTCTTAGCTTTTGGATTGGTGGTTTCTAGGGGTTTACTAAGTTAATAGATTACAAATTTTTTTTAAATCTCTGACATAGATTAGTTTTGACAAAGAGGTAGACAAAGAATTCTGGGGGCTAAAACTATCAGGTAAGTAGCCTCTGGATCAGCAACATTCCCACATTTCCTCACCAATGCAGCTCTAACCAGCCAGTCAGCTTTCGCAGACAGCTTCTTCCTAGAAATTCTCATTTAAAGGGCACACATGATTGAACAGTAGGACCTCAGGTGCTGGCACCATTTTGCGAAGGGATTGAGGAACATCTTGGACACGGGGACAAGCTGGCAGGCGTAGAGCCACAGAGGCAGACTGCGAGGTTCAAGGCCTGCCTGTCCCTGACTCCAGCCTGAGTATATCGTGGGAGCTCGGTGGACAGTGTCAGCCTCCTTTTTCTTCTGTCAGGTACTTTGTTACGACAGTAAGGGAACTGATTAGTGCAATTAATAGCAGTTCAACTAACTAGAATCAGTCTTGGGAGCCAAGGGTACCGTTCTGTCTTTGCGCTGGGTGAGGAGTTGGTGAAGATGCTGTTGTCTCCTTCCAGAATGATGAGTTGACATCTTTACATGCAAATGTCTGTGTGCGTCATTGATTGGCAGGCAGGGCCTTACCCATTGTATCCGAGTGAAGCTGATCCCATATGGACTGGAGTTGGCTCCCGCTCCATTGCTGTGGACTTCTGAACCCATGAGGAGAATGGGAAGCAGAGGAGGTCACTATGTGACAAAAGAGGCAGGGATGGACGATGTGTCCACAATCAAAGGGTGGTGGCATCCTGCAGAAACAAGGGGAGGGGCAGGGAGCTCTCTCTCTCTCTCTCTCTCTCTCTCTCACTCTCTCTCTGTGTGTGTGTGTGTGTGTGTGTGCACGCGCGCGCGCCCTACTGACACTTAGTCTCTAGACACTCACCTTCCAGAATGCTGAGAGAATGAGCATCTGTTGTGATATCCCCCATGTATGGGCATGTGTTGTAGCCACTTTAGGGCACTCACACTGAATCCCTTGCTGCTCTCAGCTTGGCCCAAGCCCAGTGGGGATGAAATGGGCACACAGAAGGGGAGATGCTTGCCCTGAGATAACCCCTGTAGATCCTGTCATAGCTCTCAGCTCTCTGGGTTGAGTGGTTGTATATCCCAGGGCCCATTTGTAGTCAAGACCCTGTTCCTAAGCAAGTGCTATTCTTGATAGGATGAACAGCCGACTCTTAGTGGGATGTCCACTTCTGGAGCCACTGCTGGAGCTTCTCTTGGGACAGTGGCACTGAATGTGTGGGACTATTCCTCTCTTAGTGCTAGACACCAGGTAAATCCTCTCAGCCCCAGGACTGCTCAGTGTGGGTCTCCTTCCTCCCATTCTGTTTATCACCATCTGAGAATTCAGGATGGGTCTCTATGTGCAGACCTGTAAGAGCTGTTCTCTGCCAGGCGAGCCTCTCTTCTCTCCACTTCCCCAAAGCTTCATGTCTCATTCATGTCAGCACAGAGGAGACATGGCTGATGGTGTAGGACATCCTTCTTAACTTCCCTGGGAGCTTGTCAGAGCTGCTTAGAGGGGCAGAACTTGTGAATTTCTGCCTGCAAAGGCAGGTCCACTCTGTGGAGAAGGGAGGCAGCAACAGACTGAGGGGTAGAACTGAGTCCAGCCTGCTGCGGGCTCCCCTGTGTTTCCGGAGCATCTTCATTACACAGTTTTGTTTGCTCAACTCAGTTTTCCGTATCATCACTCTTGGCACCCTTTGGTTGTGGTTTGAAATTTTGAGCTAATGTTAAAGTAACCTCTGGAAAGGGGTGGAGCAAGAGAAGTAGTTTCTTCTGTTCAAGTAAATCACAACTTTGTAAGCGGCGGGCGAGGTTGTTTCAAGTTTAGCTATTTTCCCCTCTGGGTTTCTTGTATCTTCTTCTTTGAGGCCGGGGAGTCGGGCAGGGATCCTGGCTGTTTCACACTGCACACCTTAGGTCTTAGGATGTGCTGCTGGGGAAACAACAGCCATTCTCTACAGCACTCCCTCCCTTAGCACGGTACCTTGTGATACATTCGGTATCCAAAGGACAGCACTAGCTAGAACATTCTTTGCTATGGCTTTAGTTACATTGACTGAATGAATGTTGTTTTGGGACCTCTGGTTTATTTATTCATGGGTTGTGTTGGGAATCCATTGGAATTGAAACATTCCCTTCTGGAGGGAAGAAGGTAGATCAGAAGATTCAGGAAGCTTAAGAAACCTTTAAGGCTTAGGAATCTCGAAGGTTATGACGATCAGGTCCTGTTCCAAAGAGCAATAAGATGAGAACAATTGCCCCAGGGGTCGGGGGCAGCCATGGTGAAGGAGGCTTCTTGGGTGGAGCTGCCTGCTAGTTGGGATGAAAGCTACAGGATGTAGCTATTTTATTTTCACCCATGCTGGAGAGGGTTTTCCACGGATAGAGTTGTCTGAGCCACTCGTCTGCTCCTGAGTAGCCATGATAAGGTAGACCTGGCTGGAATCATTTGTAGTTGGAGGCCTACATGAGGTGAACACACATTGTTCAGGTCTACCCAGGACAGGTCACGTAACATAAGCTGCTAGACATCCATGTAGGTTAAAAAGTAGCAGAATTCACCCTATGTTAACATAACCAGAACTAGGTAGCTAAGGGATCAAAGCTAATGCAGGGTATTGGGCACAGGTTCTAGAGGACCCAGGGGAGGAAGGATGTTCCTCATCCTCGCCCCTCATCCCTGCACCTCTGTGCTGGTCCAGATACCACCAGGCAGGATGCCATTCTACAATCCACATCAACATTGGCCAGATCCAATACTTCATGAACCTACAGCACTACAAAAACCTCACTTGCTTCAGGGAGGACACAGCCAGTACAGAAGTTGCTTAAAGTTAAAGGAGAACTATCACTCGTGTAGGGAGAGGAACTTTTCACTCTACAGGAGCCTTGTGTGGTGGCTCGGGCCTCCAGGGATCCACAGTTCTTACTTCAGGGCTCAGCAAAGCTCGGGTCAAATGTAGTCATTGGTTGGAGCTGCCTTCCTTGCTAACTGAGGTGCCGCTCTTTTATTTTCTGCCGCAACGAAATTAACACTTAATTACGGTGGCATGTTTTTCATCTTGTGATACACAGTGCTGACCAACGCAGGCACAGAGAAAACATAAACATCTGTTTCTACCTCTCTGCGGGAATAGGATGCTTGTTTCCTTTGGGGAAGTTGTGAGTTCCCCTGTAACACAGGTTATGTTCTGAAAGGGAAGGAGGGGGGGGCTCCAATCTCTTCTGTAGTACTTGCATTCAAATACAATCCTGTCTATTTATCTTATCTGTCTGTCTGCCTGGCTGTCTATCTTATCTAATCTATCATTTGTCTATCATCTATCATCTATTTATCCATCCATCCATCTAATTACTATCTATCTATCTATCTATCTGTCTATTATCTATCATTTGTCTATCTGTCTATCTATAATTTGCCTATTTACTATCTATCTACCATTTGTTTATCTAATATATATCATCTATTTATCTACGGTGTATACCTGGGTGTGTGTAGATGCATATGTGTGCAGATGTGTGTATATGTCTCCACATTCTGGTAGAATCAGAGAACAAACTCAGGCCACATCCTCAGGCATGCTCTGTTTTTTCGAGACAGGGTCTCTAATTGGTCAGGAGATTACCAATCATGCCAGCTGTGGTGGTCAGCAGATCCTTGGGATCCTGTCCTTGTTTCCCCAACTGGCATTAGAAGCTTTCTCCACTCACATTTTGATGTGGCTTCTGGGAATCAAACCCATGTATTCATGCTTACGAGGTGTCCTGGTTAGTTTTCACTGACATCGTGACATAACATAGAAGAGACTTGACATAGAGTCTCCTGGTGAGAGAACCTCAACAAAAGTGCTGCCTCCATCAGATTGGCTTGTGTCCTAATGTGTGAGAGACTGTCTCGATTGACAGGTTATGATGCTGGGCCCACCCACTGTGGGTGTCATCATTCCTGGGGCAGGGTGTCTGGGCTTCATGAGAACATGAACTACGCATGGGCTAGTTAGTAAGGCTGTGAGCAGTATTCCTTTGTAATTCTCTCCTCGAGTTCCTGTCTGACTGCCTACAAAAGCTGGTAAGCCAAGGTGCAAGCCAAAGAAATGTTTTCCTTCTACACGTTGTTTTTGGCTAGAGTGTTTTATCTCAGCTGTAGAGAGACAGACTAATATGTGACGCAGACACTTTACTCACCTAGTGACCTGCTTATTTGCAGTCATGCATTTTAAAAGAAAAAGCTTTAGGAATGGGAGCCAAATGGCTGACACTTTCTAGGGTGAATACAGAAATCAGATTCCACAAAACTAGGATATATATATATATATATATATATATATATATATATATATATATATATGTACATATATATGTGTGTGTGTGTGTTTTATATATATATGTGTTTGTATGTATTGTATAAATATAGTATATTGTATATATACAGTATAAAGATATCACATGTGTGAAACTAAGTGCACACACGCTAATATATATGTGTATTTATAAAATTATCAGTGCGTTCCATGTATGTATGTTTATGTGTGCATGCATGCATGTGTGCTCATGTACTTGGTGTGCATATGCATGCAGACATATGTGTCATGCATGTCTGTATCCATGAAAGTGTATGTCTGTGTTGATGCTACTTAGTCTTGTCCTCCACGCCGTAATCAGCCTGCTTCTCAGTGTCACTTTAGATGGAGCTGGGTGTCCTCTCCTTCCGGTAGGAAATGATGGACCGAAAGTGAATATGATCATAGAATGGAGACCCCAGCAGAGTTCATACACACATGGTGGGAATGGCTCTGTACTCAGTTAGAAGCAGGTACTCAGGTCTCTGACTCTTGTCTATGAGCCAGAGAAGGACACCTTTCCTCTCTTCTCTCCTGCCCTAGTTTCCATGAAGTGTCCGCGTGCTGCTCCTCAGAGTTGCTGGTAGGACGCTCCCCTGGCTGTTTCCACAAGAGACACACCTGCACCCGGAGAAGCCCAAGTGGGGACAGCGGGTATCTGCTGGTGCCGAAATCCAGGTTAACTCCAGCACTCCTGCCGATCACGTAACAGAGCTGTGCAGTAGTCGTGGGGGTATAATTGATCATTCCCACTTGCCTTGTAAACCTTGGCCATTATCCTTCTTGTCCAGGCTTGAGAAATGGCCACACAAAGAGTTTTGCTACTACCTTGCCCTGGGAGAGAGCAAAAAAAATTTTAGTAGTAATTATTAAAAGGCTTTTAATCCATGAACACATAACCAGCTGAAATGGGCTGAAAGTGCCTGTGACTGAATGGAGGATGTGTGAGGCATCTTTATCTAATAACCACCATTTGCCATAATAAAGATTTATTTTAAATCAAAGCCAATGAGTCAAGTTCTTTTCTTTAAATCTACCTCTGCCAATAGCCCTACACATCCGTAACCCATTTTACTGCCATCTCTTCTACTGAGAACGGAGGCAAAGGCTTTCTATTCTCCCCAATGTCCCCACAGACTCAGTACTGATTCCTTTGGGCCCTCCGTGGAAGGTACTTTTAATCCTAAACCCGCAGGAACCGTTTGGTGCGGGGGGTTGTGTCGGGTTCAATGTTACCATTTGTGTGTCCAGCTTGAGCTCATTTCTCACATCACGTTCTCTTATCCGCGTGCTCGCCCACCCCGAATCATTTCAGACAAGGTAGTACCCGCTTTCTTTTCCCAGGTGGGGCTTCTGTTCTCTTCTTGTCTCTTGGACTTCACGGAAAGGGTCTCACCCCAAGTCCCCTGAAATAGTTGACAAGGTAAAGCACATCCTCGGGTGACCAGCAGGGGTTTTCAGAGCTAACACGCACAGTGGAAGAAATATTGGTAAGATTTATTAAGTCATGAAGTAGTCCCAGGACTAATAATATATGAAAATAAAAGAAAGAAACCCAGCTTAAATAACAATGCACACACACACACACACACACACACACACACACTCACAGACACACAGTCCTTCTACACAAGCATGCACACGCACTCAGGTGGTCACAGTTCACAGACAGGTGTCATCTTCTTCTGTTTTCAGACTGTGTTCACAGGTAGCTGAACTTACTGTGGTAAAGACTGCCACCTATTTGATTATTAACCCTGCCTTTCCTCCTGGGCATCCAGCTCAGTGATATTGCCTGGTATCCATGGACTGAGTGCCAATGGAATGGTCTGTGTATATGACTGGATTACTGACAGCCTCCTCTCCAGGCCCTCATGTCCTTTCTCCCCTCCTTTCTTGGCTAGCTCTTTGGGTTCTTAAGCTCGAAGTAGGGCAGAGCTATGGGGAAGGGGAAACCTGGGTCCCAGGAGACAATGTGGAGCCATGTTAAGAAGGTAATTGCAGCCAGAGAGGAGGTCTGGGCCCTGGGTTGGCAGCTGATATCTCAAAGGCTCTTGTCTGAGTCATTTATTGACTTCCTCTTCACAGATAACTATATTCGGAGAAGCAATCCTCTCTATACGCCACCACCTGGGAAGGAGCTTTCTTTATTGAATTTCCACATTTCATTTTTCATTTTTGTAATGTATGCATCCCGTGTACTCACGGTCGTGTGCACATGTTTGTGGAGGCTGAAAGACTGGTGTCAGTCTCGGGAACACCACCCACATCATCTGAAACAAGGTCTCCCATTGTCCTGGATCTCACCAGTTAGGCTAGATAGGCTGGCCCCCCAAGCCCCAGGATCCACCTGTCTCTACGCATCACCACCGGATTAATAATATACAGTGTGCACATACACTCCCGGCATTTCCTTCAAACTAAGAGCTAGGACTTATGGACTACAAGGTTAAAATAATCTAGGGACTGGATAGATAGCTCAGCGGTTAAGAGCACTGACTGCTCTTCCTAGACGTCCTGAGTTCAAATCCCAGAAACCACATGGTGGCTCACAACCATCTGTAATGGGATCTGATGCCCTCTTCTGTTGTGTCTGAAGATGGCTACAGTGTATTCATAAATAAAGTAAATAAATAAAAAAAATGAATTCAGTGTTTTTGTGGCCTTCATAGGGCTGCCTCCTTCTCTTCTCTTTCTTCTTCTTTTCCTTTTCCTCCTTGTCTTCTAAGGCTTACATATATATAGTGTAGGGCTGTTTTATTTGCATGCATGTATATGTACCTGGGCATGCCTGGAGCTCAGGGAAGCCAGCAGAAGGTCTTCCCTGAACCCAGATTTACAGATATGTGGGGGCTGCCATGTGGGTGCAGGACATCAAACCTGAGTCCCCTGCAAGAGAAGCCAGTGCTTTTAGCTTCTGAGCCGTCTCTCCAGCCCACAGTGGGGTCTGATCCTTAACGGCAGAAGGGATCGTGTTCAGTCTTTCTGATCTGGAAGGAGGTGGATGCCAGAGTGATCATGAGAACTCCTGAATGAGAAAGGAAGGATGTGGTAGAAGGCTCGTTTCCTACATCCTGCAAGGAAAAGGCATCTAGGTTTACAGTTACTGGAGAAACAGGGACAGCCTCATGCATACATCAGTCACCTATTAGAGTAAATGTCGACTGGATTGTCCTCTTCTCTGCTTAACAACACTAAAGTAAATGGCTCATAAAGTAGAATTATGTCCCTCCACCCCTTTAACAAAAAGAACTTAGACGTGCAAATGTTTTGACAATTAAAGGGTAGGTAATGAGAGAAACGTGATGCCTGTTTTGACTGAAGGTTGACACGGCTTCTGTAAGCATTTGAGTTGGGAACTGCAGTGGATGTTTGGGTTTGTTACTTCTGTCCTCTGTCTGGTGGCTTGCACTGCTTGAGTGCCATCAGCCTTATGAAGATCAGAGTGTGTTGTGGTTAAGGTGGGATAACTGGAGCTTAAAAATTCGTTAATGACTAGAAATTGGAGAACGGGGGAAGGTGGCCGCTATCTGTTTAATGAGATCTGGAATTTTCCTTGAGTTCTGTTACAGCAAGATGCTGAGTTTTGTGCACCAGGCTCAATGCTTCGCTGTAGGCAATACCGTAGCCCTCTCTCTCAGTTAGAAAACAAAAAACCGAGAAAACACCACGTGAGCAGCAGACACGCTCCAAGACTGGGTCTTTTTATACAGCTCCGAACCCACCTGCCTAGGGAAAGGTTCCGCCCACAATGGGCATGACCCTCCTAATCAGTGAACAATCAAAGCAGTTCCTCATAGACATGTCCACAGACTCACAAACCTCTGGGCAGTGCCGCTGAGGCAGGGGCATTATTGAGATACTTGTGTTTCTTTCGTCTTGTGGCTCTCTTCTTTCTTTCTTGACTTAGAACCTTCTGTTTGGTTACTAGGTGGGGGAAGGGAGCCCACACAGGAAATGTACTACAGAGTCCAGCTTCACCTCTGCCTCTGGTCCTCTTGTTGGCCCTGTGGGAAGCGTTAAGTTCCTCCTCTCTTTCTGTTCCCACTGCTAAACGTTATACCCGCAGGATCATTAGCACTCTTTCTTGTCCCTGAATAAGGACAGAAGTAACTGTGTCATCTCCTAGGTAATGCCGACTGTCCTTCCTTCTCTTGAGCCTGCCCAGATCACTGTGGCTTACAGTGATAGAAGAGACACAAGCTGCAAGCACAGGCTCCTGGGAATCTGTGAGGCCTCAGTCCTCCCTGCTGCCCCATGGAGTCTGTTCTAGTTTCCGTTCTGTGGCTGTGATAAAATGCTTGGATGGAAAGTAGTGTAGGGGAGGAAACTGTTTTGACTTCAACTTTCAGGTCATGGAGGGGAGTCAGAGTAGGAACCACAACAAGGTCTTGAGGCTGATGCCACCAAGCGACTCTGCTTGATGGCTTGCTCCAGCTCAACTCGCTTTCTTATACATCTCAGAACGACCTGCCTAGGGAATGGTGCTGCCCACGGTGGGCTTGGCCCTCCTAAGTCAGTCAACAATCAAGGCAATTCCTCATAGGCCTGTCAACGCACCAACACAATAACCTAATAAGACATTTCTTAAGCTCCCCCTCATGTGTGTTTCTGTCTGTCTGTCTGTCTGTCTGTCTTTCTCTGTCTTCAAGTGATGCTGAATTGATCAGAGGTTATAGTTAACCAGTTTATGCTAGCTGTACCATGCATCTTGCTTTCTTGATTCTGTAGACTCATAAACGGTGCAGAGATGTGCCCCACAGTGAATCATACCCGAGTCTCACCAGGAACTGATTTAGATGAGATTTTTGGTTCAGGGGTGAGTCTGCACTCTGAAGTACGTGGCTAAGAAAATGACAAGCGTTTTGGATGCCAGAGGGTAGAATTGGATTGAGTTGCGTTCTCTTTAAAAAGATACGCTGACATCTGTGATGTCAATGGCATGGTGGGTTCCATGGGGAGGAAGAGGAGACAAATTACTCTTTAGAAAGAACTTTATGAGGAAAAGGTCAGCACGACAGACAGCCATTACAGCCATGATCAGGCCCTGAAGCAGCAGTGAAAAACCTCTGGCCCTGATGGGGAACTTCTTTAGGAGAGATGGTGCCAAAGGGAGCTGTTTTGTCCTCACTCTTTCGGCTTCAGTGGCTCAGCATGGGCAGCAACAGCATTTGTTCTGGGAAAAGCGAGGTCTGACCGAGTCCCTGACGTGGCCCTCCTGGATCTTTCACCCTCTGGAAGACCAGTCTTGCAGCTGGTCCTAGTTGGGCTCTGCTCCCTGCTGGGGACAGAGTCTACTGAGTGAGGCCCGAGACGTGGGATCTAATTCCCCATCAATTGTTTTAGACGTGTTTTCTTTTTCTCCTGCATCGCTTTAGAACAGGCCTGTTTATCAAGGACCACTGGTCCGTGTAATTCATCAGATAAGGAAAATGCTCAAATGGTTTTCTTTCACACTAGCAGGATTTTAAAAGGCGGTTATTTAATTACAGGCTACTTGTGAGAGGGGCAGAGAAACCTAATAGAGCATTTTATTTAGTGGGGGAATGACACCTGATGCACAGCAGATGCGTGTGTGTGTGTGTGTGTGTGTGTGTGTGTGTGTGTCTGTGTGTCTGTGTGTTTGTGTGTGTGTGTGTGTGTGTGTCTGTGTGTCTGTGTGTGGTGACAGCAGTAACACTGTCAATTTCTCTCTGTCTACTCTTCAGGTTTGATGCTAACTTGGAACTTTTAATGTGACTTCAACCTCTCCCCAACACCTTTGCCTCCTTCCCTTTCCCGCATCCTTCTCTCCTTTTCTCCATCCTACAGGGAGGGACACCAGCTTTCAGTTCACAGTGTAAGAAAGCCCAAGTCTTGAAGATGCAGTCATTCTTCTCTGTACCTCACGGGCTGCAATCAGAACATGTCCACCTCTGAATTAGTTCTCCTGATAAAAGAGACACTCTGTTATGGGTGAAAGCACAGAGGCATGTGGGGGGGACCGTTTCTGTGAGAGAATATCCCTTTGGACACTGAGACACACACACAGCAGAAGGCAGGGCATGAAGGTTGCGATAGACCATATCCTGATGGGGACTGGGAAGACAGCTCAGTGGGCAAGAGCCTTTGCTCTGCAAGCCCAAGAGTTCAAATTCTCTCTGCACCTTTGTAAAACTCCAGGCATGGCTAATCATGTCTGCAACATGGTAGGGTGGAGGCAGGTGGATTGCCATGAGTATCCTGGCCAGCCACACTAGTCAAAATGGTGGGCTGTGGTCCACTGAGAGATGGAGAGTAGTGAGGAAGAGAATGCACATTCTACTCATCTCTGCACGTATGTACACACGTATGTGCCCTCGCACTTGGGAACAGGCACTCAACTCATACACACACATGAATCCACCAACCACACCCCTGTCGAACCCTGAGTTCAGCCGCTCTCTAACCTATGTGACTGAGTATTCTAGCAACACAAAATTTTACATTCTCCTTGTCTTGTAAACCCCATTTTCTGTTCAGTTTACAAACACAAGAAACTAAACTTATCATTTCCCAGGCTCGGGATGGTGTGTCATAGCTTTTGGTCTTTCTGGAACAGCATCTGTCTGTCAACAGAGGGACGTCAACAGACAGGCTTTCCAACTTACCCTCAGTGTCATGGAGCCATTTGAGGGTTTTAAACGGTGACTGCCGTGCTCATTTTTCCTTTTGAGAATTAGATTGGACAGAATGTACAACATCACTCGGTTACGGGATGAACAACACATCAGAGCCTGGGAACAGTGAACTGATTGTCACTGGGGTTTTGTTTATGTGGAGTACGTTAAGACAGTGGATCTGAGAGAGAGAGAGAGAGAGAGAGAGAGAGAGAGAGAGAGAGAGAGAGAGAGAGAGAGAATGAGCTTGATCTTACAATATCTGTTCAATGTATAATGTGATCAGAATACTACACCTCATACTTCAAATGTATACAGTCTCCATTTGTCAAGCATACTCGATAAATCTCAAAAAAGAAAGGGAAAGGGGAGTCGGGACAGAAAGTTCTGGAATGGGGCTAGGGCAAGAGTCTAGCAGTTAAGCACTTGCTCCCCAGAAACTTACATAGATGCCTTGTGGATGTGGAGACCATCCTATAAGTCCACCTTGGAAGGCAGAGGCATGATGCCCAGAGCAAGCTGTCTGGAAAGGTGACCCACACCAAAAGGATCTTTGCCTATGAGTGAGAGTTGCTGCCACAGTGAACAAGACAGAGAAGACATTAAGGATATTTCCTGAATGTACCTTGTTCTTCCACATGTGTGTGTATGCACATGTGTTAACTGTGTGACTAATTCTCTCTCTCTCTCTCTCTCTCTCTCTCTCTCTCTGTCACACACACAGAGTCTCTCTTACACACACACACACACACACACACACACACACTGAACAAAAAAGTTAAGATCTGGAAGAGGGATGCCCAGACTAGATGGATAAAATCAGAAATAACAAATTGTGTTGGAACTCACTGTGAAGGAAGAGGGGGACCAGAGGGAGAGTTGTGAGTGTGGCTGTCTGCTTGTGCCAAAGTGTAAGGACGTATAATCCCAGTGCCACCTCCTCCAGGATCTCAAAGCCACAGCTCTAGCTGAGGTATAGATAGTCAGTGATGTCCGCTCTGTGTGTGTGTGTGTGTGTGTGTGTGTGTGTGTGTGTGTGTGTGGTCACTTTTGGTGTGAATGTGACCACAAGCCCATGATCATCAGTTCGCGATCCCGAAAGTGCTTTGTGCCCATCTTAAGTCATCACAGCTCTCAGTGCCTGAGGTTAACTGACTTCCAGAAAGCATCTTAGTAGGGCTGACTAATGTTTCATTACATCACAAGGACATTTTCTACTGTAGATAAAATAAACACATATACTTTAGAATAGAAAGAGACTTGAAAAGTGGAAGTCGAAAAAAATATCACTACCGAGTTTGCATTAAAAAACACATTTATTTTAGAATTCTCCAGGACAGGTGCAATTTCCAATATAACCTACACATGACTTCTATATATTAGCGTCTTACATAATCATATGAAAATAATTAGGGGAAATTAACTTTGGGAAAAAAATACTTTTTTCCTTCCCAGCTCCCGCTCCCACAATGACAACTCTGAAACTGATTATTTATTAACAAATTCCTAAGCCACAAACTTTGGTAAATTCCCGGACTAATTTATTTAACCCATTCAAACTATTCTGTGCCTTCTACATAATTGTTTACTGCACTTTCATCCCCTTTCTTAGCACCTTCCTCAACATCTCCTTTAGCATCTGCCGCAGCGTCCCTCCCTGGGTCTCCTTTTATACACTATTTCCCAGAATCCTCTCTTCCTGCCAGTGTCCCCCCTTCTATTTCCTGCCTCAGCTCATAGGTCATAGACTTTTTATTGACAGGTGATGCTTAGAAGAGATTCTCTCTACAAACCTCGGTGCATTAACATCAACTAAATGACTCATTTTAAGTTCTCGTTTTTACTTTTGTTCGTGGGTCTTTTTTGTGTTATGTCATGTGGCTGCAGACCCTGCAAAGGCCAGAAGAGGGAGTCAGATCTCCAGAGCCAGAGTCAGTTGTGAGGATGCTAAGTGTTCTGAGTAGCTGAGCCATCTCTCCTGCCCCTAAATGACACAATTTTGTCACAGTAAGGGGAAAACTGGACACTACTACTCCTATGCCTTTTCACAGTTTAGATTCCAGTCCACACTGTATTTATTATCTAAGTGTCCTGTAAATGTATTAAAGTTTTTTTATTCCCACTTCGGGGGGTACCTATCCCTGCGTTTCCCCTAGACTTTGAAGGTTGTCAAGGTATGAATGACCCGTTTTCCAGGCTCTTTGCTTATGGTCCACCTGTCTGGCCTACTGAGCCTCCGTACCCGATACTGTAGGTCCTCGATCTCTGATGATCCCCTCACCCTTGTGCATTCATGCTTTTGAACTCTGATTTACAATTTTTCTTGTGCAGCCGTAGGGAGGTTTGGCACCAACTGATTTCGTTCAGCCTGTGCTATTTAACAAATAAAGATCCGCTGAACTTTAAAATATTCATTTGAATAATTTAATTTTATATAGATAGTACTATGATCTGGTGTGGAATTCAAATATTTTGCCACCAAAGAACTGAATTTAGGACGTTGTGTAACCTTTTAAAAAGCATTCTCTGGTTTTAAATTTTGGTGTGTGTGTGTGTGTGTGTGTGTGTGTGTGTGTGTGTGTGTGTTCATGTGTTTCACAGTGTCCAGGATCCCATCTACAAAATCTGCACAGATACATCCCAGAATAGACGGGTGGAGACTCTGGAAGCTCCTCTACCCCAACTGAGGAACTACTGGCAACTGATAACTACAGGGCAAAGGGCCCGTTTTCTTCATGGATTTGGCCCTGACAGCTGTCCATGCTCCCCTGGATGTTTGTACTCACTCACACATCTAGTCAGAACTAAATGGACTCAGCAGTTTCTATTACAATGCAGATGCAATTAGGAGGGAGGAAAGGGGAGGGACTTGAGGGGAGGGGATGGGGATGGATTCGTTCAAACACATTATGTGCATGTACCAAGTTCTTGAGAAAAAAAAATAAAAACAAAGTAAATAAATAAATAAAATAATAAATAAATAAATAATAAATAATAAATAAATGAATAAAATAATAAATAAAAAATAAAACTAAGTAAATAAATTTGCTCATGAGTGCACATATGCATGGGTTTATGTGTGTGTGGGGGGAAGGGTTGCAGCACCCTGCTACAAGAGGATACCATGCAGTATCTTCCTCTATGTGTCTCTGACATTTTCTTTTGATGCACTGTGGTGGTTTGAACACGCTTGGCCCATGGGAAGTGCCACTAGTAGGAGGTGTGGCCTTGTTGGAGAAAGTGTGTCACTGTGTAGGCCGGCTCTGATGGCTCCTAGTGTTCAAGCTCTGCCCAGTGAGGAAGATGGATGCTCTTCCTGGCTGCCTGTGGCTGCAAGTCTCTTTCTGGGCTGCCTTCGGATTTAGATATAGAACACTCTCCAGCACCATGTCTACCTGGACTCTGCCGTGCTTCCCACAATGATAATAATTGACTGAACCTCTGAAACTGTAAGCCAGCCCCAATTAAATGTTTCCTTTATTAAGAGTTGCCTTGGTCATGGTGTCTCCTCACAGCAATGGAGCCCTAACTAAGACAGATGGTGTCTTTGCCTGATCCCAAACTCTCATATTTTCATCAGGGCTGGAAGCCAGCAGACCGTAGTGATTCTGTTCCCCTTCCTGTCCCTGGGGTTACAGGTTTCCCCTGCATGTTTCATGATGACTGGGATCTGAGTTCAGGTCTGCTTAGGCAGCAAGCGGTTTCACCCACCCATCCTCCTCAGACCCATCGTGTGGTTTTTAAAGCTTATCAGACAATTACCATCAACATGCAAAGACAAATTAGAGATGGCAAGTGCATCTTGACTTTTCCTGGTTTCGGTATATTTGAGTTGTTTCAGTGTCTTGATTTCACCTTGTTTCGGTATATTTGAGTTGTTTCAGTGTCTTGACTTCACCTTGTTTTGGTATATTTGAGTTGTTTCAGTGTCTTGATTTCACCTTGTTTCAGTTTATTTGAATTGTTTCAGTGTATTTGAATGATAGCTGAGGATTGGGAGACTTAGCGCGAGATGGGAAGGAGAAAGTGAGGATGCAAAGGTCTATCGGATCCCTGCCACTTGCCCTTGCATTCAACATTTCATATTTACAAACAACAACAACCACCACCACCAACGACAATAGTCAACAACAAGACATTCATGCAACAGACTGGCAGAGAAGACACTAAAGGGCATTACATACTTGTAAACTCACTTTCTCCCCTCAAGCCTCATGTATTGAGCCGATGGATTTTGTTGTCAAACCCTGATGATTAATCCCTAGATCAAAGCCCCCTAACACTGAGAGGCATGACACCGTGGTCGATGGGATAGTCAGAGCTTGTGATTTTCTTTCCTTGTAAAAACAACCCAGTAGGGAACTAATAATGACAGCTCACATGTATAAATAAAAGAGCCTTTTACACTGAGGATTGGAATTGTTACTATGTATCCCACGTCTTTGCATTTTATTTTCATTAGTGTGTTGTTTTCAGCACCAGGCTTGCTACATAGAAAACTGTGCATTTTCTACACTATGTATCTTTTGGGGGTGCACCTGTAGGCTAAAGACTAAATCAATCCATATCAAAGGGTTCCTCCCTGTCCTGTTTACAGAACTGAAATTAAACTATTTTCACAAAACATTTCCCACTTGCATGGCTCATTGAGTGTGAAATTTCCCGAGGGTCTCAGCTGTGGGAACACTTTGTCTCAAACTGATGGCACTGTCTAGGAAGGTGGAGGAATCTTTCAGGCTGTGCCCTAGAAGAAGTAGGTCACTGGGGCAGGAAGGAGGGAGCTGGCTGGTTCAGACCGAACTCTTGGCTTCCTGATCCACCCAAATATAAGCAGAACTCATGCAGGCTCTCAGTGACACAAATCAATACACTGTGGCCATGTGGTCATTGCCCCGACAGTCTGAACACAATGACTGTGACTGTGTGCCCTAAACAAACCTCTATTCCTTCATATTGATTGTGTCATGAATTTATACACCTTGACATAAAAATAATGTAAGTGTGCATCTGTGTGTGTGTGTGTGTTTGAGAGAGAGAGAAAGACAGAGAGACATAGAGACAAGAGATAGAAAGAGACCGAAAGAGGGAGAAAGTGCATTACATTAAGTACGTATAATTTGCTCCTTGAATCATAAGGCAGTCAATTGATTTGATTTATGTTCAATATTTGAATTTTTTAGAGTCATACAGCCTTATATTATGTAGCTAAAGCTAATAGTCTAAGTTTCTATTAAATAATAAATTGTCTTTATCCTTGAGAATTTCATACATGTAAACAATGAAACATGGCCATAACCTCTTCCATTGCACCGACTGCTCTGCCCAAATTCCCTGCCAATAACCATCCCTCAAAATTCATATCCTCTTTCCCAACCTATAACCACTAAGCCCAATTAGCATTGGTTATGTACTTATGGGTATGTGACCATCTACAGGAATGTGGGAATTCTACCAGTGACCAAACCCTCAGAGAAGAATGATTATTTTACCCCAGCATCCATCAGCACCCGAAAACCTCCTCAGTAAGGGATTCTGTCTAGCTGGTGGTCCTTTAAAGACCTATGCAGGTGACCACAGCTGCTGTGAGTTCACGATTGCGGCAGCCACGTCCTGTCCTGAAGGCAGCAAACCACAGTCCTTCTTCCCACCCTCTGGGTCTTACACTCTTCCCACCTCTTTGTCCAAGATGTTTTCTGAGTCCCAGAAGTTAAATGAGACTGAATGCTCATCCATAAACGGGACATCTTTATTGCTTCCCACGCTAAACTGCTCTCTTAAGAAACTTTACTTTAGGTCTGGAGAGATGGCTCAGTGGTTAAGAGCACTGACTGCTCTTCCAAAGGGCCTGAGTTCAATTCCCAGCAACCACATGGTGGCTCACAGCCATCTGTAATGGGATCTGATGCCCTCTTTTGGTGGTGTGGCTGAAGACAGTGACAGTGTTCTCAAATACATGGAATAAATAAATAAAGCTTTAAAAAAAAGATACTTTTTTAAATTTTTACTGGAACCAGAAACTTTTTCTTTTTATTAACCTTTATAACATTTACACACACACACACACACACACACACATACACACACACACACACACACACACACACAAGCACTCACACACACACACAGAAAGAGAGAGAGAGAGAGAGAGAGAGAGAGAGAGAGAGATCTAAAGGACTAAAATATACTCCTAAGTCAAAGATAAAGCCCAGACACTTGTCAACAGGATAGTGGAGAGTTAAAGGTGAGATGACCATGGAGCCTCCAGAAGGCAGGAACCAGAGACAGTGGCTCTACCAGGTAGGGCATCTACTGTTTTTCAATTCCTTCATGACCAGCATTGGTAAACTGCAGACTAGCCATGTGGGTGTTAGCCTGCAAAGTGCATTTTATTTGGAGACTGAAGTGTGCTGGCCAGGCTGCCTTGGTGCCCTCTCACTTCTGTGACTCCTAGGAGAGTAGGAAATGTTTCACCAGGTTCACTGAAGCTTGTAAATCTGGAAGCTTGTGCTAAAACTGGACACTTAAAAGTTACTAGTTATTAGAAATTGTGTTTAAATTTAAAAATCATTTCCTCATTTTTGTGGGCTCAACCGACACATGTAGGCAGTGCTTACTGATTGATCGTGGCACCATACACTTCCGACCTCACACAGACTCTGACAAGGATTACTTCCGGTGCTGTGTGACTTATTTTTTTCTCCTTCCAATGAAGGTGCAGACTTGAGCCATTTCAGGTGTCAGTACTTAAATAACCTAGTTCCGGTTTTTCACAGGCTTCCAGAATCTAGGTTGAGTCCTTTACATGGGACATCCGCGGCACGGCACAGCGTTCCGTTGGGCTGAGCAAGAGGGATCTCTGGTTTGGATTGTTTTCTCTGCCCAAAGAACATGGGATTAAATTCGCAGACCCCATGAGTCTATAGTGGCTTCTGTGAACTCTGTGTGTTATTATCTTTTCAAATCCTCTTAGTTCTTGGCCGAGTCGCTGACAGCTGCCTCGCTCTGTGAACTGGCTGCCGTCGTTCTATTACAGCGATTTGATCGATGTGTCGCCTTCATTTCTTAGCTCTCCTAGCTCCATTTTCTGAGAAAGGCTACTTCCCTCTGTGCGCATGGCCTCAGGTGTTGGACACTACCTCTTAGGAGGTCTCAGGCCCTTCCTCTGAGGCCCTGCATCCCTGCAGACAAGGAGCTAAAGTCTTTGAAACAAAATTCAGTTAACTCCACTGTAGCTTTTTCATGCCTTTTGAGAAATCCGAGGACAAGTCTTTCCACTAGCAGCTATTCACACACGTTAAACTCTTAAATCGAGATATCCTACTTGCGTTTTAATCCTAATATCAACAAACACATGAGTTACCAGAAGATTTATTGAAAGAAGCAAGTATGAGTTTGGACACTCCTTTGTCTCTCTCTCTCTCTGGAACACAATTTTTCCCCTTTGAAAGCTAAAATTTCTAATTTTATTCAAGTCCATTAAAAATCCAAATTATTCTTAATTTTTTGATGGGAATGACTTTAGTTATCTACAGACTGACTTGCTCCTCCCCCCTCTTTCCATGACTAAAAGGAAGGCTATTTTAAAAACAGTTCTGCCTAATGAAAACCTAGTTTTTTCTTTTGTCAAATATTATTTCTTGACTTCTGTTTTTTCCTTTAATACCAGTAAGGCACCAACTGTTCTCTATATGTCTCCCCCGCCCCCATATTACTTTATTCTTTGGTAAACATGGGGTGAACCCCTCTATGTTCATTATCAAATGCTTCTGATTCGATTTGTGGACAAAAGCAACCTACCATCTGTCTTTTTCTAGTGGTGTTCCTTTTCAGGGAAAGAGAAATACCAAAGCCTGCCTGAGAATTAGGATTTTTCAAAAGTCTCCTCTCATTGTGGATTCCAATTTCCAAAGTTGACATTCATTAAGGGGAATGGATATGAACTTCCCATCACAGTTTGGATATGTATTATTATTTCTTGTTATATTCATTTTCCTTTGTGACTTGAGATGTAAGCTGCCCATAGAAAAAAAAGAGCTATCTAACCAAGTTCCCATCTTCCCCTCTCTGTAAGTTGAGATTTCTAAGGCTGAAGAGGAGAATAAAGTATAATGAAGCGAGTCTGCAGATGTTGTCCACATACTTCCTAGAACAAGAAACAGAGAGAGACATGTTCCATGAACACGTGTATCAGATGGACCAATGAAACTGCAGGGGCCCTGGCTAGATATAAAATCCCTGTAAATGGTGTGTGTGTGTGTGTGTGTGTGTGTGTGTGTGTGTGTGTGTGTGTAAACCTAGGTGTATATGTATATGTATATGTGTATGTATGTCTTAGGGTTTTACTGCTATGAAAAGAAACCATCACCAATGCAAGTCTTACAAGGACATTTAGTTGGGGCTGGCTTATAGGTTCATAGGTTCAGTCTATTATCATCAAGGCAGGAGCATGGCAGCATCTAGGCAGGCATGGGGCAGGAGGAGCTGAGAGTTCTACATCTTCCTCTAAAGGCTGCTAGAAAACTGGCTTCCAGGCAGCTAGGTTTAGGGTCTTAAAGCCCACACCCACAGTGACACACCTACTCCAACAAGGCCACAGCCACTCCAACAAGCCCAAACCTCCTAGTAGTGCCACTCCTATTTGGCACTATTTGTCTTTAAACTTGAAACTTATTCATAAAACTGTTCAATGGACAACAGGTAACTAATGAAATAAAAACAGATGTATTAGAAAAATAGACAGGAAAATGTGTGCCTTAGTTACTGTTCTATTGCTGTGAAGAGATACCGTGACCAAATCAATTTATGAAAGGAAACATATATTTGTGGTCTTACAGTTTCAGAGGGTGAGTCCATGGACCATTGTGGTAGATACCATGGCAGCAGGCTGGCAGGCAGGCAGGCATGGCTGGAGTAGTGCCTGAGAGCTCACATCCTGCTCCCCAGATGAGAGAGAGAGAGAGAGAGAGAGAGAGAGAGAGAGAGAGAGAGAGAGAGGGAGAGGGAGAGGGAGAGGGAGAGGGAGAGGGAGAGGGAGAGGGAGACAGAGAGGGAGGGAGGCAGGGAGAGCGAGAAAAGCCTGGTGGGCTTTTGAAATCTCAAGGCCCCCACCACCCATTGACACATCTCTTTTAACAAAAACCCAACTTCCCAATCCTTTGAACTTCTGAGGGTCACACTTATTCAAAATCCTAAAGTATGTTTTTTTTTTCTTTTAAAAGTAATCAAGTGATGATTTTCCATCCCATTTGGTAGTATATTTTATCGTTACATTTCATTTCTCATAGGTTAGGATTATTTGCATAACAAGTATCCAATCAAGCCATAAGTCTCCCATAAGCCAAAGGCATCATACCTCCCCCCTTTCTTCTTGATTATCCACATAGGAGTTACGGAAACATATCCCTTCTTCATGATTTAGTTCAAAGCATGGGAAGCTATTGATGTGCAATTAATTGGTATTCGTAATGGGATAAAAGAGAAGCCAACATGATTGAGTCTATTGTTGCTGGGAGCTGAAGATTTCCAATCCATGTAATAAAACGTGATAAATATGATTTTAACACAAGCCTAGAATCCCAAACAAAGCCTTTAGTTTATATTTGTTTCAGTATTTCCAGATCATTCTTTGTGATACAAAGGAACCTAGAAGAGGAGAATTGTGTGGAGTCACTGACAGACACTCAACAAAGGATTCATTTGCACAATAAGGAGATATATCCTGTCCTCTGAGAGTTGGCCCCAGGACTCCCTATGATCTAAAAGTCCTCAGTTTCCTTGGATAAAACGACACTGCATTTGGATATAACCTATGCAAGCCACTTGTATACTCTAGTCATACTTATATATATGTGTGTGAGTGTGTGTGTGTGTGTGTGTGTGTGTGTGTGTGTGTGTGTGTATAGAGTCATGTAAGTTCAGAGGCTGGGGGAGGGTAGAGCGTGTTCTGCTCCTTCACCACCTCCTTTACTCCTTCGTGACTGGGTCCCTTGCTGAACCTGAAGTGAGTCTCACTGTCAGGAAGCCCAGGTCATCCTCCTGTTCCCATACCAAGCACTGGTGTTTGCATGTGTGTCACACACTTGCCTTTACCCCTCTCCCGTCTCCCCAGATAATCCTACATTTTAAATAATCTCTGAATTACTTTTGTACTTAATGAAATGAAATCATGAGGGGCTGTTATTTAGGAGATGACAAGAAAAATGGTTTGTATGTGTTCAGTACAGATACGGTATTTTAAAAACCACTTTTATTGGTTCCTTGAGAACTTTGTACATTATATAATGATAGAATTTACTTCTCACATCTCTTCCTAACTCCTCCCAGATCCATCCCCACCTAATCCCTTCTCCCAACTTCAAGCTCTCTTTCGGCCCTGTGTAATAATCCACTCAAGTCATTTATGCTGCCCATAAATTCATAGGCATTGGGCAAGACACTGGAGCCTGGCCAGCTTATCACCAGCTATATTTTTGTAGAAAACTGAATCTCCCTTTCCTGTCAGGTAGTGCTGATGGATAGTGGTCCTGTCATGTATAGAAGACACTGCTTTGTTCTGGTTCTCGCTGACATCTGTATCTTATATTTCCACTCCCTCTTCCTTGAGGGTTCCTAAGACTCAACTCCTTCCCTTTTTGCCTCTCTCTGTGAGTCTGTGTATATGCTTGTGTGTCTATATTATAGATGTCCCATTTTACATTCAAACCAACACATGGTGGGGGTGTCTTTACAATTGACTGCTGACGGTATCTCACTCCAGACAAAATGCTGCTATGCAGGCATGGTGTAGCTCAGTACCAGAAAGAAATAGGAGACGTTGAGATACCTACCCAGCTGTTTCTAGTGTGAGGTGAAATTGAGACCTCTGACACAACCTTCTGGCCCTACCCTATGGGTTTAAGATACACATTGTCCCAGTACAATGTTCAAAGGTGGGACTCGAAAAGCGATTGGACCCTTTGGGCTGTAATCAATGAGTTCATTTGTTGATGGATGTGTATGAAGTGGGTCCAGAAACTAGAAGATAGGAAATTAAGGGACTTGTTCATTTGGGACACGTCTAGGAGGTTGTTTTTTTTTCCCTTGGTCTCTTCCTGTGTTGGTGCTTCTTGGATGCCAGTGAGGTTAGCAGTTGAGCTCTATTGTGCCCCTTTCATGGTCATGTGACCATGGAATGAAACGTATGAAACCATGAACCAAAAGAAGATTGTTTACTATGTGAGTTGCTAGGCAACATGTAAGAGTGATGAATGGGATTAACATGAAAGTGGCCAAAAGTGATGCTGACCATACTAGGTCAGGTCTGGATTTGATGTAGGAGGACCCATGACTTAATCTTTTAAACTCTTTGTCTGGAGGCTGCAAGCTAAGAGAAGACCCAATGTTTCCCAAGTGGTTTTATCCAGAAGATTCTGCCAATGTATCTGCTGTCTTAGCAAATCAAGAACCTTGCTGCTTCCCGCTCTGGTCCTTCTCCTGACTTCACTTCTGTGTTTTTAATAGACTTTGATATCTTATGAACTAGTGGGAAATGAGTATTAAAAAAAGGAAGGAAGCTATAAATTTTGCTTTAAAATCATTAAATTACACACTTAAATGGATTTTTTAAGTATGTAAAGTATACTTCAATAAAGCTGCAGAAAAGCCTTGGCATACTGTGATGATTGTCGTGTGATTTCCTATTTATCATAGTTCCTGTGACTTTGCTCTTACTAGTAGTGGTTTTATTACAGATGACTCAGACACCAGTGTATCCATGCAGGGAGAACACTCCATTCCGTCAGGGAAAAAAATCAAGTCAAATTCATTGGCTTTCTTGATGAGGGTTTTTCTTGTCACAGCTGAGTTGGCTGGAAGATGGACAACTATTGGCTGAGAGCAAAGATGGAGAGAGCACAGTGTTTACGGGAATAACTGAAGGTTGTGCTCATGAAAGGGCCTGAGTTTCACAGAGTGCAATTGCAGAAGCTCCAGCAACTGATGGAGCTGAGGCCTCGGATCCTTGCAAGTCTGCCATTATATGTTTTGTGATGTCACAGCTGAGTGTGAGATAAGGCTAGATGAAGTGGAAAAATTTTGGTTTCTTTGGAAAGTCACTTGTGTCACAGGATGTTTTTCTGGAAGCTATGTTAGGAGAGGATGTTTTGCTGAAGCAGACACATGAGAAGGCATATGATATTTCGATGGAGCACAAGCTTGAAGGGGAAGGATGTTTACAGAGAACATAAATGTAATCCCACAGAGAGGGAGAGGACATTTTTACATTGCTACACCTTGCAAGGCTTCGATGGTCTTTGCTGGTCTTTGTTCCATAATGAGAAATGCACAAAAGAACCTGTGCTATCCGGGATGCTTCTGGCTGTTTCTGCTGCTACTTGTTGGTTTGTTAGAGCCTTGTGGTCTCTGCCAGATCAAGGCACTGCTACTGATTCGTGTTTTGCATTTGCTATTCGAAAGTACTACAAAATGAAGATTGGACTTCCCTAAAAGAATAACTTCTATATAGATCCACAACTCTTTCACTTTTCCTATCAACTTTCTCTCTCTGCTACCTCTGGTTGGTGGGCTAGAAGGGTGGTTGAAGTGTTTAAGAATCCTAAATAATATAGGTTTTGAAAAAATCTAAGCGTATAGATAGATTCATGGGTTTTAAGAGAGGGCTATGTCTCCTGTTGAGAGGAGATGATATGTAGGTTGTGGCTTTTTGGTTCTCTGGTTTACTGTGACCCATTAAATGGCCAGTGACTTACAGTCTTCCAGTAAGTGTAACACACACTAAAATGCTTTTGCTTGGCGTTGGGAGCTGTAGAATATATTCATTTCTTGTCCCATATCCTTGAGTATTCATGTTGGTGACAGTAGTTACTCTTCAGTTCTGCCATAGAGGGAAGTGGGTCTATACACTGAGAGAAGAGAGTGGCTGGTGGTGAGTATGTAAAATGGAATAAGAGAAACATTATGGTGCTGAGTCTCTCGCTCCTTTTTTTTTTCCCAACTTGACAATATGGAGTCAACTGAGAAGAGAGAACAATTCAAGAACTGCCTCCATTAGATTAGTCTTTGGGTAAGACTATGGAACATTTTCTTGATTAATGATTGTTATGGGATGGCCCACCATCGTGGGCAAGTTCATCAGTAGTCATGTATAAAAAGAATCGCATTTAAGCTGTAAGATATAGTAATGGAGCAAGTAATGGGTAGTGTGGCGGTTTGAATAAGAAAGGCTCCCACAGTCATATATTTGAATATTTAGTTAACAGGGAGTGACTGTATTTTCAAGGATTAGAAGTATTAAGAGTTGTGGCATCATTGGAGGAAGTTGGTGTGTCGACAAGGGTGGGGTTTGAGTTTTCAAGAGCCCCATGCTTTGCAGAGTTTCTCTCTCTCTCTCTCTCTCTCTCTCTCTCTCTCTCTCTCTCTCTCTCTCTCTCTCTCTCTTTACAGAGCAGTAGCCCTCTATTGCTCCAGTGTTATGGTCCCTCCCATGATGATGGACCAGACTTCTGAAACTGTAAGGTAGCCGCCAATTACATGCTTTCATTTACAGTAGTTGTGTTGTCCATCGTGTCTCTTCACAGACACAGAACAATGACTGAGACAGGGAGCAAGCCAACAAGCAGTGCTCCTTGTTACCACTCAAGCTCCCGTTCTGGTTTCCCACAGTGATGGTCTGTAACCTTTAAGGCAAATAACCCTTTCCTCCACAAGTTAGTTTTGATCATGGCATTCATCACAGAGAGAAGGAAGCAAACTAGAACTTCACAGGTCAGTACATGAGCAAGTCTTACCTTTAAATTAAAACAAAGTGTCTATACCTTTCTATTTGTGGTTATGAGGTAAGAGTCTGAGGCTATACTAGACACACTGTTTCTATAAGAAATTATCTTACTTAGGGTTCCTATTGTTGTAAGGAAACACCTGTGACCAAAGAGCAAGTTAGGGAGGAAAAGGTTTATTCAGCTTACACTTCTACATTGCTGCTCATCAGCAAAGGAAGTTGGGACAGGAATTCAAACATGACAGTATCCTGGAGGCAGGAACTTAGGGAGAGGCTGTGGAGTGGCACTGCTTATTGTCTTGCTCCTCATGTCTTGTTAGCTTGCTTTCTTATAGAACCCAGGACAACCATCCTAGGAATGGTGCCACTCACAGTGGGCTGGGCCCTCCCCCACCAATCACTAAGAAAATGCCCTACACTTGTATCTTAGGGAGGCATGTTCTCAACAGAGGTGCCCTCTTCTCTGATGACTCTAGCTTGTGTCCAGTTGGCATAAGATCAGGGTGGTGGTTAGAATGTGATTGTCCCATTGGAATTGTGGCACAAGTAGGAGGTGTGGCCTTGTGGAAGTAGATGTGGCGTTGTTGGAGGAAGCATTTCACTGTGGGGGTGATATGCTTCTTCTCCAACACCATTTCTGTCTAGACGCTTCCATGATTCCTGCCTTGAGGAAAATAGACTGAACTTCTGAACCTGAAAGCCTGCCCTAATTAAATGTTGTCCCTTGGGTTTGAGAATTTAGGTCAGTGGTAAAGCTCTTGCCTAGGAAGCGCAAGGCCCTGGGTTCGGTCCCCAGCTCCGAAAAAACAAAAACAAAAAAAAAAAACAAAAAAAAAAAAAACAAAAAATGTTGTCCCTTATAAGTTGCCTTGTTCATGGTGTCTTTTCGCAGCAATGAAACCGTTAGACAACCAGCCAGTATTAAAACTCCCAAATAGCAGAATTAATCAACGATAGAAAGTATTTTCAAGTCCTGCAGTGAGAACCTTATTCTTGAGAGAAGAAACAGTAATGAATGAGTCCAAGAAAAGGTTGTCTCCAAAGAAACTCTTGGATGTGGATCAGGGAGACCCCATGGAGTGCACAGGGGCTTCTCAGGAGGAGACAGCTACATGGTCAGAAACCGCAAAGCAATTTACAGTCACGGCAAATGGGATAGGAAAAAGCTCAGCACCTCTGCATTGGAGGCACCCTCAGGAGTTTTCTGAGGATAATCTTACATGTGAGTAAAAGAGGGGAACTTCCTGGGGCTAGATATGGTAAAAGGGCCAACAGGTGTGTAGGAAGCCATCCAGTCGAAGGAGAGCCAGGCAAGACAAGCAAGTACAGGAGCTCTTTGTGGTCATCTAGGGGCATTGAGAAGAGACCTCAAAAGATATTACAGGAAGCAACAGAGACAAACAGTGCTCAGGGAAGCTAAACACCAGATCCACGTAACATCTGACAGAAGCTCACGACATCCTCATCTTCTCTTTTAAATTACTTTTTACTGATCATACAAAATAATCGGCTTTATGATACTTTCCACTATGCTTGAGTTATCCTCATCAAAATGTCCTCCAGGGAAGCCTCCACCTCACATCCACCTTCTGTAATGATGGCTTGGCTGTTCTTTAAGGAACCAAAGAGACCAATATGGATGCAGCCCAAGTTCAACTCATTCTAGACCCTTTCTGTTCTTCCTGGGTCTCCTGGTTCACTTTTTGAGAACTCCATCTTGGAATTCCTTCGTCCCTCAGTGTCCTCTACTCCCTCATTTGTTCTTTAGTCTTTGTTCCACATCAACATCAATTTAATCTTTCTTACCCTCATCCTGGTCTCTTCTCTGCATGTGAAGGTTGGATTTATTTAAAAAGATGAATTAAGGGGCCTGAAGAGATAACCAATGGATCAAGAGCTCATCTGCTTTGAAAGAGGACCTGGATTTGGTTCGTTGAGCTCATGTCCAATGGCTCCCAACCAACTTTAATTCAAGCTCCAGGGGACCTGACTATTCTTGTCTCTGTGGTCTCCTATATTCATGCCCTGCCCCTTCCCACATAATTAAAAATAATACATCTACAGATGAGAAAATGGTTTCATTTAGGTTTCGTTAGTCAACAAAACCTGATCTTCTCTGATTTTGAGTCGGCTTGGATCAGTTTATTGGGTTTTCCCTTTAGTTCCAAGACCACCTCCCTGTTACCTGCCACTCTTTCCCCAAAAGTCTGTTTCTCCCTCAAACTTCACCTCAGAGAGTCTATCTCTTTCTGGCCCCTCTCCACTGCTTCCTAAACATCCATCTTTTTTTTCCCCGTGCGATCCCTGCTCCTCTAAGCCTCATCTCCACTTCTTTTCTCTCCCTAAAGACCAGACCAGCTCAGTCCTGTTTGTTTTATCCTATGTGACGTCAGACTTACTCTTCACAGCTTTGAATTTTCCGGCTTCCTCTCGATATTCCATCCACCAAAGTCCATCTTCTCCACCAAAGTGTTCACACACAACACGTCACATCGCACATTTTAATTTTTAGAGCTAAAACAAATTCCACTGGTAAAGATACTGGGGTTGTCAAAGACCCTTGGGTATCTGAAACACAGAAAAACAAATATTTTCCCCCCAATCCTATAAATTCCCCATCTATGTCCCCTACAGTTTGTGAATTTCACCTTAACGGATCTTTTCCATCAGATTATAGACGTAGATGTGGACGTCACCATCAAACTTGATGAAGTACACGGAAGGCTTGGCTAGTACTTGGTAAATGACCTTGCCGATACTTTTGGACCCTTCGCTTCTGGTGAACTGCACACATTGACCTGTTAAGATGTCACTGTCAATGTCTGACTTCACCTCTGCTGGAGTAATCTCTGGAATGATATGGAGGTTACCTTCTGAGTAATCATGCAGGAGCTGGTAGATGTATAGGACTGGATCTTTCTCGTAGGTGATGTAAAACCAATCCTTCATGATCGGCACGTGGGCTAGGACCACCCCCCCAGTTGCCCTTAGAGCCATGTTTGCCCTCAAATTTATGCTCCACAGCTCAGCCAACCATAGCACTTGGGAGATGGGCGTCTTTCACTTGAGGAACCACTACTTTGTGAGTCAAGACCTTAAGCTTTACAATTCTCTCATCGCTGTGAAGTGCCAGTCCGTAGTCACAATCAATTCCATCACACTTGACAAGATAAAGAGAGGGATTTGTTGGCAGTTGTTCTATAACGATGGCCTTCCTTTGGGTGAGGGGCTCATCACCTTCCTTCTATTCGTGAGAAATTCTGCAGCTCATAATGTTCCCCAGGGCCTGGGAAGAAGGCCTTCTCCTCCGCCGCTTCTGGAAGGATGTGCTCATCCTCCTCAGAGACATCCTCTTCTTCTTGGCTGTAAACCGAGTGTGGTAGGCCACAGCACTCCTGGTCCACTGTTTTCTGGCTATCGTTCTGTGTTCAGGCTTCATACTTGGTCATGGCCTGGGTTGGAAGAGCTTGCCTGCTTAAACCAGACAAAATGCTGTTGCCTCTGTCATATGAGTGCCTCGAAGAACAATGGGAGTGGGTTGGGGGAGGGCGCAGTACCAAGGCTGTTGTCTAAGAGAACTTTGGAGCAGGTGAGGAAGGCCTTGGTAAACAGGTTTGAGCATCTGAATCTAATTGTGTAGTAATCAGAAGTTCATAGGAGGGCTGGGCAGTGGTGGAGCAGACCTTTAATTACAGCACTCATGAGGCAGAGGGAGGCAGACCTCTGTGAGATCAAGGCCAGCCTGGTCTACAGAATTAGTTCCAGGATAGCCAAAGTTACCCACAGAAAAACCCTGTCTCAAAAATCAAAATCTGAAGTTCAAAGGGAAATGAAGAAATGGTTCAGCTCAGAATAACATAAATTCAGAAACATTTCTGCAGCCTGTGTCACTATGCCTCCGCTGAGCATCCTCTCCTTGAATGGATAGGTCAGTGTGGGATTAAGTATCCCTGTCCCCACTTTAAGCAAGCAGAACAGAGGAAGGATAGCAAAGGAGCCAGAAGGGTTGCCACACCCCTCGTCTACCCACTAACTATAATCTGTGTGGCAACATCCACAAGTATCTGCCCAGAGACACAGCACACCAGTCCACTGGCTTTCTGTATTGTGCATCCTGACCCAGACCCAGGTTTATTCCGCGAAACTGTTGCATCTTCGACCGCAACAAGAGTCTTTTGTCTAGGGAACAACAGCCATTTAGAAATAATATCTCCTGGGGTTGGGATTTAGCCCAGTGGTAGAGCACTTGCCTAGCAAGCACAAGTTCAGTCCTCAGCTCCGAAAAAAAAAAGCAACAACAACAAAAAAGAAATATTATCTCCTAAAATGCACAGACACAGAGAGGAATTTTCTCATTTTAGTAGAATTATGAATTAAATATTGTTAGCAAAGAATTTTAATCTCCGGAGACTGACTAGCCTAGACCATCTGCCTAGCTCTTAAACGTGGAAGACATTAGAACATACCATTACTTGCTATATGAGGGAAAACTTTTAGCTTTCTGGGCTACGAGGGTCCCAGTTATCTTCATAAACCTATTTACCGAAAGAAAATGTCCTAGTCGTCCAGATTCTGTCTTCGGAAACCGGTCAGGCACCAAAAGCCTGCTGAACAATTGTAGGGATCAGGAGCTGAACTGGCTTTCACACACCGCTGCGAGGATAGTGAACCCACCTTCACGGATTCTAGCACCCCCAAGTGGAAGTGATGCGCAACCTCTGCCCAGTGCTCTGTGATATCATCCAGGCTCTGCTTACGTCATAGATGCCCTCTCAGGCCAGTTCCTTCCCTAGATACGCTTAGAAACTTCCATCATCTAGGTTTTAACTTCTCATGTAGCCTCCTGGAGACCCAAAATAAAGTCCCCACCCAAATATTCTGATGACTCCAGTCACAATCTGCCCAAGTAGCTCTTTTCGTGCATTCTTTTTTTTTCTGAAAAAGTCTTTAGTTTCTGAGTCACCAACATCCTTGATGGTTATTTTCCCAGCTCCTATCTTTCCTTTGGTTATCATTAAGCCAGTCTCCGTATCAGAAATATGTCTAGCCTCTCTCTCCGAGGCAGCCCACTGGATAGCACACCAAAATTAGCTTTATCAAAACCCACAATTAGAGGAGGGACATTTTTATCCAAACAAAGCTGGAATTTGTCAGGATTAAATACCTTAAATAGAACTCAATGGAAATCATGAATTATGGATTCTTTACAAAGAGCGAGGAAAAATTAGGTCCTGGACCTGCTTTCAAAGTCGGGATAAAATTATGACAATCCTGATATCGACCTGTAATATTCTAAATGTCTTTAAAATTTACCAGCACTTCTGGTTACAGAATTTATTAGATAAAATGCAGTAAAACTGGAAAAAATAGATGAGGTAATTTTGTTTTTGAAATATGGGTCGACAGAATAGTGGATGCAGGTAAGTATGGAATTTACCTGTAAATTACAGGGCACTTTAATTGTCTGTGTCACATAGTTCTTCAGATCTTCAAAAGTATTCTTTTCAGAACCCTCCCCTGTCTGCACTACACCCTAACCATCCCTTACCTCTTCCCAATAATTCCCTTCCACTTTAACATTATAATGTACTTAGAGCTTAACAACTTATGGCAGCTTTATAAAAATCTCTCCACTTTTCTAAGTGTACAGTCTTGTTTTTCTCCCTTCTATCTTAGTTTTAAGCACAGTTTCCTTCACACTTTAAGTTTTACTCTCTCTCTGCTCTCATGACTCCTCTGCCATTATGTGACTGTTGGTCCACTATGTGGCTGACCTCAATGTGGATTTAACTCAAATGACATGATTTTTCCCCCTTTTCTCCCCTTCATCTTCCTTTTCTAGGCTCCTGCTGAGATTTAGACTTGGGAATTCTTTTAAGCCTGGAAAGCTCACACACACACACACACACACACACACACACACACACACACACACACTCATACACACTCACACATAGGCACATACACACAGAAACACTCATACACACACATACACACAAACACACACATACGTACACGCACAAACACACACACATGCACACACAAACACACACACAAATATACACATATACACACTCAAACACACAAATACAGAGAGAGCCAGAGACACAGAGACAGAGAGAGAGCCTATGAGAAAACATGTAATATCATCTTTCTAAGAACAATAATCAGAGACAAATTTCAAAAAAGTGAAGAACAAGTAGGTAACAAGAGGAATAATCTCATCATAGCCATCAACTTGAGGAGGAAAGAGTTTGTCTCCCTCTAGGCTTCAAGGTACCAGTCTGTTACTGAGCGAAGTTGGGGCAGGAACTCAGGCAGGACCCTAGAGGCAGGAAAGGAAGCAGAGACAACTTAGAAATGCCGGGTACTGGATTGCTATCCATGACCTACTCCCCTTTCTCTCCTTCTCATACAACCCAGGGCCACCTTCATAAGGGATGACACTCCCCATAGTTGCTAGACCCTTCCACATCAACCATCAAAAAAAAAATAAATTCCTTACAGATGTGGCCAAAGGTCAATCTGATGAAGGCAATTCTTCAGCTGAGGCTCCTTCTTCCCAGGTTGAGACAAACCAACAATAAAAACTAACCAGGACCCTGCACATCCATTCTGATTAACACACTGTGTCCAATAGACAAGCCATTGGAATAACCTTAGCTGTTGATCACTGGATGAATGGCTTAAAAAATGTGATATACATTGATGTGATTCTCATCTATGTATAAGAGGAAAGGGTTTTGTTCTCAGAAAAATGGATGGGAGTGTAAAACACAATATGTTACGTGAAACAAGCCAGACTCAAACAGATGATTGTGAAATTTAGATTTTAATAAGTGATATTATGTGAAAGGGGGCATTTAGGAAGAGGAAGGGGAGAAGCAGGGTGTGTGTGTGTGTGTGTGTGTGTGTGTGTGTGTGTGTGTGTGTGCAGGTGGAAATGGAAGTGAGTTGTAAGGATGAAGATGGCTAATGTACAGTATAAACCTGTACAAGGAGCCACAAGCAAGCCCACTGACTTGTACATTTAAAGCACATTGGTGTAAGAGAACTGAGTCTAAAACAATGTTTTGATTAAACTGGGGGTTTATAGTATAGAGATACCATAAAGTTTATTGATATTTTCCTTCCCACAGGTGGCTCTTGCTGTTTTGAGCTTGATACTGGTGACAGGATATGGCAATGACCTTTTGGGGTCTGTACCTCATCAGTCACCCGGAATTCACGTCATTCAGTGAGGCTACCATGGGGAAGGAGGTAGTTAGAGATCTTAAGGGTACACGACATGGGAAGAATAATGCCCACCCCCACTATAGATATCCAAGTATACACCCTCATCTCTGCTTTGAATGTGTTCACCCAAAAGTTATTTTCTGAAGATTAATCCCCAGTGGGAATGTAGTTGTGAAGAATTGATTAGGTCAAGAGGGATGTGACCTACAAATAAAGATCCATTAATGATGCTATTGTGGAAAAAGGTTCAATTATGAAAGGGAGTTTGGCTCCCTCTCTTGTCTTCCGAGCCCATTGGATCCCTTCTGTAGTGACAACATCCCACAAGAACTCCTTCCCCTGCCAATGGTCTCTTCGTCTCCGATTTACAGGATTCTGAATCAGAATCATACAGAATCTGTGTCATTATAGACGAGCCAATCGGTGCCATTCTGTTTGTCCATACAAGCGTGAACATGCCTCAGAATTGCGAACAACCGGGTCATATGGGAAAGCGAAGCTGACAGAGAGGACTAGGTGTTAGTGCTGACTGAAGACAAGATGGGTTCAGGGTTAGTTCAGGGTTAGCGTGTGTGCTCTTCGTGAAGGAAACAGCACAGGGGAAAAGTGTAGATTGGAAAGGTGCTGCTTGGGAGGCACTCTGAAATCTACTGTTGGCCTTGTGGTGACAAGGAGCCATTAGGGAAGGGGAAAGATCGCCAGGGATAGCTTCAGCCACTGCTTTTGTCTAGCAGAACCCTGTTTATAATCCTCATCTTCGAGGATGTAAAGAAAACTGCCTAGAGTCAGTTGATACATCAGTAACCATCAAGAGTGTGTCCACTATTCTAGAGGGACCCAGGAAAAAGCCTGATCTTGGAAGATCCTTTGCCTTCCAGAGATGGAGACTTCTCTTCTGCAACACTGGGCAACCCATCTATGTTGGTAAGTGCATCCCACTAAGTCCTGATCAGTGGTCCTTAACCCTTGGATTGAGACCCCTTTGGGAGCTCAAATGGCCCTTGCACAGGAGTCACATATCATATATCCTGTATACCAGAAATTTACATTACAATTCATGACTATACCTAAATTAAAGTTATGAAGTATCAATGAAATAATTTTACAGTTGGTGGAGCTGTATTAAAAGGTTATGTTAGGAAGGTTGAGAACCACTCTTCCCGACCCCTCTAAAATATGCCTGTAGGTATGGACTGGAGGTATAATCTCTTTCTTCAATCAGGCAAATCCAGAAAAACCAAAATACCACCATAAGGTTATGAAGGATAAAAAGCCACTGTACCCACAGTGTCAGGACTGCTGACATCTTAGACAAATGATGTCAAAATGGAAATCACGTCACACCATGACCATCCCCCTAAATGAAAAGCAGAGGAGAAAAAACAGTTCCCTGGTGGTGGCCCCAAGAGAAAAACATTGTCAGAATTGTCAGCAAGGATTTTAAAGCCAGGATTCAAGCGTCGTCAATGAGAAACTTCCAACACAAAAATATGCACATAATCTTTGTGATATAATAGAATAAACAAGAGAAAAACGAATAGGAACTCACTGAATTAAAACAAACGCTAAGAGTAGGAATTAAAGGCATGTCAGGGCAGGATGAACAATGAAGTGGAGTTTAGAGCAGGCAGAAGGGGCTGGGAAGACGGCACACTAGTTAGGAACACTGGTTGCTCTTGCAGAGGATCAGGGTTCAGAGGATCTGATGGACTCTTTGGTCAAAACACACACACACACACACACACACACACAGACACACACACACACCATAGAGATGAAATTTTTTAAAAAAAATTAAAAAAAAAGAAGGAGCCAGGTATGCCCTTTTAATTCCAGCTCTCAGAAGCAAGCTGATCTCAGTGAGTTCAATGCCTACCTGGTTTATACAGTGAGTTTCAGGCCAGCCCTACCTACATAATGAAACCCAGTGTCAAAATAAAACAGAAAAGAGTGTTATATTTACTTCTGATAATGTAGGCAACAGAGAAAGAACTTATTGTTGAGAGAATCAATGGGCTGGAAGGAGACCCCAATTCTTTGTCTCACTAACTCCATCACAGCCTCAGCAGGAAGCAAGAATGGGTACAGCTAAAAAGGAAACAGGGTGATCATGAGTATAGCTGTGGCACGCATCAGCCAATCAGCAACAGAAGCAGGCAGAAAACCAGCTCGGATGAGATGGCTTCATCAGACAATGTCTCTAACTGACAGTCCCTAGTAGCACCAGGATGTTCTTTTCCTTCAAGTACCCCTGGAGTTTTCAGACACTCAGAAACCACAGAACAAAGTGTGCTAAATGCCTAAGAAAAGATGTCTTGTGTTACATATTTGTTTATACAGGTTTCATGTATCCCAGGCTGGCCTCAAACACACTATGAACCTGAGGATGATTTGAACTCCTGGTTCTCCTCCTGGTAATGGGACTATGGTGATGGACCACCACACAAGGCTGATGAGGTACTGTAGGTGGAGCCCAGAGCTGTGTGAGAGCCAAGTGAGCACTCTTTCTACTGAGCTGCCTCTCCAGCCCCTCGGGATGTGTTCTGCTTCTACAACAAAACTGAAATAGATGTCTTCTATGAGAGACAACAGGAGTCTCCCAGTCCAGAAACATTAAATTACACATTCACAAGTAATACAGATGTCAAGAAATAATTAAACTGTAACAGTAAGAAAAAAGAAGAAGATAGGAAACATACTATCAAAATGTGTGAGAAATAACTATGACGGTGGTAAGAGGAAACTTTATTTACAACACTAATTCTTAGATTAGAAACAAAGACCAGCAACCTAAATTTTTATCTACACTAGAAAATAAGAAAATAATTAATTCAATGAAATAATAATTGTTAAAATGAACCCCAAAACACAAAACACTAAAAATAAGAAATTAACAAAAAAAAGCCAATGAAGCACAATTGGATTTTTTTTTTAAAGCAAAGAATTTTATTTTTAGGTCTCAATTAAACCTAGATAGAAAAATATAAGGTCCATTCTGTTTGGCGATTTAAAAAAAAAAAGAAAAGAAATTGCCGTGTTTTAGAGTTTATGCAGAACACTGAACCTGGTACCACAGAAAAAATTTAAAAAAAAATTATTCATCGTTTAAACACTTTTTAATGACAGTGTTTTTTCTCAACTTACCTCTCCTATAATCTGTTTAATATGAGACAAGATTTCCAGGGTTGCCATATGGAGATTATACAGTGTTGAAATTGAATCACAGCATTTTATTCCCAACACAGACTCTGGTTGAGTACATCATTGTTTTTCTCACGAGGAAACTAGCACAAGATCCAAGCCCAGTCTCCTGAGGCATTGTCCCATCTTAGAGCCATTTTCTCAGACAGCACTTCCCATGTGTCATATTTTTCTTCAAAAATCGAAACAGACTTGTTTGCTGCACTGTTTGGTTTTCCATGCTGCTCTGGAGATCCTGAACCATCACACATGATGAAACTTCTCCCCCACACCCCCAAACGGCAGCACTGGTATCAGTGTAGAGGAAATAGGAGAGACAGAAAGGAAAAAGGAAAAAAAAAACGGTTGTTGTTTGGAGAAGAGTCATGTAAGTAGGCCAAGCTGACCTTGGACTTTCTATGTAGCCCAGGTTGGTCTTGGACTTACTATGTAGCCCAGGCTGGCCATGGACTTACTATGTAGCCCAGGCTGGCCTTGGATTTACGACGTAGTCCAGGCTCTCTTTGGACTTACTATGTATCCCAGGCTGGATTTGAACTTGGGATCTTCGCGAGTATTGAGAATATAGGTATGCACTACCACACTCAGCTTTGTATCTGTTATTATAAGTGACTCAGCTGTGGCCCCTCATTTGCCAGCCTCCCTCAACATCAACAACAGGATCCACAATCACCCTCTAGGATAATCCCATCCTTTAACTCATCTGTTAAGGTAAGACTTTAGAGAACAGAGATTCAGCAGGGTCCTCCTCCTTATTGGAACACATTTGTGTGGAGGGATTTGAGTGATTGTTTGAGTAAGCCAGTCATACCTTAACCTGGTTCTGATATTATGACCAAGATGAAAAAAAAAGAAGAAAACAAAAGTAAAGGAGTTGGGTCCAACACCGGGACTTGAACCTTAGCAGTTGAGGAGATGGCTCACACGTCTCAGGGAAATGATGGTTAGGCTTTGTGGCCCACAAATAATCCCAGTCCAGGGAGGTAGAGATAGGGCAGATCCCCAGAGCAAGATAGCTGTTAAGTCTAGTCATACTGGTGAACTCTTGGTTTGACGGAGAAATGCTGCTTCAATGAATAAGGTAGAAGAGAAAATGGATTAGTCCCTACATTATACACTGCACGTGCTTGTATGTACACACACACACACACACACACACACACACACACACACACAGGAACAAAACAAAATCCTTGGACTTAAGGCATTGCCTGCACTGTAGTAGCACATAGTAGGAGGTGGGGATCTAAATAAGTGTTCCTTTCCACCCCAACAAAGACCAACATACTTATGAACCCTCAGCCCTGGATCTGTACAATCTGCTGAGGACTCCCAGATATTTAGTTTTGTCTCTTTGCTCTCTAACATATTCTGGTGTTCTGTTTCAGGAATCTTGATCTGGGGCTTGGCTGACTTGAGCATCACTCCCAGTCTTGCATCCAAGACAACTCTCAGCTGCCATGTACTGATCCTTGGAATTCCCTGCCAAGGTACCCTGACTTGCATTTCTCATGAGGCCACGCCATGAAGCCAGAGAAAGTGCAGCTGTCTTACTCTGCCATTTATTAGCTTAGAGTATTGGGAAATAGGCTCGACGTTTAAACCTCACTTCCCTCATGTATAAATGAGCAGGCGAACAATTCCAGTTCATCAGAACTACATTAGGAGTGAGTTAGAAAAACACATCAAAACGAATAGTGCCAATGTGTTTTATGAATGATAAGCAGTATTATTTATATGATTTGTAACATTGGAAATTATGGTACCTGGAACGTAATGGTTTTCATTATCTTTGCACAGATGATGCGAGGAAAGCACTAGGATGCAGAAATGTTTCCTTTTTTTCTTTATTTCCAAGAAGCAATGCTTTCTGCTCCAATTATTTTTTTTAAAACTTACTTACCACTCCATCTCCCCTTAGGTGATTAGGTTAGAACGGGGTTTGGCGAGAGGGGTTATAAAACATTGTGTTACAGAATATATCTACAAGATCAACTGTTGAGTTAAAATGGAGGTACCCTCCATGGATAAGCCATGCTCCCCCTGAAGCTATTGATTTCTTTTCTTTTTTATTTTCATTGATTTCTTGTGATGGCTAGTCTTGGAAGAAAGAACCTCCCTCGAGGAGCCTCCTCCATCAGATTGACCTTGACTATGTCCAGGTGGCATTTCCTTGACTGTTCACTGATGTGGGAGGGCCTGGTCTACTGTGGGCAGCACCGCCCTATGCAGGTGTGTCTGGACTCTGTAAAGGTAGATGAATGTGAGCTTAGAAGCAAGCAAGTGAGCAGTCTCTGTATTTTCTGTTACACAATCCTGTCTTGGTTTTCCTTGATGATGGGCTGGAACAGAAAAGATGAAATGAAGATTTCCCTTCCCAAGCTGGCTTTTATGAGTGAATTCATCAGAGCAACAGAAAACCAAAATTAAGCAAACATCACAGTGCCAGATGTGGGATGTCTTCCTGAAAGTTGCTGACCAGCGAGATCACAAAAGCCCTCACAACTTTACAGATTTTTGCCATTGATCTTTGTAGTCCTCCAGAACTTGATGGTAAGAACCTATTGCTGAGGACACTGAATCCTTTGGGTCACAGGTCACAGAAGGGTCAATCTGAAGTTGAAGTGCATCTTCTATAATGGCAAGCCTTCATGGTTCAAGAAAGTGCTATGTAGGCTTCCAGGGGAGAAAATCATCTACAACCTTACTCGGGGGTGAACCATTCAAGGTAAAATGTCAGGCAAGATGTGCCCCTAATGTGTTAGTGGCATCGCAGTCATGGGAGTGACCAGTGGCTTTCCAATTGTATAAAAGGCATATTCCACACGAGAGAATACACACCAGGTTCTGTAAACTGGTCAAGAACCTATTGTTAGGGTGATATAGGCCCTATGAAAGAACCCAATGATAAATACATTGTCGAACTTCCTTCCAAACATCCATATTTGTATCTACAGATCAGCATTGCACTCAGCTCTCATCAGACAAGAAGCCTCTGACTACCATGGGCAGAGACGTATGGCTGGACAAAGTGCTGGGAATCAGTGGTGTTGGACTGTTCAGGTGGAAATAGGACAGCTAAGTCTTCTCCTCCACAGCTCAGAGAACATCATGAAAGAGTGGGTGGAAGGAATATATGAACCAGAAGATGGGGAAGGGGACAGCAAAAGGATATCTTTTAGATTTGTCTTAGTCATTGAACTCTTAAACTGATGGCAGCTATGGTCATGGGCACAAGACTGGGCCCCTCAACACTTCATTACAGATGGGAGAGGCCATGAAGAACCTCCCCTCCCTTGGCAATCAACATTTATTGGAGGAGGGTTCTATCCTGCAGATTTTTCAAGACCTACTTTAGTAAGAGTTCTTAAACCCATTAGCCTTCCTCTAGCCCACCACCCACCAGAGGTAGTGGAAAGGAAAGGATAATAGGGAAAACAAAGGATGATGTGGACCTGCTTAGAAATAGTTCTCTGGGGCTATTTAAACCTTCATCATCAGGATATAAGTTCAGTTAACATGAATCAGCCGAGGTAGGTTGATCTACTTGCAAACACCATTCACAAATCCCCAAGGACAGTTCAACCCAGAAGAAATTGGTGAGCTCTTCCAATTGGCCTGGGTTCGAGAAGGCAGCAAGAAGCCACCGCATTGTCACCACAAGAAGTTCTCTGGAGCTTTTTTCTCTACTACTTCAAGACAAACAATGGTCAGTGAAGAAGGAAAGGTGAACCAATGCCACAGCATGGTCAATGAAGTCCAGTGTCATCAAAGTCCATTGAGCATCAGCGAAGAGTGTCAAGGCAAGTCAATGCCGTGGTGTTGCCCACTGTTGTCCAGGATTATACTCGTACCCTTTCTAAACATCACATGCCCTTTTCCCAGGCAGCGACCAGAAACACCATGTGTTTGTTCTCAGCAAAACATCCTCTCCTAAGACAGTTTCCAGAACGACATCCATGACACAGTTGAGTTTCCAAAGAAACCAGAAATGTCTGCTTCACTCCCTTCTTCATTCCTGTACTCATAGATAAGTTGTTCTGTCGAATTCCTCTGTATTCATGTAATTAATTAAACTTAGGGATTACACGAAGAAAGGAGACATGAAATAGGAGGGGGGACTTATTCAGAATATTGGTGCCAATTGGAGAGGGAATAGCGTGAGAGAAGGGGCTGACTGAGGGGATGACGGAGGAGGATGAGGGAGGAAGCAAGGGAAAAGTGAAGGATGGGATGGGAGAATGAGGGGAAGGATCAGGGAGGGGAATTGGGAAGGGGAATACAGAAAGGTATGGTCTAAAACTCATTATATAAGTATAGGAAATTGTTAAACAAAAACATCAAAATCGTCTTTTAAAAAAAAGTTTAATGTTTCTCTTTATAGAGGGTCAGTCATTACAACTTAGGGCTTATTTTGTTGGATCAATTTTGTCTTTAAGGTTTTTTAGTTCCTTGGAGCAAATTGCCAGATGTGAAGTTTCAGTGCCATCCAGGGTTCTGTGTAACTGAAAACTCAAGTCAATAAACACTTTGTATTGATCGTCTAAATCCCAGTGAGTTCTCTCCAGTAATTTTCCTTTTATCACACTCCACCCACAGCCCTTCTCAAAATGCTGGCTGAATTAAGTACCTGCCTCTGAATGGGACACAAGTTCAAACCAGTGGAAGTGGGAAAAAGCAACTAAAAGCAAACAAAGTAACAAACAGCAAAACTTCTTCCCTCTGCATCTGGGATTCCATTTTATGGTTTTGGAGAGTCTACTACACTGAACAAAATGAAAGAGTAGAGTCTGAGGTGGTGTTTATCTTAGTGAAGAAAGGCAGGCATAGCTGCAAATGGTGGGGAGCGGGGGTAGGCTGACAGGGCGGTTCCTCTCTTGAAGATGTATGTAAATACCAAAGCTGAGAATGAAGAGAACCTCCAAGTGAAAATGGCTATGCCAAAATTTATGAATACAAGAGCGTTTGTATCACACTGAATGAACATACACACAAATAAATCACACCACAAGTCTAATATGCGTGTTTACACACATCAAGTGGTGCTGTGTCTAGGGGGTTGTATAAACAATAATTGTGTGTGACTGGAGAGGTGGCTTGGTAGTTGACAAGCGTTACTGCTCTTGCAGAGGACTCGTGAAGTTCTGGACCCGTCACTCTCCAGTGCCTGAGGTTGAAATGCAGCCGCCCCCCCCAACCCCCATAGGAATAAGCACTTGTTCCAAGGAGAGGTGCTTGGAGACTTCATTCTTTTAAGCCATCTTCTCTGAAGGGCAGGTCTCCAATTCCTAAGCAAGAAAGGCATCATGTCTTCAACCTTGTCATCTTTCCAAATCTGCCATCTCTGTGAAGTCTCATCTCGAAAGTCTTAGACAGGGCATCTGGCTTCCTGAACTGATGTCTCCAACAGGTTTACTAAAGTCTAAGCTTAGCAGTTTTCAAGGGATTATCTGTGCCTTATCTAGAGCGGAAACAGGGAATTAATTAATTCTGGCTTATCTGAGTCCCTGGAGGTCGTAGGTGCTTATAGAGAGCAGGTGAAGGAATTATAAACATGAAAGTGCTATTCCATTCTTCGGGTACAAACTTCTCTAATTTTGTATACATTTTTTTGATCATTTAATAAAGTAAGCCAGTATCCCAGACATCGTGAATGTCTGGCTTATGCACCAGCCTCTCGTTTCATCCTAAGTCCTGGCTGCTCAGGCTGTGATATTCATTGGAAGTAGAGTCATTGGTGATGTAAGTGGTTACAATGAAGGCCACACTGGAATGTGCTGGGCCCCTTATCAAATATGATCATCGACCCTATCAGAATAGAAGTGTTAGTGGGCTAAATGGCAGGCAGGATGAAGGGGGCCCGATGTCAGGCTGTGGTTGACTGGGAGCTGGTTTTTTTTCCCAACAACGAGTTTGGGCTTTAGCCTGAGGATCTACTAAGCACTGGAGAATTTTTATCAGGGATTTCCTTTCAGGAATACCTCAAGATGATCCCCTGTGGATGTACAGAGGAGGATCTAGAGGAGGCTGCAAGGGCTGTCATCTCAGGTAACACCAAAAGCTGTTGGCTTTGCAAAAGGCACATGCTGCAGAGTGCAGGCCAGCAGAGACAGTGACTGAGGCAGTTGGTGCAATGTCCCTCTTTGCATCAGAGCAGCACCCCCCCCACACACACACACTATCTTTCTGCCATGCCAGACTTACATGTTCAACAGACCGTCAAAACCCAGTCTGAATGAAGGGACACCATTGCACCAAAAAATGAACACTGTGTAGTACAAGACACAATCTATGGTAAGATGTTTCACAAATGATGGGAAACTGAAATAATGTCAGTTAAGAAGGTTTGCATTCCTCTCAGAAGACCCAGGTTCAGTTCCCAGCAACTATATCAGATGATCCCCAACTCTAGGGAGTCTGATGCCCTCTTCTGATATCCGTGGGTCACTGCACATGTGTGTACATACATACATACATACATACTACATATATACACACATATTACACTCATACATACTATACACATATTACATACATACGACATATATATTATGCCAGTGGGTTATTCAGTAATCTACTATCCTTGGTCAGTGGATTACTCATGCCCTCAGGAACCCTCAGAGGAAGTGGAACTGTCCATTTCTTCTTCTCTGTCAGTTCCCTTCTGGGGTCTAGGGCCCTCTTATTGACTGAAGCCTTTATATGATCTTTGAGTTTCTGCAGCATTTCTGCAACACGAGCATCAGGTTTTTTGAATCTCTGGTCTTCATTGGTTTTTGAACATCTGAATTTGTGCCGAATCCATCTAAGTAGTCCCGGAGTTGGAAAGTCGCTCGGGTCTCTGCTGTTCAAGTTCTTCCCCCTTTGGTGTAGGATGTTATACTCCGGTTGGGATACACTGAAGGCGTTCTCAAGTTACAGAGGCTGGGAACCCTTCAAGTTCTTCCCCCATTGGAGTCTGGTGTTATAATCCGTTTGGGGGACACTGAATGGGCATCCAGTCTGTGGAGGCTGGGAATCCTTCAACTGATTCCCCTGTTGCATTCCGGTGTTATAATCACCTTGGGTGACTCTGAAGGGGTTCCCAGGACATGGAGGCTGGGAAATTGTTGGTGCATTGTCAGAGGGTAAAGTCCGGGATGAGGCTCTCTGTCCTCTCTAAACACTACCACATGAAGGGGCAGTGAAAGTACTTGGCAGTTGTGAGTCTTGGTGAGCATCACGTGAGCTGTATCCTTTGAGTGTTTCTCTCTCTCTCTCTCTCTCTCTCTCTCTCTCTCTCTCTCTCTCTCTCTCTCTCTCCAGAGAACTGTGGACAAGTCCGTAAGTCAAAGCAGGGAAATCTCAAGTGACCATTGATCTCAGGAAACAAACAAAACTCGAGAGGGGCTGTCCTCGAGTTTGCACGAGTTAGTAGCGAGGTCTGCATGGGGCAGTCTCGAGGTGTGCACGGGGCAGTTGCGAGGTCTGAATGGGACAGTAGCCAGGTCTGCATGGGGCAGTCACGAGGTCTGCAAGGGGCAGTCGTGAGGTCTGCAAGGCCCAGCCAGGAGATGCCTCACTTGTCAGTTCTGCTTGTAGTAGCGGTGCGATAATCCAAGCTTTCTGAATGAGGAGGAACCATGTCGACTCTCTTCCTTTGAGTCCGGAGTGATACCTGTTTTGTGTCAGGCGTCGTGACAAGTGATTCCTGAAGGAGCAACATGAATGTAAAGGGCAAAGTGTGCTTAGGAGTCTGTGCTGTCAAACGCCTCTTACACCAGCTTTGGTGCAGTGATGTCTTAGAACCTCAAAACCGAATGGGAAAGGCTGATCTAGACCCTTGTTCCTCAGAGACTGCAGGGACTAGAAAATCACTGGTTGACTGTGTTAGGGAATGAACATGTGATAGGATTTGAATAGAGCATAGAATGCATGGGATTGATATTAGAATTCCATGTGAGTTTCATGTGTTACTGTGACGCTTCTTCCTTGATGTCTCACTATTTTTTTGTCCTAAAGCTCTTAATATTCTTTCCATGATGATATTTTTGAAATATTGAGTATGCTACACAATGGAAAATATATTCTCTAGTCACATATATTGAAATTCTAAATGTCTCTTGACATTGTATGCAGTTGCCTGGCCAGAAGTCCTGGGATGCTTTCTATACTGGAAAGTTGATTGAACACAAACTGTGTTACAAGCTTTGCTTTTAAATAATTCTTTTGGTGACTCCCAATAAGATTGTACAAATGCCTCCTTCCTTTTACAGACATATCTACAACCACCCTTGCTTGGAGCAAGGAGTTAAGTGTTATGCCTTCTTTGAATGAGGAGGAAGATCTAAGGCTACACTCTTCAGAGAAACAGGGTATCAGGTACTGAAAGGAAGAAATATGTATCTAGGAAATAATAAATGTTCTAAGCTAACCTGTGCAGTAAAGTAATGTATGGAAAATACCATTCCTCTTTTAGTAGTATTATTAACCATTGATTTTGTTTATATTTCTAATATTACCCCCTTTCCATAAACCCCACCTGCACATATTCCTCCTCTTTGTCACTAAGAGGCTGACTCCGTACGCCCCATTCATTCTTTCCTCACCCCTCAAAATCACTCTTCTCTGGGACATCAAGAATCCAAAAGACGAAGTGCTTCCCCTTCCACTGATGTGTGTTGAGGCAATCCTCTGCTATATATGTAGGATACCAGACCATGTATAATCTATGGTTGGTGGTTAGTTCCATGGCTGCCCTGAGAGTTCTGGTTAATTGATATTGTTGTTAATTAGAGTCTCCTTCAGCTCCATTATCCCTTCCCCTACATCTTACATTGGGATCTGTAGGCTCATTTCAATCATGTGCTGTGAATATCTGCATCTGTATCAGTCAGGTGCTGGCAGAGCCTCTCAGAGGACTGGCATACCAGACTCCTGTTTGCAAGCATGTTTCAGCATCAGCAACACTCTCCATTTTGGTGTCTGCAGATGTATGCATGGCCTTTCTTACAACCTCTGCTCCGTATTTACCCCTGCATTACAATAGACATGGATAACTCTGATTTAATAAGAGATGGGTGAGTACCCCATCCTTGCACTGTGGCCATGTCTATATACTGCAGGTGGTGTCTTCAGGTTCAATTTCACTGTTGTTGTTGATGTTGGCTAATGTCATTACTGTTGAGTCCAGAGAACCTGTTGCATCCTTAGTATCTGGGACATTCTAGAGGTTATGCCCATCCTCCAATGTTCCTTCTTTCTATACTCATTCTCCTGGTCCTCTGTGCTTCTCTTCTGTCTCTTCTCACATCTTATCCTGCTCTCCTGTTTTACCATTTAACTCCCCTCTCCCACAAAGGGTCCTTCCTCCATGTGCCTCCCAAGATAATTTTCTTCCCCCTTCTAATTGGGATTGAAGCAGTCCCTCTTTGTCCTTTCTTGTTGAGCTGCAGAGTGTATATGAGATTTTTGGGGATATTCTGAGCTCTTATGCTAATTTCCACTTACAAGTGTGTGCATTCTATGTGTGTTTATTTGTGTTTGTGTTACTTCCATCAGGATGATACTTTCTAGTTTCATCCATTTGCCTATGGTCTCCTTAAAGTCTCCTGTAATTGTTTAAGGGGTTTTTGTTTTTCCTCTGTAAGGCCTTCTTTCTCTTTAAATCTGTTTTCCTGTATTTCTTTGATGGAATTATTTATTTCATTCTTAAAATCCTTTAACATCATCATGTTAAGTGATTTGAAGTACAAACATTTCTTTTTCTTTTCTGTTGTGTTGAGGGTATCCTAGCCTTGTGTTGGTGTGAGATCTGGGTTCTGATGATGTCATGTAACCTTGGTTTATATTGCTTAGGCTATTATACTTCCCTCTTGCCATCTCGTTATCTCTGGGGTTAGCTGGTTTTACAGTCTCTGACAATGGATTGATCCTCCTGTAAGTCTATGTGTCAGGACTCCAGGGACACTAGCTCTCTCCTGAAGGATCTTGTGTACCAAGAGCTGTGGGTCAGTTTCAGTGACAAATTATAGATAGAAACCAGAAGTATCCTGTAACAGACTGCCCCTCTGTTCCTGGTTGCTGAGGGCTCTAGGCAGTTCCCTCTGAAAAGTGGTAGTCTCTCCTGTGATCTTGAGTGTGTCAGCACTCCTGGAATTCCAGCCATTTCCTGGTGGGATATGGGGAGAGAAAGATGAGGTACAGGTTCAGCTTTGTAAAAACAGCTTTGGGTCCTCTTGGTTTTTAATCTTTCACTGAAAGAGCTCACAAATGAAATTTGACTCTGTGGCCAGTAAGCCCCTAGGAATGATCATCTCTTTCTATTTTCAGAGATGGGACCACAAATGATTGGCACCTGGCATTTTTACATGGGTGCTATCAGTTAAAATTAGGTCTCTTTTTCTTTTATGTCAAATGTATTCCTAGCTGAGATAATTGCTCAGTCAACAAAGCATTGCTGTTGAATATGAAATAGACTACCGTTGGCAAATGAAAATATTTAGGCAATGTCATCTAGATCATTAAATTGTAATATATTGAAGAACTCACAAAAATACTTCATGATGGTTTAACCAATGCATGGAATGCGTATTCATTAAAACGAAGAAGAGTATAAAGTTTATTTTTACAACTTACTGAATCATGTAATAAATAATAAGTCTCCATTAATGTATCAGGCTCCATAATAGTGGTATAGATTAGGAATGAATAAAAAGTATTATGAGCTTTCACTTATAGAAATTGCATTACGATATAAGAAAAAAGAAAAATGAATGCATAAATCAGTGTGTTGGAATTGATTGTATGCAAATAATTGAAGAAACTATCCTAGCAATAAGGTCATGGAGATTGTCCTAAGGAAGTGACAGCTAAGTTAAATTAGATGAAAAATAATTGAACTATATTTCTGGCAATATTACTATAAATATAAGGTCAATAAAAGGAAAAGAGCTTGACCTAATGTAAAAGTATATGTGAAAGTAGTTTGTATAGATTAAGTGATAGAAGAGAGGAACAAATAAAGCTGAAGCTTCCATATCACATATGGGCTTACAGAAACAATATGAGAGATGTAAATTTTAATTTATGGAAAATGTCTAAGAAATCATTGAATAGTTTTAAATATGTTTGTTTAACTCTCTATGTACATACTAAGTGATTCTGGTTACTTATGTGTTATGAAATGATACACAGAATGATTTGCAGGATGTTTTTGAAATCAATCTGGAAGTAGTGTCAGTGATACAGAAAAAGATTCATATCAGACAGCAATGTTGGAAATTTATGTCTTTGGTAGTAGTCTGATTATGGGGAGGGCCAGAAGAAAGAAAGACAATGTCTTGTTTTGAGCAAATGAAAATATGTTGGAGTTATTTACTGTGATGTGGAATATTTCATGATAAGTATATTTAGGAGAATTTTAAAGGAATATATTTTAGATCGATTTACTTGAAGTTGCTTGAGAGAACCTCTAACTCACTTGAAATTCCTATTTACTGTTCAACGTTTGGTGATATAGGCCATTACTCAGACCATGAATTAATAGCTGTTATATAAAAAAATTACTTTAATAGATGTATTTTTTCATATTATATTTGGTAGTCTTATTTCATTAAGAGCAAACCTATGTTTACATTATATGCTTGTTTAGTACATACGGACAAATAATTTGCCGATTTACCCACTCCAAACATTTTGGATTGCAATTAGCATTTAACCCAACTTTATGGGAGCTGACACAGCAGTTTGATTAGAATATAATAGCTCATGAATGTGAGTTTCACAGAAAGAAATGATTTGCTCATATTTTGTAAAGTTACAAACTCTAGAAGAGTAAAAATATTTAATAAATATCTAGCTCTTCTACGTTTTCTCTTTAGTATTTTAGCGTGTTATGATATTCATGCAAAAATTCCTTACCCAGATGATTTTAACTATAATATCCAGTACTATTAGACATATGCACAGCATTTTACAACTACGAATGTTATATGCTTTCAGAAAATTTTCATCAAATGAGCCAGAAAATCTTCCTGATTTCAACACCACATGGCCGTTGGGAGCAGAATAAACCACAAATAAGGAAATGGAGAAAGTGATTGACACACACAAAATTCTTGGTTTTAAAATTAATAATCATGCTAGTTATGGCATAGAGCTTTGAAAATAGAGTCAATGACAGGATGAAAAACACTGACGAAGAGTATTTATATTGAATTTTTACTAAATAAAGGAAAACAGTGGATCTGAAGGTAAGCTACATTTAACAAAATGACACTGTTCTTCTGCCACTATTTATTCAATGCTTTGTTTTTTGTTCCTATATATGTTCCAGAAACATCTCAATGATTCTGGTTAGTCTTAAATTAATGAACATGCAGTTCAACTGATTTAATATTCCACATTATCTTAATGTTCTTCTGCATCTATGGTTATAAAAATTATAGAGAATTATTTTGACTAGAATAAAATTTTATTGTTTCTTTATTATATGAGAAAAGCAATTATTTACAGAGAATGGATACCTGATATTTTCTAAATAATCTCAATAGAGTTTTAAACCATATATATTAGATCAATCATTCATACCTTCTCCAAATGAAACTCCTTAAATGTTACTACACATATAGTATGTAAAGAGAGTGATATATAGAAATAAAAACATCACCTATGCAGCCACAATCATCTATTATCCCCATAACGAAAGTCAATACTAGGAAGAGAAGATGGTACAGACACACTGCAGGAAAGATCAGCATCTTTCCAAATGAAGATTGAGCTGGAAAGTGATTTGAACTAAGTATAGTTAAGAATAATGTAAATAAGTTTAATGTTATGAGAACTAGTTTACCTGTTAGGGTTGCCTTATCTTTTCTTAACTTGGGCAGTCACATTTCTGCTCTGTGGAATGAGACAGTCTCCACCTTCTCATCCCTCACATATTTCAATTTGTCACTTGGTCCTCAGGACATCCTTATACCTGGAGATGAATTTTTCTTCTTGGAAATTCGAAATGTTCATATTTGGTGAATTGGGAGAGAGGGTTAAAAGCAAATGGGAAGTGACATACCATAATACTTCTGTATTATTATCAAAATGGGTTTTTTGGGGGGATGGGATACTTGAGGTGAAAGAAAGGAAAGGTGCTGCTTTATTTGAAATATGTCCTTACCTCATTCTGTGCTCCTGTAAAGGGCCCAGCCTTATCTGTCAGGACTGACCATGTTCCTGTCACTACTCCACTGCCTTTCTCATGAAGTTCTTAATTCTGGATCCTGCTTGTCACTCTAGGTTTCATCTTGACAAGATTCATCTCATTTCCCTGTGATCCTGCTCTGAAACATATGAAAGTTATTTTTCTTTTGTTTCATTTTCAAACATTTAAATGATTATATTAATTTTTCTTTAACCTGTTTTATGAAAGCCTTAGAGGAGAATTATTCATGGATGTCTGTTTTGATTGAACGAGAAAATAATGAAAAAAAACTCTTATTAATTTTACAAGCCATTTTCATTTCTAAGTATTTCTCTTACATAAACCCACCATGCTAGTTTATCTTCCTGTCTTGTCCTGAGTTCTTTCTTCCCATTGCTACTTGAATACTTCCTCTTAGGACTTACTGCAGAACTGTAAATGCTGGCATATACGAAGAAGTACTTGATTCTTCTACACTTTTCTAACCCTTTTTTAGATGTATCTTCCTACTCTCTTGAGCTATTTGAATTAATTTGGATCACTGAACTCAATAGTATAGTACTATAGTGCTTGGGCCTTGAAAATATCTGTTATTATTGCCTTGTCATAGTTTTACAGCTCAGGGTTGGACATAGTTACATTTTGGTACTTTAGTCCAAAATGTTTGTGAACTTGGAAAAAACCTAGAAAGCAGCTATCAATACTTTCAAATGGTATTTTAATACATGAGGGCTATAAAAGCCTTTAATAAATTATGGAAAAGCAGTCGGAGATTCCTTTTTCTGTAAAGTACTTGAAAAACATGAAAGGAAGAAAGACCATGTCCCACTCACTTTTGTCTTCACATAGGGTGCTGAAATGTGACTTTAGTTTTGGTGCCTTTTCTGATTAGAATGTAAAGTTGTTTGTGGTAGTTTGTGTTAACGGTTTGCTCTATTAATATACACTTTTGTTATTGTTTTTGTTTTTTGTCTTCATCATTCCCATTAGGGTCATGGCTCCCCACTTTTTATAGATAAAAGGTGGATTCAGTCCAGCTATTATTGTCCTGGGGAAAACCCACAATTTTGGCAACAAATGTTCAGAATTATATATTTGACCACGGTTTGAAATTCTTCCTTGCCATCACTTTCTTGTAGAAACATAATTGTTTACTACCCCTTCAATTAATTGTACTGACCACCTTATAATCCCATTATGCATCTGTGTGTAGGGGGAAAGGGATTCTTTAAATTTTCTGTGGTATGTGGTTTTATTCTTCCATAAATTATTTCACACCACCACATGAGCACAGCACACTACCTGGAATTATTGCATGCTGAGTCATTGGGGAAGGCTAGTGTGAAATTCATTACTGTTCTTTGTTTCAGAGATTCTTATTTTTAATAAGTAATCCATCCTATTGGAATAGCTAAATAACTCTTTTATTCTCCTTCCTATATGGGTGCTGCTGTGAATAAATTGCATTTTCCATTGATAAACAATACCAAATACCCATAAAGTCACAAACATACATAAAAGGGGAAAAGTATTCACAAAGAAAAAATGCATTTAAAATGGAGAAAAAATATAAGCAAAATGAGATCAAAAGTTATAATCAGAAATTATGAAATTAAAAATTTCATTATAAAATTACAAAATTTTAAGGTTAGATAATACAAATATATATTCAAACAAAGAGGAAAATATTAAATGCAGTGTATGCACAAAGAGTTAACTCAAAATGTAGTATATAAACCACGATTGGAATGGAGAAATCACTCTTTCTACTATAGAGGCAAAAATGGACGAACTACCAGTAGGTTTAACACAGTCTTTACTGAATAGTGAAAAAATATCAAGAAAGATGATGTTTTAAAAATACCACATAAATAAATCATCGATAATTTAAACAAATCCAAAAAATAATAAAATATAGAAGAGCAGCCCTAGTCTATGGTGATCTGATAGGATGCATAGGATTATTTCAATATTCTGGTATCAATTGAGGCCTGTTATGTGAATTAGTATATGGTCAAATTGGGAGAAGTTACAATGAGGTGCATAGGAAAAGGTATATTCTTCTGATTTAGGATGAAATGTTACCTAAATATCTGTTAAATCCATTTGGATTTTTTAAGTTATTAAGATAACTTCTGTTATTTTAACCATATCTGTTTAGTTTCAGTTTCCATAAATTGTCCGTTGATGAGAGTGCAGAATTGAAGTCTCCAACAATTTATTGTGTGTGGTGCAATACTTTCTTTGAGCTATAGTTATGTTTCTTTTGTGAATTTAGGTGTCCTTGCATTTAAACATAGTTGTTCAGAATTGAACGTTCATCTTAGTATTATTTTTCTTTGACAATTATGATTCCATTCCCTATCATTTTTGATAACTTTTTGTTGAAGTCAATGTTGTTCAATTTCAGAAAGGGGCTCCTCCTTGTTTCTTGGGAACATTTGTTTGGAATTTTTCTCCATCCTTTTACCCTGAGATACTCTGTCTTTGTCTCTAAGGTGTATTTACAGTATGCAGCAAAATCTTGGATCCTCTTTATGTTTTCAGTCTCTTAGTTTACATCTTTTTATTTGGGGAATTGTGTCCATTGATGATAAGAGATATTAAATGAAATGGACTGTTGATTCCTGTTATTTTTGTTGTTAGAAATGTAATTACAGAAACGCCATCTGGAACCCTGGTGCACGGAGGCTCCCGGAAAAAGCGGCACAGATCTTCCTGGTTGCTCCCACTGCTGAGAGCTCATAGGCAGCACCCCACCAGCAAACTTGAGCCTCGGGACCACAGGTAAAACCAACTTTTCTGCTGCAATAGACCTGCCTGGGGAACTCAGGACACACAGAGGCCAAGTTCCTCTATGACCAGGCACTTACAGTGTTTACCGGGAATCCCAAACCCGCGGATCCTGGCCCGCAACAGTTCTCTGCTCCCAAACCCCTTGGGAGAGAGACCTCACTACCTGGTAAGGTGGGCACTCCTGTGGCTGCCGAGCAGAAGAGACCACCAACTCTGCCCACCATTTCCCACATCCCTGGCCAAAGAGGAAACTGTATACGTCCTCTGGGTTCCCGTGGGGAAGGGCCCAGGAGCACCAGGACCCCTGCGCCTGAGACATGACCAGAACCTGAAGGCACAGACCAGATAAACAGTTTTCTGCACCCAAATCCCGTGGGAGGGAGAGCTAAACCTACAGAGAGGCAGACATGCCTGGGAAACAAAAAGAAACTGCACTTTGCACACATCTCTGACGCCAGAGGAAAGCACCAAACGCCATCTGGAACCCTGGTGAATGGAGGCTCCTGGAAATGGCAGCGCAGATCTTCCTGGTTGCTGCCGCCGCTGATAGCTCGTAGGCAGCACCCCACGAGGAAACTGGAGCCTCGGGACCACAGGTAAGACCAAATTTTCTCCTGCAAGTGACCTGCCTGTTGAACACCAGACACAGTCCACAGGAACAGCTGAAGGCCTGTAGATAGAAAAAACTAAACGCCCGAAAGCAGAACACTCTGTCCCCATAACTGGCTGAAAGAAAACAGGAAAACAGGTCTACAGCACTCCTGACACACAGGCTTATAGGACAGTCTAGCCACTGTCAGGAATAGCATAACAAAGTAACACTAGAGATAATCTGATGGCGAGAGGCAAGCGCAGGAACCCAAGCAACAGAAACCAAGACTACATGGCATCATCGGAGCCCAATTCTCCCACCAAAGCAAACACGGTATATCCAAACACACCAGAAAAGCAAGATCTAGTTTCAAAATCATATTTGATCAGGATGCTAGAGGACTTCAAGAAAGACGTGAAGAAATTCCTTAGAGAACAAGTAGAAGCCTACAGAGAGGAATCACAAAAATCTCTGAAAGAATTCCAGGAAATCATAAATAAACAAGTAGAAGCCCATAGAGAGGAGTCACAAAAATCCCTGAAAGAATTACAGGAAATCATAAATAAATAAATAGAAGCCCATAGAGAGGAGTCACAAAAATCACTAAAAGAATTCCAGGAAAACACAATCAAACAGTTGAAGGAATTAAAAATGGAAATAGAAGCAATCAAGAAAGAACACATGGAAACAACACTGGATATAGAAAACCAAAAGAAGAGACAAGGAGCTATAGTTACGAGCTTCACCAACAGTAAACAAGAAATGGAAGAGAGAATCTCAGGAGCAGAAGTTTCCATAGAAATCATTGACTCAACTGTCAATGATAATGTAAAATAGAAAAAGCTACTGGTCCAAAACATACAGGAAATCCAGGACTCAATGAGATGATCAAACTTAAGGATAATATGTATAGAAGAGAGTGAAGACTCCCAGCTCAAAGACCAGTAAATATCTTGAACAAAATCATAGAAGAAAACTTCCCTAACCTAAAAAAAGAGATACCCATAGGCATACAAGAAGCCTACAGAACTCCAAATAGATTGGACCAGAAAAGAAACACCTCCCGTCACATAATAGTCAAAACACCAAATGCACAAAATAAAGAAAGAATATTAAAAGCAGTAAGGGAAAAAGGTCAAGTAATGTATAAAGGCAGACCTATCAGAATAACACCAGACTTTTCGCCAGAAACTATGAAGGCTAGAAGATCCTGGACTGATGTCATACAGACCCTAAGAAAACACAAATGCCACCCCAGGTTACTGTTTCCTGCAAATCTCTCAATTAACATAGATGGAGAAACCAAGATAATCCATGACAAAACCAAATTTACACAATATCTTTCAACAAATCCAGCACTAAAAAGGTTATAAATGGTGAAGCTGAAAATAAGGAAGCAAGCTATACCCTAGAAGCAACAAGAAAATAATCGTCTTGGCAACAAAACAAAGAGAAGAAAAGCACACAAACATAACCTCACATCCAAATATGAATATAATAGGAAGCAATAATCACTATTCCTTAAATTCTCTCAACATCAATGGCCTGAACTCCCCAATAAAAAGACATTGATTAACAAACTGGATACGCAACGAGGACCCTGCATTCTGCTGCCTACAGGAAACACACCTCAGATACAAAGACAGACACTACCTCAGAGTGAAAAGCTGGAAAACAACTTTCCAAGCAAATGTTCAGAAGTAGCAAGCAGGAGCAGCCATTCTAATATCAAATAAAATCAATTTTCAACTAAAATTCATCAAAAATATAAGGAAGGACACTTCATATTCATCAAAGGAAAAATCCACCAAGATGAACTCTCAATCCTACATATCTATGCCTCAAATACAAGGGCACCTACATACGTAAAAGAAACCTTACTAAAGCTCAAAACACACATTTCACCTCACACAATAATAGTAGACTTCAACACCTCACTCTCATCGATGGACAGATCATGGAAATAGAAATTAAACAGAGACATAGACAGATTAAGAGAAGTCATGAGCCAAATGGACTTAACTGATATTTATAGAACATTCTACCCTAAAGCAGAAGGATATAACTTCTTCTCAGCTCCTCATGGTACTTTCTAAAAAATTGACCACATAACTGGTCAAAAAACGGGCCTCAACAGGTACAAAAAGATAGAAATAATCCCATGCGTTCTATCCGACCACCACGGCCTAAAATTGCTCTTCAATAACAATAAGGGAATAATGCCCACATATACGTGGAAATTGAACAATGCTCTACTCAATGATAACCTGGTCAAGGAAGAAATAAAGAAAAAATTAAAGACTCTTTAGAATTCAATGAAAATGAAGGTACAACATACCCAAACTTATCGGACACAATGAAAGCTGTGCTAAGAGGAAAACTCATAGCGCAGAGTGCCTGCAGAAAGAAACAGGAAAGAGCATATGTCAGCAGCTTGACAGCACACCTAAAATCTCTAGAACAAAAAGAAGCAAATCCATGCAGGAGGAATAGAAGGCAGGAAATAATCAATCTCAGAGGTGAAATCAACCAAGTAGAAACAAAAAGGACCATAGAAAGAATCAACAGAACCAAAAGTTGGTTCTTTAAGAAAATCAACAGGATTGATAAACCCTTAGCCAGACTAATGAGAGGACACAGAGAGTGTATCCAAATTAACAAAATAGAAATGAAAAGGGAGACATAACTACAGATTCAGAGGAAATTGAAAAAATCATCAGATCTTACTATAAAAGCCTATATTCAGCAAAACTTGAATATCTGCAGGAAATGGACCATTTCATAGACAGATACCAGGTACCGAAGTTAAATCATGAACAGATAAACCAGTTTAACAACCCCATAACTCCTAAGGATATAGAAGCAGTCAATAAAGGTCTCCCAACCAAAAAGAATCCAGGTCCAGATGTGTTTAGTGCAGAATTCTATCAGACCTTCATAGAAGACCTCGTACCAATATTATCCAAACTCTTCCACAAAATTGAAACAGATGGAGCACTTCCGAATTCCTTCTATGAATCCACAATTACTCTCATACCTCAACCACACAAAGAACCAACAAGGAAAGAGAACTTCAGACCAATTTCCCTTATGAATATCGACGCAAAAATACTCAATAAACTTCTGGAAACCGCATCCAAGAGCACAATAAAACAATCATCCACCATGATCAAGTAGGCTTCATCTCAGGCATGCAGGGATGGTTTAATACATGGACAACCATCAACGTGATCCATTATATAAACGAACTGAAAGAACAGAACCACATGATCTTTTCATTAGATGCTGAGAAAGCATTTGACAAAATTCAACACCCCTTCATGATAAATGTCCTGGAAAGAGTAGGAATTCAAGGCCCATACCTGAACATAGTAAAAGCCATATACAGCAAACCAGTTGCTAACATTAAACTAAATGGAGAGAAACTTGAAACAATCCCACTAAAATGAGGGACTAGACAAGGCTGCCCACTCTCTCCCTACTTATTCAATATAGTTTTTGAAGTTCTAGCCAGAGCAATCAGACAACAGAAGAAGGTCAAGGGGATACAGATTGGAAAAGAAGAAGTCAAAATATCACTATTTGCAGATGATATGATTGTATATTTAAATGATCCCAAAAGTTCCACCAGAGAACTACTAAAGCTGATAAACAACTTCAGCAAAGTGGCTGGGTATAAAATTAACTCAAATAAATAAGTAGCCTTCTTCTACACAAAAGAGACACAAGCTGGGAAAGAGATTAGGGAAACAACTCCCTTCATAATAGACCCAAATAATATAAAGTACCTCGGTGTGACAATAACCAAGCAAGTAAAAGATTTGTACAATAAGAACTTCAAGACTCTGAAGAAAGAAATTGAAGAAGACCTCAGAAGATGGAAAGATCTCCCATGCTCATGGATTGGCAGGAATAATATAGTAAAAATGGCCATTTTACCAAAAGCGATCTACAGATTCAATTCAATCCCGATCAAAATACCAATACAATTCTTAAAAGAGTTAGACAGAACAATTTGCAAATTCATCAAGAGTAACAAAAAACCCAGGATAGCTAAAACTATCCTCAACAACAAAAGGACTTCAGGGGGAATCACTATCCCTGAACTCAAGCAGTATTACAGAGCAATAGTGATGAAAACTGCATGGTATTGGTACAGAGACAGACAGATAGACCAATGGAACAGAATTGAAGACCCAGAAATGAACCTACACACCTATGGGCACTTGATTTTTGACAAAGGAGCCAAAACCATCACATGGAAAAAAGACAGCAATTTCAGCAAATGGTGCTGGTTCAACTGGAGGTCAACATGTAGAAGAATGAAGATCGATCCATACTTATCACCCTGTACAAAGCTTAAGCCCGAGTGGATCAAGGACCTCCACATCAAACCAGATACACTCAAACCAATAGAAGAAAAACTAGGGAAGCATCTGGAACACATGGGCACTGGAAAAAATTTCCTGAACAAAACACCAATGGCTTATGTTCTAAGATCAAGAGTCAACAAATGGGATCTCATAAAACTGCAAAGCTTCTGTAAGGCAAAGGACACTGTGGTTAGGACAAACCGGCAACCAACAGATTGGGAAAAGATCTTTACCAGTCCTACAACAGATAGAGGCCTTATATCCAAAATATACAAAGAACTCAAGATGTTAGACTGCAGTGAGACAAATAACGCTATTAAAAATTGGGGTTCAGAGCTAAACAAAGAATTCACAGCTGAGGAATGTTGAATGGCTGACAAATATCTAAAGAAATGTTCAGCATCTTTAGTCATAAGGTAAATGCAAATCAAAATAACCCTGAGATTTCACCTCACAGCAGTGAGAATGGCTAAGATCAAAAACTCAGGGGACTGCAAATGCTGGTGAGGTTGCGGAGAAAGAGGAACACTCCTCCTTTGTTGGTGGGATTGTAGATTGGTACAACCATTCTGGAAATCAGTCTGGAGGTTCCTCAGAAAATTTGACATTGAACTGCCTGAGGATCCAGCTAAACCTCGCTTGGGTATATACCCAAAAGATGCCCCAAAATAAAAAAAAAAAATACACGTGCTCCACTATGTTCATGGCAGCCTTTTTTATAATAGCCAGAAGCTGGAAAGAACCCAAATGCCCTTCAATAGAGGAATGGATACAGAAAATGTGGTACATCTACACAATGGAATATTACTCAGCTATCAAAAACAATGACTTTATGAAATTTGTAGGAAAATGGTCGGAACTTGAAAATATCATCCTGAGTGAGGTAACCAAATCACAGAAAAACACACATGGTATGCACTCATTGATAAGTGGCTATTAGCCCAAATGCTTGAATTACCCTAGATGCCTAAAACAAATGAAACTCAAGATGATGATCAAAATGTGAATGCTTCACTCCTTCTTTAAAAGGGGAACAAGAATTGGAAGTTTGTATCAGCCCAAAAGTATGGAAAACATAAGAAAGAATTCACAGGCCATGTGAAGCCAGCAGGAAGAAGACCAAAATGCAGATGTTACAATCCTTATTAGGAGGGAAAAAAATATTCATGGGAGGAAATTCAAGGAAAAAGAGTCAAGCAGGGACTGAAGAAAGTGTCAACCAGAGACTGCCCCATGTGGGGATTTGTCCCATATGCAGTCACACAAACCAGTCACTATTGCTGATGCCACCAAGTCCTTGTTGACAGGACTCAGATATGGATGTCTCCTGAGGGACTCTGACAGAACCCTACTGACACTGGTGAGGATGATTGTAGCTAAACATTGGATTGAACAAGTGGGATTCAATGAAGTTATTAGAGAGTGTACTTAATGAGCTCAAGGGGTTTGCAAAACCCCAGGAAGAACAACAATATCAACCAACCAGACCCACCAGAAATTCGAGGGATTAACCCACCCACTAGTGAGTACAGATTGAGGGACCCATGACTCCAGCCACATACGTGGCAGAGGATTGCTCTAACATCATTGGAAGGAAAAGCCCTTAATCTTGTGAAGGCTTGTATCCCCGATGTAGGGTAATGCCACAGCATTGAGGTTGAAGTAGATTGGTGGGAATTGGAACATCCTCACAGAAGACGGTCAGGGATGTTATGGAAGAAAAAGGAAAGGAAATAACATTTGAAATGTAAATACATAAAATATTCAGGAAAAATTATTAAATAAAAAAGTTATCTTGTCTCATTAAATAAATAATAAAGTAATTATCATTTGCCATTTCTGATATTGACAAAAATATTAGAGTTTGGTACTAATTTCCTTTGGTCTCTTTTGCTGTCTATATAATATTTCCCTTTAGGTTATGACTTATTTAAATAAAAATGTATTTTACAATTTAAAGGAATATAGAATGAAAAAATTATTGACAGAATTGGTGACTTCCCTTTATTAAAAGTTGAACAACTACTTGAAGAAACTTTAATGGTTAATATCAAAATAAGTTTATGGAGTGTGTATATCAAATATTTTTTGTTAATAGCCACAGTCAGGAAATGCTTCTTATATTTATGCATTATGGTATTTGATTTTGGTAAAAAACTCAATGATCTTAGATTTTATAATAATGTACATAAGTAATTTATTCTTAAAATTTGGTTACAGAAGGAAGTTATCAACGAATACATATATACAATGTAGCACACTTTTCTAATATAAATAGAGCATATTAAATATATACATATATATTTTATGGTCCAACGATGAACAATCATGTTTAAAAGGAAGATATAACATTGAGTGTACCTACATTTGAAGTTGAGATGATTCATGATTCCATGTATTTCTTTCTAGACACCTAAGAAGATGAAATTAGTGTTGGAAAAAGCTAAAACTGCAAATAGAAGGCTTAATTTAGTATACATATCTAAACAGTGCTTTGAAAAAATATACGTAATATATTTTCATATATATATATATATATATATATATATATATACATATATATATATATATAAAGTATATACAAAAATTCTCAGTGCCCATAAATTATCATTATCACTAAAGCATTTCCCTGGTCATATTAGAGTTGAATTATCAAACACACACACACACACACACACACACACACAAACACACACACACACAGAGTTACCTATAATTTAAACATATTAGCAAATAACATTCTTTCAGACAAAATTAATGAAAACGGATGAATTAAATATACAAAATAATGTTTTCCCAAAAGTATACTTTCTAGCATATAAAATATTGCCTTATGATAGGTGGTAAATCTATGCAAAGGAATACTACTCAGCTATCAAAAACAATGACTTTATGTATTTCATAGGGAAATGGAGGGAACTGGAAAATATCATCCTGAGTGAGGTAACACAACCACAGAAAAACACACATGTTATGCTCTCATTGATAAGTGGCTATTAGCCCAAATGCTTGAATTACCCTAGATGCCTAAAACAAATGAAACTCAAGATGGATGATCAAAATGTGAATGCTTCACTCCTTCTCTAAAAGGGGAACAAGAATACCCTTGGCAGGGAATTGGGAGGCAAAGATTAAAACAGAGACTGAAGGAACACCCATTCAGAGCCTACCCCACATGTGGCCCATACATATACAGCGACCCAATTAGACAAGATGGACGAAGCAAAGAAATGCAGACTGACAGGAAGCAGATGTAGATCTCTCCTGAGAGACACAACCAGAATACAGGAAATACAGAGGTGAATGCCAGCAGCAAACCACTGAACTGAGAACAGGACCCTCATTCAAGGAATCAGAGAAAGAACTGGAAGAGCTTGAAGGGTTCGAGACCCCTTATGAACAACAATGCCAAGCAACCAGAGCTTCCAGGGACTAAGCCACTACCTAAAGACTATACATGGACTGACCCTGGACTCTGACCTCATAGGTAGCAATGAATATCCTAGTAAGAGCACCAGTGGAAGGGTAAGCCTCGTTCCTATTAAGACTGAACCCCCAGTGAACGTGATTGTTGGGGAGGGCGGTAATGGGGGGGAATATGTGGAGGTGAACACCCCCCCAAAAAAAAGAAAAAAAAAAAGAAATACATTTAAATGTAAATTCTATACTTAAAATTAAACAGATAATCTTCTAGACTTCTTAAAAAATTAATTAACAATAAATTTACTTACCAAAAAAAAAAAAGAGAGAGAAAAAAGAAATATGGGCAATTGCATTCTAAACACAGGTATGCAATTGTATCTAAAACGAATGTACTTTTTGGATGCAGGGAAATAAAACTCTTTTCTTATACAAACTGATAGCCTCTATATTATTGGTGTGGGACAGTTAATGCTTAGCGTTATTTCGGTTTTTTTTTTTTTTTTTTTTTTTTGGTTCTGGGACTGAACCCAGAGACTTGCACTAGCTAGACAAGCACTCTACCACTGATCCAAATCCCAAAACCCTATGCTTAGCCTTATCAATGTGGAGTGTTTATGGGTCTTTTTTAGTTTGTTGTTGCCACATACTTTTTCCCTCTGCTGATGAATTACTACAGGATTATTTACCATTTCTGTCCTCTTGAGAATATCCCTTATTTTCAGAATGCGGTTTCCCATTTTTAGACTAAGATTGCTGAAGAGACATGGCTTCCTGGTGATTATGCTGTGTAAAGTTTCTCCTCTTGTATTGATATGAATGATACATTTGCTCAGTAATAAATTCTAGGCGTGTATCTGTATTCTTTGAAAACGTGTTGAAAGGTGATCCAAGCCTATTTATATTTTAGAATATCCATTGAAAATTCAGGTGTTAGTCTCATGTGATCAGCTTTACGTGTGACTTATTCTTTTTTCTTCACAATTTTTGTATTTTTTTTCTCTGTTCAGTTAAGCTTTGATGATGATGCTTTCGCAGACAACTTTTTCCTAGAAATTCTCATTTAAAGGGCACACAAGTTTAAACAGTCGGAACTCAGTTGCTGGCACCATTTTGTGACGGGATTGAGGAACATCTTGGACACGGGGACAAGCTGGCAGCCGTAGAGCCACAGAGGCAGACTGCGAGGTTCATGGCCTGCCTGTCCCTGACTCCAGCCTGCTTCTCTATATCGTGGGAGCTCGGTGGACAGTGGCAGCCTCCTTTTTTTTCTGTCAGGTACTTTCTTACGACAGTAAGGGAAATGATTAGTGCAATTAAGAGCAGTTCAACTAACTTGAAGCAGTCTTGAGAGTCAAGGGTACCGTTCTGGCTTTGTGCTGGGTGAGGAGTTGGTGAAGATCCTGTTCTCTCCTTCCAGAATTATGAGTTGACATCTTTACATGCAAATGTCTGTGTGTGTCATTGATTGGCAGGCAGGTCCTTACCCATTGTAGCCGAGTAAGCTGATCCCATATGGACTGGAGTTGGCTCCCGCTCCATTGCTGTTGACTTCTGAGCCCATGAGAAGAATGGGAAGCAGAGGATGTCACTATGTGACAAAAGAGGCAGGGATGGACCATGTGTCCATAAGCCAAAGGATGGTTGCATCCTGCAGAAACAAGAGGGGCAAGGAGCGCTCTCTCTCTCTCTCTCTCTCTCTCTCTCTCTCTCTCTCTCTCTGTGTGTGTGTGTGTGTGTGCAATTGCATGCGCATGCACAACCCTACTGACACTTAGGTTCTAGACACTCACCTCCAAGAATGCTGAGAGAATGAGCATCTGTTGTGATATCCCCCACGTATGGGCATGTGTTGTAGCCACTTTAGGGCATCACACTGAATCCCTTGCTGCTCTCAATGTGGCCCAAGGCCAGTGTGGATGAAATGGCCACACAGACAGGGAGATGCTTGCCCTGAGATAACCCCTGTAGATCCTGTCATAGCTCTCAGCTCTCTGGGTTGAGTGGTTGTATATCCCAGGGCCCATTTGTAGTCAGGACCCTGTTCCTAAGCAAGTGCTATTCTTGATAGGATGATCAGCCAACTCTTAGTGGGATGTCTGCTGCTGGAGCCACTGCTGGAGCTTCTCCTGTGACAGTGGCACTGAGTGTGTGGGACTATTCCTCTCTTAGTGCTAGACACCAGGTAAATCTGCTCATCCCCAGGACTGCTCAGTGTGCATCTCCTTCCTCCCCTTCTGTTTATCACCATCTGAGAATTCAGGATGGGTCTTTATGTGCCGAGCTGTGAGAGCTGTTCTCTGCCAGGGGAGCCTCTCTTCTCTCCACTTCCCCAAGCTTCATGTCTCATTCATGTCAGCACAGAAGAGACACGGCTGATGGTGTAGGACGTCCTTCTTAACTCCCCTGGGAGCTTGTCAGAGCTTCTTAGAGGGGCAGGACTTGTGGATTTCTGCCTACAAAGGCACGTCCACTCTGTGGAGGAGGGAGTCTGCAACAGCCTGAGGGGTAGAACTGATCCCATCCTGCTGCGGGCTCCCTTGTGTTTCCGGTGCATCTTCATTACACAGTTTTGTTTGCTCATCTCAGTTTTTGGTAGCATCACTCTGGGCCCCTTTACTTGTGGTTTGAAATTTTGAGCTACTGCTAAAGTAACCTCCGGAAAGGGGTGGAGCTGGGAGATGTAGTTTCTTCTTGTAGAGGGCCGCAATAACATTCGCCACCACAAGATGTCACTGGCTTCCACTGCGCCCCACGTGGAGGGCCGAGATAGTTTCGGCATTACAAGATGGCGCTAGCTCCGCCGTACCACCCAACTTCCTTTAAGGAAGTTAACTGTGTGTGCATGTGCAAGAGTGCCTTCCTGCCAAGTCTTTGCCCATTCCGGGCGTTCCTAATGAGATCATGGGTAAGCAACCAATCAGGTGTGGATGCGCCGCGCTAGGTTGTATATAAGCTGCGCCATGCTGGCGTCCCAGGCACCCTCTCTATTATTAATAAAGAATAAGCATTTTTGCTCCAGAAGGATTCGTGTGTTCCCGTGTATTCTTGATGGCGAGAGGTCGCGAGGGACACGTTCTGTTCAACTAAATCACAACTTTGTAAGCGGCGGGAGAGGTTGTTGCAAGTTTAGCTATTTTCCCCTCTGGGTTTCTTGTATCTTCTTCTTTGAGGCCAGGGAGTTGGGAAGGGATCCTGGCTGTTTCACACTGCACACCTTAGGTCTTAGGATGTGCTGCTGGGGAAACAACAGCCATTCTCTACAGCACTCCCTCCCTTAGCACGGGACCTTGGGAGACATTTGGTATCCAAAGGACAGCACTAGCAAGAACGTTCTTTGATCTGGATTTAGTTACATTGACTGAATGAATGTTGTTTCGGGACCTCTGGTTTATTTATTCATGGGTTGTGTTGGGAATCCTTTGGAATTGAAGCATTCCCTTCTGGAGGGAGGAAAGAAGCTCAGAAATTTCAGGAAGCTTAAGAAACCTTTAAGGCTTAGGATTCTCGAAGGTTATGACGATCAGGACCTGTTCCAAAGAGCAATCAGATGAGAACAATTGCCCCGGGGGTCGGGGGCAGCCATGATGAAGGGGGCTTCTTAGGTGGAGCTCCCTGCTAGTTGGGCTGAAAGCTACAGGATGTAACTATTTTGAGTGTCACCCATGCTGGAGTGGGTTGTCCACTGATAGAGTTGTCTGAGCCACTCGTCTGCTCCTGAATAGCCATGATAAGGTAGACCTGGCTGGAATCGTTTGTAGTTGGAGGCCTACATGAGGTGAACACACATTGTTCAGGTCTTCCCACGACAGGTCACATGACTTAAGCTGCTAGACATTCATGTATGTTAAAAAGTGGCAGAAGTCACCCTATGTTAACATAACAAGAACTAGGTAGCTAAGGGAGCAAAGCTAATGCAGGGTATTGGGCACAGGTTCTAGAGGACCCAGGGGAGGAAGGATGTTCCTCATCCTCGCCCCTCATCCCTGCACCTCTGTGCTGGTCCAGATACCGCCAGGCAGGATGCCATCCTACAATCCACATCTACACTGGTTTACCGCCCAGATCCAAAACTTCAGGAACCTACAGCACTACAATGACCTCACGGGCTGCAGGGAGGACACAGCCAGTACAGAAGTTGCTTAAAGTTAAAGGAGAACTATCACTCATGTAGGGAGAGGACATTTTCACTCTCCAGGAGCCTTGCGTGAGGGCTCAGGCCTCCTGGGATCCACAGTTCTTGCTTCAGAGCTCAGCAAAGCTCAGGGCAAATGTAGTCATTGGTTGGAGCTGCCTTCCTTGCTAACTGAGGTGCCGTTCTTTTATTTTCTGCCACAACGAAATTAACGCTTAATTACGGTGGCATGATTTTCTTCTTTTGATATACAGTGCTGACCCAAGAAGGCACAGGGAAAACATTAACATCTGTTTCCACCTCTCTGCGGGAATAGGATGCTTGTTTTGTGCCGGGAAGTTGTGAGTTCCCCTGTGATACAGGTTATGTTCTGAAAGGGAAGGAGGGGGCTCCAATCTGCTCTGTAGTAGTTGCGTTCAGATACAATGCTGTCTATTTACCTTATTTGTCTGTCTGCCTGGCTCTCTATCTTATCTATCTAATCTATCATTTGTCTATCATCTATCATCTATTTATCCATCCATCCATCTACTATCTATCTATCTATCTATCTATCTATCTATCTATCTATCTATCTATCTGTCTATTATCTATCATTTGTCTTTCTGTCTATCTATAATTTGTCTACTTACGATCTATCTACCATTTATTTATCTGATATCTATCATCTATTTACCTAAGGTGTGTGCATGGGTGTGTGTAGATGCATATGTGTGCAGATGTGTGTATATGTCTCCACATTCAGGTAGAGTCAGAGAACAGCCTCAGGCCTCATCCTCAGGCATGGTCTGTGTTTTCTAGACGGGGTCTCTAATTGGCCAGGAGCTTACCAGTCATGCCAGCTGTGGTGGTCAGCAGATCCTGGGGATCCTGTCCTTGTTTCCCCAACTGGCATTAGAAGCTTTCTACACTCACATTTTGATGTGGGTTCTGGATATCAAACACAGGTCTTCATGCTTATGAGGTGTCCTGGTGAGTTTTCACTGACATCTTGACATAACTTTGAAGAGACTTGACATAGAGTCACCAGGGAAGAGAGAACCTCAACTGAAGTGCTGCCTCCATCAGATTGGCTTGTGGCCTAATGGGTGAGAGACTGTCTTGACTGACAGTTGATGAAGTTGGGCCCACCCAATGTGGGTGTCATCATTCCTAGGCCAGGGTGTCTGCCTTATGAGAACGTGAACTAAGCATGGGTAGTGAGTAAGGCCGTGAGCAGTATTCCTTTGTAATTCTCTCCTCGAGTTCCTGTCTGACTGCCCACAAAAGCTGGTAAGCCAAGGTGCAAGCCAAAGAAATGTTTTCCTTCTACAAGTTGTTTTTGGCTAGAGTGTTTTATCACAGCTATAGAGAGGAAGCCTAATATGTGAGGCAGACACTTAACTGACCTAGTGACCTGCTTATTTGCAGTCATGCATTTTAAAAGGAAAAGCTTTAGGAATGGGCACCAAATGGCTGACTCTTTCTAGGGTGAATACAGAAATCAGATACCACAAAACAAGGATATATATATATATATATATATATATATATATATATATATATATATATATATGTTGTGTATATATATGTGTTTGTGTGTATGTATTATATATATAGTATATTGTATATATACAGTATAAAGATATCACATGTGTGAAACTAAGTGCACAAACACTAATATGAATATGTGTATTTTTAAAATTATCAGTGCGTTCCATGTATGTATGCTTATGTGTGCATGCATGCATGTGTGCACATGTTCTTGGTGTGCATATGCATGCAGATATATGTGTCATGCATGTCTGTGTGCATGTAAGTGTATGTCTGTTTTGATTCCACCTTGTCTTGTCCTCCACGCCATGACCGGCCTCCTTCTCAGTGTCACTTTAGATGGAAATGGGTGTCTTCTCCTTCCAGTAGGAAATGATGGACTGAAAGTGAGTATTATCATAGATTGGAGACCCCAGCAGAGTTCATACACACATGGTGGGAGTGGCTCTGTACTCAGTTAGAAGCAGGTACTCAGGTCTCTGACCTCTTGACTGTGAGCCAGAGAAGGATACCTTTCCTCTCTTCTCTCCTGCCCTGGTTTCCATGAAGTGTCCTCGTGCTGCTCCTCAGAGTTGCTGGTAGGAAGCTCCCTGTCTGTTGCCACAAGAGACAGACCTGCAACTGGAGAAGCCCAAGTGGGCACAGCGGGTATCTGCTGGTCCCGAAATCCAGGTTAACTCCAGCACTCCTGCTGATCATGTAACAGAGCTGTGCTGTCAGTTGTGGGGGAATAATTGATCGTTCCCACCTGCCTTGTAAACCTTGGGCCATTATCTTTCTACTCTAGGCTTCAGATAATGGCCATACAGCGAGTTTTGCTACTACCTTGACCTGGGAGAGAGCAAAAAAATTTTTTATTAGATATTATTAAAAGGGTTTTAATCCATGAACACATAACGAGCTGAAATGAGCTGAAAGTGCCTGTGACTGAACGGAGGATGTGTGAGGCTCTTTATCTAATAGCCACCATTTGCCATAATAAATATTTCAAATCAAAGCCGATGAGTCAAGTTCTTTTCTTTAAATCTGCTTCTGCCAATAGCCCTACACACCCGTAATACATTTTATTGCTATCTCTTCTACTGAGAGCAGAGGCAAAGGCTTTCTATTCTCCCCAATGTCCCCACAGACTCAGTACTGATTCCTTTGGACTATCCGTGGAAGGGTACTTTTAAGCCTAAACCCCCAAGCACTGTTTGGTGGGGGGGGGGTGTTGGGTTCAATGTCCCCTTTTGTGTCCAGCTTGCGCTCAGTTCTCACATCACGTTCTCTTATCCGCGTGCTCGGCCACCCCGAATCATTTCGGTCAATGTTGTACTCGCTTTCTTTTCCCAGGTGGGGCTTCTGTTCTCTTCTTGTCTCTTGGGCTTCATGGAAAGGGTCTCACCCCCAAGTCCCCTGAAATAATTGACAAGGTAAAGCACATCGTTGGGTGACCAGCAGGGGTTTTCAGAGCTAACAGGCACAGCGGAAGAAATATGGGAAGATTTATTAAGTCATGAAGTAGTCCCGGGACTAATAATATATGAAAATAAAAGAAAGAAACCCAGCTTAAATAACAATGCACACGTGCACACACAGACACACAGTCCTTCTACCCAAGCATGCACACGCACTCAGGAGTTCACAGTTCACAGACAGCTGTCATCTTCTTCTGTGTTCTGACTGTGTTCACAGCTGGCTGAACTTACTGTGGTAAAGACTGCCACCTATTTGATTATTAACCCTGCCTTTTCTCCTGGGCATCCAGCTCAGTGATACTGCCTGGCATCCGTGGACTGAGTGACAATGGAAGGGTCAGTGTATATGACTGGATTACTGGCAGCCTCCTCTCCAGGCCCTTGTGTCCTTTCTCCCCTCCTTTCTTGGCTAGCTCTTTGGGTTCTTAGGCTCAAAGTAGGGCAGAGCTATGGGGAAGGGGAAACCTGGGTCCCAGGAGACAATGTGGAGCCATGTTAAGAAGGTAATTGCAGCCAGAGAGGAGGTCTGGGCCCTGGGTTGGCAGCTGATATCTCAAAGGCTCTTGTCTGAGTCATTTATCGACTTCCTCTTCAGAGATAACTATACTCGGAGAAGCAACCCTCTCTATACCACGCCAGCTGGAAAGGAGCTTCCTTTATTGAATTTCCACATTTCCTTTTTCATTTTTGTAATGTATGCATCACGTGTGCTCACGGTCGTGTGCACATGTTTGTGGAGGCTGAAAGACTGCTGTCAGTGTCGGGAACACCTCCCACATCATCTGAAACAAGGTCTCCCATTGTCCTGGATTTCACCAGTTAGGTAGGATAGGCTGGCCCCCCAAGCCCTCGGCTCCACCTGTCTCTACACATCAGCACCATATTAAAAATAAACAGTGTGCACACACACTCCCGGCATTTCCTTCAAAGTAAGAGCTCTGACTTATGGACTAGAAAGTTAAAATAATCAAGGGGCTGGAGAGATGGCTCAGTGGTTAAGAGCACTGACTGCTCTTCCTGGACGTCCTGAGTTCAAATGCCAGCAACCACATGGTGGTTCACAAACATCTGTAATGGGATACGAAGCCCTCTTCTGGTGTGTCTGAAGATGGCTACAGTGTATTCATAAATAAAGGAAGTAACTAAAAAAATTGAATGCAGTGTTTTTGTGGCTTTCATACGGCTGCCTCCTTCTCTTCTCTTTCTTCTTCTTTTCCTTTTCCTCTGTGTCTTCTAAGGCATATATATATATATATATATATATATATATATATATATATATATATATATCTGTGTGTGTGTGTGTGTGTGTGTGTGTGTGTGTGTGTGTAGGGCTGTTTAATTTGCATGCATGTATATATACCTGGGCATGCCCGGAGCTCAGGGAAGCCAGCAGAAGGTCTTCCCTGAAACCGGAGTTACAGATGTGTGGGGGCTGCCATGTGGGTGCAAGACATCAAACCTGAGTCCCCTGCAAGAGCAGCCAGTGCTTTTAGCTTCTGAGCCGTCTCTCCAGCCCACAGTGGGGTCTGATCCTTAACGGCAGAAGGGATCGTGTTCAGTCTTTCTGATCTGGTAGGAGGTGGATGCCAGAGTGATCATGAGAACTCCTGAATGAGAAAGGAAGGATGGGGTAGAAGGCTCGTTTCCTATATCCTGCAAGGAAAAGGCATCTAGGTTTATAGTTACTGGAGAAACAGGGAAAGCCTCATGCATACATCAGTCACCTATTAGAGTAAATGTCGACTGGATTGTCCTCTTCTCTGCTTAACAACACTAAAGTAAATGGCTCATAAAGTAGAATTATGTCCCCACACCCCTTAAACAGAAAGAACTTAGACGTGCAAATGTTTTGACAAATAAAGGGTAGGTCATGAGAGACACGTGATGCCTGTTTTGGCTGAAGGTTGACAAGACTTCTGTAAGCATTTGAGTTGGGAACTGCAGTGGATGTTTGGGTTTGTTACTTCTGTCCTCTGTCTGGTGGCTTGAACTGCTTGAGTGCCATCAGTCTTATGATGATCAGAGTGTGTTGTGGTTAAGGTGGGATAACTGGAGCTTAAAATTTCATTAATGACTAGAAATTGGAGAAGGGGGGAAGGTGGCCACTATCTTTTTAATGAGATCTGGAATTTGCCTTGAGTTCTGTTACAGCAAGATGCTGAGTTTTGTGCAGCAGGCTCAATGCTTCGCTGTAGGTAATACTGTAGCCCTCTCTCTCAGTTAGAAAACAAAAAAATGAAAAAAACACCACATGAGCAGCGGACAAGCTCCAAGACTGGGTCTTTTTATAAAGCTCCGAACCCACCTGCCTAGGGAATGGTTCTGCCCACAATGGGCTTGGCCCTCCTAATCAGTGAACAATCAAAGCAGTTCCTCATAGACATGTGCACAGACTCACAAACCTCTGGGCAGTGCCGCTGAGGCAGGGGCATTATTGAGATACTTGTGTTTCTTTCGTCTTGTGGCTCTCTTCTTTCTTTCTTGACTTAGAACCTTCTGTTTGATTACTAGGTGGGGGAAGGGAGCCCACACAGGAAATGTACTACAGAGTCCAGCTTCACCTCTGCCTCTGGTCCTCTTGTTGGCCCTGTGGGAAGCGTTAAGTTCCTCCTCTCTTTCTGTTCCCACTGCTAAACGTTATAACCGCTGGGTCATTAGCACTCTTTCTTGTCCGTGGAATAAGGACAGTAGTGACTGTGTTGTCTCCTCGGTAATGCTGACTCTCCATCCTTCTCTTGAGCCTGCCCAGGACACTGTGGCTCAAAGTGATAGAAGACACAGAAGCTGCAAGCTCAGGCTCCTGGGAATCTGTGAGGACTCAGTCCTCCCTGCTGCCCCATGGAGTCTGTTCTAGTTTCCGTTCTGTGGCTGTGATAAAATGCTTGGATGGAAATTAGTGTAGGGGAGGAAAATGTTTTGATTTCAACTTTCAGGTCATGGAGGGGAGTCAGAGTAGGAACCACAACAAGGTCTTGAGGATGATGCCACCAAGGGACTCTGCTTGATGGCTTACTCCAGCTCAACTCGCTTTCTTATACATCTCAGAACGACCTGCCTAGGTAATGGTGCTGCCCACGGTGGGCTTGGCCCTCCTAAGTCAGTCAACATTCAAGGCAATTCCTCATAGGCCTGTCTACAGACCAACATAATAACACAATAAGACAATTGTTAAGCCCTCCCCTCATGTGCGTGTGTCTGTATGTCTGTCTTTCTCTCTCTTCAAGTGATGCTGAGTTGATCAGAGGTAATAGTTAACCAGTTCATGCTAGCTGCAGCATGCATCTTGCTTTCTTGATTCTGTAGACTCATAAATGGTGCAGAGATGTGCCCCACAGGGAATCATACCCGAGTCTCACCAGGAACTGATTTAGAAGAGATTTTTGGTTCAGGAGTGAGTCTGCACTCTGAAGTACGTGGCTATGAAAATGACAAGCGTTTTGGATGCCAGAGAGTAGAATTGGATTGAGTTGTGTTCTCTTTAAAGAAATACGCTGACATCTGTGATGTCAATGGCATGGTGGGTTCCATGGGGAGGAAGAGGAGACAAATTACTCTTTAGAAAGAACTTTATGAGGAAAGGGTCAGCACCACAGACAGCCATCACAGCCATGATCAGGCCCTGAAGGAGCTGTGAGAAACCTCTGGCCCTGATGGGGAACTTCCTTAGAAGAGATGGTCGCCAAAGGGAGCTGTTTTGTCCTCACTCTTTCGGCTTCAGTGGCTCAGCATGGGCAGCAACAGCAATTGTTCTGGGAAAAGCGAGGTCTGACAGAGTCCGTGAAGTCGCGCTCCTGGATCTTACACCCTCTGGAAGACCAGTCTTGCAGCTGGTCCTAGTTGGGCTCTGCTCCCTGCTGAGGACAGAGTCTACTGAGTGAGGCCAGAGACTTGGGATCTAATCCCCCATCAATTGTTTTAGACGTGTTTTTTTTTCTCATGCATCGCTTTAGAACAGGCCTGTTTATCAAGGACCACTGGTCCGTGTAATTCATCAGCTAAGGAAAATGCTCAAATGGCTTTCTTTCAGACTAGCAGGATTTTAAAAGGCTGTTATTTAATTACAGGCTACTCGTGAGAGGGACAGATAAGCCTAGTAGAGCATTTTATTTAGTGGGGGAATGACACTGGAGCACAGCAGACATGTCTGTGTGTGTGTGTGTGTGTGTGTGTGTGTGTGTGTCTGTGTGTCTGTGTGTCTGTGTCTGTGTGTGTCTGTGTCTGTGTGTGCATGTATGTGTGTGTCTGTGTGTGTCTGTGTGTGTGTGTCTGTGTGTCTCTGTGTGTGTGTCTGTGTGTGTGTCTGTGTCTGTGTGTGTGTCTGTGTCTGTGTGTGTGTCTGTGTGTGTGTCTGTGTATGTGTGTGTGTGTGTGTGTGTGTCTGTGTGTCTGTGTGTGTTTGTGTGTGGTGACAGCAGTAACACTGTCAATTTCTCCCTGTCTACAGGTTTGATGCTAACTTGGAACTTTTAATGTGACTTCAACCTCTCCCCTACACCTTTGCCTCCTTCTCTTTCCCGCATCCTTCTCTCCTTTTCTCCATCCTCCAGGGAGAGACACCAGCTTTCAGTTCACAGGGTAAGAAAGCCCAAGCCTTGAAGATGCAGCCAGTCTTCTCTGTACCTCACAGGCTGCCATCAAAACATGTCCACCTCTGAATTAGTTCTCCTGATAAAAGAGACACTCTGTTCTGGGTGTAAGCACAGAGGCATGTGGGGGTGGAACCGTTTCTGTGAGAGAATATCCCTTCGGACACTGAGACACACACAGCAGAAGGCAGGGCATGAAGGTTGCGATAGACCATATCCTGATGGGGACTGGGAAGATAGCTCAGTGGGCAAGAGACTTTGCTCTCCAAGCCCGAAGAGTTCAAATTCTCTCTGCACTTTTTTTAAAGCTCCAGGCATGGCTAATCATGTCTGCAACATTGTAGGGTGGAGGCAGTTGGATTTCCAACAGGATCCTGGGCAGACACACTTGTCAAAATGGTGGGCTGTGGTTCACTGAGAGACGGACAGCAGTGAGGAAGAAAATGCACATTCTATTCATTTCTGCATGTATGTACACAGGTATGTGCCCTCGCACTTGGGAACAGACCCTTAACTCATACAAACACATGAATCCCCCAACCACACCCCTGTGGAACCCTGAGTTCAGCCGCTCTATAACCTATGTGACTGAGTATTCTAGCAACACAAAATTTTACATTCTCCTTGTCTTGTAAACCCATTTTGTGTTCAGTTTACCAACACAAGAAGCTAATCTTATGATTTCCCAGGCTCGGGATGGTGTGTCATAGCTTTTGGTCTTTCTGGAACAGCATCTGTCTATCAACAGAGGGACTTCAACAGAGGGGCTTTACAACTTACCCTCAGTGACATGGACTCATTTGAGCGTTTTAACCGGTGACTGGTGTGCTCATTTTTTTTTTCTTTTGAGAAGTAGATTGGACAGAATGTACAACATCACTCGGTTACGGGATGAACAACACATCAGAGCCTGGGAACAGTGAACTGATTGTCACGCGGTTTTGTGTATGTGGAGTATGTTAAGACAGTGGATCTGAGAGAGAGAGAGAGAGAGAGAGAGAGAGAGAGAGAGAGAGAGAGAGAGAGAGCTTGATCTTAAAATATCTGTTCAATGTATAATGTGATCAGAATACTACACCTTATAATTCAAATACAGTCTCCATTTGTCAAGCATACTGGATAAATCTCAAAAAGAAAGATAAAGGGGAGTTAGGACAGAACGTTCTGGAAGGGACTAGGGAGAGAGTCTAACAGTTAAGCACTCACTCCCCAGAAACTTACTTAGATGCCCTGTAGATGAGGAGATCATCCAGTAATTCAAAATTGGAAGGCAGAGGAAGTATGCATAGAGCAAGCAGTCTGGAAAGATGACCCATACCAAAAGTAGCTTTGCCTGTGAGTGAGAGTTGCTGCCACTCTGAATAAGGGAGACAAGACAGTAAGGATATTTTCTGAATGTACCTTGGTCTTCCACATGTGTGTGCATGCACATGTGTTAACTGGGTGACTAATTATCTCTCTCTCTCTCTCTCTGTCACACAAACAGAGTCTTTCTCTCTCACACACACACACACACACACACACACAGGCACACTGAACAAAAAATTAAGTTCTGGAAGAGGGATGCCTAGACTGGATGGATAAAATCAGAAATAACAAATTATGTTGGAAGTCGCTGTGAAGGAAGAGGGAGACCAGAGGGAGAGATGTGAGTGTGGCTGTCTGCTTGTGCCAAAGTGTAAGGCCATAGAAACCCAGTGCCACCTCCTCCAGGATCTCAAAGTCACAGCTCTAGCTGAGGTATAGTTAGTCAGTGATGTCTGCTCTGTGTGTGTGTGTGTGTGTGTGTGTGTGTGTGTGTGTGTTCACTTTTGGGGGTGAATGTGACCACAAGACCATGCTCATCAGTTCGCAATCCCGAAAGTGCTTTGTGCCCATCTTAAGTCATCACAGCTCTCAGTGCCTGAGGTTAACTGACTTCCAGAAAGCATCTTAATAGGGCTGACTAATGTTTCATTACATCACAAAGACATATTCTATTGTAGATAAAATAAACACATATACTTTAGAATAGACAGAGACTTGAAAAATGAAAGTGGAAAAATATCACTACCGACTTTGAATTAAAAAACACATTTATTTTAGAATTCTCCCGGATAGTTGCAATTTCCCATATAACCTACACATGATTTCTATATATTAGCATCATACATAATCACATGAAAATGATTAGAAGAAATTAACCTTTGGAAAAAAAGTACTTTTTTCCTTCCCAGCTCCCACTCCCACAATGACAACTCTGAAACTAATTATTTATTAACAAATTCATAAGCCACAAACTTTGGCTTATTCCCGGACTAATTTATTTAACCCATTCAAACTATTCTGTGTCTTCTACATGGTTATTTACTGCGCTTTCATCCCCTTATTAAGCATCTTCCTCAACATCTCATTTAGCATCTGCCGCAGCGTCCCTCCCTGGGTCTCCTTTTATATGCTATTTCCCAGAATTCTCTCTTCCTGCCAGTGTTCTGCCTGGTATTTCCTACCTCAGCTCAAAGGTCATAGACTTTTTTTTTTATTGACAGGTGATACTAAGAAGAGATTCTCTCTACAAACCTTGGTGCATTAACCTCAACTAAATGACACATTTTAAGTTCTCGTTTTTACTTTTGTTCGTGGGTCTTTTTTGTGTTATGTCATGTGACTGCAGAACCTGCAAAGGCCAGAAGAGGGAGGCAGATCTACACAGCCAGAGTCAGTTGTGAGGATGCTAAGGGTTCTGAGTAGCTCAGCCATCACTCCAGCCCCTAAATGACACAATTTTGTCACAGCAAGGGGAAAACTGGATTCTACTACTCCTATTCCTTTTCAAACTGTAGATTACAATCCACACTATATTTAGAAGCTAAGTGTCCTGTTAATGTTTTAAAGTTTTTTTTATTCCCACTTCAGGGTGTACCTATCCCTTGTGTTTTCCCTAGCCTTTGAAGGTTGTCAAGGAATGAATGACCCGTTTTCCAGGCTCTTTGCTTATGATCCACCTGTCTGGTCTACTGAGCCTCTGTACCCCATCCTGTAGGTCCTCGATCTCTGATGACCCCCTCACCCTTCTGGATTCATGCTTTTGAACACTGATTTACAATTTTTCTTGTGCAGCCATAGGGAGGTTTGGAACCAACTTATTTCGTTCAACCTGTGCTATTTCACAGATGAAGATCCGCTGAACTTTAAAATATTCATTTGAATAATTTAATTTTATATAGATAGTATTACGATCTGGTGTGGAATTTAAATATTTCGCCACCAAGGAACTGAATTTAGGACGTTGTGTAACCTTTTAAAAACAATTCTCTGGTTTTAAATTTTGGGGTGTGTGTGTGTGTGTGTGTGTGTGTGTGTGTGTGTGTGTGTGTTCATGTGTTTCACAGTGTCTAGGATCCCATCTACAAAATCTGCACATAATGGGGCTGGGGATTTAGCTCAGTGGTAGAGCGCTTACCTAGGAAGCGCAAGGCCCTGGGTTTGGTCCCCAGCTCCAAAAAAAAGAACCAAAAAAAAATCTGCACATATAATTCCCAGAGTAGACGGGTAGAGACTCTGGAAGCTCCTCTCCCCCAACTGAGAAACTACTGGCAACTGATGACTACAGGGCAGAGGGCCCGTTTTCTTCATGGATTTGGCCCCTGACGGCTGTCTATGCTCCCCTGGATGTTTGTACTCACCCCACACACTTAGTCAGTATCAAATGGACTCAGCAGTTTCTATTAAAATGCAGATGGAATTAGGAGGGAGGAAAGGGGAGGGATTTGAGGGGAGAGGATGGGGATGGATTTGCTCAAACACATTTTGTGTATGTACCAAGTTTATAAGGAAAAAAATAAAACAAAGTAAATAAGTAAATAAATCTGCTCATGTGTGCACATGTGCATGGGTTTATGTGTGTGTGGGAGGGGAGGAGGTTGCAGCACCCTGCTACAAGAGGATACCATGCAGTATCTTTCTCTATGTCTCTCTGCCATTTTCTTTTGATGCACTGTGTTGGTTTGAACACACTTGGCCCACTAGTGTACCATTAGTGGTAAGTGCCACTAGTAGGAGGTGTGGCCTTGGTGGAGAAAGTGTGTCACTGTGTAGGTGCACTCTGAGGGCTCCTAGTGATCATGTTCTACCCAAAGAGGAAGGGAGATGCTCTTCCTGGCTACCTGTGGCTGCAAGTCTCTTTCTGGGCTGCCTTCAGATTTAGATATAGAACACTCTCCAGCACCATGTCTACCTGGACACTGCCATGCTTCCCACCATGATAATAACGGACTGAACCTCTGAAACTGTAAGCCAACCCCAATTAAATGTTTCCTTTATTAAGAGTTTCCTTGGTCATGGTGTCTCCGCACAGCAATGGAACCCTAACTAAGACAGGTGGTGTCGTTCCCTGATCCCAAACTGTCATATTTTCATCCGGGCTGGAAGCCAGCAGACCTTAGCGATTCTGTTCCCCCTTCCTATCCCTGCGGTTACAGGTTTCCCCTGCCTGTTTCATGATGACTGGGATCTGAGTACAGGTCTGCTTAGGCAGCAAGTGGTTTCACCCACCCATCCTCCTAAGACCCATCATGTGGTTTTTAAGATTACGGTCAGACGATTACAGTCAACATGCAAACACAAATTAGAGATGTCAAGTTCATCTTGACTTTACCTTGTTTTGGCATATATGAGTTGTTTCAGTTTCTTGATTTCAACTTGTTTTGGTATATTTGAGTTGTTTCAGTGTATTTGAATGATAGCTGAGGATTGGGAGACTTAGCGAGAGATGGGAAGGAGAAAGTGAGGATGCAAAGGTCTTTTGGATCCCTGCCACTTGCCCTTGCATTCAACATTTCATATTTAAAAACAACAACAACCACCACCAACGACAATAGTCCACAACAAGGTATGCATACAACAGACTGGCAGAGAAGACACTAAAGTGCATTACATACTTGTAACCTCACTTTCTCCCCTAAAGCCTCATGTATTGAGTCGATGGATTTTGTTGTCAAACCCTGATGATTAATCCCTAGATCGGAGCCCCATAACACTGTGATGAATGACACCGTGGTCGATGGGATATTCAGAGCTTGCAATTTTTTTCCTTGTAAAATCAACCCAGTAGGGAAGTAATAATGACAGCTCAGATATATAAATAAAAGAGTCTTTCACACTGACGATTGGAAATGTTACTATATATCCCTGTTCTTTGCATTTTCTTTTCATTAGTGTGTTGTTTTCAGTGCCATGCTTGCTACATAGAAAACTGTGCATTTTCTACACTATGTATCATTTGGGGGTGCACTCTGTAAGCTAAAGACTAAATCAATCCATACCAAGAGTTCCTCCTGTCCTGTTTACAGAACTGAAATTAAACTGTTTTCAAAAAACATTTCGCATTTGCCTGGATCATTGTCGTTAGGTCTTGAGTGTGAACTTTCCCCAGGGTCTCAGCTGTGGGAACACTTTGACTCAAGGTGATGGCACTGTCTAAGAAGGTTGTGGACCCTTTCAGACTGTGCCCTAGCAGAAGTAGGTCACTGGGGCAGGAAGGAGGGAGGTGGCTGTTTCGGACCGAACTCTTGGCTGCCTGATCCAAATATAAGCAGGGCTCATGCAGGCTCTCAATGCCACAGATCAATACAATGTTGCCATGTGGTCATTGCCTCGGCAGTCTGAACCCAATGACTGTGACTGTGTGTCCTAAACAAACCTCTATTCCTTTATATTGATTGTGTCATGAATTTTAACACCTTGACATAAAAATAATGTAAGTGTGCATCTGCATGTTTGTGTGTTTGTGTGTGTGTGAGAGAGAGAGAGACAGACAGACAGAGAGACAGAGAAAGAGGCAGAGATACAGAGAGACCAGAAATAGAAAGAGACCGAAAGAGGGAGAAAGTGCATTATATTAAGTACGTATAATTTGCTCCTTGAATCATAAGGCAGTCAATTGGTTTGATTTATGTTCAATATTTGAATTCTTTAGAGTCATACAGCCTTATATTACATAGCTAAAGCTAATAGTCTAAATTTTCTATTAAATAATACATTGTCTTTTTCCTTTAGAATTTCATACATGTATACAATGAAACATGGCCATAAGCCCTTCCATTTCACATTCTGCTCTCCCCAAATTCAGAGACAATAACCATCCCTCAAAATTCATATCCTCTTTCCCATCCTATAACCACTAAGCTCAATTAGCATTGGTCATGTTTTTATGGGTGTGTGACTATTTACAGGAATGTGGGAATTCTATCAGTGACCAAACCCTCAGAGAAGAATGATTCTTTTATCCCAGCAGCCATCAGCACCCGAAAAGCTCTTCAGTAAGGGATTCTGTGTAATTGGTGGTCCTTTATAGACCTATGCAGGTGACCACAGCTGCTGTGAGCTCATGATTGCAGCAGCCACGTCCTGTCCTGAAGGCAGCAAACCACAGCCCTTGTTCCCACCCTCTGGGTCTTACACTCTTCCCACCTCCTTGTCCAAGATGCTTCCCGAGTCCCAGGAGTTTAAAGAGACTGAGTGCTCATCCATAAATGGGGCATCTTTATTGCTTCCCACGGTAAACTGCTCTCTTAAGAAACTTTATTTTAGGGCTGCAGGGATGGCTCAGTGGTTAAGAGCGCTGACTGCTCTGCCAAAGGGGCTGAGTTCAATTCCCAGCAACTACATGGTGGATCACAGCCATCCGTAATTGGATCTGATGCCCTCTTTTGGTGTGTCTGAAGACAGTGTCAGTGTTCTCACATACATGGAATAAATAAATAAAGCTTTAAAAAAAAGAATCTTTATTTTAAATTTTTACTGGAACCAGAAACTTTTTTCTTTTTGTTAACCTTTATAACATTTTCAGACACACACACACACACACACACACACACACACACACACACACACATAGAGAGAGAGAGAGAGAGAGAGAGAGAGAGAGAGAGAGAGAGAAAGAGAGAGAGAGATAGGACTAAAATATACTCCTAAGTCAAAGATAAAGCCCAGACACTTGTCAACAGGATGGTGCAGAGTTAAGGGTGGAATGACCGTGGAGCCTCCAGAAGGCAGGAACCAGAGACTGTGGCTCTATCAGGGAGGGCGTCTACTGTTTTTCGATGCCTTCATGACCAGGATTGTTGAACTGCAGATTAGCCGTGTGGGTGTCAGCCTGCAAAGTGCACTTTGTATGGAGACTGAGGTGGGCTGCCCAGGCTGCCTTGGTTCCCTCTCACTTCTATGATTCCTAGGAGAGTAGGAAATGTTTCACCAGGTTCAGTGGTATTATACAACCTGCAGTCATGGGTCACTTTCTCTGCTCTTAGCTGTCTGTGGAGTTTGGCTCCAAAATTCTTCAATAGCCTTTAAAGGGTTTACGTTTAACTCATTCTAGGCTGATCTGTCTTTGTTTTCCATAAAGGTTCCATGAGATAGACACTGATCTGCTCCCAGGAGTGAACCAATGTCTTGACCTTCTGAATCTTCCGAATGGAGTCCTTGGCTGAGGTTTGTTAGAACGTCAACCTCCTCCAAACAGATATCTGTGCATGTAAATGTATCCTTTATGTAGGTCTATTCTTCTGGTGTGTGTGTGTGTGTGTGTGTGTGTGTGTGTGTGTGTGTACGTGATGGTATCGCAGAGAAGGCTGTCGAATGTGCCATTTATTTTTTTTACTGTGTGTGGTGCTTTCCTATTTAAAATTGTTCTTAAGTGTCATAAGAGTTTCTGTACAAGCTTCATTTTTAGGGAAAGGATCTTCCAAATGCTTCTTCCTCTGGTCTCAAGTGATGAGAATGAGTCATTAGCATGGAGGGCTGAATGAGAGCTGCTGGTTGGTTCCCAGTGATGCTGTGGGCCCTAACTTTGTAAGCTCGGCCCTGTGTGCCAGCCAGAGCCTCTGTGTTCTTTGAGCCCCTCCTTTGGAGGTGAAGTATGCATTGTTTGTACCGTTTGCCTAGCACTGAGCCTCTTTTGAAATTGTTTTCCCTGCCGCCCTAGACAGAGTGAACTGTGAAGTCCTTCTACATGGAAAACTGCTGTCCACATTGAACAGGGGAGAAGGGAGATTCACGGTAAAATACAAATGAAGAAAGCAGGAGTGACAGCCATGTATGTGAGACCCGAGAGCTAAGGGGGTGCGGAAACATGCAGGTGGATGGAGAACTTGCAAAATTTGGTTGGCGCTCATTCCTCCACAAAGCTCACCTAATTTAGCACCAAATATTCGGGTCCTTTGATGGGTATCTTTCTGTAAGTCATCAATTGGGCTGTGTGTGTCTTCGTGTATATCTCTGCATGTGTGTGTCTGTGTGTATGTCTCTGTGTCTGTCTCTCTTTCTGTGTCTGTCTCTGTCTCCCTCTCTCCCTCTCCCCTCCCCTTACCTCACCCCTCCCCTTCTCTCTCTCTCTCTCTCTCTCTCTCTCTCTCTCTCTCTCTGTGTGTGTGTGTGTGTGTGTGTGTGTGTGTATGTGTGTGTGTGTGTGGACATTCAGAGAGTGTCCACAGGGACAAGTGGCACTTTAGCTACCAGTCTTTGGCAATTTTGCTGTGATAAACTCTGAAAACAAGGACGGTCCTCCGAGCCAATCCCTGTTGCTGGCCTTTCCCGTACAAGTCTTCTGAATTCTCCTTTCTTGGTTTTACAGATTTCCTCTAGTTCGTTTTACCACACCCCACCTCCGTGCTTTTCCTAGTTTGCTGTCATTTAGTGGGAACCTCCGAAGTTGCAAACTCACTTCTTGTGCGGCGTTGTTCCGCCTGAGAAACCACATAATCTGGAAGCTTGTGCTAAACCTGGACACTTAAAAGTTATTAGTTATTAGAAATTGTGTTTAAATTTAAAAACCATTTCCTCAGTTGTGTGGGCTCACCCGACACGTGTAGGCAGTGCTTACTGATTGATCATGGCGCCGTACACTTCCGACCTCACACAGACCCTGACGATGATTACTTCCGGTGCTGTGTGACTTATTTCTTCTCCTTCCAATGAAGGTGCAGACTTGAGCCATTTCCGATCTCAGCACTGAAATGACGTAGTTCCGGTTTCTCACAGACTTCCGGCATCTAGGTTGAGTACTTGACATGGGACATCCGCAGCACCGCACAGCGTTCGGTTGGGCTGAGCAAGAGGGATCTCTGGTTTGGATTGTTTTCTCTGGCCAGAGCACATGGATTAAATTCGCAGACGCCATGTGAGTATAGTGGCTTCTGTGAACTCTGTGTGTTATTATCTTTTCAAATCCTCTTAGTTCTTGGCCGAGGCGCTGACAGCTGCCTCGCTCTGTGAACTGGCTGCCGTCGTTCTATTACAGCGATTTGGTCGATGTGTCGCCTTCATTTGTTAGCTCTCGTAGCTCCATTTTCTGAGAAAGGCTACTTCCCTCTGTGCGCCTGGCCTCAGGTGTTGGACGCTACCTCTTAGGAGGTCTCGGGACCTTCCTTTGAGGCTCTGCATCCCTGCAGACAAGGAGCTAAAGTCTTTGAAACAAAATCCAGTAACTCCACGGTCACTTTTTCATGCCTTTTGAGAGATCCAAGGACAAGTCTGTCCACTGGCAGCTGTTCACACACGTTATATTCTCTCTTTTTTTTTGTTTTTTTTTTTTTTTTTTGGTTCTTTTTTTCAGAGCTGGGGACCGAACCCAGGGCCTTGCGCTTCCTAGACAAGCGCTCTAACCACTGAGCTAAATACCTAGCCCCACACGTTACACTCTTAAGTCGAGATATCCAACCTGCGTTTTCATCCTAATATCAACAAACACATGAGTTACCAGTAAATTTATTGAAAGAATCATGTATGAGTTTGGACACTCCTTTGTCTCTCTCTCTCTGGAACACAATTTTTCCCCTTTGAAAGCTAAAATTTCTAATTTTATTCAAGTCCATTAACAATCCACATTGTTCTTAAATTTTTGATGGGAATGACTTTAGTTATCTACAGACTGACCTGCTCCACCCTCCTCTTTCCATGACTAAAAGGAAGGCAATTTTAAAAACAGTCTGCCTAATGGAAACCTAGTTTTTTCTCTTGTCAAATATTATTTCTTGACTTCAGGAATTATTTTTTTAATACCAATAAGGCACCAACTGTTCTCTAGATGTCTCCCCCGCCCCCATATTAATTTATTCTTTGGTAAACATGGGGTGAGCTCCCTCTATGCTCATTATCAAATGCTTCTGATTCAATTTGTGGACAAAAGCAACCTACTTTCTGTCTTTTTCTAGTGGTGCTCCTTTTCAGGGAAAGAGAAATACCAAAGCCTGCCTGAGAATTAAGATTTTTCAAAAGTCTCATCGCAATGTGGATTGCAATTTCCAAAGTTGACATTCATTAAGGGGAACGGATATGAACTTCCCATCACGGTTCGGATGTGTATTATTATTTCTTGTTATATTCATTTTCCCTTTGTGACTTGAGCTGTAAGCTACCCACAGACAAAAAGAGGTACCTAACCAAGTTCCCATCTTCCCTTCTCTGTAAGTTGAGATTTCTAAGGCTGAAGGGAAGAATAAAGCAAAATGAAGTGATTCTGCAGATGTTGTCCACGTTCTTCCTAGAACAAGAAACAGACAGAGACATGTTACATGAACACGTGTTTCAGATGGACCAATGAAACTGCAGGGGCCCTTGCTAGATCTAAAATCCCTGTAATGGAGTGTGTGTGTGTGTGTGTGTGTGTGTGTGTGTGTGTGTGTGTAATCTTGGGTGTATATGTATATGTATATATGTATGTAGGTCTTAGGGTTTTACTGCTCTTAAAAGAAACCATGGGGGCTGGAGAGATGGCTCAGTGGTTAAGAGCACCGACTGCTCTTCCACAGGTCCCAAGTTCAATTCCCAGCAACCACATGGTGGCTCACAACCATCCATAATGGAATCCAATGTCCCCTTCAGGTGTGTCTGAAGACAGCAACAGTGTACTTATATACGTGGAAAAAATAAAATAAAAAAAAGAAACCATGACCAATGCAAATCTGACAAGGGCATTTAGTTGGGGCTGGCTTGTAGGTTCATACGTTCAGTCTATTATCATCAAGGCAGGAGCATGGCAGCATCTAGGCAGGCCTGGTGCAGGAGGAGCTGAGAGCTCTACATCTTCCTCTGAAGGCTGCTAGAAGACTGGCTTCCAGGCATCACGGGTGAGGGTCTTAAAGCCCATGCCCACAGTGACACACCTACTCCAACAAGGACACACCCACTCCAACAAGGCCACACGCCCTAGCAGTGCCACTCCTATTTATCACTATTTGTCTTTAAACTTGAAACTCATTCATAAAACTGTTCAATGGACAACAGGTAACTTTAATGAAATAAATACAGAAGTATTAGAAAAATAGACAGGAAGATGTGTGCCTTAGTTACTGTTCTATTGCTGTGAATAGACACCGTGACCAAATCAATTTATGACAGGAAACATTTAATTGTGGTCTTACAGTTTCAGAGGGTGAGTCCATGGACCATCGTGGTAGACACCATGACAGCAGGCTGGCAGGCAGGCAGGCATGGCTGGAGTAGTTCCTGAGAGCTCACATCCTGCTCTCCAGATGAGAGAGAGAGAGAGAGAGAGAGAGAGAGAGAGAGAGAGAGAGAGAGAGAGAGAGAGAGAGAGGGAGGGAGGGAGAGGGAGAGGGAGATGGAGAGGGAGAGGGAGAGGGAAGGAGGGAGGGAGGGAGGGAGGGAGGGAGGGATTGGGAGAGAAGCCTGGTGGGCTTTTGAAATCTCAAGGCCCCCACCTCCCATTGACACATCTCTTTTAACAAAAACAAAACTCCCAATCCTTTCTAAACAATCCACCCACTAGAAACCAAACACATTCAAGTATTTGAACCTCTGAGTGTCACCCTTATTCAAAATCCTAAAGTATGTTTTTTTTTTCTTTTAAAAGAAATCAGGTAATGTGTGTCCATCACATTTGGTAGTATATTTTATCGTTACATTTCATTTCTCAGAGGTTAGGGTTATTTGCATAACAAGTTTCCAATCAAGCCATCACTCTCCCATAAGCCAAAGGCATCATACCTCTCCGCTTTCTACTTGATTATCCACATAGGGTTTAGGGAAACATATCCCTTCATCCTGATTTAGTTCAAAGCATGGGGAACTATTGATGTGCAATTAATTGCTATTCATAGTGGGATAAAACAGAAGCCAACATGATTGAGTCTATTGTTGCTGAGAGCTGAAGATTTCCCTTCCATTTAATAAAACGTGATAAATATGATTTTAACGCAAGCCTAGAAACCCCAACAAAGCCTTAAGTTTATATTTGTTTCAGTATTTCCAGATCATTCTCTGTGAGACACAGGAACCTAGAGGAGGAGAACTGTGTGGAGTCACTGACACACACTCAACAAAGGATTCGTTTGCACAATAAGGAGATATATCATGTCCTCTGAGAGTTGGCCCCTGGACTCTCAATGACCTAAAAGTCCTCAGGTTCCTTGGATAAAGCGACACTGCATTTGCATATAACCTCTGCAAGCCTGTCGTATACTCTATTCATATTTATGTGTGTGTGTGTGTGTGTGTGTGTGTGTGTGCATAGATACATGTATGTTCAAAGGCTGGGGAAGGGTAGAGCGTGTTCTGCTCCTTCACTACCTACTGTATTCCCTTGTGACAGGGTCCCCTACTGAACCTGAGGTGAGGCTCACTGTCAAGAAGTCCCCGTCATCCTCCTGTTCCCATACCACGCACTGGTGTTTGCATGTGTGACCACACACTTGGCTTTACCCCTCTTCCGTCTCCCCAGACCCTCATACATTTTAATAATCACTGAATTACTTTTGTACTTAAAGAAATGAAATCATGAGGGGCTGTTATTTAGGAGATGACAAGAAAAATGATTTGTATGTGTTCAGTACAGATATGGTATTTTAAAAATCACTTTTATTAGTTCCTTGAGAACGTTGTACGTTATATAATGATAGAATTTACTTCTCACGTCTCTTCCTAAATCCTCCCAGATCCATTCCCACCTAATCCCTTCTCCCAACTTCAAGCTCTCTTTCTGCCTTCTGTAATAACCCACTCAAGTCTTTTATGCTGCCCATAAATTCATGGGCCTTGGGCAAGCCCTTGGAGCCTGGCCAGCTTGTCACCAGCTATATCTGTGTAGAAAACTGACTCTCCCTTTCCTGTCAGCTAGGGCTGAGGGATCGTGTCCTGTCGTTTATAGAAGACACTGCTTTGTTCTGGTCCTCGCTAACATCTGTATCTTATATTTCCACTCCCTCTTCCTTGAGGGTTCCTAAGACTCAACTCCTTCCCTTTTTGCCTGTCTCTGCGAGTCTGTGTATATGCGTGTGTGTCTATATTATAGATGTCCCATTTTACATTCAAGCACACATATGGTGGGAGGCGTCTTTACAATTGACTGCTGATGGTATCTCACCCCAGACAAAATGCTGCAATGCAGACATGGTGTAGCTCAGTCCCAGAAAGAAATAGGGGATGTTGAGAAACCTACCCAGCTGTTTCTAGTGTGAGGTGACGTTTAGACCTCTGACACAACCTTCTGGCCCTACCCTATGTGTTTAAGATACACATTGTCCCAGTGGAAAGTTCAAAGGTGGGACTATGAAAGGCGATTGGACCCTGTGGGCTGTAATCAATGAGTTCATCTGTTGATGGATGTGTATGAAGGTGGCGAGAAACTAGGATATAGGAAATTAAGGGACTTGGTCATTTGGGACATGACTGGGAGGGGGTTTTTTTGTCCTTAGTCTCTTCCTGTGTTGGTGCTTCTTGGATGACAGTGAGGTTAGCAGTTGAGCTCTATCTTGCCCCTTTCATGATCATGTGACCATGGACCGAAACCTATGAAACCATGAACCAAAATAAGTTTGTATACTATGTCAGTTGCTAGGCAACGTGTAAGAGTGATGAATGGATTAACATGAAAGTGGCCAAAAGTGATGCTGACCATACCAGGTCAGGACCGGATTTGATGTAGGAGGACCCATGACTTAACACTTAAACTCTTTGTCTGGAGGCTGCACGCTAAGAGAAGACCCAATGTTTCCCAAGTGGTTTTGTCCAGAAGATTCTGCCAATGTATCTGTAGTCTTAGCAAATCAAGAACCTCCTGCTTCCCGCTCTGGTCCTTCTCCTGACTTCACTTCTGTGTTTTTAATAGACTTACTTCTATATCATATGAAATAGTGGGAAATGAGTATTAAAAAAGGGAGGGAAGCTATAAATTTTGCTTTAAAATCATTAAATTACACAAATAAAATAAATGGATTTTTTAAGTATGTAAATTATACTTCAATAAGGCTGCAGAAAAGGCTTGGCCAACTTTAATGCTTGTCGGGTGATATGCTATTTGTCATAGTTCCTGTGACTTTGATCTTAATAGTAGTGGGTTTTATTACAGATGACTCAGACACCAGGGTAACCAGGCAGGGAGAACACTCCGTTCCGTCAGGGAAAAAAATCAAGTCAAATTCATTGGCTTTCTTGATGAGGGTTTTTGTGGTAACAGCTGAGTTGGCTGGAAGTTGGACAGCTATTGGCTGAGAGCAAAGATGGAGAGAGCACAATGTTTACGGGGATAACTGAAGGTTGTGCTCACAAAAGGGGCTGAGTCTCATGGAGTGCAATTGCAGAAGCTCCAGCGGCTGATGAGGCTGAGGCATAGGACCCTTGCAAGGCTGCCATTATACGTTTTGTGATGTCACGGCCGAGTGTGAGATAAGGCTAGATGAAGTGGAAAAATTTTGGTTTCTTTGGAAAATCACTTGTGTCACAGGATGTTTTTCTGGAAGCTATGTTAGGAGCGGATGTTCTGCTGAAGCAGACACATGAGAAGGCATGTGATATTTTGCTGGAGCACAAGCTTGAAGGGGGACAGGATTTTTACGGAGAACATAAATGTAATCCCACAGAGAGGGAGAGGACATCTTTACATTGCTACACCTTGCATGGCTTCGATGGTCTTTGCTGGTCTTCGTTGCATAATGAGAAATGCACAAAAGAACCTGTGCTATTTGGGCTGCTTCTGGCTGCTTCTGCTGCTACTTGTTGGTTTGTTAGAGTCTTGTGGTCTCTGCCAGATCAAGGCACTACTACTGATTCGTGTTTTGCGTTTGCTATTGGGCCATACTGCACCATGAAGGTTGAAGTTACCCCAAAGAATTACTTCTAAATAGGTCCACAACTCTCTCCCTTTTCCTATCAACTTTCTCTCTCTGCTACCTCTAGTTGGTGGGCTAGAAGGTTTAAGAACCCTAAATATTGTAGGTTTTGAAAAAATCTAAGCCTACAGATAGATTCATGGGTTTTGAGAAAGGGTTATGTCTCCTGCTGAGAGGAGATGATATGTAGGTTGTGACTTTTTGGTTCTGTGGTCTACTGTGACCCATGAAATGGCCAGTGACTGACAGTCTCCCAGTAAGTGTAGCCCACACTAAAATGCTTTTGCTTGGTGTTGGGAGCTGTAGAATGTATTCATTTCTTGGCACATATCCTCGAGTATTCATGTTGGTGACAGTAGTTACTCTTCAGTTCTGCCATACAGGGAAGTGGGTCTGTACACTGAGAGAAGAGAGTGGCTGGTGGTGAGTATGTAACATGGAGTAAGAGAATCATTATGGTGCTGGGTCTCTCTTTCCTTTTTTTTCACAACTTGACAATCTGGAGCCAACTGAGAAGAGAGAACAATTCAAGAACTTCCTCCATTAGATAGACTTTCGGCAAGTCTATGGAACATTTTCTTGATTAATGATTGTTGTGGGAGGGCCCACCATTGTGGGCAAGTTCATCAGTAGTCATGTGTAAAAAGAATAGCCTTTTAGTGTGTAAGAAATAGTAAGGGAGCAAGCCATGGGGAGTGTGGCGTTTTGAATAAGAGAGGCTCCCACAGACATATATTTGTATATTTAGTAAACAGGGAGTGACAGTATTTTCAAGGATTAGAAGGATGAAGAGGTGTGGTGTCATTGGAGGAAGTAGGTGTGTCAACAAGGGTGTAGTTTGAGTTTTCAAGAGCCCCATGCTTTCCCATATTCTCTCTCTCTCTCTCTCTCTCTCTCTCTCTCTCTCTCTCTCTCTCTCTCTCTCTCTCTCTCTCTGCTTACAGAGCAGTAGCTCTCTATTGCTCCCGTGTTATACTCCCTGCCATGATGATGGACCAGACGTCTGAAAGTGTAAGGGAGCCTCCAATTACATGCTTTCATTATAGTAGATCCTTGACCATGGTGTCTCTTCACAGCAACAGAACATTGAATGAGACAGGGAGCAGGCCAACAAGCAGAGCTCCTTGTTACAGCTTCAAGCTCCTGCTCTGGTTTCCCTCAGTGATGGTCTGTAACCTGTAAGGCAAATAACCCTTTCCTCCCCATGTTAGATTTGATCATGTCATTCATCACGGAGAGAAGGAAGCAAACTAGAACGTCACAGGTCAGTACATGAGCAAGTCTTACCTTTAAATTAAAACAAAGTGTCTCTACGTCTCTATTTGTGGTTATGAGGTAAGCGTCTGTGGCTCTACTAGACACACTGTTTCTATAAGACATTGTCTTACTTAGGGTTCCTATTGTTGTAAGGAAACACCATGACCGAAGAGCAAGTTAGGGAGGAAAAGGTTTATTCAGCTTACACTTCTACATTGCTGCTCATCAGCAAAGGAAGTTGTGACAGGAACTCAAACAGGACAGGATCCTGGAGGCAGGAACTGAGCCATTGGCTATGGAGTGGCACTGCTTACTGTCTTGATCCTCATGTCTTGCTTAGCTTGCTTTCTTATAGAACCCAGAACCACCAGCCTAGGAATGGTGCCGCTCACAGTGGGCTTAGCCCTCCCCCACCAAACACTAAGAAAATGCCCTACAGCTGGATCTTATAGAGGCATTTTCTCAACTGAGGCTCCCTCTTCTCTAATGATTCTACCTTGTGTCAAGTTGGCATAAAATCAGGGCGGTGGTTAGAATGTGATTGTCCCATGGGAAGTGTGGCACAAGTAGGAGGTGTGGCCTTGTGGGAGTAGGTGTGGCCTTGTTGGAGGAAGCATATCACTGTGGGGGAGATATGCTTCTTCTCCAACACCATGTCTGCCTAGATGCTTCCATGCTTCCTGCCTTGATGAAAATAGACAGAACTTCTGAACATGAAGGCCAGCACTAATTAAATGTTGTCCCATATAAGTTGCCTTGGTCATGATGTCTTTTTGCAGCAATGAAACCGTCAGACAACTATCTATTATAAAAACCAACAAATAGCAGAATTAATCAATGCTAGAAAGTATTTTCAAGTCTTACAGTGAGAAACTTATTCTTGAGAGAAGAAAGAACAATGAATGAGTCCATGAAAATGTTTCCTCCAAAGACCTTCTTGGAGTGTAGATGTGGCTCAGGGAGACCCCATGGGGTACAAGGGGCTTCTCAGGAGGAGAGAGCTACATGGTCAGGAAGCAGAAAGCATTTTAAAGTCACGGCAAATGGCAGAGGAAAGAGCTCAGAACCTCGGCATTGGAGGCACCATCAAGAGTTTTCTGAGGATAAGCTTACATATGAGTAAGAGACTGGGACTTCTTTGGGCTAGATAGGGTAACAGGGCCCACAGGTGTGTAGGAAGCCATCCAGTCGAAAGAGAGCCAGACAAGACAAGCCAGTGCAGGAGATCTTGTGGTCATCGAGGGGCATTCAGCAGAGACCTCAAAAGATATTACAAGCTGCAACAGAGTCAAACAGTGCTTAGGGAAGCTAAACACAGGATCCACGTAACACCTGAGAGAAGCTCACAGCATCCTCAACTTCCCTTTTAAATTACCTTTTACTGATCATACAAAATAATGGGCTTTATGATACTTTCAGGAATCGATAGATATAAACTTAGTTTGGCATTTACTACTCTTGCGTTATCCTCGTCAAAATGTCCTCCGGGGAAGCCTCCCCCTCACTTCCACCTTCTGTAATGATGTCTTGGCTGTTCTTTAAGAAACCAAAGAGACCAATATGGATGTGGCCCAAGTTCAACTCATTCTAGACCCTTTCTGTTCTTCCTGGTTCTCCTGCTTCACTATTTGAGAACTCCATCTTGGAATTCCTTCGTCCCTCAGTGTCCTCTACTCCCTCATGTGTTCTTTAGTCTTTCTTCCACATCACCATCAATTTAGTCTTTTTTACCCTCATCCTTGTCTCTTCTCTGTATGTGAAGGTTGGAATTATTTAAAAAGATGACTTTAGGGGCCTGGAGAGATGACCAATGGATCAAGAGCTCATCTGCTTTGAAAGAGGTCCTGGATTCGGTTCTTTGAGCTCATGTCCAATGTCTCCCAACCACCTTTAATTCCAGCTCCAGAGGACCAGACTATTCTTGTCTCTGTGGTCTCCTGTGTTCATGACTTGCCCCCACCCACATAATTAAAAATAATACATGTACAGATGAGAAACAGGTTTCATTAGGTTTCGTTAGTCAAACACTCCCCGACCTTCTCTGATTCTGAGTCTCCTTGGATCAGTTTATTGGGTTTCCCCTTGAGTTCCAAGACCACCTCCCTGTTCCCTGCCCCTCTTTCCCCAACTGTCTGTTTCTCCCTCAAACTTCACCTCAGAGACTCTATCTATGTCTGGCTCCTCTCCACTGCTTCCTAAACATCCATCTTTTTCCCCCGTGCCATCCCTGCTCCTCTAAGCCTCTTCTCCAGTTCTTTTCTCTCCCTAAATACCAGACCAGCTCAGTCCTGTTTGTTTTAGTCTATGTGACATCAGACTTACTGTTCACAGCCTTGACTTTTCCGGCTTCCTCTCGATGTTCCATCCACCACAGCCCGTCTCCTCCACCAAAGTGTTCACACACAACACGTCACATCGCACGTTTTAATTTTTAGAGCAAAAACAAATTCCACTGGAAAAGATACTGGGGTTGTCAAAGGCATGTGGGTATCTGAAACACAGAAAAACAAACATTTTCCCCCCAATCCTATAAATTCCCCATCTATGTCCCCCTTACTTTGTGAATTTCACCTTAACGGATCTTTTCCATCAGATTATAGACATAGATGTGGACGTTGCCATCAAACTTGAACAAGTACACGGAAGGCTTGCCTAGAACTTGGTAAATGACTTTGCCGATCTTTTTGGACCGGTCGCTTCTGGTGAACTGCACACATTGACCTGTTAAGATGTTGCTGTCAACGTCTGACTTCACCTCTGCTAGAGGAGTCTCTGGAATGATACGGAGGTTACCTTCTGTGTAATCATCCAGGAGCTGGTAGATGTATAGGACTGGATCTTTCTTGTAGGTGATGTAAAACCAGTCCTTCATGATCGGCACCTGGGCTAGGACCACCCCCCTCCAGTTGTACTTAGAGCCATGTTTGCCCTCAAATTTATGCTCCACAGCTCGGCCAACCATGGCACTTGCGAGATGGGTGTCTTTCACTTGAGGAAACACTACTTTGTGAGGCAAGATCTTTAGCTTTAAAATCCTCTCATCACTGGAAGTGCCAGTCCATAGACACAGTCAATTCCGTCATACTTGACCAGATAGAGAGAGGGATTTGTTGGCAGTTGATCTAGAACGATGGCCTTCCATGGGGTGACGGGCTCATCACCTTCCTTCCATCCGTGGGAAATTCTGAAGCCCACAATGTCACCAGGGCCTGGGGAGAAGGCCTCCTCCTCATCCGCTTCTGGGTGGATGGTGTGCTCATCCTCCTCAGAGACATCCTCCTCTTCTTGGCTTTAGACCTAGTGTGGTAAGCCACGGCATCCTGGTCCACTGTCTTGTGGCTATTGTTCTGTGTTCAGGCTTCATACTTGCCCGTGCCCTGGGTTTGAAGAGCTCGCCTTCTTAAACCAGACACAATGCTGTTCCCTCTGTCATGTGAGTGCCTGCAAGGACAATGGGGGTGGGGTGGGGAGGGCGCTGGACCAAGGCTCTTGTCTAAGAGAACTTTGGAGCAGGTGACGAAGGGGATGGGAAACAAGTCTGAGCATCTGAATCTAATTCTGTCGTAATCAGAAGTTCATAGGAGGGCTGGGCAATGGTGGAGCACACCTTTAATTCCAGCACTCAAGAGGCAGAGGGAGGCCGACCTCTGTGAGATCAAGGCCAGCCTGGTCTACAGAGTTAGTTCAAGGATAGCCAAGCTACACGCAGAAAAACACTGTCTCAAAAATCAAAATCAAAAGTTCAAAGGGAAATGAGCAAATGGTTCTCTACAGCTCAGAATAACATATTCAGACACATTTCTTCAGCCCGAGGCACTATGCCTCTGCTGAGGAACCTCTCCTTGAATGTATAGGTCAGTGTGGGATTAAGTATCCCTGCCCCCACTTTAACCAAGCAGAACAGAGAAAGGATAGCAAAGGAGCCAAAAGGTTGGCCATACCCTTCTTCTACCCTCTAACTATGAGGTATGTGGCAAAATCCACAAGTATCTGCCCAGAGACACAGCACACCAGTCCACTGACTTTCTCTATTGTGCATCATGACCCAGCCCCAGGTTTATTACACAAAGCTGTTGCATATTCAACTGGATCAAGGGACTTTGGTCTAGGCAACAACAGCCATTTAGAAATAATATCTCCTGGGGTTGGGATTTACCTAAGTGGTAGATAACTTTCCTAGCAAGCACAAGTCCCTGGGTTCGGTCCTCAGCTCCGAAAAAAAAAATCTAAAAGAAATATTATCTCCTAAAATGCACAGGCACAGAGAGGAGCTTTGGCATTTTAGTAGAATTATGAATTAGATATTGTTAGCAAAGGATAACAAACTCTTAGACTGTCTAGCCTAGACCATCCACCGAGCTCTCAAACGTGGAAGACATTAGAACATACGGTTACTCGCTGTACGAGGGAAAACTTTTAGCTTTCTGGGCTACAAGGGTCCCAGTTATCCTCATAAACGTATTTACTGAGAGAAAATGTCCTAGTCGTCCAGATTCTGTCTTCGGGAACCAGTCAGGCACCAAAAGGCTGTTGAACAATTGTGGGGTTCAGGAGCTGAACTGGCTTTCACACCCCGCTGCGAAGATAGTGAAACCACCTTCAGGGGAGTCTAGCGCCCCCAAGTGGACGAGAAGCGCAACCTCCGCCCAGGGCTCTATGACTTCATCCAGGCGATGCTTACGTCATAGAAGCGCTCTCAGGCCAGTTCCTTCCCTAGTTACGCTTAGAAACTTCCAGCATCTAGGTTTTTAGCTTCTCATGTAGCCTCCTGGAGACCCAAAATAAAGTCCCTACCCAAATATTCTGATGACTTGAGTCACAGTCTGTCCAAGTAGCTCTTTTCATGCATTTTTTTTCTGAAAAAGTCTTTGGTTTCTGAGTCACCAACATCCTTGGTGGTTATTTTCCCAGCTCCTATCTTTCCTTTGGTTATCTTTAAGCCATTCTCCGTATCAGAAATATCGCTAGTCTCTCTCTCTGAGGCAGCCCACTGGATATCACCCCAAAATTAGCTTTATCAAAACCCACAATCAGAGGAGGGCAATTTTTATTCAGACAAAGCTGGAATTTGACAGGATTAAATACCTTGTGTTGAAGTCAATGGCAATCATGAATTATGGATTCTTTGCAAAAAGCGAGGAAAAATTAGCTCCTGGACCTGCTTCCAAAGTCGGGATAAACTGACGACAAACCCGATATCGACCAGTCATATTTTAAATGTCTTTAGAATTTACCAGCACTTCTGGTTACAAGGAATTTATTAGATCAAATGAAGCAAAACTGGATGAAATAGATGAGGTAATTTTGTTGTTGAAATATGGGTAGACAGGATACTGGATGCAGGTAAGTGTGGAATTTACCTGTAAATTACAGGGCAGTTTAATTGTTTGTGTCACATAATTCTTTAGATCTTCAAAAGGATTCTTTCAGAACCCTCCCCTGTCCCCAACACACTCTGAACCTCCCTTCCATCTCCCCAGTAATTCCCTTCCACTTAAACATTATAATTTTTTTAAATGTACTTAGAGCTTAACAACTTATGGCAGCTTTTTAAAATCTGTCCACTTTTCTAAGTGCACCGTCTTCTTTGTCTCCCTTCTATCGTAGTTTTAAGCACATTTTCCTTCACACTGTGAGTTTTCCTCTCTCTCTGCTCTTATGACTCCTCTGCTATTATGTGACTTTGGTCCACTATGTGGATGAGCTCAGTGTGGGGTTAACTCAAATGACGTGATTTTCCCCCTTTTCTCCCCTTCTTCTTCCTTCTCTAGGCAGCTGCTGAGATTTACAGCCTTGGGGATTTTTTTAAGCCTGGAAAGCGCGCACACACACACACAAACACTCATACATACCCAAACACACAAACACACACATACATACACACACAAACACACACACATGCACAGCCAAACACACACACAAACATACACATATACACACTCAAACAAACACATACAGAGAGAGACAGAGACAGAGAGAGACACGGTGAGAGACAGAGAGCCGATGAGAAAACATGTAATATCATCTTTCTAAGAACAATCAACAGAGACAACTTTCAAGAAAGGGAAGAACAAGTAGGCGACAAGAAGAACAATCTCATCATAGCCGTCAACTTGAGGAGGAAAGAGTTTGTCTCACTCTATCTTCTAGGTTCCTGTCTATTACTGAGTGACGTTGGGGCAGGAACTCAGGCAGGACTCTAGAGGCAGGAAAGGAAGCAGAGACGCCTTAAAAATGCTGGGTACTGGATTGCTATCCATGACCTACTCAGCTTTCTCTCCTTCTCCTACAACCCAGGGCCACCTTCATAGGGGACGACACTCCCCATAGTGGGCTACACCCTTCCACATCAACCATAAAAAAAATTCCATACACATGAGGCCAAAGGACATTCTGATGGAGGCAATTCTTCAGCTGAGGCTCCTTCTTCCCAGGTTGAGTCAAACTGACAATAAAAACTAACCAGGACCCTGCACATCCATTCTGATTGCCACACTGTGTGCAATAGACAAGCCATTGGAATAACCTTAGCTGTTGATCACTGGATGAATGGCTTTAAAAATGTGATGTACATTGATGTGATTCTCATCTGTGTGTAAGAGGAAAGGGTTTTGTTCTCAGAAAAACGGATGGAGTGTAAAATACAATATGTTAAGTGAAACAAGCCAGACTCAAACAGACGATTGTGAAATTTAGATTTTAATAAGGGATATTAAGTGAAAGGGGGCATTTAGGAAGAGGAAGGGGAGCAGCAGGGTGTGTGTGTGTGTGTGTGTGTGTGTGTGTGTGTGTGTGTGTGTGTTTGTGTGTGTGCAGGTGGAAATGGAGGTGAGTTGTGAGGATGAAGATGGCTAATGTACAGTATAAACCTGTACAAGGAGTCACAAGCAAGCCCACTGACTTGTACATTTAAAGAACATCGATATAAGAGAACTGAGTCTAAAACAATGTTTTGATTAAATTGGGGGTTTATAGTTTAGAGATACCATAAAGTTTATTCGTATTTTCCTTCCCACAGGTGGCTCTTGCTGTTTCAAGCTTGATACTGGTGACAGGATATGGCCATGAACTTTGGTGTCTGTACCTCATCAATCACCCAGAATTCACGTCATTCAGTGAGTCTACCGTGGGGAAGGAGGTAGTCAGAGATCTTACGGGTACACGATGTGGGAAGAATAATGCCCACACCCACTATAGATTTCCAAATATTCACCCTCATTTCTGGTTTGAATGTGATCGCACAAAAGTAATTTTCTGAGGATTAATCCCCAGTGGGAATGTAGTTGTGAAGAATTGATTAGGTCAAGAGGGGAGCGACCTACAAATAAAGATCCATTAATGATGCTATTGTGGAAAATGTTAACTTATGAAAGGGAGTTTGGCTCCCTCTATTGTCTTCCGAGCCCATTGGATCCCTTCATGGTGACAACATCCCACAAGAACTCCTTCCTCTGCCGATGGTCTCTTCATCTCCGATTTACAGGCTTATGAATCAGAATCAGACAGAATCTGCCTCATTATAGACTAGCCAATTGGTGACATTCTGTTTGTCCATACAAGCAAGAACATGCCTCAGAATTGTGACCAGCTGGGTCATATGGGAAAGCGAAGCTGGCAGAGAGTACTAGGTTGTTAGTGCTGAAGACAAGATGGGTTCAGGGTTAGTGTGTGTGCTCTTTGTGAGAGAAACAGCACAGAGGAAGAGTGTAGATTGGGAAGATGCAGCTTGGGAGGCACTCAGACATCTACTGTTGGCCTTGTGGGGAAAAGGAGCCATTAGGTAGGGGAAAGACCGCTAGGGATAGCTTCAGCCACTGCTTTTGGCTAGCAGAACCCTGTTTAGAATCCTCATCTTCGAGGATGTAAAGAAAACTGTCTGGAGTCAGTTGATCCATCAGTAACCATCAAGAGTGTGTCCACTATTCCAGAGGGACCCAGGAAAAAGCCTGATCCTGGAAGATCCTTTGCCTTCCAGAGATGGAGACTTCTCCCCGGCAACACTGGGCAACCCATCTACGTAGGTGAGGGCATCCCACTAAGTCCAGATCAGTGTTTCTTAACCCTTGGATTGAGACCCCTTTGGGAGCTCAAATGGCCCTTGCACAGGAGTCACATATCATATATCCTGTACATCAGACATTTACATTACAATTCATAACTATAGCAAAATTAAAGTTATGAAGTAGCAATGAAATAATTTTAGAGTTGGTGGAGCAATATGAAAAGGTTACGTTATTAAGGTTGAGAACCACTCTTCCTGACCCCTCTAACATATGCCTGTTGGTATGAACTGGAGGTATAATCCCTTTTGTTCAATCAGGCAAATCCAGAAAAACCAAAACACCACCATAAGGTTATGAAGGATAAACAGCCACTGCACCCACAGTGTCAGGACTGCTGACATCTTAGACAAATGATGTCAAAATGGAAATCACGTCACACCGTGACCATCCCCCTGAATGAAAAGCAGATTGTAAAGCCAGGATTCAATTGTCGTCAATGAGAAACTTCAAAAAGAAAAGGTTACACATCATCTTGGTGATGTAATAGAAGAAACAAGAGAAAATCGAAAAGGAACTCACTGAATTAAAACAAACACTAAGAGTAGGAATTAAAGGCATGTCTGTGCAAGATGAACAATGAAGTAGAGTTTAGACCAGGCAGAAGGGGCTGGGGAGATGGCTCACTGCTTAGGAACAGTGGATGCTCTTGCAGAGGATCAGGGTTCAGAGGATCTGATGGACTCTTTGGTCAACACACACACACACACACACACACACACGTGCAGACACAGAAACACACACACACACCCACTCACATACACATACAAACACACACACACTCACATACACACACATACACACAGAAAAACACACACACACCCACTCACATTCACACACATATACACACACAAATGCACACACACTCACATACACACACACATATACACAAACAAACAAAAACACACACAGCCACTCACATAACCACACACACACACATGCACATACACAAACACACACAAACACACACACACACACACACACACACACACCATAGAGATAAATTTTAAAAAAATTTAAAAAAAGAAGGAGCCAGGCATGCCCCTTTAATCCCAGCACTCAGAAGCAAGCTGATCTCTCTGAGTTCAAGGCCTACCTGGTTTATACAGTGAGTTTCAGGCCAGCCCTACCTACATAATGAAACCCAGTGTCAAAATAAAACAGAAAAGAGTGTTCTATTTATTTCTGATAATGTAGGCAACAGAGAAACTATTTCTACAGAGAAAGAACTTATTGTTGAGAGAATCAGTGGCTGGTAGGAGACCCCAATTCTTTGTGTCACTACTCCATCACAGCCTCAGCAGGAAGCAAGAATGGGTACAGCTTAAAAAAAGCACAGCGATTATGAGTAAAGCTGTGGGACGAGGCAGACATCAGCAACAGAACCAGGCAGAAAACCAGCTGGGATGAGATGGCATCACCAGCCAATGTCTCTGACTGACAGTCCCTAGTAGCTCCAGGATATTCTTTTACTTCAAGTACCCTGGACTTTTCAGACACTCAGAAACCACAGAACAAAGTGTGGCAAATGCCTAAGAAAGGATGTCCTGTGGGACATATTTTTTATACAGGTTTCATGTAGCCCAGGCTGTCCTCAAACACACTATGCACCCAAGGATGACTTTCAACTCCTGTTCTCCTCCAGGTAATGGGACTATGGGTATGTAGCACCACACCAGGCTTATGAGGTACTGTAGGTGTAGTCCAGAGCTGTGTGATAGCCAAGTGAGCACTCTGTCCACTGAGCTGCATATCCAGCCACTCTGGATGTGTTCTGCTAATACAACAAAACTAAAAAAGACGTCTTCAATGAGAGACAACAGGAGTCTCCGAGTCCAGAAACATTAAATCACACATTCACAAGTAATACATATTTCAAGAAATAATGAAACTATGTAACAGTAAGAAAAAAAGACTAAGATAGGAAACATACTATCAAAATGTGTGAGACATAACTATGAAGGTGCTAAGAAAAAATTTTATTTACAACACTAATTCTTAGATTAGAAACAAAGATCAGCAACCTAAATTTTTATCTACACTAGAAAATAAGAAAATAATTAATTCAATGAAAAAATAATTCTTAAAAATGAACCCCAAAACTCTAAAAATAAGAAATTAACAAAAAAAAGCCAATGAAACACAATGAGATTTCTTTTTTAAAGCAAATAATGATATTTTGTTTTCTCTATTAGACCTAGATAGAAAAATATAAGGTCCATTCTGTTTGGCGATTAAAAAAAAAAAGAAAGAAAGAAATTGCCCTGTTTTAGAGTTTATGCAGAACACTGAACCTGGTACCATAGACAAAAATTTAAAAAAAAATATTCATCTTTTAAACCCTTTTTGATGATGGTGTTTATACTCAACTTGTCTCTCCTATAATCTGTTTAATATCAGACAAGATTTCCAGGGTTGCCATATGGAGATTGTGCAGTGTTGAATGGAAGCACAGCACTGTATTCCCAACACAGGCTCTGGTTGAGAATATCATTGTTTTATCACGAGGAAATTAGTAAAAGATCCAAGCCCAGTCTCCCGAGGCGTTGTCCCATCTTAGAGCCATTTCCTCAGACAGCACTTCAGCTGTGTCATGTTTTTCTGCAAAAATTGAAACAGACTTGTTTGCTGCACTGCTTGGTTTGCCGTGCTGCTTGGGAGATCCTGGACCATCATACATGACGAAAGTTCTCCACCACACCCCCAGCCCACAGCACTGGTATCAGTATAGAGGAAATAGGAGAAACAGAAACGAAAAAGAAAAAAGAAAACCTGTTGTTGTTTGGAGAAGAGTCATGTAAGTAGGCCAAGCTGACCTTGGACTTTCTATGAGGCCCAGGTTGGCCTTGGAATTACTATGTAGCCCAGGCTGGCCATGGACTTACTCTGTAGCCCAGGCTGTCCTTGGATTTACAAGGTAGCCCAGGCTGTCTTTCGGTTTCTTTGTAGCCCAGGCTGGATTTGAAATTGTGATCTTCGCGAATATTGAGAATATAGGTATGCACTACTACACTCAGATTTGTATGTGCTATTATAAGTGACTCAGATCTGGGCCCTCATTTGCCAGCCTCCCTCAACATCAACAACAGCATCCACAATCACCCACTAGGATAATTCCATCCTTTAACTCATCTGTTAAGGTAAGACTTTACAGAACAGAGTGTCAGCAGGGTCCTCCTCCTTATTAGAACACATTGATGTGGAGGGATTTGAGTGATTTTTGAGTGAGCCAGTCATACCTTAACCTGGTTGTGATATTATGACCAAGACAAAAAAAAAGGATAAGAAAACAAAAGTAAAGGAGATGGGTCCAACACCGGGATTTGAACCTTAGAAGTTGAGGAGATGGCTCACAGATCTCAGGTAAATGATGGGTAGGCTTTGTGGCCCACATAGACTCCCAATCCAGGAAGGTAGAGAAAGGGCAGATACCCAGAGCAAGATAGCTGTCAAGACTAGTCATATTGGTGAACTCTGGGTTTGACTGAGAAATGCTGCTTCAGTGTATAAGGTAGAAGAGAAAATGGATTAGTCCCTACATTATACACTGCACGTGCATGTATGTACACACACACACACACACACACACACACACACACACACACACATACACACACATAAATTGGCTCGACGTTTGAACCTCACTTCCTTCATGCATAAATGAGCAGGCGAACAATTCCAGTTCATCAGTTCTACATTAGGAGTGAGTTAGAAAAACATATCAAACGATTAGTGCCAATGTGTTTTATGAATGATAAGGAGTATTATTTATATGATTTGTAACATTGGAAATTATTGTACCTGGATCGTAATGGTTTTCATTATCGTAGCACAGATGATGCGAGGAAAGCGTCTAGGATGCAGAAATGCTTCCTTTTTTGCTTTATTTCCAAAAAGCATTCCTTTCTGCTCCAATTATTTTTTAAAACTTACTTTCCACTCCATCTCCCCTTAGGTGATTAGGTTAGAACAGGGTTTGGTGAGAGGGGTTGTAAAACGTTGTGTTACAGAATATATCTACAAGATCAACTGCTGAGTTCAAATGGAGGCACCCTCCATGGGTAAGCCATGCTCCCCCTGAAGCTATTGATTTCTTTTCTTTTTTTATTTTCATTGATTTCTTGTGATGGCTAGTCTTGGAGGAAAAAACTTTCCTCGAGGAGCTTCCTCCATCAGATTGGCCTTGACTATGACCAGGTGGCATTTCCTTGACTGTTCACTGATGTTGGAGGGCCTGGTCTACTGTGGGCAGCACCGCCCTATGCCGGTGGGTCTGGACTCTGTAAAGGTAGTTGAATGTGAGCTTAGAAGCAAGCCAGTGAGCAGTCTCTCTAGTTCCTGTTTCACAATCCTGTCTTGGTTTTCCTTGATGATGGGCTGGAACAGATAAGATGAAATAAAGATTTCCCTTCCCAAACTGGCTTTGGTGAGTGTATTCATCAGAGCAACAGAAAACCAAAATTAAGCAAAAATCACAGTGCCAGATGTGGGATGTCTTCCTGAAAGTTGCTGACCAGCGAGATCACAAAAGCCCTCACAACTTTACAGGTTGTTGCCATTGATCTTCGTAGACCTCCAGAACTTGATGGTAAGACCCTATTGCTGAGGACACTGAATGCTTTGGGTCACAGGTCACAGAAGGGTGAATCTCAAGTTGAGGTGGAAGCATCTTCTATAATGTCAAGCCTTCATGGTTCAAGAAAGTGCTATGTAGGCTTCCAGGGGAGAAAATCATCTACAACCTTACTCAGGGGTGAACCATTCAAGCTAAAATGTCAGGCAAGATGTGCCCCTAATATGTTAGTGGCATCGCAGTCACGGGAGTAACCTGTGGATTTCCAATTGGATACAAGTCATATTCCACACGAGAGAATACACACCAGGTTCTGTAAACTGGTCAAGAACCTATGGTGAGGGTGATATAGGCCCTATGAAAGAACCTAATGCTAAATACATTGACGAACTTCCTTCCAAACATCCATATTTGTATCTATAGATCAGCGTTGCACTCAGCTCTCATCAGACAAGAAGCCTCTGACTACCATGGCAGAGACGTACAGCTGGACAAAGTGCTGGGAATCAGTGGTGTTGGACTGTTCAGGTGGAAATAGGACAGCTAAGTCTTCTCCTCCACAGCTCAGAGAACATCATGAAAGAGTGGGTGGAAGGAATATAAGAACCAGAAGATGGGGAAGTGGACAGCAAAAGGATATATTTTAGATTGGACCTAGTCATTGAACTCTTAAACTGATGGCGTCTATGGTCACAGGAACAAGACTGGGCCCCTCAACACTTCATCACAGATGGGAGAGGCCATAAAGACGCTCCCCTCCCTTGGCAATCAACATTTATTGGAGGAGGGTTCTATCCTGCAGGCTTAGATTTTGCAAGACCTACTTTAGTAAGAGTTCTTAAACCCTATAACCTTCCTCTAACCCACCACCCACCAGAGGTAGTGGGAAGGAAAGGACAATAGGGCAAACAAAGGATGATGTGGACCTGCTTAGAAATAGTTCTCTGGGGCGATTTCAATCTTCATCATTAGGATATCAGTTCAGTTGACATGAATCAGCAGAGGTAGGTCGATCTACTTGCAAACACCATTCACGAATCACCAAGGACAGTTCAACACAGAAGAAATTGCTGATATCTTCCAATTGGCCTGGGTTCGAGGAGGCAGCAAGAAGGCACCACAATGTCACCACAAGAAGTTCTCTGGTGCTTTTCTCTCTACAAAGTCATGACAAACAGTGGTGAGTGAGGAAGGAAAGGTGAACCAATGCCACAGCACGGTCAGTAATGACCAGAGTCATCAAAGTCCATTGAGCATCAGCGAAGAGTGTCAAGGCTAGCCAATGCCGTGTGGTTGCCCACTGTTTTCCAGGGTTATACTCGTACCCTTTCTAAACATCACGTGCCCTTTTCCCAGGCAGCGACCAGAAACACCATGTGTTTGTTCTCAGCAAAACATCCTCTCCTAAGACAGTTTCCAGAACAACATCCATGACACAGTTGAGTCTCCAAAGAAACCAGAAATGTCTGCTTCACTCCCTTCTTCATTCCTGTACCCGTAGATAAGCTGTTCTGTCGAATTCCTCTGTACTCATGTAATTAATTAAACTTAGGGATTACACGCAGAAAGGAGCCATGAAATAGGAGGGGGGACTTATTCAGAATATCGGTGCCAATTGGAGAGGGAATGGCGTGAGAGAAGGGGTTGACCAAGGGGATGACGGAGGAGGATGAGGGAGGAAGCAAAAGGGAACTGAAGGAGGGGATGGGAGAATGAGTGAGGGGGATGAGGGAGGGGAATTAGGAAGGGAAATACAGAAAGGAAATGACTAAAACTCATTATATAAGTATATGAAATTGTTAAACAAAAATTCAAAATCGTCTTTTTTTTAAAAAGAAAATGTTTCTCTTTATAGAGGGTCAATCATTACAACTTAGGGCTTATTTTGTTGTATCAATTTTGTCTTTAAGTTTTTTTAGTTCCTTGGAGCAAATTGTCAGATGTGAAGTTATAATTCGACTCAGTGCCGTCCAGGGTTCTGTGTAACTGAAAAATCAAGTCAATAAACACTTTGTATTAATCGTCAAAATCCCAGGGAGTTCTCTCCAGTAATTTTCCTTTTATCACACTCCACCCACATCCCTTCTCAAAATGCTGGCTGAATTAAGTACCTGCCTCTGAATGGGACAAAAGTTCAAACCAGTGGAAGTGGGAAAAGGCATGTAAATGCAAACGAAGTAACAAACAGCAAAACTTCTTCCCTCTGCATCTGGGATTCCATTTTATGGGTTTGGAGAGTCTACTATAGTGAACAAAATGAAAGAGTAGAGTCTGAGGTGGTGTTTCACTTAGTGAAGAAAGGCAGGCATAGCTGCAAATGGGGGGAGGCGGGGTAGGCTGACAGGGCGGTTCCTCTCTTTATGATATATGTAAACACCAAAGCTGAGCACGAAGAGAACCTCCTAGTGAAAACGGCGATGCCAAAATTTATGAATACAAGAGTGTTTGTATCACACTGACTGAACATTCACACAAATAAATTACACCACAAGTCTAGTATGCGTGTTTATACCCATCAAGTGGTGTTGTGTTTGGGGGGCTGTATAAACAATGATTGTGTGTGACTGGAGAGGTGTCTTGGTAGTTGAGAACCGTTACTGCTCTTGCAGAGGACCTGAGTTCAGACCCTGGCACCAACATGGTGGCTCACAAGCATTGATCACTCTTGTTCAGTTCTGTGCCCCGCTCCTGTCTCTTGTCTTGATGAATACACATGTGGTCGTGAGGGAAACCGACTTGAGCCCTGTGGCCTCCCATGTCTTATTGACAGCTATACCTGCTTTTCTTCCCTAAGTTTCTTGTGGCTTCTGTATATGTATCTTTTATACAGATACATAAAAGCAAGGGAAACACCCATATATGGAATTTAAAACAAGAAACAAAGAAAGAAAGAAAGAAAGAAAGAAAGAAAGAGAGAAAGAAAGAAAGAAAGGAAGGGAGAAAGAAAGAAAGAAAGGAAGAAAGAAAGAAAGGAAGAAAGCTGAACACCCTCCAGGTCTGCAATGTGACCATCACACTCGAGTTGCTCTGCTTTCCCCATCATGATGGGTGGTACCAGCTCAAACAATGGGTCAAAATAAACACTTCCTGTCTCTTATTTATTGGAATTTTATGTATTTAAATTTCAAATGTTATCCCCTTTCCTGGATCCCCTCTCTCCCATCCTCTCCCCCTGCTTCAGTGATGATGCTTTTCTTCCCACCCACTCCCATCTCAACACCCTGGCACTCCCCCACTTTGGGGAAATGAGCCTTCAGGGGGCGAAGGGCTTCTCCTCCTATTGATGACAGACGATGCCATCCTCTGCTATATATGTGGCTGGAGCCGTGGGACCCTCCATGTATACTCTTCGGTTGGTGGTTTAGTCTCTGGGAGCTCTGGGGGGGTCTGGTTGGTTGATATTGTGGCTCTTCCTATGGGGTTACAACCTCCTTCAGCTCCTCCAGTCCATTCTTTAACTCCTCCTCCATTGGGGTCCATTTGCTCAGTGGAATGATTAGCTGTCAGCATCCTCATCTGTATCAGTCAGGCTCTGGCGGAGCCTCTCAGGAGACATCCATTTCAGATTCCTGTCAACAAGTACTCCTGTCTTTGTTAAGTTTTTGCTTTGTATTTTGTCATAGCAACAACAAGAAGAATCAATATGCGCCCTCTTCATGTCAGGGCCATGTGAGTTAGAGTCAGTGCATCACTGAGCCATGTAGGGTTCTCTTGGCTCCATCCACAGAGCCTGGAGAGGGCGTGGACCCTCACACGGACCTGCTGTGGCCATAGTCAGCATAGACACTTGATGATCTAGTCTCTTTGTGAGAAACAAAACTTCATGTCATTGATGAATACAATCAAGGAGAGTGTCACATGTAGCTACACTAGAGTCTATTATGTATACTTATTCTCAGCAGCCCTCGTTGGAAGTCAGGGACACTGCGAGGCACCAAGAACATCTCAGTTCTATGGACCACCTTCTGCAATCTGTGACATCATAGACCTCGGCCCTGGAATGCAAATTCTTAGCTCAAATATCTAGCTCTTCATTCCAGATGTAGCTGTGTCTTGGGTCTATGACTTCTAACACGAATCAAAACCTATAGGTTTGGGAGAAAAATGGTCTTATGTTAACGGGAAATGTATCTGACATGCATGCCTTCGATATACTTTTCCACGTGAAATTTATGGAAGGAAAGGTGTGATCAGACACACAAAAGACAACCTAAATCCTAAATTCAAATTCTTTGAGTGTTTGTCCTAATTCAGCTGTGTGTGTGTGTGTGTGTTTGTTTGTTTGTTTGTGTGTGTGTCTACACATATTTCTGTGTATGTGCATGAGCAGAACAGAGGGAGACACTGCACGTCTCTTCATTCATCTTCCTCTTCTTTAGATTTTGACACAAAATCTCTTACTGAACCCAAAACTCACTGTCCCTGGCTATCATAGGCATCCCATACATGTTATCCCCTTTCCTGGTTCTCCCCGTTCACATTTCCCTCTCCCCCTGCTTCTATGAAGATGCTCTACCTCCCACCCACTCCCACCTCAACACCCTGGCATTCCCCACACTGGGGAACTGACCTTCACAGGACCAAGGGCTTCTCCTCCTATTGATGCAGACAATGCCATCCTCTGCTATATATGTGGCTGGAGCTGTGGGACCCTCCATGTGTCCTGTCATCATCCCTCCAATCATGGGTTATGGGCTGTCATGCACGTGCTGGTAATATCACACCAGGCACTTCTTCCCACAAAACTATCTCCCCAGCTTGCATTTTATCCCATGTTACTGGCATGCTGGAGATCCTGTATTTTGTTTATTTGGCCCATAGCTAGACGTTCTTTCTTGGACTATAAGTCAGTGATCTACCTTCCTAATGCTGCCCCCTTTAAGACAGTTCCTATGTTGTTACGACAATTGATGACACAATTATTCTTGTTGCTACTTCATAGTTGTAATTTTCCTTCTGTTATGAATCGTAGTCGGTAATCATTTTGCAGACTGAAGTTTGTCAAAGGGAGCGTGACCCACACACAGGGTGTGAACCGCAGCTATAACCGGTTGGTGGCAAGATATATTTGAAGGACAACCTGGGGAAGACAACCACCAGCCCTGGGTCCTAAGGCCATCGTTTTATGGACCTAGCTCACCTCTTCACCTCCTTCAATATGGAGTCTTGGGAGGAGAGTTTGTCACTTTGAATAAAACAATCCTTAACAGAGACACACGATGGATCGTTGTTGCTACCATGTTGTAATTTCCTTCCCCCAAACACCACATTTTAAACATCATCGAAAGCCAAGAAAATAGGCATAAAGATCTGTCTGTGCGTGTTTCTGCCCACAATTCATTTCGTTCACCTGGGCCTCAACTTTAGAAGACGGCACGCATTAGACATTTGAGACATCCACTTCCTGCTCATGTTTTGTTGAAGAAAACAAATCAAGCTAAACGAACAATAGAGATGGAGTGTACAGGACGGGTTGGGGGTTTAGAGCTCTTAAGGAAAGCTCGCACACAGTGAGGTACGTCAACACACCTCAGCTGACTCAGAAGCAAACAGGAGAGGATCATAGGAAGCCTTGGGCATGCACAACAGGGATGAAGGTGTCTTTCCAAGGCAGCGAGACAGAGCAGAACATCCTTCCTTGGGCTAGTTGAAGTGAGGAAGCTAGTGGTTCTCCACCTAAGTCATCGCACACTGAGCCGACACGTGAAGTTCTGGACCCATCACTCTCCAGTGCCTGAGGTTGAAATGCCGCTGCCCCCCCCAAACCCCCATAGGAACAAGCACTTGTTCGAAGGAGAGGTGCTTGGAGACTTCATTCTTTGAAGCCATCTTCTCTGAAGGGCAGGTCTCCAATTCCTTAGCAAGAAAGGCATCACATCTTCAACCTTGTCGTCTTTCCAAATCTGCCATCTCTGTGAAGACCCATCTCCAAGGTCTTGGCCAGGGCATCTGGCTTTCTGAACTGATGTCTCCAACAGGTTTCCTCAAGTCTCAGCTTAGTCGTTTTCGACGGATTATCTGTGCCTTATCTAGAGTGGAAACAGGAAATGAATTCTAGCTTATCTGAGTCCCTGGAGGTAGTAGATGCTTATAGAGAGCAGGTGAAGGAATTATAGACGTGAAAGTGCTAATCCATTCTTCGGGTGCAAACTTCTGTAATTTTTTATACATTTTTAAAACCATTTAATAAAGTAAGTCAGTATCCCAGACAGGGTGAGTGTCTGGCTTATGCACCAGCCTCTCTTTTCATCCTAACTCCTGGCTGCTCAGGCTGTGATATCCACTGGAAGTAGAGTCATTGCAGATGTAAGTGGTTATACTGAAGGCCACCCTGGAGTGTGCTGGGCCCCTAATCCAATATGATCATCGACCCTATCAGAATAGAAGCGTTAGTGGGCTGAATGGCAGGCAGGATGGATGGGACCTGATGTCAGGGTGGGGTTGACTGGGAGCTGGTTTTATTTCCCAACCAGGAGTTTGGGCTTTAGCCTGAGGTTCTAGTAAGCACTGGAGAATTTTTATCAGGGATGTCCCTTCAGGGATCCCTCAGGATGATCCCCTGGGGATGTACAGAGAAGGACCTAGAGGAGGCTGCAAGGGCTGCCAGCTCAGGCAACACGGAAAGCTGTTCTCTTCGCAGGAGGCACATGCTGCAGAGTGCAGGCCAGCAGAGACAGTGACTGAGCAGTTAGTGCAATGTCCCTCTTTGCATCAGAGCAGCCCCCCCCACGCTATCCTTCTGCCATGCCGGACTTACATGTTCAACAGACCGTCAAAACCCAGTCTGACTGAAGGGACACCATTGCACTAAGGAACGAACACTGCATAGTACAAGACACAATGGATGGTACGATGTTTCACAAATGATGGGAAACTGAAATAATGTCAGTTAAGATGGTTTGCATTCCTCTCAGAGGACCCGGGTTCAGTTCCCAGCAACTATATCAGATGGTGCCCAACTCTAGGGAGTCTGATGCCCTCTTCTGACCTCCGTGGGTCACTGCACATGGGTGTACATACATACATACATACATACATACATACATACATACATACGTACTACATATATACACATATATTACACACATACATACTATACACATACTACATACATACGAAATATATATTATGCAAGTGGGTTACTCAGTGATCTGCTGTCCTTGGTCAGTGGATTACTCATGCCCTCAGGAACCCTCAGAGGAAGTGGAACTGTCCATTTCTTCTTTTCTGTCAGTTCATTTCAGGGGTCTAGGGCCCTCTTACTGACTGAAGCCTTTATATGACCTTTGAGTTTAGGTTTTTTGAATCTCTGGTCTTCATAGGGTTTTAGGCATCTGAACTTGTGCCGAGTCCGTCTAAGTAGTCCCGGAGGTGGAAAGACGCTCGGGTCTCTGCTGTTCAAGTGCTTCCCGCGTTGGGGTAGGATGTTATAATCCGGTTGTGGGACCCTGAAGGCGGTCTAAGGGGGCGGGGCTGGGAACCCTTCTAGTTCTTCCCCCATTGGAGTCTGGTGTTATAATCCGCTTGGGGGACACTGAATGGGCTTCCAGGCTGTGGTGGCTGGGAATCCTTCCACTGATTCCCCTGCTGCACTCCGGGGTTATAATCATCTCGGGGGACTCTGAAGGGGATCCCAAACCATGGAGGCTGGGAAATCGCTGGTGCATTGTCAGAGGGTAAAGTCCGGGATGAGGCTCTCTGTCCTCTCTAAACACTACCCTGTGAAGGGGCAGTGAAAGGACTCGGCAGTGGTGAGTCATGGTGAGCATCAGTCGAGCTGTATTCTTTGAGTATTTCTCTCTCTCCCGCGAATGTGGACAAGTCCGGAAGGCAAAGCAGGGAAATCTCGAATGACCATTGATCTCAGGAAACCACCAAAGCTCGAGAGGGGCTGTCCTCGAGTTTGCACGAGGCAGTCGCGAGGTCTGCACGGTGTTGTCGCCAGGTCTGCACAGGGCAGTTGCGAGGTCTGAATGGGGCAGTCGCCAGGTCTGCACGGGGCAGTCTCGAGGTCTGCACGGGGCAGTCTCGAGTTCTGCACGAGGCAGTTGCGACGTCTGCACGGGGAAGTCGCGAGATCTGCACAGGGCAATAGCGAGCTCTGCATGGGGCAGTCGCGAGGTCTGCACGGGGCAGTCGCGATGTCTGAATGGGGCATTCGCGAGGTCTGCACCGGGCAGTCGCGAGGTCTGCACCGGGCAGTCGCGAGGTCTGCACAGGGCAGTCGTGAGGTCTGCACGAGGCAGTCGCCAGGTTTGCACGGGGCAGTTGCGAGGTCTCCACAGGGCAGTTGCGAGGTCTGAATGGGGCAGTCGCCAGGTCTGGACGGGGCAGTCTCGAGGTCTGCACGGGGCAGTCGCGAGGTCTGAATGGGGCAGTCGCCAGGTCTGCATGTGGCAATCTCGAGGTCTGCACGGGGCAGTCGCGAGGTCTGAATGGGACAGTCACTAGGTCTGCACGAGGCAGTCTTGAGGTCTGCACCAGTCAATTGCGAGGTCTGCACGGGGCCGTCGCGAGGACTGAATGGGGCAGTTGCCAGGTCTGCACGGAGGAGTCGCCAGGTCTGCACGGGGCAGTTGCGAGGTCTGCATGGTGTAGTTGTGAGGTCTGCACGGCCCAGCCAGGAGATCCCTCACTTGTCAGTTCTGCTTGTAGTAGCGGGGCGATCATCCAAGCTTTCTGAATGAGGAGGAACCAGGTCGACTCTCTTCCTTTGAGTCCGGAGTGCTACCTGTTTAGTGCACACTGTCAGGGGTCGTGACAAGTGACTCCTGAAGGAGCAACATGAATGGAAAGGGCATAGGGCGCTTCGGAGACTGTGCTGTCAAGCGCCTCTTACACCAGCTTTGGTGCAGGGATGTGTCTTGGAGCCTCATAACCGAATGGGAAATGCTGATCCAGACCCTTGCTCCTCAGAGACTGCAGGGACTAGAACATCACTGGTGGACTGTGTTAGGGAATGAGCATGTGATAGGATGTGAATAGAGCATAGAATGCATGGGATTGATATTAGAATTCCATGTGACTTCCAGGTGTTACTTCTGCCTTGATGTCTCATTATTTTTTTTTGTCCTATAGCTCTTAATATTCTTTCTGTGATGATATTTTTGAAATATTGTGTATGCTACACAATGGAAAGTATTTTCTCTAGTCACATATATTGAAATTCTAAATGTCTCTAGATATCATATGCAGTTGCCTGGCCAGAGGTCCTGGGATGCTTTCAATACTGGTAAATTGATTTAACACAACTGTTTGCGTTACAAGCTTTGCTTGTAAATAATTCTTTTCATGACCCCCAATTAGATTGTACAAATGCCTCCAGCTGTTTACAGACATATCTACAATCACCTTTGCTTGGAGAAAGGAGTTAACTGTTATGCCTTCTGTGAATGAAGAGGAAGATCTAAGGCTACACTCCTCAGAGAAAGAAGAAATAATGAACTGTAGGAAGAAATACGCATCTAGACAACAATAAATGTTCCAAGCTAACCTGTGCTGTAAAGTAATGTATGGAAAATACCACTCCTTTATTAGTAGTATTATTAACCATTGTATTTGTTTATATATCAAATATTACCTCATTTCTATAAACCCCACCTTCACATATTCCTCCTCTTTTTCTCTAAGAGGGTGACTCCGTAAGCCCCATTCATTCTTTCCTCACCCTCTAGATTCACTCTTCTCTGGGACATCAAGCATCCAAAGGACCAAGTTCTTCCCCTTCCACTGATGTGAGATGAGGCAGTCCTCAGCTACATACGTAGGGTACCAGAGCATGTATCATCTATGGTTGGTGGTTAGGACCATGGGAGCCCTGAGGGGTCTGGGTAATGGATATTGTTGTTAATACAGTCTCCTTCAGATCCCTCAGCCCTTCCCCTACATCGTCCATTGGGATCTCTAGGCTCAGTTCAATGGTTGGCTGTGAATATCTGCATCTGTGTCAGTCAGGTGCTGGCAGAGCCTCTCAGAGGACAGCCACACCAGACTCCTGTTTGCAAGCACATCTCAGCATCAGCAACAGTGTCCGGTTTGGTGCCTGCAGATCTCCTGATGGCCTTTCCTTCAGCCTCTGCTCCATATTTACCCTGCATTTCAATAGACACGGATAACTCTGATTTAATAAGAGATGGGTGAGTGGTCCCATCCTTACCCTGTGGTCATGTCTATCTACTGCAGGTGGTGTCTTCAGGTTCAATCTCAATGTTGTTGTGTGTGTTGGCCAATGTCATCAGTGTTGGATCCAGGAAACCTGTCGCATCCCTAGTATCTGGGACATTCTAGAGGTTACACAATCCTCCAATGTTCCTTCTTTCTATACTCATTCTCCTGGTCCTCTGTGCTTCTCTCCTGTCTCTTCCCACATCTGATCCTGCTCTCCTGTATTTCCATTTCACTCCACTCTCCCACACAGGGACCTTCCTCCATGTGCATCCCATGATAATTTTCTTCCCCCTTCTAATTGGGATTGAAGCCGTCCCTCTTTGTCCTTTCTTGTTGAGCTGCAGAGTGTATATGAGTTTATTGTGGATATTCTGAGTTCTTGGGCTAATTTCCACTTACAAGTGAGTGCATTCTATACGTGTTTATTTTTGTTTGTGTTACTTCACTCAGAATGATATTTTCTAGTTTCATTCATTTGCCTATGGTCTCCTTATGGTCTCCTGTAATTCTTTAAGGGATTTGTGTTTCCTCTATAAGGACTTCTATCTCTTTACATCTATTGTCCTGTATTTCTTCGATGAAATTATTTATGTACTTTTTAAAATCCTTTAACAGTATCATGTTAAGTGATTTGAAGTACAAACATTTATTTTTTTCTTTTCTGTTGTGTTGAGGGTATCCTAGCCTTGTGTTGGTGTGAGAACTGGGTTCTGAAGATGTCATATAAACTTGGTTTATATTGCTTAGGCTATTATTCTTCCCTCTCGCCATCTCATTATCTCTGGGGTTAGCTGGTTTTACTGTCTCTGACAATGGATTGATCCTCCTGTAAGCCTATGTGTCAGGACTCCAGGGACACTAGCTCTCTCCTGAAGGAACTTGTGTACCAAGAGCTGTGGATCAGGTTCAGCGACAAGGAATAGATAAAAACCAGAAGTATCCTGTAACAGACTGCCCCTCCGTTCCTGGGTTCTGAGGGCTCCAGGCAGTTCCCCCTGAAAAGTGGTAGTCTCTCCTGTGATCTTGAGTGTGTCAGCACTCATGGAGGTCCAGCCATTTCCTGGTGGGATCTGGGGAGAGAGAGATGAGGTACAGGTTCAGCTTTGTAAACACAGCTTTGGGTCCTCTTGGTTTTTAATCTTTCACTGAAAGAACTCACAAATTAAATTTGACTCCGTGACCAGTAAGCCCGTAGGAATGATCATCTCTTTGTATTTTCAGAGATGGGACCACAAATGATCGGCACCTGGCATTTTAACATGGGTGCTATCAATTAAAATTAGGTATCTTTTTCTTTCCTGAAAATTTATTCCTAGCAGAGATAATTACTCAGTCAACAAAGCATTGCTGTTGAACATGAAATAGATTATCATTGACAAATAAAAATATTTAGGCAATGTCATCTAGGTCATCGAATTGTAATATATTGAAGAACTCACATAAATAATTCATGATGGTTTAACCAATGCATGGAATGCAAGTTCATTAAAACAAAGAATAGTATAAAGTTTATTTTTACAACTTACTGAATCATGTAATAAATTATAAGTCTCCATTAATGTACCAGGCTCCATAATGATGGTATAGATTAGGAATGAATAAAAAGTATTATGAGCTTTCACTTATAAAAATTGCATTACGATATAAGAAAAAAGAAAGATGAATGCATAATCAGTGTGTTGGAGTTGATTGTATGCAATAATTGAAGAATCTGTCTTAGAAATAAGGTCATGGAGATTGTCTCAAGAAATGACAGCTAAGTTAAATTAGATGAAAAATAATTGAACTATATTTCGGGCAATATTACTATAAATATAAGGTCAATAAAAGGAAAAGAACTTGCATATACAAAAAGTATATGTGATAGTAGTTTGTATACATTAAGTGATGGAAGAGAGGACCAAATAAAGCTGAAGTTTGATATCACATATAGGCTTACAGAAACAATATGAGAGATATAAATTTTTATTTATGGAAAATGTATAAGAAATCATTGAATAGTTTTAAATAAGTTTGTTTAACTCTCTATGTACATACTAAGGGACTCTGGTTACTTATGTATTATGAAATGATACACAGAATGATTTGAAAGATGTTTTTGAAGTCAATCTGGAAGTAGTGTCAGTTTTAAAGAAAAAGATTCATATCAGACAGTTATGTTGGAAATAATGTGTTTGGTAGTAGACTGATTATGGGAGGGCCGGAAGAAAGAAAGACAATGTCTTGTTTTGAGAAAATGAAAATATGTTGGAGTTTTACTGTGATGTGGAATATTTCATGATAAGTGTATTTAGGAGCATTTTAAAGGAATATATTTTAGATCGATATTTGAAGATGCTTGAGAGAACCTCTAACTCACTAGAAATTCCTATTTACTGTTCCAGGTTTGGTGATATAAGCCATTACTCAGACCATGAATAAATAGCTGTTATATAACCAAAAAATTCTTTAGTAGATGTATTTTTTCACACTATATCTGGTAGTTCTTATTTCATTAAGAGCAAACCTATGGTTACATTACATGTTTGTTTAGTACATGCGGACAAATAATTTGCCGATTTACTTACTCCAAAATTTTGGATTGAAATTAGCATTTAATCCAAATTTATGGCAGCTGACACAGCTGTTTGATTAGAATATAATAGTTCATGAATTTAAATTTCACAGAAAGAAGTGATTTGCTCATATTTTGTAAAGTTACAAACTCTAGAAGTGTAAAAATATATAATAAATATCTAGCTCTTCTACGTTTTCTCTTTAGTATTTTAGCGTTTTATGATATTCATGCAAAAATTCCTTACCCAGATGATTTTAACTGTAATATCCAGTACTATTAAACACATGCACAGCATTTTACAACTATGAATGATATTTGCTTTCAGAAAATTTTCATCAAATGAGCCAGAAATTCTTCATGACTTCAACACAACATGTCCTTTGGGAACAGAATAAACCACAAACAAGGAAATGGAGAAAGTGATTGACTCACACAAAATTCTTGGTTTTAAATTTAATAATCATGCTAGTTATGGGATAGAACTTTGAAAATAGAGTCAATGACAGGATGAAAAACTCTGACAAAGAGTATTTAAATTGAATTTTTACTAAATAAAAGAATACAGTTGATCTGAAGGTAAACTACATTTAACAAAATGACGCTGTTCTTCCGCCACTATTTATTCAATGCTTTGCTTTTTGTTCCTATATATGTTCCAGAAACATTTCAATGATTCTGGTTATTCTTAAATAAATGAACATGCAGTTCAGCTGATTTAATATTCCACATTATCTTAATGTTCTTCTGTATCTTTAGATATTAAAATTATAGAGAATTATTTTGACTAGAATAAAATTTTATTGTTTCTTTATCATATGAGAGAAGAAATTATTTACAGAGAATCGATACCTGATACTTTCTAAATAATCTCAATACAGTTATAAGCCATATATATTAGATCAATCATTCATACCTTCTCCAAATGAAACTCCTTAAATGTTACTACACATATAGTGCGTAAAGGGAGTGATATATAGAAATAAAAACATCACCTATGCAGCCACAATCATCTATTATCCCCATGATGAAATCCAATACTAGGAAGAGAAGATGGTACAGACGCACTGCAGGAAAGATCAGCATCTTTCAAAATGAAGATTGAGGTGGAAAGTGATTTGAACTAAGTAGAGTTAAGAATAATGTAAATAAGTTTAATGTTATGAGAACTAGTTTACCTGTTATGGTTGCCTTATCCCTTCTTAACTTGGGCAGTCACATTTCTGCTCTGTGGAATGAGACAGTCTCCACCTTCTCAGCCCTCACATATTTCAGTTTGTCACTTGGTCCTCAGTACATCCATATACCTGGCGATGAATTTTTCTTCTTGGAAATTTGAAATGTTCATATTTCCTTAATTTGGAGAGAGGGTTAAAAGCAAATGGTAAGTGAGTGACATACCATAACTCTTCTGTATTATTATCAAAATGGGTTTTTTTCGGTGATTGGACACTTGAGGAGAGAAGAAAGGAAAGGTGCTGCTTTATTTGGAATATTTTCTTACCTCATTCTCTGCCCCTGTAAAGGGACCAGCCTTATCTGTCAGGCCTGGCCGTGTTCCTGTCACTACTCCACTGCCTTTCTCATGCAGTTCTTAATTCTAGATTCTGCTTGTCACTCTAGGTTTCATCTTGACCAGATTCATCTCATTTCCCTGTGATCCTGCTCTGAAACATATGCAAGTTTTTATTTCCTGTGTTTCATTTTCAAACTTTTAAATGTTTATGTTAATTTTTATTTAACCTGTTTTAGGGAAGCCTTAGAGGAGAATTATTCATGGCTCTTTGTTTTGATTGGAAGGAGAAAATAATGAAAAAAAACACTTTTTAATTTTACAAGACATTTTCATTTCTAAGTATTTCTCTTATATAAACCCACCATGCTAATTTATCTACCTGTCTTGTCCTGAGTTGTTTCTTCCCATTGTTACTTGAATACTGACTCTGAGGACTTACTACAGAACGGTAAATGCTGGCATACATGAGGAAGGAGTTGATTCTTCTACACTTTTCTAACCCTTTTTTAGATGTATCTTCTTGCTCTCTTGAGCTATTTGAATTAATTTGGATCACTGTACTCAGTAGTATAGTAATATAGTGCTTGGGCCTTAAAAATATCTATTATTATTGCCTTCTCATAGATTTACAGCTCAGGGTTGGGCCTAGTTACATTTTGGAACTTTACTCCAAGAAGTTTGTGAACTTGGAAAAAAACCTAAACAGCAGCTATCAATACTTTCAAATGGTATTTTAATACATGAGGGCTATAAAAACCTTAAATAAATCATGGAAAACAGTCTGAGATTCCAGTTTCTGTAAAGGACTTGAAAAACATGAAAGGCAAAAGTCCATGGCCCACTCACTTTTGTCTTCTCATAGTGTGCGCAAAAGTGACTTGACTTTGGTGCCTTTTCTGGTTAGAATGTAAAGTTGTTTATGGTAGTTTGTGTTAATGGTTTTCTTCTATTAATATACCCTTTTGCTATTGTTTTTGTTTTTTGTCTTCATCATTCCCATTAGGGCCATGGTTCCCCACTTTGTATAGATAAAAGGTGGGTTCAGTCCAGCTATTATTGTCCTGGGGAACAACCCTCAATTTTGGGAACAAATGTTCACAATTATATAGTTGACCATGGTTTAAAACTCTTCCTTGACTTCAATTTCTTGTAGCAACATAATTGTTTACTTCTGCTTCAATTATTTGTATTGACACCGTATAATCCCATTATGTATCTGTGTGTACGGGGAGAGGGATTCTTTCAATTTTCTGTGTTATGTGCTTTTATTCTTCCATAAATTATATCCCACCACCAGATGAGCACAGCACACTACCTGGCATTATTGCTTGCTGGGATCACTGGGGAAGGATAGTGTGAAATACATCACTGTTCTTTGTCTCAGAGATTCTTATTTTTAATAAGTAATCCATTTAATAAAAATCCATTATTTTTAATAATTCAATCCATCCATTGAAATAGCTAATTAACCCTAGTATTCTCCTTCATATTTGGCTGCTGCTGTGAATAAATTGCATTTTTCCATTGATAAGCAATAACAAAATCCCATAAAGGCACGAATATACATAAAGAGGGAAAAGTATTCACAAAGAAAAAATGCATTTAAAATGGAGAAAAAATATATGCAAAATGACATCAAAAGTTATAGTCAGAAATTATGAAATTAAAAATTTCATTATAAATTAAAATTTTTAAGGTTAGATAATACAAGTATATATTCAAACAAAGAGGAAAATATTAAATGCAATGTATGCACAAAGAGTTAACTCAAACTGTAGTATATAAACCAAGATAGGAATGGAGAACTCACTCTTGCTACTGTAGAGGCAAATATGGAAAACTACCACTAGGTTTAACCCAGTCTTTATTGCGTAGTGACAAACTATCAAGAAAGATGATGATTCAAAAATATCACATAAATAAATAATCAGTAAATTAAACAAATTCAAAAAATAATAAAATATTGAAGAGTAGCCCTAGTCCATTGTGATCTGATAGGATGTATAGGATTATTTCAATATTCTGGTATTAATTGAGGCCTGTTATGTGAATGAGTATATGGTCAAATTGGGAGAAGTTACAATGAGGTGTATAGGAAAAGGTATATTCTTCTGATTTAGGATGAAATGTTACCTAAATATCTGTTAAATCTATTTGGATTTTTTAAGTTATTAAAATAACTTCTGTTATTTTAACCATATCTTTTTAGATTCAGTTTCTGTAAATTTTCCTTTGATGAGAGTGCAGCATTGAAGTCTCCAACAATTTATTGCCTGTGGTGCAATATTTGCTTTGAGCTATAGTTTTGTTTCTTTTATGAATTTAGGTGTCCTTGCATTTGAAACATAGTTGTTAAGAATGGAAAGTTCATCTTAGTATTATTTTTTCTTTGACAAGTATGGTTCCCTTCCTTATCATTTTTGATAACTTTTTGTTATTTAGTATTATAATTATTATATTTATTATTTTTTTATTTTCACTTTTATCATAATATTATATTACTATTATTATTATTATTATTTCTATTATGTTTCTAACTGATATTTTCTATGATTCTAGTACTTTAACAGGTATCTCTTTCTAGTTTGAGGAATATTGTTCCCAGAAGATCACATAAATATAGTTATAGTAGCAGATTTTATTCTCATCCTTCTCATAGTGTCCTGAACTTATGAATCAGGGACCCTGCCTCAGCTGGTTCTGATTGGAAAATTGAGATAATGATAGTCAGTGTCTAGGGAGGACAGACAGAGCAGGAGTTTCAGGACGCTTGGACAAAGGTACAGAGTGGAAGGAGGCATGGAGATTCTCCATGACAGACTTTTAGGACAGAGAAGCAGCTGACATAGAAGAGCATGAGAATAAGCAGACCCAGGAGAGCTGCTCAATGTTGTCCAGGGCAAGAAAGATGGGATATAGATTTTAGCAAATAATAACGAGGGAATATCAGTGAAGGATAGTTTAGCCACTCGGAGGTTAGGAAGTGGCCTTGCCATTGAGCTGTTAAAGGCATAGAAAAATATAAAGGCTGTATGTGTGTGCCCTCCACCTTTAAGCCCCCACCCATCCGTGTCATTTCCTGCTGCCTTCTCTTCTTCATAGGTGTTATCCCCTCCAAAAAAAATCCCCTTGCTGCCTCCCCAGCATGACATTCTATTTCCTGGAAGGTCCAGGGTTGGCATGACCAAGGGCTCCTCCCATTGGTGCAGAGCCCGGTCATGCATTGCTACATATGCAGCTGGAGACGCCAGTCTGTCCATGTGCAGTCTTCAGGAAGTGCTTTAGTCCCGCGGAGCTCTGGTTCGTGACCCCTGTTGTCCTTACTGGGTTGCAAGGCACTTCCGCTCCTTTAATACTTTCTCTCTCTCTTCCCCAAAGGGGACCCTGTTCTCAGTTCAATAGCTGGCTGGAAGCATCAGCCTCGGTGTTTGTCATGATCTGGAAGAGCCTCTCAGGGGACAGCTCTATCAGGCTCCTGTGAGCATGCACTTGTTGGCATCAGCAATATTGTTTAGGTTTGGGGGCTGCATGCATGTGGGCTGCATCCCCAGGTGGTGCAGGCTCAGAATGGCTATTCCTTCAGTCTCTGCTCTAAACTTAATCTCCATATCATGTCCAATGAATATTTTTGTTTCCCCTTTTAATACAGACCATCCTCATTTGGTTCATCTTTCGTTTTGAACTTAAAGCGGTATGTGAATTGTAAGTTGGGTAATTCAAGTTTGGGGTAGTGTGTGTGTGTGTGTGTGTGTGTGTGTGTGTGTTTGTGTGTTTTATTTTTGTATTTTGTGTGTGTCTTTGTGTGTTTTATTTTTGTTTGTGTGTGTGTGTTATTTGGTTGTGGTGTGTGAATTGTATGATGGGTAATTCAAGTTTTTGGGGTATTTAGTGTGTGTGTGTGTTTGTGTGTTTTATTTTTGTATTTTGTGTGTGTGTGTGTGTGATTTGGTTGCGGTATGTGAATTGTATGTTGGGTAATTCAAGCTTTTGGGTTAGTGTGTGTATGTGTGTGTGTGTGTGTGTGTGTGTTTGTGTGTTTTATTTCTGTTTTTTTTGTGAGTGTGTGTGTGATTTGGTCGCCTCATTCAGGATGGTATTTTATAGTTTCATTCATTTGCTTATAATTTCACGATGTCATTGTATTTGATTACTGAGGGGCTCTCCATTATGTAGATGAACCACATTTTCTGTATCCATTCCTGTGGTCAAATCATCTGGGTTCTTCCTAGCTTCTGGCTATCATGACTACAGCTGCTATAAACATAGTACAACATGTGTCCTGGTTCTATGTTGGGGCATCATTTGGGAATATGCCCAGGAGTGGGGTAGCTAAGTCCTCAGCATATACCATGTCCAATGTTCTGAGGAAAGCCCAGAGTAATTTCCGGAATATTGTACCTCATTTCAATCCCACAAATAATAGAGGAGTCTTCCTCTTTCTCCACATGGTGACCAGCATCTGCTGTTAACTGAATGTTTGATCTTAGCCATTCTGCCTGGTGTATCTTTTGATTTTCATTACCCTGATGAATAATGACGTTGAACATTTCTTTATGTATTTCTCATCCATTCAAAATTCTTCTGCTGAAAATTATTTGTTTAGATCTGTACCCCATTTATAATAGGGTTATTTGACTTTCTGGAGTATAACTTCTTGAGTCCTTTGTACATATTGAATATTAGTTCTCTTTCAGATATAGGATGGCAAAGATCGCTTTTCAAGATATTAGTTTCCATTTTGTCATAATGACCATGTTCCTTGCCTTACAGACACTTTGCATTATGTCAAGGTCCAATCTGTCAACTCTTCATCGTAAAGCATAAGCCAGTGGTTTGGTGTTCTGTTCAAGAAATTTTCCATTGTTGTCATGTGTTCAAGCTTTTCCCCACTTTTTCTTCTATTGATTTGTGTTTATCTCTTTTTTCTCGATGCCCTTAATATGCTTGGAATTCAGGTTTGTACAGCGTGATAAGAATGGATGGATTTACATTAATTTACACGCTGACATCTTTATGAACCAACACAGCTGTTTACTTGCCTGTCTCTGTACGAATACCATATAATTTTTATCACTATTGCTGGGTATTCAGCTTTAGGTTAGGGATGTTGATTTCCACAGAATACCTTTTATTTTGAGAATAGTTTCCACTTCCTTGTTTTTTCTTTTGTTTTTTTCTTATTCTAAATGTATGAAGAATTTTGTTGAAATTTTCTTGGGGATTGCATTGAATCTGTACATTGCTTTTGGCAAAGGGCCATTTTTGCTATTTCAATACTGCCAATCCAGGACCATGAAAGGTATTCCCATCTTCTGAGATTTTCTTCTTTTAGAGAAATTAAGTTCTTTTCATACGGCGCTTTCCCTTGCCTGGTTTGAGTTACACGGAGGTATTTTTTGTTATTTGTGATTATTGTGAAGAGTGTCATTTTCCTAATTTCTTTCTTGGTCTGTTTATTCACGGAAGGTTACTGATCTGTTTGAGTTAATTCTATATCCAGGACTTTGCTGAAGTTGTTTATGACATGAAGTAGTTCTCTGGTAGAAATAATGGAGTCACTTAAGTGTACTATCATATCACCTGAAAATAGTGATATATTGACCTCTTCCTTTCATATTTGTATCCCTTTGTCCTCCTTTTTTTGTCTAATTGGTCAGACTAGCACATGGAGTACCATATTGAATAAGTAGGGAGAGAATGAATAGCCTTGTCTAGTTCCTGATTTTAGAGGGAGAGCTTCAAGATTCTCTTCATTTAGTTTGATTTTTGGCTACTGGTTTGCTGTACATTACGTTACTGTTGTTGAGTATGGGCCTTGAATTCCTATAATTGCAAGGCTTTGGCTATGAAGGGATGTTTCATTTTGTCAAATGCTTTCGCAGCATCTAGTGAGATGAAAATGTATTTTTTCTTTCAGTTTGATTATCTGGTGGATTATGTTGATGGAATTCCATATTGAACTATCATTGCATTCCTGTTATAAATTTAGGTGCCGTTGGATGTAGTGTATAGATATTCAGGACAGAGAATTGACCCTGGTGGAATTTTTTTCTCTGATGAAAATGAAGTGTTCGTCCTTATCTTTTTTTTGATAACTTTTGGTTGAATTAGATACTGAAATGTATGCTCCAGGATGTTTCCACAGACCATTTTCTTGGAAAATTGTTTTACAGCCTTTTATTCTGAGATACTATCTCTCTTTGTCACTGAGCTGCATTTCCTTAATGCAACAAAATTCTAGTTCTTCTTTATGTATGCAGTCTGTTAGTCTATGTCTTTTTTATTGGAGAATTTTGCTTTGATGCTAAGAGATATTAAGGAATAGTTATTGTGGTTTTCTGTTATTTTTTGTTAGAGGTGGAAGTATGTTTGTGTGACTCTCTTCTTTAGGGTTTGTTGAAAGAGGATTACTTTCTTTTTTTTTATAGGGTGTAATTTCCCTCCTTGTGTTGGAGTTTCTCATGTATTATCTTTAATAGGGCAGGATTTGTGCAAATATACTGTGTAAATTTAGTTTATCATAAAATATCTTGGTTTCTCCAGTTGCGCTGATTGAAAGTTTTGCAGGGAGAGTAGCATAGGCTGGCATTTATTTTCTCTTAGTGTTTTATAAAATACACTCTGGATCTGACTTTCATGGTCTCTGGTGAGAAGTCTGGTGTAATACTTATAGGTATGCCTATATATATTACCTGACTTTTTCGCTTACTGCCTTTAGTATTCTTTCTTTGTTTTGTGCATTTGGTGTTTAGACTATTATGTGAAGGGAGAAGTTTCTTTTTGGTCCAATCTATTTGGAGAAATGTATGATTCTTTTATTATTATAGGCATTTCTCCCTTTAGGTTAGGGAAGTTTTCTCCTATAATTTTTGATGATATTTACTGGCCCTTCTTTATGGGAATCTTCGCTCTTTTTTATACCCATTATCCTTTGGTTTGATCTCATTCTGTCCTGGATTTCCTGGTTGTTTTCCATTAGGAGCTCTTTGAGCTTTACATTTTCTTTGATGGTTGTGTAAATGTTTTCTACAGTATCTTCAGGCCCTGAGATTTTTATCTTTTATCTCTTGTATTCTCTTTCTGATGCTTCTGTCTATGACTTCTGATTTCTCCATAGGTTATCCACCTCCAGGGTTGTCCCTCTTTGTGCTTTCTTTATTGTTTCTATTTCCACTTATTGATCCTAGATTTTTTAAATTCCTTCATCTGTTTGACTGTGTTTTCCTGTGATTCTTGAAAGAATTTTGTGTTTCCCCTTTAAGGGCATGTACTTTTTTACCTGTTTTGTCCTGTATTTCTTGAAGAGTTTTATATGTTCCCTACTCAATATCCTCTATCATAATCATGAAAAATGATTTTTAATCCACATCTTGCTTTTTCAGTTTGTTGGGATATCCAATATTTGCTTTCTTTGGATAAGGGAGCTCTGATGATGCGAAGTAGATTTGATTTCTGTTGCTTAAGTTCCTGTGCTTGACTCTGGCCATCAGGTTTTCTCTGGTGTTTCGTGGTCTTGCTGTCTCTGACAGTGGCATGACCATCCTGTAAAACTCTTTGTCACTTTTCCTATAGACTTCTTTTCTCCCACCGAGATGTGGGTACAGAGATATGGGGGACCAGATCAGCAATGGGTGCAGATGGAAACAGGAAGTGTCCTGTCCCAGACTGCTCTTGTTTTCTGTGTCCTGAGGCCTCCAGCCTGGTTGCTTGGAGCAGAAGGGTTGGTCTCGCCTGTTTTCTCAGTTGTGTTACTTTTCCTGGCCCCTGGCTTTCATCTCTGGACACAGGTAGATACTGGAAGGATCCCCTCCCTTACTCTCCCAAGGTTCCTGTATCCATAGGGCTCTAAGCAGCTTCCTCTCAGCACAGGAATGTCAGCAGAGGTAATGGTTTCCCCGAAGTTCTCAGAATTGTCCATGATTCTGGGAGTCCAGATTTCTCACCCACCGAATTTGGGTACAGAGAGCTATTGTACTATGTCATCTCTGGGCACAGCAAGAAACAGGAAGCTTGTATCTTCTTTATAGTATCATCCTAATAAATGGAAATATCAGCATAGGCATTTCCTGTATATGAAATATATATGGAGGGGTTGTCATGGGTAGATGGATACAAATAGATACAAAATACACTTGAATAAGCGTGGCGTATTAAGATATATCCTGCCTGGAATCTGTGAAGAAGAATGACAGAGTCTGTATTATATAAAATGGATTATGAAATTGAGTGGAAATATTCCTTAATAAACATAATATAATTTTAAATTGAATCTTCTTCATCATTAATTTATATAACACATCTTCACTAGGTATCTAGAATTTCATCGATTATGATACATTAGGGATGCAAATATGAAAAAAAAAACCTCATCTTCCATAAACAGGCATTCTAGATTTTCCGTTGCATCTTAACCATAACCATGGATATTTCTGAGAACTTAGGGGTAGCCATGACCTCTGCTTCCTTAATGTAAAGGGAGAGAAAGAACTTAGAGTGTTGTCAAGCATGTGCTCACAGGAACTTACTTATATAATAGGTCCATGGTCTTTATTTTCAGTGAACTGGGTTTTGGTGGGGGTTATCTGAGTTTGAATTTTGTGATTTATTTCTGTGTTTTATAACTTATTTTACTATATCATTTATCTTTTATAAAGATTTATATTTTATTCAGTTTGTTTATTTTATTTATATTTCATTTCAGCCTTTCTGCTGAGATTAGATCTCTCCAAAGTAAATGAACTAAAGAAACCGATTTTGATATTTTACTAACATACCAGATTACCGCAGACGATGTGGCTATTTGATTATAGGAGAGCAATAACTATGTTTCCTTTGGAATAGAATAGGAAGATGAAACCAAAACACAAGTTAAATAGTTCAAATAAGGTATTAGCTATAAAGGTGAATTTTGTAATTGGATGGATTCACTATCATTATAATTAGACCTGATGTGATGTAGAGAATTACAAAGAGCTAATATGTGACTATTTCAATAAAACACCTAATATACAGTGACTAATTTCAGTTTCATTGACATTTTGGTTGGGTCACAAGCCTTTAACGGCTGAGGTATTTTTGTAGCCTCTTATGTGGAGTTCTCATGCACACTAAATATATTTACTCTATAGTATGCAGCAGAGTTCGGAAAGCATATATAATATAATAAACACAAGAAAAATAAAATTTTATAGCCATAATCATAGAAAGATTATTTGTCTTCAACATTTATGCTTGCATGTCAGAACAGGATTCAATGTGCAATTGTCTTAACTCTCTTCCAGTCATGCCACACATCCAGGGAGGGGCTGATGTGAGCGGATCCACGCTGAGTTGCAGTGACGTAAATCTGAGCTGTTCTCGCCATACTGAACGTATTACCTTTCATCCTCTGAGGCTGAGACCTTGTATGAATAACCCTAAGAAACCTAGACTCTCCTGTTCTGTCTGCAAATCATTAAGTCTCTCAGAAACCACGTTAGGAACCCCAGTGTGTTCCGTTACCATAACCTTTCCCTGCCTGAGGCATCTCATCTGTAAAATAAGAATAAACAGCCCCTTTTGTTTAACAAACACTTAATGTGGCTGACACCCGGGAGCTGTCCCAGGTGCTGAACACAGAGTACAGCCAGACACAGGTTCAGTGAATGAGAGTTAAAAGCTGAGCTGGGAGAGATACATAATCAATACGATCATATGTGTATATAATAAAGAACTTGTAAGTGGAAAAAGCTTGAAAGAAAGAAAAATAAATCAAGGAAAGAACAGAGAAAAAAAGAGAAGATATAGTTGTGGTTAGACTGGAAATCACGCCCACTGCAAAACAGGCAGGACGGCACAAGGTCACTTCCGAAATAAATAACTCTAAAGTTCCAGTTCTGGGCTCAGAAGAAAACAAGTGCCTAGTAAAGATAAAACTTTTAAAAAGTTTTGTTTTTTCCCAGACAACATCTAATGGAATTGCTAACCAACTGGACTAATTGAAGAAATGTTAAAATGGTGCCACAGAGACGACATAGTAATTAAGAATGCAAACTGCTTTTACAGAAGATCTGAGTTTAGATTCAGGCTCCCGTGTCCTGTGACCCACAAACACTTGTTATTTCAGCTCCGGGGATCTACCGCCCCCTAATGGCTTTCTTGGACATCATGCTCTTATGTGTATTCACACACACACACACACACACACACACACACACACACACACACACACACAAACACAAACACGTACACTCATAGAGATAATTAAAAATTTAAAAGTAGACTTTGAAAAAGAATGTTACAGAAGAATCATTTAAGGAGACAAAATAATGAGTCAGAAATTGATATTCACACAGAAATCAGTGCATGATGAACAGAGTAATTTAAACAGAACTAAAATTAACATTTTCAGTCATGATTGCTCTGCAACATGAAATAATAGCAATATATGTTCACATCTGAAGTAAATATAAAATAGACAGCAAGCTAGAGCAGATGGGAAGGAGTAATTGGAAATATAAGATTCCACAGGCTACGTATTAATACAACTAAAGACATATTTAACTAGGGGTGAGTCTGTATTCTTTGACACATATTTTAAATACCAGGTGTGGTGGAAACACATAAACAAGTGTCTTAATTTTTTTAATATATCTCGACGCTGAGGAACAGGGATACCAGAACATCTTCTTTCATCCTGCTACTAGAAAAAGAGTCACCTCATCTTTAGTGCCCATTCTTGGGAAGGTGAATAAAAAAGCCTGGTTATGTCTACTGTGTTTGAAGAACATGTGGACTGTGACGAGTTGGTAGCCAGAGTGCCTGCAACATCTACAAAACACAGTACTGGGGAGAACAATGAAAGACTCAAAGAAGATCACACTGTGCCTGGGCCTCCTTCTGCTGACTCTTTTACTGACAAACTTGGACAGGTAATTCCCCACACATTCCAGGTTCACATAAACCTTCCTCTCTTGCCATAGAGATCTTGAATCTTCCACTTTTCCAGCAGTTTCTGGAACTATCCAAATGTTTCCAAGGATCTACAGGTCATTCCACATTTGCCCAGGTGTCCAAATTCTTCCCACAGATCCTGAAAAGAAATCATACATTCTCCTCTTCCAGAAGGAGTGTCTTTCTTTATTCCATCTTTATTAAATTGGGTATTTCTTATTTACATTTCAAATGTTATTCCCTTTCCTGGTTTCCAGGCTAACATCTCCTAGCACCTCCCACTCCCCTTCTGTAGGGGTGTTCCTCTCCTGATGCACCCCCACATTCTGCCCTTTCCCAACAATCCCATTCACTGGGGAGTTCAGTCTTGGCAGGACCAGAGACTTCCCCTTCCACTGGTGCAGGACTCCCAGCTGCCGAGATGGTTCTTTCTGCACATGTGCACATGTGCTGATAAGCCTGCAAACCCTCTATTCCTCTGGGAGAACGTTGCCCTAGAGATATAACAGCCAGAAGAATATAGGCATCGAGGCCCTGGCAGGCTGAGAGTTCTGCAGAGGCTGACAGTCTCCACTGCCCCTTCTGTGACAATTAGTGTTGAATGTCTGGGAATTCTGAAGTGGCTTTTGTTGTATCGACTTACTTGTTAGCAGAAATGTGAGAGCCTCAGTAACCCACGCAGAGGTGGCTCACATCTCACAGGTGACAGGCGGGGCACTTGTGCTTGCCCAGATGTCCTTTTATGGTGTGCATGTGTTTCTCTCCCTCTCCAAGCAGGCTTCGGTGCAGGGAAAAATCCCGTCATCTCTCTCTCCATAAAAGGATATTCAGCTGTGGTTTGAAAGTCAAACCAACATCCATGTGTGTCGTGGAACAGCAATGAGGACAGATTCTTTTACGTATGCAAATTTATTCCGAGTGGTACTTTGGATTTATAATCGTAAGATTATTACCAGCAGGTGAGGAAATTAAGATTTAAATATCGTGCTACATTTAAATGCCAGGTAAGCTTTTGGCTGGATCAGGAATCAGCACATTGTTGGGTAAATACTAATCGGGCTGTGATGGTATCCTGTAATTAGTTAGGGCTTGGGGGGGAAATAAGATTTCCTTTGTTACCTGCCATTTTAGCTCAAGGCAACTTTGAGGCTTCAGGGAGGACGCTGTCAGTCTCAGAAGGGTTTCCATTAGAAGGAGGAGATGGTTGAAGCAGTTCTCCCAGGTCCGGGTGAGAGTCTAATTCTAGACCTGGGTAATTAGATCAACAGTTAGATCTAACTGCAGACACACAATAGGATGCAGTTCAGGCTGATTAACCACACAAAGCCATTAGGTGGATCAATGAAAAGTCAGCATTTCTCTTCCTGAGCAGAACAATCCGCACTGGAGCTGCGCGTGGGTGGCTGCAGGCTCGAGTCTCTACAGGTGCTCTCTGAGCCACCTGCAGGTATAGGATGGTGTACAATTTTTGTCCCAATCCTACAGTGAAGAGGTCCTCATCCTGTCTCCAGGCTAGAAGGATCTGAAGGTCAGAGATGTCTTTGTTCAGGTCCACACAGCAAAGGGCAGGGCAGAGAGAGATTCACTCTCAGTATGTCTGACGCTTTAAGACATCCTCAGAGACACTGCTGCAAATCTCCACCCCCAACCATTGATCCCAAAGCAAGAGTGACCATCAAGATATCTAATACGTGACTTCCACTGTGCACGGAGAAAAACTTCTGTCCGAGTTGAGGTCTCTTCTAGGGTGCACAAGGAAAACCTTCCTCCAGTCCCTCCCACCAGCTCTGGGTGGGAGCAGGCAGGGTCCCCCCATCTTGACAGCTGCAAGGCTGTTTCAGGCTCAGTCCCCACTGAGGGGTTTAGGGTGGGTTGGGGGTGCGGGTGTGGAGAGCCCTGCCTGGACTCTCCGAGTTTGAAAATACACGTAGGGGCTCCAGGCCACTTGCGCCCTCTAGCGCCAGTCAGAGGGACGACATCTCCGTGAGATCTCACCTGGGAGTCCTGCATCCACCTCTGACCTGGGCACAGCCGTATCCCTCCAATTTGATGGGGCCACCTGCCCTTTGTAGGTCCGTGAGCGCCTAATAGGGCTACAGGAAGAGCGTTTAGTTGCATAAGGTCTTGGATTTGGTCTTCAGCGCTACTTAAAGAACAAAACAGGGCATTTCGACCAACCCCTTTCTTTTTACATCAAAAACGGATAAATGGAGCCTAATTGCAGTTTCTACTTATGGATTTTATCTATCCATTTCCTCCCCTTTCTTTCTTTCTTTCTTTCTTTCTTTCTTTCTTTCTTTCTTTCTTTCTCTCTTTCTCTCTTTCTCTCTTTCTCTCTTTGTGTGTGTGTGAGAGATACGTATGTGTACTCATGTGTTTGAATGTGTATTGTGCAGACATGTGTGTATGTGTGATATGATGTCATAGATTTTCATTGCTTTCCTATCAGATTCTCTGCAGCAAGGTCTTTCAGTCAAAATCAGACTCATTGATATGACCAGTTAGTTCTGGTTGCCCCTTTCCTCCCTGGATTCCCTAACTCTGCCTTCCCAGGCTTTAATTATAGGCAACCTCCACACCCACCCCCTCTGTCCCCTCCTCCACTCTTATGGGTTTCTATGGGAGGGGAGTTGTACTAGGTCTCTGTGTTTCCATGGAATGTGCTTTAGTTGTGGATCCATCTCCCTGACTTCTGTAGTGTATGTTGAATGCTCATATTTGACTGAGCAAGTGTTTTGAAATTGCAAAGGAAAGATACCTAAGCCATCTCAGGCCAGGGGGCCATGGCTCTTGGTGCATTTGGAATGTAGGTGGTGGTCCTCATCCTCTTCAGTGTCTCTGAGGCTGAAATTGTAACCTTTTCTTTTTCTTCTTTTTTTAAAAATCAGTGTCTATTCATTATCCACAGTGCTGGGTTGCATCAAGACAACTTCCTTTAACCATGTCATGTGCTTTACCCTATCCGAACTTCCTGCTCACCTCCATCCCCCACCCCCTTGCCTAGTCTCCTTCCTTCTCCAGGCCTTTGTTGCCTTCGTGACATATGGACATATTTGGTTTTTGTTTTTGTTTTTGTTTTTGGATTTGGTTTTTTTGTTTGTTTGTTTTTTGTTTTTGGAACTGTTAAGAACCCATAAAGATTCAGTAAAGAATTACAGGACTCACAAACGAGACAAAAATCACAGTATTTGCTTCTCGGTGTCTGGTTGATTTTGCTTAATGCGGTGGACTCCAGTTTTCCTACCAAAGACTAAATTCAATCCCTTTTGTGGCTCGATAAAATTCCATTGTGTATGTGTACCAGGACTTATTCAATGGTCTATTGATGGATGCACAGGCAGATTCCACATCTTGGCTACTGAGTATAGTGCCACAGTAAGCATGGTGTGCAGGTATCCTGTGATGTGTTGCCTCTGAGTCCTGTGGACACGGTGTCCAAATGCTCAGGCTGACTGCCATTCACCGAGAGGGTCTGAGCCTAAGCTGTGTGCTCTCTCTTTGGATGGAGGCTTTGCATGAGATGACTGTGTGTGTGTGTGTGTGTGTGTGTGTGTGTGTGTGTATGTGTGTGTTCAGTGAATGGCTGTGCACCCTTACATTGGGACTCTTCATGATGTTTATAAAAGCTATAGCTGTGTTGTTGAGCATTGGAGATAGATGTTTACAGCACCACATCCCTCTATCCCTCCTTACCCCTCTGCTTCCTTCTGCTCCTTTTCCCTTCCCCTTCCTTGCCAACTCCATCTTTCAAGACAGTGTCTCACTATATAGCCTAGGCTGGCCTCATGCTTGCAATGATTCCCCTGCCTCAGCCTTCCAAATACCAAGAAGTCCTTTCCTTGGAGGAAGATAAAGACTTTCAGAGGTGCAGTTGTGGGCATGGGTTGCCAGGAGAGGAGTAGACACCAGACTGTCCGACTTTGTACAAGGAAACTAGGACCAAAGCAGATAGCATAGGGGACAGTGAGGTTGGCCACTGTACCCACTCCCTGTCCCCCGCACATAGAACCGGAGCTCTGGCAAGTCAGGTTTTCTAAGCCATCAAATCATTTCAGTGGTCAGATAAAACATGGCACAGGGATCCTTGGGAACATGTAAAGAAGAAATTATTACCTACAATTTCTAGTCTAGGAAAAGAAAGGGCAGTCAGAATCTGTGTGTGTGTGTGTGTGTGTGTGTGTGTGTTTGTGTGTGTGTGTGTGTGTGTGTGTTCATGTGTTGGGTCATAGCAGGAAACAGTGTGGATAGCAGGATTTCAAGATATTCTGAAATTTGAGTATTTTCCTGAGCTTCTGGGTAGAGATATGGCTGTGTGGGTCTGTTTGGTATCTGATCCTTTAAATAGAGAAGGGCTAATATTGGGAGGGTCCATCCCAAGCAAAATGGACAAATACCACATGGTTTCCCTCATTTTGGGGGCCCTAAAATTCTTTAAAGTTTCATTGTGTTCATAGGAAATGGGAGAAGGAGTTCTGGGGGAGAAAGAGGGTTGAGCATAGACCTTGCTGGATGCAGAGAAAGAGGTGCTTCTCCTCTGTAAGCCAGCAGACTGGCCAGGACAGCATCAAGTGAACAGGCAAACCATGTTGTCATCACTAGGGGGAACCATGGTGAATTAGGATGAAAACTATCACTCCTCTCCTAAACCAAATTCCCCAGGGCCTGTGGGTCATCTCTTACACTGACTAACAAAGGCATCAATATCAGAGCTGAGAGAACCACATCTGAAACTTGTCACATTACTCAGTTTCCCCTCTGGAAGAAACAGATCAATTACAGTCAGGACAAGCTTAGGCACAGCCTAAGTTCCAGCTGCCTTATCCAAGGCCACCACCAGCCTTGTTAGTGAAGGTGATATGGCACTGATGAGTGGGCTGCATTCTTGGGTTATGGTTATTCTAATACAATCACTATAGGAGACATCTGTTGCTGGACATAGCACCGTAGGCATGGCCATGCCTGGTTGGTTTCTATTAATATCGTTCATGAATCACAGGCGTAAGTGGATGGAGGGGTGAAAGTGTTTGTGGCTGTGGAACCACTTCCCTACTGGGGACTTGGCAGGACTTGGTCTACCCTGGACTTTCTCCAGTATCCTCCCGTTATGTCCTTTCCAATTAAGGTGTTAAATCAGAGAGAGAATGGGTCCAGGTGGTATCCTGGAGACCGTGGCTCTGACATCACGGAAACATCGTGTGATCAGGCTGAATTAGCACACACTCGATGTTCTCATGCTCTTCTTCAAGCCAGTGGCCTCTGCACTGAGCCCCATGATTATTGATTAGTTTGTGAATGTAAGACTGAAAGGGGTGGGGCTGCAGTATTGCCCTGTACATGGCAGCCGGATGTCTTCCTGTTGGCAGAGCCCACATCGGAATGACTGCGGCTCCAGACAGAGTGCCTAGGGCTGAGAATTTGAATTATGATCCTTGAATCCCTAATGTAATGAGCCATCTCCCAGGCCCTGGTGCTTTGTTGATGAGTCTGCAAGTTGCATGTTTAATAAGTAAGGAATCGAACCATGAGGAATGGGAAGAAGAGAGTGTTTGCCTCCTCTGCCCACCCTCTCTGCTCCCAGGGAGGTTGTGGCAATGGCAGGTTGCCCTCATCTTCTCAGTGAACTGGACTTCATGGATGTTCTCAGGACCTTGGAGAGGGCCAGAGAAGCTGCTTTGTTCTTCACGATGTTTCAGACTCTTGAAGGTTCTGGATGAATTCCAGGTGAATGGATACCTTTACCTCACAGAGAGGGAAATCAAGAGGCTTGATTATTGCACCAGCCTCTGGAGTGTGTGGGACCCGTGTGGAGGGCTCTGTACTTTGTCAGCAGTGGTGCGGACACTGGATACTGCAGTCACAGCCTGAGCAGTTCTGTCCCACACAGGGACCTCCATTCAGGTAAAGCTGGATCCCCTACTACACCACAGGGGGAAATCAGTGAGTTTATTACACAGAGAAGTTGACTGCCACTGTTTCTGATTTGAACATGGGCATGTAGAGAGAGCTTTATACACAGTTCTGTGGCTTTTCAGGCACCATTGTTCAAAAGATATAATTTACAGCAAGGTTGAAGGACAAAGTGAAGTTTAAAAATTAGGTAAAATATAGGGATTGAATATACTTGTTTTTATTTAAAGTTTTTTTTTAGATTCATTTTGTTATTTTATATGTACCTGCACCTATGTGCGTGTGCTATATGCATACAGTAACCTTAGATATCAGAAGAGGGTGTCTGATCCATTCGAACTGGACTTATGGATGGTTGTGAGCTACCACGTGGGTCCTGGGAATGGAACTCGGGTCCTCTGCAAGAGCAGCCATTGCTCTTTAGGACTGACCCATCTCTCTGGCCCATCACTTGTTTCTCTTAGGTGATTTTTCTTTTTGTAAATAAAGTTCCAAGATGGTTTTATGAGTTACATCGTTTGAGTCTAGGGATGAGAGTGGATTAGTAACAGCGTGAAACCAGAGGCCATACACTTCCTGACACTCAGTAAGGACAGTTTCAATTGTGTGTGTGCGCGCACACACGCATGAACGTGCATGCATATTGTTTGCAGATTCCCTTGGAGGCCAGAAGAGGACCTCAGGTTCCCGGGAGCTGATTTACAGGCAGGTGTGAGCTGCTTAAGTGGATCCTAAGAACAGAATTTGGGTTCCCTGCGAGTTTGGAACATGCTCTTAACTGATGGGCTATCTCTTCAGGACCATGGGTTTCTCAGCCTCAACTGAGATATCTTTAGGAAAACGTGCATAATCTCTGCAGGCAGCCTTGGCTGGGTCAGTTCCGTTGATGTTTCTAAAGCTCAACCATCATGCGACAAAAGCTAGACCCCAGGAGATAGCTTCTCTCCATTTTAGCGTCAATCTTAACTCTCCAGTTCCTCTATCCTGTCTTCTTAGAATCACAGGCACAATGCTGCTTCCTCCAGGAATCTGGAGGTGTGTTCTTGTCAGTTGAGCAAGTACGTGAGGCTCTGAAAAAAGGTCAGCGTGAGTCATTGCCTTTCGCTGTACTATTTATGAAATGTTTTGACTGGAATTAGGGCTGGGGCTGGTTCAGGTGTGTAAATTAAAGACAGCCTCAAAGTCTCTTGAGTTGAGCCTCTTTTATAACCTCAGAGGCTCTTTGGGGAGCACATCACCAACCACACCACCTTTACCCCTGAAAGGATGGCTGAACACAGGCTTTGGGGCCGAGATACTTCTGCAAGCTGTGAGACTGTGGAGTCAAACTGCTGTCGGGTCCTCAGCTTCCCAACTTCTGTCACATGCAGCTCTTCAGCTTGACATCACAAACTGGAGGGGAAGAGAGCTGGGAGCTCATTACCATGGGTGTCTTGGAAAGTTTGGGGGCGAGTTCTGCATTAATTAAACATCATTTGAATAATAAGCACATGCTATTTATTTTCTTGGAGAGCTGCTCTGAGGGAAGCAGAGAGGCTTCTCCTACAGGAAGCCTGGTGGCCCGTGTGCCCGCCGCCCATCACTTGGGGGAGGGAGGGGGAGGCAAGGGTGCTAATTTAAACTCTCTGTTATTGAAGGAAACACCCATAACTGGAACATTGTGGGGCGATTGTCAGCTGTTTCTGTGAGAAAAGGCCTGGGGTCAGCCAACGTCTTCTCCAGTTCTTTCAACGCTGCTCTCTGCCTTGCATAGGAGATGGTCTAAAATCTGCCCATCTCATCTCCCCAAATCATGTGTTCTTCTTTATCTGTTATGGGAATGAGCAGAATGGTGGTGAACTTGGGATCATGTGGCCACCTTAGTGGTCATGAGGGGGACTCCACAGGAAGAGAGGTGTTCTCACACCAAACACCCAGATCTGCCTGATATTGCACTGGGTGCTTAAAAAGGACGGCATCTCTGCACCAAAAAGCAATGATTACACTGTACATATGGATATTTAAATCTGTTCGGGGCTCATCATCTAGTCTAGGTAAAAAAAGCATCATATGTGCCTTTTCTCTGTGATTTATTTATTTATTTATTTATTTATTTATTTATTTATTTATTTTTTGCAATTGGCTGAGCAGAGTGACTTCGTCTCTCATGTGGTATAGGAAAAAACGAGCCAGATTCCTTCAGCTCCGTAATTAATTCACATAACTTCATGCCTTTGGCTGCACCCAGCAATCTTCCTTCCCCGAACTACTTGCCCATCCGTCTAGGCCAGAGTTCAGAGCCATAAACAAAAGTACAGTAGGCTCAAGCCTGATTCTGTTGAGTGTGCAGCTCAAGCACTCACACATGCCGGCACTTACGAGGCTGCACACTGGAGCTGCACACACTTAACATTATGATATTGCAGAGGATGGGAGGGGTTGTGCACACATGCCAATTTCATACTCCAGGGAGATACAGGACTTCATGTTCTTGGGGTTTTGGAGCCACCCAGACCCATTGAAATTTCTTCACGCAAACATCATGAGTCTTTAAGCAAGACTTTAAAACAACGGTGCAATTATCATATATGTGAAGGGACCCTGCGGTGGTTTGAATATGCACTACCCAGGAAATGGCACTATTACGAGGTTGGCCTTCTTGGAGGAGGTGTGTCCCTGTGGGGGTGAGTTCTTGAAATCCTTCGCCCAGCCATGTGGGAGACAGTCTGCTCCTGGCTTCGTTTAGATGAAGATGTAGAACTCTCAGCTCCTTCTCCAGCACTATGTCTGTCTGCACACTGCCATGCCCTCTGCCTTGATGATCATAGACTGACCCTCTAAACCTGTAAGCCTGCCTCGATTACACGTTGTCCTTGGTCATGGTGTCTCTTCTCCACAGTGGAAACCTAACTAAGACCCCAGACTGGATAGTTCATGGGATTGCTCAAATGTCCTTGGCACCATCATTCTTTTATCTTCTGCAATGGCCCAACCCAATCTCTCTCCAGTCCAGGGTGCTCCTCCAGTCTTGGTTCTCACAGGACTCCCCTATACAAGGCACTTTCCCTCAGAGTCTCCTAGTGTCTACAATACCACCAGCCATGGCATCCTCTTCATTGATAGGGTGAAGTCTATTCTCGAGGATGGTCACCAAGTCTCCCATGTGGTTTTGAAGAGTAGCAAAGCATCTCCAGGGACAGGGCACAGATTCTGGGGCTTAGAGAGACGGCCCAGCCACGATGAACACGTGTTACTCTTGCAGAGGACCCAGGTTCTATTCCCAGCATCCATATGACGGCTCACTGTTGAACTGTTAGCCAGTTTCAGGAGATCTAATGCCCTCTCTTGGCCTCTTCAGACATCAGGAAGGCACGTGGTGCACACAGTTCCGTGTAGCCAGAACATTCACACATTCGATAATATAAACACATCTGATTTTTAAAAGGTATGAGCTTTGGGTTATGGGTGATGCTGAGCCTGGATCCCAACTGCTCTCTTTTAAGGAGAGGAGGGACACCAGGCGTTTGGAACCTGGTGGTTATAGGTGAGGGAGCACCGTATGGTCATGTCAGTATAATGCATCCTGGTTTGGAAGTGCTCATCTCACGGCTCTGAAGGTGCCCATGAGGCAGAGGTATTAGCACTGAGCTTGGGAACAGTCAGCTCTGGGGGAATGGGGCAGGTGAATGACTATGTCTTTCTTCAAATACAATGAAAGAGGTTCTTTTCCCCGTGATTTCTGTCATCATAGAGATCTAAAAACCTCTGTGGTCCAGATGAAGTTAATTTGAAAGTCATTACAATCGATATGGGGGGGGTGTGAGCTGACAGTTCATTAAGGAAATATTTGATGAGCCAAGAAAAATGCCAAAGTTAACATTATAAACACGATTAATGAGCAAGGTGGCTGCAAAAATTCATAAAATAAAATAACAACAGAACACACAGGCCCTCGTCTCTTTGGCCGGACAGGCTGCTGACAGTGTGTCCTGAATTGTCTCCATTAAATGGTTGAGGCTCTAGGCTCGCCCACATGGCTGATGTTATCTCTCATCTGAACTTGACAGGAATAACTTTGTTTTTTTTTTTTTTTTTTTTTTTTTTTTTTTTTTTTTTTTTTTTTGTACACACATTCCTAATGCCTTAATCACTTTAGCTGATGTGGGCTTTGCCAGCCAGTCAGCGATGAAGATGTTTAATGTGTTTCTTCTTTAAAAACAACAAAGACAACAACAACAAGGACAACAGCAGCAGCAGCAGCAACAACACCCCCAAACAAACAAACAAACAAAAACCCAACAAGTTTGGGTTTTTTTTGGTCTTATTTTTAAAAAAAAACCACAACAACTACATATTCACCAGAAATGTAAACTGTAGTTTATGCTGTCCGGTGGGTACTTGTTCCTCTCTCTAGAGCGCTATTGTATTAGTGTTTCCAGAGAAACAGAAATGGGAGAATGAATAAACATTGTCTTAGTTAGATTTCCATTGCTGTGAACAGACACCATAGCAAAGGTAACTCTTTTTTTATTTTAAGGCTTGTTTTATTTTAATGACTAATCTTGTGAGGCTACAGTGAGGTCACTATGCAAAGACATGAAATAAGCTTTATTTCTTTGTCTCTTCCTCCTTGGACAGAGTCTTGATGATCTCCTCCTTCTTGGCCTGGAGGTGCTCCTCTCACGCGTTTTTGTGCTTCCTTGGTCTTAGACCTGTGAGCTTCACCCTGGTCAGCCAGTAGCTCCTTGCAGACCTCCTCTGCCTTCAGTTTGTGGATCTGCTCCATAAGAATCCATTGGTTTTTGAATACATTCCTTTTAACCTTCAGGTACAGGCTGGGATACATATCGTAGTCAATCTTTTTAGATTCCCAGTATCTCCTGAGAAGCTGGTGCAGGATCCTCATCCTTCTCATCCAGGTCACCATCTCAGGCACACAAGTGTTGGCAGTGCCCTTTCTCTTCCCTTTGACAATAGGCCTGCCCTTCAAGGTGTTTTTCGGCAGTCAGCGTGAGAATGTACAGTTAAAGGCTTCCAGATGATCAGGCCATCTTCAATCAGCTTCCTGATCAGCTGACAGGAGTTGGCATTGGCGATTGTATTGGTCTCATTGGGGTCCAACTGGACCTTCTTTTTAGTACAGTGGAAGACACTAGAGGCAAGCCTCTTCTGTAGCCTGAGCATGCTCATGGCTGCAGACTGAACAGTCAAGGTAACTCTTATAAAGGATAAGGTTCCATTGCAGCTGGCTTACAGTTTCAGAGGTTCAGTCAATTATCATCATGGCAGGAATCATGGGAGCATCCAGGCAGACTTGATGCTGGAGGAGCCAAAAGTTCCTGATGCACAGAGAGCAGAAAGGGATTGTCTGTACCACTGAGAATAGTTTGAGTATATACAAATCTCAATGCAAAGCCACCACAGTGGCACACTTCCTCCAACAAAGTCACACCTACTCTAACAAGGCCACAGCTACTCCAACAAGGCCACACCCACTCCAACAAGGCCACACCTACTCCAACAAGGCCACACCTACTCCAACAAGGCCACACCTACTCCAACAAGGCCACACCTACTCCAACAAGGCCACACCTAATCCAACAAGGCCACACCTACTCCAACAAGGCCACACCTCCTAATGGTCAAGCATTCAAACACATGAGTCTATGGTGCCCACTCCTATTCAAACCACCAAACACATCAAAAGGTAATTTGGCTTACAGGACACTGGATAATCTAACAATGGCTGTCCCATACAAGGGTCCTGAGAACCCCATTGGCTGCTCAGTCTATGATGATTGATTCTTCAGCCATCTTAACCTGGTGCTGAAGGCACGTGAGTTTCCTGGAGGTGTTGGTCTTCAGTCTACAATGAGATATCAGAGAAGGTGGTTCGAATATTACCAAAGGAATGCAGCAGCCACAGGAGAGATGAACTTGCCAGTGAGAGTGAAGGCAGGCAGACAAAAATCAAAGCCTCCTTCTTTCACATTCTTAAATCTCGGTTGCCACCAGAAATCCCCACCCACACTTAGGGCAAATCTTCCTGATTCAAATAACCTGATCAAGAAAATCCCTCACAAGAGTGCCCAGATGCATGCATTTTAATTGAATTCAGAGCCACTCAAGTCAGCAACAAAGATTAGTGATCATGTCTGCCAACTCTTTCATACAATTTATTTTTCTTGTTTGCTTTATATTTTAGGCCTGAGATTAACCAAGCCGTGCCTCTCATATTGCTTAGCCTTGAAGCATTCATCTGCATTCTGTTCTCACTAGAAATCCAGAAGCACATTGTATGTTCACCCCTCTCCTGGCTGATCCCTGCCTCACCCAGGAACCAGCCAGCTTGCTGTCACTCCAGTCTCAGAGATTGGATGGCTGATAATGAGACTTCAAGTCCAAGATCAGAGCCTGGCAAATTGACTGAAGCCTGCTACCTGGCTTGTAGATGGAACGTTCTGCCTATATTGTCCTGGGCTGAGAAGGTCCAGCAAGCTTTCTGGGGGTTCTTTTTAAACATAGGTACAACAAAACCACAGAGGAGGAGTCCATCTTTATGACTGAAGTCACACCCTCCAAAGTGCTGCTTGCCAATGATGTCATCTTTGGTGATATCTTCCTAGGTGTGGGGTAGGGGAGACATTTAGATCACAGCAACCTCTCCTGATGGAGATGGCTCTCCTCCAGCTTGCACCGGCATCATCAGGCTTCTGTGTGGAAGCAGCACAGGCAACCTAAGTCCAAGAATGTCCCTGTTATGTCTCCTTGGCCCCAATGTCCCCTGTATCATAACTCTCACCCTGCAACAGCTGCCCTTGTGTGCACCAGAGCTCAGCTTCCCTGATGTCAGGCACCTGGGATCTACCTCTATCTCCTTTTAAACCCATTTGTTAGCTAAAGTATATGGGTCGGCAGGTAAACTGCTTGCTGTACATGCATGGAGACCTGAGCTTGGATCCCCAGAGACACCTTACAAGTCTAAGGTGGTAGCATGCACTCTGACCCGGAATCAGGGAGACAGAGACCAGGCGACAGCTGAAGTTCACTGGCCACCCCAAAGTCAATGTTTTACTTAGGATTATACTGCTATGGACGGACACCATAAACAAGGTAACTCTTATAAAGAACATTTAATTGGGGTTGGCTTACTGTTTCAGAGTTTCAGTCCATTACCATCAAGGTGGGAGCATGGCAGCATCCAGGCAGGCACAGTGCAGGAGGAGCTGAGAGTTCTACATCTTCATCTGAAGGATGCTAGGAGAATACTGGCTTTCAGGTATCTAGGTTGAGGGTCTTAAAGCCCACATCCACAGTAACACACTCACTCCAACAAGGCCACATACACTCCAACAGGGCCATACCCTCTAAAGCTGCCTCTCCCTGGGCTGAACATACACGCACACACACACACACACACACACGCAGGCACACAGGCATGCACGCACCCAAACATCACAGGCATCAGTTCCCAGATACCAGTGAGAAAAGCCTACCTCAAAAACCAAGAGAGGCACTGGCAAGATAGCTCAGCATGCAAGGGCACTTGCCATCAAGCCTGAGGATCTGAGTTCAGTCCCCCAGACTCACCAGGTAGAAGATGGGACTGAATCCTACAACATGTCCCTTGGTCTCTGCATATGTGTTGTAGCATGTATGTGTCTCCCCCGACTAAGTAAAACTATTACAAAGAGGAATGACACCCAAAATTGTCCTCTGACCTCTACATGCATGCACATACACAAGTCACGAGTGCACACACACACACGAACACACACACACACACACACACACACACACACACACACCACTTGTCATGGAGACCAGTCTCATGTAGATGTTTTTCAAGATAATACTGGTCTTAGTGCAATTCTTGTTCTATTGTCCAAAGAGAGACACATCTTTAATAGGGCCAGGTATGCACAAGGTTTCCCATCTAACAAAACAGGAAATGGGAACATTATGTTTCCCAATTTCAGGATGAAAATCAATGCATTCTGCTCTGTGACCTTGCACGTTCCTGCTTATCTTCAGAAGTGATAGCCAGACATTGCTGTCACCTGGTCAATTGGAAGTGCCAATATGAGAATGGGGTGGGACAGGCATGAGAGACAATCTGGTCCTGGTCTACGCACAAACCCACAGCTGTAGGGATCCATTCCCTGCTTTGTTTGGCGTAGTAGGGACAGCATCAGAGGGAAAAGGGATTATACCTCTTAAATAAGAAACCAGTTTATGCAGTTTTACAGGAAATAAGCAGACAGAAGCTTGGGTTTCTGTTGATTCTTGTCTTGAGTGAGTGAAGACACAGTTTTCAGCTTTTCCTAATAGGCTCTGGGTTGTCCTGAAGGTTTTAAAAGCTGTCACAAGTTTCCTTTTAACATTCTCATCTCAATGCTCCGAATTCCCTCTCTTTGTGTGTAATGCCCTTATGGTGCTTGTATCACTCTGGTCAGGCCGTTGGTCCTAATAGTCACTTAAGGTTTCCTTTTCATACACACGGCTTGGGATGAGGGAGACAGCTTGGGGTGGAGCCTGAGGAACTGGACACAAGGTAAAAAACTAAGCTTGGATATAAGTTCTTGTACCAAGAGTTGGAGGATTCCAGGGATTTACTGCCAGCCCTTCTGACCTATACTGATGAGATTCAGGTCACAGAGAGACACTGGGTCAAAAACAAGGTAAATTGGTCCTCTGGCCTGGATGTCACCCACATGAGCACATACACGCATAGCACATATGCATATATGCATGCACACAAATGGGAAAACCTGTTATTAAACATCCATGCGTGTAACGATACTTCCTCAGAAAAATCCCAGATCACTTTCTTTAAAGAGGAGATAGTTGCAAAAACAGATGCAAGGGAAAGGAAGTTGTAATGGAAACGAGTCTGACACCCCTTCATTATATGGGGATTTATGTAGACTTAGATTTTTTTCAAACCTACTTTAATAAGGGTTCTCAAATGCTTAGAGACCCTTCTAGCGCACTGTCCAAAGGTAGGGGAGAAAAGATGATAAATAGGGCATGTGGATGTGGACCTGTTTAGAAGTAGTTCTTTGGGGCAAATCCCATCTAAGCTGTCAGGACACCGGCAGTCCAGTCCGGTAATGTCAGGATACCAATAGACCAGTTGAAAAAAAAATGTCACCAAACACAAATCAGCACTGGTAGCACAATCTAGCAGAAACAGTCGGGCCTCGATCAAACTGGCAATAGTCGGCAGGAGTGACCAGAACCAGCTAGAACACCAGCAGCTCTTTCCACACCTCAATAAAGTGAAGGTCAGTGAGAATCGAGACCAAGGAGGGATTGCAGGGCAAACAAGGCAAGCACCCATTCAGTGTCTACTGAATCATACTCATAATCTCTCCAAATATCACGTGACTTGCCTTAACGAAACCCCACATGACTCTGCATCACAGGACACCCAGAAATTTCCACTTCACACACCAGAGTGTGAGGAATGAGAGAGAGACTGAGACATATGGAACAAACAAGGATATCCCCTTGAATTGTACCATGTCCACAAATGACTGGGAAGGGAAGATACCTCTTTGCCGAGCTGCTAAATTCCATTTAAATCACAGTGGAATCCAACTGGCCGGATTCCTAAAATTGTTACTGATGTTACCTGATACACACGCCTTATACTTTGTGGCTGATGATGGACCTTCATTCAATAGCTCTAGCCTTTTGCTACTTTGTAGGTTCTCCTTTCTTTCACATTCAACCCCCTAACACTAGACAGGAGAGAAAACAGGAGAGAGGGAAAGGGGTTCTATCACCATTAGACGACCTCCTGTTGATTAGGGGGATCGAGTTCCTTGGGGGGGCACGTTTGATCTTCATTGTCAGGATGTTTAATTTCTTCTTTGGGCGTGACTATTTAACAAACTGCAACCAACAGGAGCCCACCTCTGGGGCTCTAGCATTTATATGTTCTCTGAAAATCTCCAGCATCCCAAATGTTACACACGTGCAAAATCTATCTCCTGCTGGCAAAATCACGCCCCTGCCAGAGCACGAGGCAAATCATAGTCAGCCAGTGTTGACAATCGGAAGCAACCCCATACCCCACAGCCTGGATTAACACAAAAACATACTCTTATAATATTTCTATGTTTTTAAATACACCAAAATTCTCACTGCAAATAGCCAATTTCATTTGGATATTAGTATAACTGACTTTCTATCCTTTAATCCACGGAGAGCATCCTGATTAGCTTGAATCAGTCATGCTAGCTTTGTTCTGTGCATGTCACTGGTGTTGAGGTGCATCAGAAGACTCACTGAGACACACCAAAAATCTTCTGAGGAAAGACTTTTTTCTGCCCGTCACAAATAGGGAGCTATCCAAGACAGTTTCGTATCTCTTCCTCTTCCTCCCATCCAGGGTTGGAGTTCTGCTGTGGAGGAGTGTGATGTGTTCTCTGGGGATGCAGCCTCCATCTTGTGACTACATTATAGCCAATCACTGAGGGCAGTAAGACGAGAAAGATGGATGAGCCAAGAGTCCTGTGGGATGGCTGGGCTGGTGAACTGATGCTGTGTGTGCTTTGGTGTATCTTCCCAAGTCAATCACACCCTTGGGATTAAGGGATACTGGTTGGTTTTATATTATTGTGACCAGACAAATTCCCAGCAGATATATTTATTGTGTTTGCCCTTCTCAGGCCAGAATTATTACCAGCCACATTTGAACTCACCTTCTGTCCTATAGGAACCCCACTTGGCCAGCCCCTCCCTAGGCCCTCCTTAGCAATTAGCAAACACACACTCAAATAAGGGCCAATGTCCCAGGAGGTGAATGTGATTCAACAATTAAAACACACACAGTAGGAAGGACAATGGAATATTATTTAAAATGTTTCTGCCAAAAGAAGAGTGAGTCAATATAATTTTGAAGTTACATTCTTTTATCTCCCCCTCTCACCGTTAAATGTTTGATAATTTTCTGGTAAATATCTGAACTTTCTCAGGACCAAACAACACAGATGATATCCACACCTGCCTTCTTCATGATTACTGTGGGTGTTAAGTTATACTTCATGGACTAAAGGTATTTCCTTTTTTGTGGAGTATAAGGCAGATGAGGTTTCTTCCAGAAACTTCATATTTTACAAATGCAAAATGCCGCCCTATTGAGAAACAATGCAAAATCCTTCATAGCTCAATGTGGCTTCCTGTCTTCTGATTAGAAATTTAAACCACATGGATTGTCAAGGAATGAATGTGCACCTTAAAGAGAGACTGTGGTCTAACAGAGGAATGGCTTTCAAAGATTCTGAGGTGGGGTTCTTGGGCTAAGGAGCTGGCTTAGCTAGTAAAGTGTTTGCCATGAAAGTATGAGTGTCTGAGTTCGGTGCCTAGAACACACGTTAAAAAATTAAATTCAGACATGGTGGCCTGGAATCCTCGTACCAGAGAGGTGGACAGATGCATCCCCGATGTTCTCTGGTACACCAGCTCGACTGTTATGTTTGGTTTGTAAGTGTGAGACTTTGTTGCAAGAAAACAAAGCAAGGCAGGGTGGACCTGTCTCAGTTACTTCTCTTTGCTCTGATGAAATACGGTGTGAACTATCTCAGGGAGGAAAGGGTTGACTTCAGCTTGATCAGTGCCCATCAGGAAGAAAGCCAAGGCAGGAACTCAAGGCAGAGACTTGAAGGCAGCAACTGAAGCAGAGGCCGTGGACGAACAACCACTTACTGGCATGTTCCTCATTGCTTGGTCACCGCACTTTCTTCTGTAACCAGGACCGCCCACCCAGAGGTGATGCCATCCACAGTGGGCCTCCACACACCAATCATTATTCCAAAAGGTGCCTCACAGATCTGTCCACAGGCAAATGCAATGGAGGCAAATCCTCAGCTGAGGTCCCCTGTAGTAAAAAAAAAATATTTAATAAATCCCAACGCAGGGTTACTCACCCCAATGGTTTCTGTACCCGAATAAAAGAAACACGCCCAGCCTCTATCTACAGCAGCCCATAACTGGGCACCTGCCTACCCTCCATGCTGTTAGAGTCCACCTCCCAGCAATAACTCCAATTTACTATTTACTAATTTCTATGCTTCATCTTGGCTGTTCTTGATTCCAAGGAGCAGCCCTCTGGTCCATGATCTCTTAGCCCTTTTATATGGCAGCTCTGCCCTTCTGCATGTTATTTCCCTTCCATGGCAGCCTCTGTCTCCCCTCCTCCACACTCCCCTAAGGCATGGGGACCTCTCTGTCCTACTTGCTCCAGAACCCAAGCCCGGGAACCCTAAATCCTCTCTCTCTCTCTCTCTTTCTCTCTCTCTCTTTCTCTCTCTCTATTTCTCTCTCTCTCTCCCTCCCTCCCTCCCTCCCTCCCTCTCTCTCTCTCTTTCTCTCTCTCTCTCTCTCTTTCTCTCTCTCTCTCTCTTCTTCCCAGCTATCGACAGCTAGCATCTTTATTCACCAATCAGAATTAACTGCGGGCAGGTTCCCAGAAGCTACGTGCAGACTTTCCCCAAAAACTTATTTGGGGAACCCAATTAGTATTAGAAAACAAGCAGCTACAATCTCCTCTTACCAGGTGTGTCAACTCGACCACTGAAGGGAGTTGAGCCAGAGACTGAGGATGACAGCTAAGGTTGACCTCTGACCTCCCGTGCTTATGATTATGCAACCACACACATGTATGTATTCATTTATTTAATTCCAGAGCAGGATATTGGCATGGAAGCAGGGAGAGTGAATCTGGGGACAAGAAAATAAAAGAGAAACAGGTATTTGTAATCACCACAGAGAGCTCCCTTCTTTCCTCTCAGAACAAAGGAGACGACAGCCAGAGTGTCCTCTGCCTGACTCTGTAGGGGCTTCTCAAGGGCAAACCCCAAACCTGCAGCGTTTCCCCCCAAGTCTTTGTTCCGTGATACGGCAGTGTGCATTAAGTTGAAAACAAAAACAAAATCAAAACAACAAAACTCCCCCAAATAGGGCTAAAAGTACCAAGAAATATTAAAACCATCTTGTTTAACAAGAGACACATGTTTATTCCTGTTTGATAAACAGTGTTTCACCAATAGTTAGGATGTTTTAAAATTATTATTAAACAAAATAGAAATAGAGTAGAAAGGACGAGAACGAGACAAGAAGCGGTTGCTGGTCCTCAGTGGAAACGCTAGGTAGAATCAGGCAAATTTTAATTCTGGGAAAGCTCAGGTTTGACCATGCGGGCTGTGTGATATTTCATGGTTTCTCGTGAACTCATCTGAACTTTGGTTTTACATACGTGCACTGAGACCCCCTTCTGTCTTGGACCTGTGTGGTGTTTTGCATGCCCAGGGTACCCTTCATTCCTCAGACAGATACACCTAGGATTCTGTCAGGTGCTAAGCACAGGTTGGTGATAGTCCCACATATTCCTCTCTTTGGTGAGCATGAGAGAGAACGGGTCAGGGGTCAGCTGATAATGCAGACCGTTTCATGCAAGCGACAGCTTTATAATGTTTTATTTATTAAGAAATGATAATTTACTTTAATTAATTAGTTAATTCATTAGTTTACTAATTAATAAGTGTGTGTGAGCTTGCCACTGCACATGTGTGGACCTCAGGTCCTCAGTCCTGGCAGCAAGGGCCTTGACCTGCTGAGCATCTCACCAGCCTGGAGCAAAATGCTGACCAAAGGAGGTAGTGGGCCTTGAATGAACTGTTTTCTTTTTCTTTTCTTTTTTTTTCCTGAGTTGGGGATTGAACCCAGGCCTTTTGCTTGCTAGGCAAGCGCTCTACCACTGAGCCAAATAACCAACCATAGGTGTTTTCTTTTTAATCTCTTTTATTATTGTTTGAGAATTTATATAGATGCATGTAAGGCATATTTGTTCAAATCCATCCCTTCATTCCCTCCCTTCCAATCCACTTGTTGCAAAGTCTTTGTTACAGGAAGTGTCTAGAGATGTGTGGATTTTTTGAAGCCCTGGGTCAGGTCTGAGCTGCTCACATGGGCCCTTCAGAGAGACCTGGTGATTAGTGGGACCATTAGCCAGTAAGTGGGTGGGAAATGCCCCATTATTTCCATTTTAAATGTCTAACTAGGCCCGGTGGGAGGCAGATTCTTATCACTTCAGAAAAGCCTTCGGTGCCCTTGACACCTGTCCCCAGCCCTTGCCAAACCTAGACGGCTCTTGTGTTTGGTGAGGATTGTCCTGGTGTGCTCTGGGATTTCTGCATTTGCTCTAGGACTCTGGGTGTTGGTGTGACTTAGACAGCACAGGGCTCCTGGCTTCTCTGGATTTCCATGAGAGAACTCCAGTCCTTCTGCAGACTTGATTGACAGGGTGTCGGTACTGCTATTGGCGTTCCCATTAGGGGATGATGACTACTCTGGCTCGTTACCCTCTCACTGGAGTCTGGCCTCCAAGGTTTGCCCTTCAGACTCTTTGTCTTTACTTAGGGAGGGAGCATAGAGCAGGTCTTAGCAGAAAAGATGCTGAGCTTCTGAGTCGAGGGAGAGTGAGAACTTGGGACAACTGCAGCTTTGTCTGATGTGTGATGTCTGGATTTGCCTTCCCTGAGATTTTTGCCCACACCCCATCCCTGCAACTTCCTTTCTTTGCCCTCCCTTCCTGTCCTCCATGCTTCCCCACTTCTTTTCCATGGTGAAGTCCATTGCTTCATAACATCTTATTATTAGACATAACAGAGGCAAAGACATTGGACCTTGTAGTCACATGACTTCACACAGGAGACAAAGATACTCAACATAACAGGCTGAAGAGGTTGGTCCCTACTTCCATCTGGTGCACCCCCTCCCTTTCTCGGATAGTTTGAATGTGAAATGCTCCTCAGAGACTGTAAACGCAGAAACACAGCTCTCACCTTAAGGGACTAAGGATGATTTATTCTGGAGCCATGTAGAGTGATCTTGTCCAGGAACACAAATTTAGGTCACCCCTTATCCAAGTATGGACGCAGTTTCTCAAAGTTTCATAGTTTGACAGAACAAAGAAAGTTATAATGCAAGGAAAATGCAAAACACGTTGATGGGCACACAAGCAAGGCAGTTAAAGCAAATTGGGGGCATGTATTCTGTGTCCCAACGATGCTATCTGATGACATTCTTAGCTTTTTGATTGGTTGTTTCCAGGGGTTAATTAAGTTAATACATCCCAAAAAGTTTTTTTTTTAATCTCTGATATATATTAGTTTTTACAAAGAGGTAGGCAAAGAATTCTGGGGGTAAAACTATCAGGTAACTAGTCTCTGGATCAGCAACATCCCAACATCTCCTCACCACTGCAGCTCTAACCAGCCAGTCAGCTTTCACAGACTTCTCATTTAAAGGGCACACATGTTTAAACAGTCGGACCGCAGGTGCTGGCACCATTTTGCAAAGGGATTGAGGAACATCTTGGACACGGGGGCAAGCTGGCAGGCATAGAGCCACAGAGGCAGACTGCGAGGTTCATGGCCTGTCTGTCCCTGACTCCAGCCTGCTTCTCTATATCGTGGGAGCTCAGTGTACAGTGTCAGCCTCCTTTTTCTTCTGTCAGGTACTTTGTTACGACAGTAAGGGAACTGATTAGCGCAATTAAGAGCAGTTCAACTAACTAGAAGCAGTCTTGAGAGTCAAGGATACCGTTCTGGCTTTGTGCTGGGTGAGGAGTTGGTGAAGATGCTGTTGTCTCCTTTCAGAATGATGAGTTGACATCTATACATGCAAATGTCTGTGTGCGTCATTGATTGGCAGGCAGGGCCTTACCCATTGTAGCCGAGTGAGCTGATCCCATATGGACTGGAGTTGGCTCCCGCTCCATTGCTGTGGACTTCTGAGCCCATGAGAAGAATGGGAAGCAAAGGACGTCACTATGTGACAAAAGAGGCAGAGACAGACGATGTGGCCACAAGCAAAGGGTGGTGGGATCCTGCAGAAACAAGAGAAAGGGCAGGGAGCTCTCTCTCTCTCTCTCTCTCTCTCTCTCTCTCTCTCTTTCTGTGTGTGTGTGTGTGTGTGTGTGTGTGTGTGTATGTGTGCACGTGCCCTACTGACACTTAGGCTCTAGACACTCACCTTCCAGAATGCTGAGAGAAGGAGCATCTGTTGTGATATCCCCCATGTATGGGCATGTGTTGTAGACACTTTAGGGCGTCACACTGAATCCCTTGCTGCTCTCAACTTGGCCCAAGCCCAGTGGGGATGAAATGGGCACACAGACGGGGAGATGCTTGCCCTGAGATAACCCCTGTGGATCCTGTAATAGCTCTCAGCTCTCTGGGTTGAGTGGTTGTATATCCCAGGGCCCATTTGTAGTCAGGACCCTGTTCCTAAGCAAGTGCTATTCTTGATAGGAGGAGCAGCCAACTCTTAGTGGGATGTCCGCTGCTGGAGCCGCTGCTGGAGCCTCTCCTGGGACAGTGGCACTGAATGTGTGGGACTATTCCTCTCTGAGTGCTAGACACCAAGTAAATCCGCTCAGCCCCAGGACTGCTCAGTGTGGGTCTCCTTCCTCCCCTTCTGTTTATCAGCATCTGAGAATTCAGGATGGTTCTGTATGTGCAGAGCTATGAGGACTGTTCTCTGCCAGGCGAACCTCTCTTCTCTCCACTTCCCCCAGCTTCATGTCTCATTCATATCAACACAGAGGAGACACGGCTGATGGTGTAGGACATCCTTCTTAACTCCCCTGGGAGCTTGTCAGAGCTGCTTAGAGGGACAGAACTTGTGGATTTCTACCTGCAAAGGCAGGTCCACTCTGTGGAGATGGGAGGGGGAAACAGCCTGAGGGGTAGTACTGAGCCCAGCCTGCTGTGGGCTCCCTTGTGTTTCCTGTGCATCCTCATTGCACAGTGTTGTTTGCTCAACTCAGTTTTCAGTAGCATCACTCCTGTCCCACTCTGCTTTTGGTGTGAAATTTTGTGCTAATGGTAAAGTAACCTCTGGAAAGGGGTGGAGCTGGGAGATATAGTTTCTTCTGTTCAAGTAAAACACAACTTTGTAAGTGGCGGGCGAGGTTGTTTCAAGTTTAGCTATTTTCCTCTCTGGGTTTCTTGTATCTTCTTCTTTGAGGCCGGGGAGTTGGGCAGGGATCCTGGCTGTTTCACACTGCACACCTTAGGTCTTAGGATGTGCTGCTGGGGAAACAACACCCATTCTCTACAGCACTCTCTCCCTTAGCACGGGACCTTGGGAGACATTTGGTAATCAAAAGACAGGACTAGCAAGAACGGTCTTTGCTCTCGCTTTAGTTACATTGACTGAATGAATGTTGTTTCGGGACCTCTGGACATTTATTTATTCATGGGTTGTGTTGGGAATCCATTGGAATTGAAGCATTCCCTTCTGGAGGGAAGAAGGAAGCTCAGAAGGTTCAGGAAGCTTAAGAAACCTTTAAGGCTTAGGTACCTCGAAGGTTATGACGCTCAGGTCCTGTTCCAAAGAGCAATCAGATGAGAACAATTGCCCCGGGGGTCGGGGGCAGCCATGATGAAGGGGCTTCTTGGGTGGAGCTGCCTGCTGGTTGGGCTGAAATCTACAGGATGTAGCTATTTTGAGTGTCACCGATGCTGGAATGGGTTGTCCACTGATAGAGTTGTCTGAGCCACTCGTCTGCTCCTGAATAGTCATGATTATGTAGACCTGGCTGGAATCGTTTGTAGTTGGAGGGCTACATGAGGTGAACACACATTGTTCACGTCTACCCAGGATAGGTCACGTAACATAAGCTGCTAGACATCCTTGTAAGTTAAAAAGTAGCAGAAGTCACCCTATGTTAACATAACCAGAACTAGGTAGCTAAGGGATCAAAGCTAATGCAGGGTATTGGGCACAGGTTCTAGAGGACCCAGGGGAGGAAGGATGTTCCTCATCCTCGACCCTCATCCCTGCACCTCTGTGCTGGTCCAGATACCACCAGGCAGGACGCCATCGGACAATCCACATCTACACTGGTTTACTGCCCAGATCCAATACTTCAGGAACCTACAGCACTACAATGACCTCAAGGGCTGCAGGGAGGACACAGCCAGTACAGAAGTTGCTTAAAGTTAAAGGAGAACTATCACTCATGTAGGGAGAGGACCTTTTTACTCTCCAGGAGCCGTGTGTGAGAGTTCGGGCCTCCTGGGATCCACAGTTCTTACCTCAGGGCTCAGCAAAGCTCGAGTCAAATGTAGTCATTGGTCGGAGCTGCCTTCCTTGATAACTGAGGTGCCATTTTTATATATTCTGACACAACGATATTAACGCTTAATTACGGTGGCATGTTTTTCATCTTGTGATACACAGTGCTGACCCACAAAGGCACAGGGAAAACATTAATATGTGTTTCCACCTCTCTGCGGGAATAGGATGCTTGTTTCCTGCGGGGAAGTTGTGAGTTCCCCTGTGATACAGGTTATGTTCTGAAAGGGAAGGAGGGGGACTCCAACCTGCTCTGTAGTAGTTGCATTCAAATACAATGCTGTCTATTTATCTTATCTGTCTGACTGCCTGGCTGTCTATCTTATCTATCTAATCTATCATTTGTCTATCATCTATCACCTATTTATCCGTCCATCCATCCATCTACATACTATCTATCTATCTATCTATCTATCTTTCTGTCTATTATCTATCTTTTGTCTATCTGTCTATCTATAATTTGTCTATTTACTATCTATCTACCATTTGTTTATCTGATATCTATCACGATTGCAGCAGCCACATCCTATCCTGAAGGCAGCAAACCACAGCCCTTCTTCCCACCCTCTGGGTCTTACACTCCTCCCACCACCTTGTCCAAGATGCTTCCCGAGTCCCAGGAGTTTAAAGAGACTGAGTGCTCATCCATAAATGGGGCATCTTTATTGCTTCCCACGCTAAAATGCTCTCTTAAGAAACTTTATTTTAGGACTGGAGAGATGGCTCAGTGGTTAAGACCACTGACTGCTCTTCCAAAGGGCCTGAGTTCAATTCCCAGCAACCACATGGTGGCTCACAGCCTTCTGTAATGAGATCTGATGCCCTCTTTTGGTGTGTCTGAAGACAGTGACAGTGTTCTCACATATATGGAATAAATAAATAAAGCTTAAAAAAAGAATCTTTATTTAAATTTTTACTGGAACCAGAAACTTTTTCTTTTTGTTAACCTTTATAACATTTTCACACACACACACACACACACACACAAAAACACACACACAATCACACACACAAACACACACACACAAACAAAAACACACACACAAACACACACACAAACACAGAGAGAGAGAGAAAGGAGAGAGAGAGAGGGAGAGAGAGAGAAAGAGAGAGAGAGAGAGAGAGAAAGAAAGAGAGAGAGGGAGAGAGAAAGAAAGAGAGAGAGAAAGAAAGAGAGAGAGAGGGAGAGAGAGAAAGAAAGAGAGAGAGAAAGAGAGAGAGAAAGAAAGAGAGAGAGAAAGAGGAAGAGAGAGAGAGAGGGGGGGTGTCTAAAGGACTAAAATATACTCCTAAGTCAAAGATAAAGCCCAGACACTTGTCAACAGGATGGTGCAGAGTTAAGGGTGGAATGACCCTGGAGCCTCCAGAAGGCAGGAACCAGAGACTGGGGCTCTCCCAGGGAGGGCGTCTCCTGTTTTTCGATGCCTTCATGACCAGGATTGGTGAACTGCAGACTAGCCGTGTGGGTGTCAGCCTGCAAAGTGCACTTTGTATGGAGACTGAGGTGGGCTGCCCAGGCTGCCTTGGTGCCCTCTCATGTCTAGTATTCCTAGGAGAGTAGGAAATGTTTCACCAGGTTCAGTGGTATTATACAACCTGCAGTCATTGGACACCTTCTCTGCTGTTAGGTGTCTGTGGAGGTTGGCTCCAAAATTCTTCAATAACCTTGAAAGGGATTCTGTTTAACTCATTCTAGGATGATCTGTCTTTGTTTTCCATAAAGGTTCCATGAGATAGACAGCGATCTGCTCCCAGGAGTGAACCAATGTCTTGACCTTCTGAATCTTCCGAATGGAGTCCTTGGCTGAGGTTGTTTAGAACGTCAAACTCCTCCCAACAGATATCTGCGCCTGGAAATGTATCCTTTATGTAGGTCTATTCATCTGGTGTGTGTGTGTGTGTGTGTGTGTGTGTGTGTGTGTGTGTGTGTCTGTGTGTGTGTGTGTGTGTCTGTGTGTGTGTGTGTGTGTGTGTGTTAATGTACATGATGGAATTACAGAGAAGGCTGTCGAATCTGCCATTTATTTTTTTTACTGTGTGTGTGCTTTCCTACTAAAATTTTTCTTAAGTTTTGTAAGAGTTTCCGTAAAAGCTTCATATTTAGGGAGAGTACCTTCCAAATGCTTCTTCCTTTGGTCTCAAGAGATGAGAATGAGTCATTAGCATGGAGGGCTGAATGAGAGCTGCTGGTTGGGTCCCAGGGATGCTGCGGGCCCTAACTTTGTAAGCTCGGCTCTGTGTGACAGCCAGAGCCTCTGTATGGTTTGAGTCCTTCCTTTGGAGGTGAAGTATGCACTCTTTGTACTGTTTGCCTAGCACTGAGCCTCTTTTGAAATTGTTTTCCCTGCCGCCCTAGACACAGTGCAGTGTGAGGTCCTTCCACACGGAAGACCGCTGGCCACATTGAACAGGGGAGAAGGGAGATCCACAGTAAAGTACAAGTGAAGAAAGCAGGAGTGACAGCCATGTATGCGAGACCCCGACAGATAAGGGGGTGCGGAAACATGCAGGTGGCTGCAGAACTTGTAAAATTTGGTTGGCAATCATTCCTCCACAAAGCTCACCTAATTCAGCACCAAATATTCGGGTCCTTTGATGGGTGTCTTTCTGTAAGTCCTCAATTGGGCTGTGTGTGTCTTCGTGTATATCTCTGCATGTGTGTGTCTGTGTGTATGTCTCTGTGTCTGTCTCTCTTTCTGTGTCTGTCTCTGTCTCCCTCTCTCCCTCTCCCCTCCCCTTACCTCCCCCCTCCCCTTCTCTCTCTCTCTCTCTCTCTCTGTGTGTGTGTGTGTGTGTGTGTGTGTGTGTGTGTGTGTGTGTGTGTGTATGTGTGTGTGTGTGTTGACATTCAGAGAGTGTCCACAGGTACAAGTGGCACTTTAGCTACCAGTATTTGGCAATTTTGCTGTGATAAACTCTGAAAACGAGGACGGTCCTCCGAGCCATTCCCTGTTGCTGGCCTTTCCCGTACAAGTCTTCTGAATTCTCCTTTCTTGGTTTTACAGATTTCCTCTAGTTCGTTTTACCACACCCCACCTCCATGCTTTTCCTAGTTTGCTGTCATTTAGTGGGAACCTCCGAAGTTGCAAACTCACTTCTTATGCGGCGTTCTTCAGCCTGAGAAACCACATAATCTGGAAGCTTGTGCTAAACCTGGACACGTAAAAGTTACTAGTTATTAGAAATTGTGTTTAAATTTAAAAACCATATCCTCATTTGTGTGGGCTCACCTGACTCGTGTAGGCAGTGCTTACTGATTGATCATGGCGCCCTACACTTCCGACCTCACACAGACCCTGACAAGGATTACTTCCGGTGCTGTGTGACTTATTTCTTCTCCTTCCAATGAAGGTGCAGACTTGAGCCATTACCGGTGTCAGCACTGAAATGACGTAGTTCTGGTTTCTCACAGGCTTCCAGCATCTAGGTTGAGTCCTTGACTTGGGACATCCGGGACACATCACAGCGTTCCGTCGGGCTGAGCAAGAGGGATCTCTGGTTTGGATTGTTTTCTCTGCGCAGAGCACATGGATTAAATTCGCAGACCCCATGAGTCTATAGTGGCTTCTGTGAACTCTGTGTGGTTATTCTCTTTTCAAATCCTCTTAGTTCTTGGCCGAGTCGCTGACAGCTGCCTCGCTCTGTGAACTGGCTGCCGTCGTTCTACTACAGCGATTTGATCGATGTGTTGCCTTCATTTTTAGCTCTCCCAGCTCCATTTTCTGAGAAAGGTTAAGTCCCTCTGTGCGCATGGCCTCAGGTGTTGGACGCTACCTCTTAGGAGGTCTCAGGCCCTTCCTTTGAGGCTCTGTATCCCTGCAGACAAGGAGCTAAAGTTTTTGAAACAAAATCCAGTAACTCCACGGTGGCTTTTTCATGCCTTTTGAGAGATCCGAGGACATATCTTTTCACTGGCAGCTATTCACACACGTTACACTCTCTCTCTCTCTCTTTTTTTTTTTTTTTTTTGGTTCTTTTTTCGGAGCTGGGGACCGAACCCAGGGCCTTGCGCTTCCTAGACAAGCGCTCTAACCACTGAGCTAAATCCTCAGCCCCACACGTTACACTCTTAAGCAGAGATATCAAACCTGCGTTTTCATCCTAATATCAACAAACACATGAGTTACCAGTAGATTTATTGAAAGAATCAAGTATGAGTTTGGACACTCCTTTGTCTCTCTCTCTCTCTGGAACACAATTTTTCCCTTTGAAAGCTAAAATTTCTAATTTTATTCAAGTCCATTAACAATCCACATTGTTCTTAATTTTTTGATGGGAATGACTTTAGTTATCTACAGACTGACCTGCTCCACCCTCCTCTTTCCATGACTAAAAGGAAGGCTCTTTTAAAAACAGTTCTGCCTAATGGAAACCTACTTTTTTCTTTTGTCAAATATTATTTCTTGACTTCAGGAATTATTTTTTTAATACCAATAAGGCACCAACTGTTCTCTAGATGTCTCCCCGCCCCCATATTAATTTATTCTTTGGTAAACATGGGGTGAGCCCCCTCTATGCTCATTATCAAATGCTTCTGATTCAATTTGTGGACAAAAGCAACCTACTTTCTGTCTTTTTCTAGTGGTGTTCCTTTTCAGGGAAAGAGAAATACCAAAGCCTGCCTGAGAATTAGGATTTTTCAAAAGTCTCATCGCAATGTGGATTGCAATTTCCAAAGTTGACATTCATTAAGGGGAACGGATATGAACTTCCCATCACGGTTTGGAAGTGTATTATTATTTCTTGTTATATTTATTTTCCCTTTGTGACTTGAGCTGTAAGCTACCCACAGACAAAAAGAGCTACCTAACCAAGTTCCCATCTTCCCTTCTCTGTAAGTTGATTTTTCTAAGGCTGAAGGGAAGAATAAAGCAAAATGAAGCGAGTCTGCAGATGTTGTCCATGTACTTCCTAGAACAAGAAACAGACAGAGACATGTTCCATTAACACGTGTATCAGATGGACCAATGAAACTGCAGGGGCCCTTGCTAGATCTAAAATCCCTGTAATGGTGTGTGTGTGTGTGTGTGTGTGTGTGTGTGTGTGTGTGTGTGTGTGTGTGCATGTTTGTGTGTGTGTGTGTGTGTGTGTGTGTAAACTTAGGTGTATATGTATACGTATATATGTATGTATGTCTTACGGTTTTCCTGCTATGAAAAGAAACCATGACCAATGCAAGTCTTACAAGGACATTTAGTTGGGGCTGGCTTGTATGTTCATATGTTCAGTCTATTATCATCAAGGCAGGAGCATGGCAGCATCTAGGCAGGCATGTGCAGGAGGAGCTGAGCATTCTACATCTTCCTCTGAAGGCTGCTAGAAGACTGGCTTCCAGGCAGGTAGGGTGAGGGTCTTAAAGCCCACGCCCACAGTGACACACCTACTCCAACAAGGCCACACCAATCCAACAAGGCCACACCCCCTATCAGTGCCACTCCTATTTGGCACTATTTGTCTTTAAACTTGAAACTTATTCATAAAACAGTTCAATGGAAAACAGGTAACTTTAATGAAATAAATACAGATGTATTAGAAAAATAAACAGGAAGATGTGTGCCTTAGTTCCTGTTCTATTGCTGTGTAGAGACACAGTGACCAAACCAGTTTATGAAAGGAAACATTTATTTGCCTTCTTACAGTTTCAGAGGGTGAGTCCGTGGACCATCGTAGTACACACCATGGCAGTATGCTGGCAGGCAGGCAGTCATGGCTGGAGTAGTTCCTGAGAGCTCACCTCCTGCTCCCCAAATGAGAGATAGAGATAGAGATAGAGATAGAGATAGAGATAGAGATAGATAGAGATAGAGATAGAGATAGAGATAGAGATAGAGATAGAGATAGAGGGAGAGGGAGAGGGAAAGGGAGAGGGAAAGGGAGAGGGAGGGAGGGAGAGAGAGAGAAGCCTGGTGGGCTTTTGAAATCTCAAGGCCCCCACCCCCCATTGACACATCTCTTTGAACAAAAACAAAATGCCCAATCCTTTCTAAACAATCCACCAACAGGAAACCAAACACATTCAAATATTTGAAACTCTGAGGGTCATACTTATTCAAAATCCTAAAGTATGTTTTTTTTTTTAAGAAATCAAGTAATGAGTGTCCATCCCACTTGGTAGTATATTTTATCATTGCATTTCATTTCTCAGAGGTTAGGGTTCTTTGCATAAAAGGTTTACAATCAAGCCATCACTCTCGCATAAGCCAAAGGCATCATACCTCCCCCCTTTCTACTTGATTATCCACATTGGCGTTACTTATCTGTCCGGAAACATTTCCCTTCATTCTGATTTAGTTCAAAGCATGAGGAGCTATTGATGTGCAATTAATTGCTATTCATAATGGGATAAAACAGAAGCCAACATGATTGAGTCTATTGTTGCTAGAAGCTGAAGATTTCCCTTCCATTTAATAAAACGTGATAAATATGATTTTAACCCAAGCCTAGAAACCAAACAAAGCCTTTAGTTTATATTTTTTTCAGTATTTCCAGATCATTCTCTGTGATACACACGAACCTAGAGGAGGAGAAATGTGTGGAGTCACTGACACATACTCAACAAAGGATTCGTTTGCACAATAAGGAGATATATCCTGTCCTCTTAGAGTTGTCCCAAGGACTCCCAATGATCTAAAAGTCCTCAGCTTCCTTGGGTAAAACGACACTGCATTTGCATATAACCTAAGCAAGCCTCTTGTCTACTCTAGATATATTTATATATGTGTGTGAGTGCATGTGTGCATAGAGACATGTAAGTGCAGAGGCTGGGGGAGGGTAGAGCGTGTTCTGCTCCTTCACTACCTACTTTAATTCCTACTGACAGGGTCCCCTGCTGAACCTGAGGTGAGGCTCACTGTCAGGATTCCCCGGTCATCCTCCTGTTCCCATACCACTCACTGGTGTTTGCATGTGTGTCCACACACTTGCCTTTACCCCTCTGCCGTCTCCCCAGGGCATCCTTCATTTTAAATAATCTCTGAATTACTTTTGTACTTAATGAAATGAAATCATGTGGGGCTGTTATTTTGGAGATGACAAGAAAAATGGTTTGTATGTGTTCAGTACAGATATGGTATTTTGTAAACCACTTTTATTAGTTCCTTGAGAACTTTATACATTATATAATGATAGAATTTACTTCTCACTTCTCTTCCTAACTCCTCCCTGATCCATCCCCACCTAATCCCTTCTCCCAACTTCAATCTCTCTTTCTGCCCTCTATAATAACACACTCAAGTCATTTATGTTTCCCATAAATTCGTGGGCATTGGGCAAGCCACTGGAGTCTGGCCAGCTTATCACCAGCTATATCTTTGTAGAAAACTTGTCACGCACCCAATGACCAGACACCAAGAACGACGTGCAGCAACAGGATTCTTCTGCGAACAAGCCTTTACTGTGTTATAGCACTTCTCAGTGTTACAGCTCTCTTAGTGTTACAGCTCTCTTGAACAGGGACCCCAAGCAGCAAAGTCGCTCCACTTATATACACAACAGTATGCTAATTAGGTCTCAGGGATTGGTGGGGCATGGATCACCCCACTAATTGTCCTCCAGTTATTGTCGGAGTTTGAATCACCCCATTAGCATATTAACGGTCAACTGACAATTGGTGCAAAAACCGCACATGTGCAGTACGGTTGTTCACCACTGGAGGGCGCCATACATCTCATTATCGTATGGCCGCCCTAGCAAGGGGACAAGCCTGAACATTCGCAGTAAGTTGTCGAGATCCAGACAAGGCTGGATGTTGGCACCATCTTTGTTTCGCCGAGGCGCTCTCTACATCTCCCCCTTTTTTGTTTAATAACATGCCCGGTCTAGATCTGGGTGTCACATCAATCTTGTCATTGCTCCTGTCTTAGGTCGTTCTCATCCAAATCGGCCTTACCCATCATAGAGTTACCCTATCGCCACCGGGCCCCATGTCTTGGGTTGGTCCGAGCTCGAGGAAAGTTGCCCGTCCCTGGATAAAATGATTCCACATGACTGTGACAAAAATGATCTAGGGCAAACTCTTGATCTTTCAAAGAGGCCAGCCATATGTTGGGAGAAGCACCCTTTTTAATGGAGGTCATAGACTGGTAAACAACCATTTTGTGTCTGGCTTGTTCTGTTTTTAAACGGCCAATAAGCCAGACACATACTCTGCATCCCAGGAGGACAATAGCTCCCCAGCAAACATGCCCGCCCACTCCTTAAAAAGGAGAAAGCATTGGTAATCCATTAGGTAAAGTCTTCAATTGTGATGGGGTCCAGCCTAGTGCTGTTGAGGACAGCAATCTGCATCAGCATTACCATTCCCAGTAGTACGAGTAGGGTTTGTATTCTCATCTTCAAGAAGAGCAGAAGGTAATTTTCGAGTCAAGCACTCAGGTACCCAAATTGGATTTTCTTGATTCTGTGGAAAAACACAAACAGCTCCCCTAGATCTCGAAATCACGGGATATGGGCCACACCATTCATCAGTTAAGACATCCTTCCACTTTACTTCTGCATTAGTTATAGGTGTAGTAGCAGCATAGCGATCCGCAGCAGAGCGGCCATGTGCATCCAAAATTAAGAAATTTAGAGTAAAAAGAGCTAAAGAAAGTTGTTCTTTTGGTGTTCAGCTGCTGGCAATTCCCTCTTTTTGTTTTTTTATAAGCTCTTTTAAGGTACGATGTACCCTTTCCACAATTCCTTGACCTTGGGGATTGTATGGCAATCCTGTAGTATGTTTGACCTGCATTGTCTGGCAAAATGCCTGAAAGGAATTTGCAGTGTAGGCTGGCCCGTTATCTCTCTTGAGACTATCAGGCTTTCCCCAGCCTGCCCATGCCTCTAAGCAATGGCTAATGGCATTATGAGCCTTTTCACCAGTCATCAGAGTAGCGTGTATAATACTGGAACAGGTATCAACAGTAACATGAGCAAATTTAAAATTCCTCATCATCCCAAAATCCAGTCTCCAAAACACCGAGTCTATCCTTCATGCTACAAGGTTTGACTGCCAATTCCTACATATGAACACATGATGGTGCGGTCTCTGATACCTCAACAAAGAGACATTGCCTTAAAATCTTATAGAAGCCTGGTTTCTAGGATAAGATTTCCATAAAAGTATCATCCCAATTTAGACATGTTTCCCTAGATTGGCTCATGCCACATGTTGTCTAGAATGACTCTATCCAAATTTACCAGTTTTATGTCAACTTTCTGTTACCAATGTTATATTTTTTAAACTATATCCAATAACTTAAAAGCCAATAGTCCATAACGAAGGCATGTAGATAATATTCATACATTGAAAATCAATCAGAAAACAAAATTGAAGTGGCTACACATTCCTTTAATATTTAAATCAATCACCATTTTTACTTTTTCTAGCTTAGTTTAAGAGAAACACCTTGTTACCTGTTGAGTCCAATAATCACAGTCAAAGATTTTTCTAAGAGAAACAGTGATCAGTTCCATTACCTTAGAAGCTGTGAAGCTCCTGGTGTATTTAGGATCGGCTAGTATTAACATTTAGCTAGCCCCCTGGGGATCTTCCCCAGCCGACTTAGGCTTCTAGCTACAGATGCAGACTCCAAAATCCAATTGAAACTTTTTATTTATTTGTTCCTTTCTTGAAAGGAATTAAAGTTACATCAATGGTTGAATCAATCAGCATTTAAAATTTTAACCTTTTCTTTTAAACATGAAACACAAAACATTCAAGCAACGAGAAGCAAACCCAGACATAAATTGACATACATGGACAGCTTGGTGCACCAAGGATTGACAATAGATACCGAGGAAAAGAACTAGATGGTGATCCACCAAAGGGACCCAGACATACTACCTAAAGAACCCAGAACCAGAAATAAGCACTTCTCCAATAGGAGCCAGCAAGGAGGCAAGACGTCTCCCACCTCCTTCTGTTCCCAGGAGAGCTCCAAAAAGTTAAAGCTCATTTCCTACTTTTGCCAAAGCATCTGTGGAGAGTTCGGGAGGACTGTTTTTCTCAACCCCATTCTCTCTCTTGTCCAGGGTGTAAACTGTCTCTAGTCAGGGTCCAAAGACTAAAAGTATCTATGAGAATCGACTTTGCTTCTCTAGATTTTAACATAACTCTAAAAGAACACATACACAAAAACATTTTACCATTATTACCTTGTCTTCTTTTGACCACAACCACTACCCCATATCTTTATCTTTGCAGATGCTTTCAATTTCTGTGATCCTTCTGAATTCTGCTTACTGTGGCCTTTAAAATCTGTATCCACCACCTGAGTTCCCATTCAAGGGGTCAATACAAGTCTGGTGGTGGAACTGAGGTCGAGTCCTGAGCTTCCTTTTGTTGCTCTGTGGGAGGCCCGAGACCCGATGGTTCTACCTTTACTTTCACTTTCTCTAAGCTGTCAGTGATGCTTTCTAGATTGTCTGACATTTCTAAGGTCAAGGCTTTTAAAGAAGAACATATCTTATTTGTTTCCTGGTTCTGATTATCCTCTTTTTTTATCTCTGCCTTCTCTCTGTTCCTTTTATCTCCTTTTCTTTTCTTTTTTTCTTTCGAGACCTTTTCTCCCTCTGACATACTTTGTTGCTCTGCAAGGACCCTCTGACCTGTCCTAACGGCTCTAAGGGCTTCCTCACACCGTTTATCCTCTAAGCAGGCAGGGACCATTTGCAAAAGAGGTTTTGGTCTGGGCTTAAGCTTGCCGTCAGTGGCTTCTCTATCCCACGCAAAGAAAAAAAGAAAAAATTACCAGCCTTGCCCACAAAGGATCCATAACTTTAGGTTTCTTCACAGTGGCTCTCCACCTAGGCCCATACCTTTATCCCTCATATATGGCTGCCTCTTCCTCTAATTCCTCCTCGGACTCTGACAACTCTTGCTCAGAGTCACTGCCAGCCAGTTCTAAGGCTTCTAATTCTTTTAATGGATACAAAGTTTCCTCTCCAGATGACTTGTACTTCATCCTCCAGGGCTTAACTATTTTTTCCTCCAGCGGCGTTTCTTCCGCCTTTTGTATATCTTTCACTTTTGTTTTAGTAACCTTTTTCTTTTTGTGCGCTCCTAATTCCTCACTCCGCTTGGTTTCTGACATGGTCTCTTAAATCCAAAAAGGGGCATGCTGCTCGCAAGCCTAACTTCTCACTCTGCTCTGTTTCTGACATGCTATATTCCAAAAAGGGGCATGCCTCTCGAAGCTTACCTTTTAGTTTACCTTCTCGCAGTTCTGAATCCTCTTCAGCACACTGAAGGGTCCCCTCAGCACCGGTGATGTTGGTTCCCGGGTATCGGCACCACTTGTCGCGCGCCCAATGTCCTGCCATCAAGAACGGCGTGCAGCAACAGGATTCTTCTGGGAACAAGCCTTTGCTGTGTTACAGCTCTTCTTAGTGTAACAGCTCTCTTAGTGTTACAGCTCTCTTGAATAGGGACCCCGAGCAGCAAAGTTGCTCGACTTATATACACAACGGTATGCTAATTATCTCTCAGGGATTGGTGGGGCATTGTTCACCCCACTACTTGTCCTCCAGGGATTGGCGGAGAATGAATCACCCCATTAGCATATTAACGATCAACTGAAAACTGGTGCAAAAACCGCACATGTGCAGTACCGTTGTTCACCACTGGAGGGGGCCCTACATCTCATTATCGTATGGCCTCCCTAGCAAAGGGACAAGCCTGCACATGTGCAGTAAGTTGTCGACATCCAGACAAGGCTGGATGTCGGCGCCATCTTTGTTTCACCGAGCGGCTCTCTACAAAAACTTACTCTCCATTTCCTATCAGCTAGGGTTGAGGGATAGTGGTCCTGTCATGTATAGAAGACACTGCTTTGTTCTGGTTATCGCTGACATCTGTATCTTATATTTCCACTCCCTCTTCCTTGAGGGTTCCTAAGACTCAACTCCTTCCCTTTTTGCCTCTCTCTGTGAGTCTGTGTATATGTGTGTGTGTCTATAGATCTCCCATTTTACAATCAAGCAAACACATGGTGGGGGGCATCTTTATAATTGACTGCTGATGGTATCTCACCCCAGACCAAATGCTGCAATGCAGACATGGTGTAGCTCAATACCAGAAAGAAATAGGTGACGTGGCGAAATCTACTCAGCTGTTTCTAGTGTGAGTTGAAGTTTAGACCTCAGACACAACCATCTTGCCCAACCCTATGGGTTTAAGATACACATTGTCCCAGTAAAATGTTCAAAGTTGGGAATATGAAAATCCATTGGACCCTGTGGGCTGTAATCAATGAGTTCATTTGTTGATGGATGTGTATGAAGGTGGCAGGAAACTAGGAGATAGGAAATTAAGGGACTTGGTCATTTGGGACATGTCTTGGAGGGTGTTTTTTTGTCCTTGGTCTCTTCCTGTGTTGGTGCTTCTTGGATGACAGTGAGGCTAGCAGATGAGCTATATCGTGCCCCTTTCATGGTCATGTGACCATCGACTGAAACCTATGAAATCATGAACCAAAATAAGTTTGTTTACTATGTCAGTTGCTAGGCAACTTGTAAGATTGATGAATGTTGTTAACATGAAAGTGGCCAAAAGTGATGTAGACCATACCAGGTCAGGACCGGATTTGATGTAGGTGGACCCATGAATTAATCCTTTAAACTCTTTGTCTGGAGGCTGCACACTAAGAGAAGACCCAATCTTTCCCAAGTGGTTTTATCCAGAAGATTCTGCCAATGTATCTTTTGTCTTAGCAAATCAAGAACCTTGCTGCTTCCCGCTCTGGTCCTTCTCCTGACTTCACTTCTTTGTTTTTAATAGACTTCAATATCGTATGAACTAGTGGGAAATGAGAATTAAAAAAGGGAAGGAAGCTATAAATTTTGCTTTAAAATCATTAAATTACACATTTAAAATGAATGGATATTTTAAGTATATAAATTATACTTCAACAAAGCTGCAAATAAGGCTTGGCCAACTGTTATGCTTGTCGTGTGATATGCTATTTGTCATAGTTCCTGTGACTTTTATTTTAATAGTAGTGGGTTTTATTACAGATGACTCAGATACCAGTGTAACCAGGCAGGGAGAACACTCCGTTCTGTCAGGGAAAATAAATCAAGTCAAATTCATTGGCTTTCTTAATGAGTGTTTTTCTGGTAACAGCTGTGTTGGCTGGAAGTTAGACAGCTATTGGCTGAGAGCAAAGATGGAGAGACCACAATGTTTTCGGGGATAACTGAAGAGTGTGCTCATGAAAGTGTCTGAGTCTCACGGAGTACAATTGCAGAAGCTCCAGCGACTGATGGAGCTGGGCTCTAGGACCCTTGCAAGATGGCCATTATATGTTTTGTTATGTCACAGCCGAATGTGAGACAAGGCAAGATGAAGTGGAAAAATTTGGGTTTCTTTGGAAACTCACTTGTGTCACAGGATGTTTTTCTGGAAGCTATGTTAGGAGAAGATGTTTTGCTGAAGCAGACACATGAGAAGGCATGTGATATTTTGCTGGAGCACACGCTTGAAGGGGGACAGGATGTTTACGGAGAACATAAATGTAATCCCACATTGAGGGAGAGGACATTTTTACATTGCTACACCTTGCAATACTTCGATGGTCTTTGCTGGTCTTCGTTCCATAATGAGAAATGCACAAAAGAGCCTGTGCTATTTGGGCTGCTTCTGGCTGCTTGTGCTGCTTCTTCTTGGTTAGAGCCTTGTGGTCTCTGCCAGGTCAAGGCACTGCTACTGATTCGTGTTTTGCGTTTGCTATTGGACCGTACTGCACAATGAAGATTGGAGTTGCCCCAAAGAATTACTTCTAAATAGGTCCACAAATCTCTCCCTTTTCCTTTTAACTTTCTCTCTCTGGTACCTCTGGTTGGTGGGCTAGAAGGGTGGTTGAAGTGTTTAAGAACCCTAAATGAAGTAGGTTTTGAAAAAAATCTTAGCCTACAGATAGATTCATGGGTTTTGAGAAAGGGGTATGTCTCCTTCTGTAAGGAGATGATCTGTAGGTTGTGACTTTTTGGTTCTGTGGTCTACTGTGACCCATTAAATGGCCAGTGACTGACAGTCTCCCAGTAAGTGTAGCCCACACTAAAATGCTTTTGCTTGGCATTAGGAGCTGTAGAATGTATTCATTTCTTGTCACATATCCTCGAGTTTTCATGTTGGTGACAGTAGTTACTCTTCAGTTCTGCCATACAGGGAAGTGGGTCTATACACTGAGAGAAGAGAGTGGCTGGTGGTGAGTATATAACATGGACTAAGAGAATCATTATGGTGCTGGGTCTCTCTTTTCTTTTTTCTTTCCCAACTTGACAATCTGGAGCCAACTGAGAAGAGAGAACAATTCAAGAACTGCCTCCTTTAGATTAGTCTTTGGGCAACTCTATGGAACATTTTCTTAATTGATGATTTTGTGGGAGGGCCCACCATTCTGGTCAAGTTCATCAGTAATCATGTATAAAAAGAATAGCCTTTTAGGCTGTAAGACATAGTAAGGGAGCAAGCCATGTGGAGTGTGGCAGTTTGAATAAGGAATGCTCCCACAGACATATATTTGTATATTTAGTTAACAGGGAGTGACAGTATTTTCAAGGATTAGAAGGATTAAGAGGTGTGGCCTCATTGGAGGAAGTGGGTGTGTTGACAAAGGTGGGGTTTGAGTTTTCAAGAGCCCCATGCTTTTCCAGAGTTTCTTTCTCTGTCTCTCTCTGTCTGTCTGTCTCTCTCTTCCTCTCTCTCTCTCTCTCTCTCTCTCTCTCTCTCTCTCTCTCTCTCTGTCTCTCTCTCTCTTTCTGCTTACAGAGCAGTAGTTCTCTATTGCTCTAGTGTTATGCTCCCTTCCATGATGATGGTCCAGACTTCTGAAACTGTAAGCTAGCCTCCAATTAAATGATTTCATTTATAGTAGTTACCTTGACCATGGTGTCCCTTTACAGCAACAGAACAATGACTGAGACAGGGAGCAGGCCAACAAGCCGTGCTCCTTGTTACAGCGTCAAGCTCCTGTTCTGGTTTCCCTCAGTGATGGTCTGTAACCTGTAAGGCAAATAACCCTTTCCTCCCCAAGTTAGTTTTGATCATGGCATTCATCAGGAAGAGAAGGAAGCAAACTAGAAATCCACAGGTCAGTACAAGAGCAAGTCTTACCTTTAAATTAAAACAAAGTATCTATATGTTTCTATTTGTGGTTATGAGGTAAGCGTCTGTGGCTCTACTAGACACGCTGTTTCTATAAGAAATTGTATTACTTAGTGTTCCAATTGTTGTAAGGAAACACAGTGACCAAAGTGCAAGTCGGGAGGAAAAATTTTATTCAGCTTACACTTCTACAGTGCTGCTCATCACCAAAGGAAGTTGGGACAGGAACTCAAACAGGACAGGATCTGAGGCAGAGGCTATGGAGGGGCAATGCTTACTGTATTACTCCTCATGTCTTGCTTAGCTTGCTTCCTTATAGAGCACATGACCATCAGCCTAGGAATGGTACTGCTCATAGTGGGCTGTGCCCTCCCCCACCATTCACTAATAAAATGCCCTACAGCTGGATCTTATGGAAGACTTTTCTCAACTGAGGCACCCTCTTCTCTGATGACTCTAGCTTGTGTCAAGTTGGCATAATATCAGGGCTTTGGTTATAATGTGATTGTCCCAGGGGAAGTGTGGCACAAGTAGGAGGTGTGGCCTTGTGGGAGTATGTGTGGCCTTGTTAGAGGCAGCATATAACTGTGGGGGTGATATGCTTCTTCTCGAACACCGTGTCTGCCTATACGCTTCCATGCTTCCTGCCTTGATGAAAATACACTGAACTTCTGAACCTGTAAGCCAGCCCTAATGAAATGTTGTTCCTTATAAGTTGCCTTGGTCATGATGCCTTTTTGCAGCAATGAAACCATCATACAAACAGCCAGTAAAAAAAAAAAACCCAAATCGCAGAATTAATCAACAACAGAAAGTATTTTCAAGTCCTGCAGTGAGAAACTTATTCTTGAGAGAAGAAACAGCAGTGAATGAGTCCATGATAAGGTTGCCTCCAAAGCCATTCTTGGAGTGCAGAGTGGCTTCTCAGGAGGAGAGAGCTACATGGTCAGGAACCGCAAAGCATTTTAAAGCCACGGCAAATGGCATAGGAAAGAGCTTAATGCAGCACCTCTGCATTGGAGTCACTGTCAAGAGTTTTCTGAGGATAAGCTTACATGTGAGTCAAAAACGGGAACTTCCTGGGGCTAGATAGGGTAAAAGGGCCCACAGGTGTGTGGAAAGCCATCCAGTAGAAGGAGGGCCAGGCAAGACAAGTCAGTGCAGGAGCTCTTTCTGGTCATCTAGGGGCATTGAGCAGACACCTCAAAAAATATTACAGGATGTAACAGAGGCAAACAGTGCTCAGGGAATCTAAACACAGGATCCATGTAACACCTAACAGAGGCTCACATTATCCTCATCTTCCCTTTTCAATTACTTTTAAATTACAAAATAATGGGCTTTATGATTCTTTCAGGAATCGATAGATATAAACTTAGTTTGACATTCTCTACTCTTGAGTTATCCTAGTCATAATGTCCTCCGGGGAAGCCTCCACCTCACATCTACCTTCTGTAGTGATGGATTGGCTGTTCTTTAAGGAACCAAAGAGACCAATATGGGTGCGCCCATTTTCAACTCATTCTAGACACTTTCTGTTCTTCCTGGGTCTCCTGCTTCACTTTTTGAGAACTCCATTTGGAATTCCTTCGTCCCTCAGTGTCCTCTACTCCCTCATGTGTTCTTTATTCTTTCTTCCACATCACAATCAATTTATTCTTTTTTACCCTCATCCTGGTCTCTTCTCTTCATGTGAAGGTTGGATTTATTTAAAAAGATGACTTTAGGGGCCTGGAGAGATGACCAATGGATCAAGAGCTTGTCTGCTTTGAAAGAGGACCTGGATTTGGTTCTTTGAGCTCATGTCCTATGGTTCCCAATCATCTTTAATTCCAGCTCCAGGGGACCTGACTATGTTGGTCTCTGTGGTCTCCTCTATTCATGCCCTGCCCCCATCCACATAATTAAAAATAATACATTTACAGATGAGAAACAGGTTTCATTAAGTTTCGTTAGTCAAACAAAACCTGATCTTCTCTGCTTCTGAGTCTGCTTGGATCAGTTTATTGGGTTTGCCCTTGAGTTCCAAGACCACCTCCCTGTTACCTGCCACTCTTTCCCCAACAGTCTGTTTCTCCCTCAAACTTCACCTCAGAGAGTCTATCTATCTCTTGCCCCTCTCCACTGCTTCCTAAACATCCATATTTTTCCCGTGCCATTCCTGCTCCTCTAAGCCTCATCTCCAGTTCTTTTCTCTCCCTAAAGACCAGACCAGCTCAGTCGTGTTTGTTTTAGCCTATGTGACATTAGACTTACTGTTTACAGCGTTGATTTTTCCGGCTTCCTCTCGATGTTCCATCCATCAAAGCCCATCTCCTCCACCAAAGTGTTCACACACAACACGTCACATTGCACACTTTAATTTTTAGAGCAAAAAAAAAAAATTCCACTGGAAAAGATACTGGGGTTGTCAAAGGCCCTTGGGTATCTGAAACACAGATAAACAAAAATTAACCCCAATCCTATAAATTACCCATCTATGTCCCCCACACTTTGTGAATTTCACCTTAACGGATCTTTTCCACCAGATTATAGACGTAGATGTGGATGTCACCATCAAACTTGATGAAGTACACGGAAGGCTTGGCTAGAACTTGGTAAATGACTTTGCCGATCTTTTTGGAACTGTCGCTTCTGGTGTACTGCACACATTGACCTGTTAAGATGTCGGTGTCAACGTCTGACTTCATCTCTGCTGGAGGAGTCTCTGGAATGATACGGAGGTTACCTTCTGTGTAATATCCAGGAGTTGGTAGATGTATAAGACTGGATCTTTTTTGTAGGTGATGTAAAACCAGTCCTTCATGATTGCCACCTGGGCTAGGACCACCCCCCTCCAGTTGTCCTTAGAGCCATGTTTGCCCTCAAATTTATGCTCCACAGCTTGGCCAACCGTGGCACTTGCGAGATGGGCGTCTTTCCCTTGAGGAAATACTACTTTGTGAGGCAAGACCTTAAGCTTTAAAATCCTCTCATCACTGTGAAGTTCCAGTCCGTAGACACAGTCAATTCCATCATACTTGACCAGATAGAGAGAGGGATTTGTTGGCAGTTGATCAAGAACGATGGCCTTCCATTGGGTGACAGGCTCATCTCCTTCCTTCCATTGGTGGGAAATTCTGCAGCCCACAATGTTCCCCAGGGCCTGGGGAGAAGGCTTCCTCCTCTGCCGCTTCTGGGTGGATGGTGTGATCATCCACCTCACGTACATCCTCTTCTTCATTGCTGTAGACCCAGTGTGGTAGGCCATGGCACTCTTGGTCCACATCGTTCTGTGTTCAGGCTTCATACTTGCCCATGGCTTGGGTTTGAAGAGCTCGCCTGCTTAAACCAGACACTATATTGTTGCCTCTGTCATATGAGTGCCTGGAAGGACAATGGTGGTGGGGTGGGGAGGGCACTGGACCAAGGCTCTTGTTTAAGAGAACTTTGGAGCAGGTGAGGAAGGCGATGGTAAACAGGTTTGAGCATCTGAATCTAATTCTGTCATAATCAGAAGTTCATACGAAGGCTGGGCAATGGTGGAGCACACCTTTAATTCCAGCACTCAAGAGGCAGAGGGAGGCAGACCTCTGTGATCTCAAGGCCAGCCTGGTCTACAGAGTTAGTTCCAGGATAGCCAAAGCAACCCACGGAAAAACACTGTCTCAAAAATCAAAATCAAAAGTTCAAAGGGAAATGAACAAATTGTTCTCTACAGCTCAGAATAACATATTCAGACACATTTCTTCAGCCCATGTCACTTTGCCTCTGCTGAGGAACCTCTCCTTGAATGGCTAGGTCAGTTTGTGATTAAGTATCCCTGTCCCCACTTTAAGCAAGCAGAACAGAGAAAGGATATCAAAGGAGCCAGAAGGATGGCCACACCCCTCTTCTACCCTCTAACTATGAGCTATGTGGCAACATCCACAAGTATCTGCCCAGAGACACAGCCCACCAGTCCATTGGCTTTCTGTGTTGTGCATCCAGACTGCACCTGGGACATTTGTCTAGGCAACAACAGGCATTTAGAAATAATATCTCCTGGGGTTGGGATTTAGCTCAGTGGTAGAGCACTTGCCTAGCAAGCACAAGTCCCTGGGTTCGGTCCTCAGCTCAAAAAAAAAAAAATCAACAACAAAAAAGAAATATTATCTCCTAAAATGCACAGGCACAGAAAGGAGCTTTGCAATTTTAATAGAATTATGAATTAGATATTGTTAGCAAAGGATAATAAACTCTGGAGACTGACTAGCCAAGACCATCTGCCTAGCTGTCAAATGTGGAAGACATCGGACCATACCGTTACTAGCTGTATGAGGGAAAACTATTAGCTTTCTGGGCTACACGGGTCCCATTAATCTTCATAAACGTATTTACACACAAAGAATCGTCCAGATTCTGTGTTCTGAAACTGGTCAGGCAAGAAAAGCCTTTTGAACAATTGTGGGGTTAAGGAGCTGAACTGGCTTTCACACACCGCTGGGAAGATAGTGAACCCACCTTCAAGGAGTCAAGCGCGCCCAAGTGGAAGAGATGCGCAACCTCCGCCCAGTGCTCTGTGACATCATCCAGGCTCTGCTTACGTCATAGAAGCCCTCTCAGGCCAGTTCCTTTCCTAGTAACGCTTAGAAACTTCCAGCATCTAGGTTTTAGCTTCTCATGTAGCCTCATGGAGAGCCAAAATAAAGTCCCCACCCAAATATTCTGATGACTGGAGTCACAATCTGCCCATGTAACACTTTTCATGCATTTTTTCTGAAAAAGTCTTTGGTTTATTAGTCACCAACATCCTTGGTGGTTATTTTCCCAGCTCCTATCTTTCCTTTGGTTATATTTAAGCCATTCTCCGTATCGAAATATTGCTAGGCTCTCTCTCCGAGGCAGCCCACTGGATAGCACACCAATATTAGCTTTATCAAAACCCACAATTAGAGGAGGGCCATTTTTATTCAAACAAAGCTGGAATTGGCCAGGATTAAATACCTCGTATTGAAGTCAATGGCAATCATGAATTATGGATTCTTTGCAGAGAGCGAGGAAATATTAGCTCCTGGTCCAACTTCCAAAGCCGGGATGAACTTATGACAAACCCGATATTTACCAGTCATATTTTAAATGTCTTTAAAATTTACCAGCACTTCTGGTTACAAGGAATTTATTAGATCAAATGCAGCAAAACAGGATGAAATGGATGAGGTAATTTTATTTTTGTCACACGGGTAGACAGAATACTGGATGCAGGTAAGTATGGAATCTGCCTGTAAATTACAGGGCACTTTAATTGTTTGTGTCACATAGTTCTTCAGATCTTCAAAAGGATTCTTTTCATAACCCTCCCCTGTCCCGACTACACTCTGACCATCCCTTCCCTCTTCCCAATAATTCCCTTCTACTTTAACATTATAATATTTTTAAATGTACTTAGAGCTTAACAACTTCTTGCAGCTTTTTAAAATCTGTCCAATTTTCTAAGTGCACCGTCTTCTTTTTCTCCCTTCTATCATAGTTTTAAGCACATTTTCCTTCACACTTTGAGTTTTACTCTCTCTCTGCTCTTATGACTCCTCTGCAATTATGTGACTGTTGGTCCACTATGTGGCTGACCTTAATGAGGTGTTAACTCAAAGGACACGATTTTTCCCCCTTTTCTCCCCTTCATCTTCCTTCTCTAGGCACCTGCTAAGATTTACAGCCTTGGGGATTTTTTTAAGCCTGGAAAGCACACACACACACACATACACACACACACACAGACACACACACAGACACACACACACACATATGCACATACACACAGAAACACTCATAATTACTGAAACACACAAACACACAGAGACACACACACACATATGCACATACACACAGAAACACTCATAATTACCCAAACACACAAACACACACATACATACACACATACATATGCACATACACACAGAAACACTCATACATACACAAAGACACAGATACATACACACACAAACACACACACACATGCACACACAAACACACACAATCATACACATATACACACACAAACACACAATTACAGAGAGAGACAGAGACAGAGACAGAGACAGAAAGACACAGAGAGAGACAGAGAGCCCGTGAGAAAACAGGTAATATCATCTTTCTAAGAACAATAAACAGAGACAACTTTCAAAAAAGTGAAGAACAGGTAGGCAGCAAGAAGAATAATCTCATCATAGCCATCAACTTGAGGAGGAAAGTGTTTGTCTCACTCTAGGCTTCTAGATACCAGTCTGTTACTGAGCGAAGTTGGGCAGGAACTAAGGAAGGACTCTAGAGGCAGGAAAGGAAGCAGAGACAACTTAGAAATGCTGAGTACTGGATTGCTATCCAAGACCTACTAAGCTTTCTCTCCTTATCATACAACCCAGGGCACCTTCATAGGGGATGACACTACCCAAAATGGACTAGACCCTTCCACCTCAACCATCAAAAAAAAATTCCTTACAGATGTGGCAAAAGTCCAATCTGATGGAGGCAATTCTTCAGCTGAATCTTCTTCTTCCCAGGTTGAGTAAAACTGACAATAAAAACTAACCAGGACCCCTGCACATCCATTCTGATTGCCACACTGTGTGCAATAAACAAGCAATTGGAATAACCTTAGCTGTTGATCACTGGATGAATGGCTTAAAAAATGTGATATACATTGATGTGATTTTCATCTATGTGTAAGAGGAAAGGGTTTTGTTCTCAGAAAAACAGATGGAACTGTACAATACAATATGTTAAGTGAAACAAGCCAGACTCAAAAATATGACTGTGAAATTTAGATTTTTAATAAGGGATATTAAGTGAAAGGGGGCATTTAGGACGAGGAAGGGGAGCAGCAGGGTATGTGTGTGTGTGTGTGTGTGTGTGTGTGTGTGTGTGTGTGTGTGTGTGTGCAGGTGGAAATGGAGGTGAGTTGTGAGGATGAAGATGGCTAAAGTACAGTATAAACCTGTACAAGGTGTCACAACCAAGCCCACTGACTTGTACATTTAAAACACATCAATATAAGAGAACTGAGTCTAAAACAATGTTTTGATTAAATTGGGGGTTTATAGTTTAGAGACACCGTAAAGTTTATTCATATTTTCCTTCCCACACGTGGCTCTTGCTGTTTCGAGCTTGATACTGGTGACAGGATATGGCAATGAGCTTTGGTGTCTGTACCTCATTAATCACCCGGAATTCACGTCATTCAGTGAGGCTACCATGGGGAAGGATGTAGTTAGAGATCTTAAGGGTACACCACCGGGGAAGAATAATGCCCATCCCCACTATAGATATCCAAATATTCACCCTTTTCTCTGGTTTGAATGTGTTTTCCCAAAAGTAATTTTCTGAAGATTAATCCACAGTGGGAATGTAGTTGTCAAGAATTGATTAGGTCAAGAGGGATGCGACCTAAAAATAAAGATCCATTAATGATGCTATTGTGGAAAAAGTTTCAATTATGAAAGGGAGTTTGTCTCCCTCTCTAGTCTTCCTAGTCCATTGAATCTCTCTGTGGTGACAACATCCCACAAGAACCCCTTCCTCTGCTGATGGTCTCTTCATCTTGGATTTACAGGCTTCTGAATTAGAATCATACAGAATCTACGTCATTATAGACTAGCCAATCGGTGCCATTCTGTTTGTCCATACAAGCGTGAACATGCCTCAGAATTGTGAGCAAACAGGTCATATGGGAAGTGAAGCTGGCAGAGAGGACTAGGTTGTTAGTGCTGCTGAAGACAAGATAGGTTCAGGGTTAGCGTGTGTGCTCTTCGTGAAAGAAACAGCACAGAGGAAGAGTGTAGATTGGAAAGGTGCAGCTTGGAAGTGAGTCATACTTTTACTGTTGGACTTGTGGGGACAAGGAGCCATTAGGTAAGGGGAAAGATAGCTAGGGATAGCGTCAGCCACTGCTTTTGGCTAGCAGAACCATTTTTAGAATCCTCATCTTCGAGGTTGTAAAAGAAAACTGCCTGGAGTCAGTAGATACATCAGTAACCATCAAGAGTGTGTCCACTATTACAGAGGGACCCAGGAAAAAGCCTGATCTTGGAAGATGCTTTGCCTTCAAGAGATGGAGACTTCACCCCGGCAACACTGGTCAATCCATCTACATCGGTAAGGGCATCCCACTAAGTCCAGATCAGTGGTCCTTAATCCTTGGATTGAGACCCTTTGGGAGCTCAAAAGGCCCTTGCACAGGAGTCACATATCATATATCCTGTATATCAGACATTACAATTCATAACTACAGCAAAATTATAGTTATGAAGTAACAATGAAATAATTTTACAGTTGGTGGAGCTTATTAAAAGGTTAGGTTAGTAAGTTTGAGAACCAATCCTCCTGACCGCTCTAAAATATGCCTGTTGGTATGGACTGGAGGTATAATCCCTTTTAGTCAATCAGGCAAATCCAGAAAAACCAAAACACCACCAAAAGTTTATGAAGGATAAACAGCCACTTTACCCACAGTGTTTAGGACTGCTGACATCTTAGACAAATGATGTCAAAGTGGAAATCACATCATTCCATGACCATCCCCCTAAATGAACATCAGAGGATAAAAACCAGTTCCCTGGTGGTGGCACCAAGAGAAAACCATTATCAGAATTGTCACTAAGGATTTTAAAGCCAGGATACAAGCATCGTCAATGAGAAACTTCCAAAACAAAAGTATACACTTAATCTTGGTGAGGTAATAGACGAAACAAGAGAAAATCGAATAGGAACTCACTGAATTAAAACAAACACTAAGAGTAGGAATTAAAGACATGTCTGGGCAAGATGAACAATGAAGTGGAGTTTAGAGCAGGCAGAAGGGACTGGGGAGATGGGTCACAGCTTAGGAACACTGGTTGCACTTGCAGAGCACCAGGTTTCAGAGGATCTGATGGACTCTTTGGTAAACACACACACACACACACACACACACACACACACACACACACAAACACACACCATAGAAATAAATTTAAAAAACAAATTGAAAAAAGAAGGAGCCAAGTATGCCCCTTTTATCCTAGCACTCAGAAGCAAGCTGATCTCTCTGAGTTCAATGCCTACCTGGTTTATACAGTGAATTTCAGGCCAGCCCTACCTACATAATTACACCCAGTGTCAAAATAAAACAGAAAAGAATATTATATTTATTTCTGATAATGTAGGCAACAGAGAAACTATTTCTACAGAGAAAGAACTGATTGTTGAGAGAACCAGTGGGCTGGAAGGAGACCCCAATTCTTTGTGTAACTAACTCCATCACAGCCTCAGAAGGAAGCATGAATGGGTACAGCTAAAAGGAAGCAGGGTGATTATGAGTAAAGCTGTGGACATGGATCAGCCCATCAGCAACAGAAGCAGGCAGAAAACCAGCTTGGATGAGATGGCTTCACCAGCCAATGTCTCTGACTGACAGTCCCTAGTAGCACCAGGATGTTCTTTTCCTTCAAGTACCCCTGGCCTTTTCAGACACTCAGAAAACACAGAACAAAGTGTGGCAAATGTCTAAGAAAAGATATCTTGTGGGACATATTTGTTTATACAGGTTTCATATAGCCCAGGCTGGCCTCAAAAACACTATGCACCCAAGGATGATTTTGAACTCCTGGTTCTCCTCCTGGTAATGGGACTATGGGCATGTACCACCATACCAGGATTTTGAGGTACTGTAGCTGGAGCCCGGAGCTGTGTGAGAGCCAAGTGAGCACTCTGTCCACTGAGCTGCATCTCCAGTCCCTCGGGATGTGTTCTGCTAATACAACAAAACTAAAATAGAAGTCTTCAGTGAGAGACAACAGGAGTCTCTCAGTCCAGAAACATTAAATCTACATTCACAAGTAATACATATGTCAAGAAATAATGAAACTATGTAACAGTAAGAAAAAAAAGAAGATAGGAAACATACTATCAAAATGTGTGAGACATAAGTGTGAAGGTGCTAAGAGGAAATTTTATTTACAACACTAATTGTTAGATTAGAAACAAAGATCAGCAACGTAAATATTTATCTACACTAGAAAATAAGAATATTATTGATTAAATGAAAAAATAATTGTTAAAATGTACCCCAAAACACTAAAAATAAGAAAAAAAAAACAAAAAAGCCAATGAATCATAATTAGTTTTCTATTTTAAAGCAAAGAATGGTCTCCATTAGACATAGATAGAAAAATATAAGGTCCATTCTGTTTGGCGATTAAAAACAAAAAGAAATTGCCATGTTTTAGAATTTATGCAGAACACTGAACCTGATACCACAGACAAAAATTAAAAAAAATTATTCATCGTTAAAACCCTTTTTAATGACAGCGTTTATACTCAATTTGTCTCTCCTATAATCTGTTTAATATCAGACAAGATTTGTAGGGTGGCCATATGGAGATTATGCAATGTTGAAATGGAAGCAAAGCATTGTATTCCCAACACAGACTCTGGTTGAGAACATCATTGTTTTTATCATGAGGAAACTAGCACAAGATCCCAGCCCAGTCTCCCGAGGCGTTGTCCCATCTTGAGCCATTTTTCAGACAGCACTTCAGCTGTGTCATATTTTTCTGCAAAAATCGAAACAGACTTGTTTGCTGCATGGTTTGGTTTGCCGTGCTGCTTGGGAGATCCTGGACCATCAGACATGACAAAAGTTCTCCCCACACGCAACCCACAGCACTGGTATCAGAGTACAGGAAATAGGAGAGACAGAAATGAAAAAGGAAAAAAAATGTTGTTGTTTGGAGAAGAGTCAGGTAAGTTGTCCAAGCTGACCTTGGACTTTCTATGTATCCCAGATTGGCCTTGGAATCACTATGTAGCACAGGCTGGACATGGACTTACTCTGTAGCCCAGGCTGGCCATGGATTTACAATGTAGCTCAGGCTGTCTTTGGACATTTTATGTAGCCCAAGCTGGATTTGAAATTGTGATCTTCGCGAATATTGAGAATATAGGTATGTACTACCACACTCAGCTTTGTATCTGTTATTATAAGTGACTCAGCTGTGGCCCCTCATTTGCCAGCCTCCCTCAACATCAACAACAGCATCCACAATTACCCACTAGGGTAATCCCATCCTTTAACTCATCTGTTAAGGTAAGACTTTACAGAACAGAGAGTCAGCATGGTCCTCCTCCTAATTAGATCACATTTGTGTAGAGGGATTTGAGTGATTGTTTGAGTGAGCCCGTCATACCTTAACCTGGTTTTGATATTATGACCAAAACGGAAAAAAAAAGAATAAGAAAACAAAAGTAAAAGAGATGGGTCCAACACTGGGAATTGAACCTTAGCAGTTGAGTAGATGACTCACAGGTCTCAGGTAAATGATGGATAGGCTTTGTGGCCCACACAGTGTCCCAGTCCAGGGAGGTAGAGATAGAGCAAGGTAGCTGTCAAGACTAGTCATATTGGTGAACTCTGGGTTTGACTGAGAAATGCTGCTTCAATGAATAAGGTAGAAGTGAAAATGGATTAGTCCCTACATTATGCACTGCACATGCATATATTTACACACACACACACACACACACACACACACACACACACACACACACACACACAGAGGAACAAAGCAAAAAACTTTTGTCTTAAGGCATTGCCTCCACTGTAGTAGCACATAGTAGGAGGTGAGGAAATAAATAAGTGTTCCTTTACACCCCCACAAAGTCCAACATACTTATGAACCCTCAGCCCTGGATCTGTACAATCTGCTGAGGACTCCCAGATGTTTAGTTTAGTCTCCTTGGTCTCTAACATATTCTGGTGTTCTGTTTCAGGAATCGTGAGCTGGGGCTCGGCTGACTTGAGCCTCACTCCCAGTCTTGCATCCAAGACCACTTTCAGCTGCCATGTACTGATTCTTGGAATTCCCTGCCAAGGTACCCTGACTTGCATTTCTCACGAGGCCATTACATGAAGCCAGCGGAAATGCGGCTATCTTACTCTGCCCTTTATTATCTTAGAGTATTGGGAAATTGGCTCGATGTTTAAACCTCACTTGCCTCATGCATAAATGAGCAGGCAAACAATTCCAGTTCATCAGTTCTACATTAGGAGTGATTTAGAAAAACACATCAAACAACTAGTGCCAATGTGTTTTATGAATAATAAGCAGTATTATTTATATGATTTGTAACATTGGAAATTATTGTACCTGGAACACAACAGGTTTCATTATCTTTGCACAGAAGATGCGAGGAAAGCAACTAGGATGCAGAAATTCTTCCTTTTTTGCTTTATTTACAAGAAGCACTTCTTTCTGCTCCAACTATTTTTTTAAAACTTACTTTCCACTCCATCTCACCGTAGGTGATTAGGTTAGAATAGGGTTTGGTGAGAGGGGTTATAAAACATTGTGTTACACAACATATCTACAAGATCAACTGTTGAGTTCAAATGGAGGCACCCTCCATGGATAAGCCATGCTCCCTTTGAAGCTATTGATTTCTTTTCTTTTCTTTTTTATTTTCATTGATTTCTTGTGATGGCTAGTCTTGGAAGAAAGAACTTCGGTTGAGGAACTTCCTCCATCAGATTGGCCTTCACTATGCCTAGGTGGCATTTCCTTGACTGTTAACTGATGGTGGAGGGCCTGGTCTACTGTGGGCAGCACCGCCCTATGCAGGTGGGTCTGGACTCTGTAAAAGTAGTTGAATGTGTGCTTAGAAGCAAGCCAATGAGCAGTCTCTGTATTTTCTGTATCACAATCCTGTCTTGGTTTTCCTTGATGATGGGCTGGAACAGATAAGATGAAATGAAGTTTTCGCTTGCCAAGCTGGCTTTGGTGAGTGTATTTATCAGAGCAACAGAAAACCAAAATTAAGCAAAAATCACAGTTCCAGATGTGGGATGTCTTCCTGAAAGTTGCTGACCAGCGAGATCCCAAAAGCCCTCACAACTTCACATGTAGTTGTCATTTTTCTTCGTAGCCCTCTAGAAATTGATGGTAAGACCCTATTGCTGAGGACACTGAATACTTTTGGTCACAGGTCACAGAAGGGTCAATCTGAAGTTGAGGTGGAAGCATCCTCTATAATGGCTAGCCTTCATGGTTCAAGAAAGTGCTATGTAGGCTTCCAGGGGAGAAAATAATCTACAACCTTACTCAGGGGTGAACAATTCAAGCTAAAATGTCAGGCAAGATGTGCCTCATGTGCCTAATGTGTAAGTGGCATCACAGTCATGGGAGTAACCAGTGGCTTTCCAATTGGATACAAGGCATATTCCACATGAGGAAATACACTACACAGAAGGTTCTGTAAACTGGTCAAGAACCTATGGTTAGGGTGATATAGGCCTAATGAAAGAGCGTAATGCTAAATACATTTTCAAACTTCCTTCCAAGCATCCATATTTGTATCTATAGATCATGGTTGCACTCAGCTCTCATCAGAGAAAAGCCTCTGACTACCATGGCCAGAGACGTACAGCTGGACAAAGTGCTGGGAATCAGTGGTGTTGAACTGTTCAGGTGGAAGTAGGACAGCTAAGTCTTCTCCTCCACAGCTCAGAGAACATCATGCAAGAGTGGGTAGAAGGAATAAAAGAACCAGAAGATGGGGAAATGGACAGCAAAAGGATATCTCTTACATAGGACCTAGTCATTGAACTCTTAAATTGATGGCGGCTATGGTCATGGGCACAAGATTTGGCCCCTCAACACTTCACTACAGATGGGAGAGGCCATAAAGACCCTCCCCTCCCTTGGCAATCAACTATTATTGGAGGAGGGTTTCTATGCTGCAGTCTTAGATTTTTCAAGACCTACTTTAGTAAGAGTTCTTAAACCCTTTAACCTTCCTCTAGCCGACCACCCACCAGAGGTAGTGGAATGGAAAGGATAATAGGGCAAACAAAGGACGGTGTGGACCTGCTTAGAAATAGTTCTCTGGGGTGATTTCATTCTTCATCATCAGGATATCAGTTCAGTGTACATGAATCAGCAGAGGTAGGTCGATCTACTTGCAAACACCATTCATGAATCACCAAGGAGAGTTCAACCCAGAAGAAATTGCTGAGCTCTTCCAATTGGCCTGGGTTTGAGGAGGCAGCAAGAAGCCACCACAATGTCACCACAAGAACTTCTCTAGTGCTTTTCTCTTTACAAAGTCTTGACAACAATGGTCAGTAAAGAAGGAAAGGTGAACCAATGCCACAGCATGGTCAATGAAGACCAGAGTCATCAAAGTCCATTGAGCATCAGTGAATAGTGGCAAGGCAAGACAATGCCATGGTGTTGCCCACTGTTGTCCAGGGTTATACTCGTACACTTTCTGAACATCACAAGCCCCTTTCCCAGGCAGCTACCAGAAACACCATGTGTTAGCCTCATGTGATCAGCTTTACGCGTGACTTAGTCTTTTTCCTTCACACTTTTTGTATTTTTATTTCTCTGTTAAATTAGGCATTGATGATGATGATGATGATGATTATGATGATGATTATTTCATTTTTATTATTATTTATTATTATTTTTATATTTAGTATATTTATTATTATTTTATTATCACCTTTATTATATTATATTATTATTAATATTTATTGTTGTTATTATTGTTACTATTATTATCATGTATCTACTTGATATTTTCTATGATTCTAGTACTTTAACTGGTATCTCTTTCTGGTTTGGGGAATATTGTCCCCAGAAAATCACATACAAATAGTTATTGTTGCTGATTTTATTCTCATGCTTTTCATAGTGTACTGAAATTATGAATAAGGGACCCTGCCTCAGTTCGTTCTGATTGGAAAATAGAGATAATGATAGCCAGTGTCTAGGCAGGGCAGACAGAGCAGGAGTTTCAGGATGCTTGGACAAAGGCCCAGAGAGGAAGAAGGCATGGAGATTCTCTAGGACAGACTTTCAGGACAGAGAAGCAGCTGACATAGAAGAGAATGAGAATAAGAAGACCCAGGAGAGCTGCCCAATGGTGTCCAGGGCAAGAAAGATGGGATATAGATTTTAGCAAATAATAACGTGGGAATATCAGTGGGGGATAGTTTAGCCATTCGGAGGTTAGGAAGTGGCCTTGCCATTGAGCTGTTAAAGGCATAGAAAAATATAAAGGCTGTATGTGTATGGCCTCCATCCATAAGCCCCCTATCCCTATCTGCTTCCGCTGCCCTGTCTTCTTCAAAGGTGTTTCCCCCTCCGCAAAAACATCCCCTTGCTGCCTCCCCAGTATGACATTCTATTTACTGGAAGGTCCAGCCTTGGCATGACCAAGGGCTTCTCCCATTGATATAGAACATGGTCATGCTTTGATACATATGCAGCTAGAGCCACCAGTTTGTCCATGTGCAGTCTTAAGGAAGTGCTTTAGTCCCACGGAGATCTGGTTTGTGACCACTGTTGTCCTTGCTGGCTTGTAAGGCACTTCAGTTCCTTTAACACTTTCTCTATCTTCTCCAAAGGGGACCCTGTTCTCAGTTCAATGGTTGGCTGGAAGCATCAGCCTCGTTATTTGTCATGATCTTGAATAGCCTCTCAGGAGACAGGTATATCAGGCTCCTGTAGGCATGCACTTGTTGACATCAGCAATATTGTTTAGGTTTGGGGGCTGTATGTATGGGGGCTGGATCCCCAGGTGGTATAGGCTCAGAGTGGCTATTCCTTCAATCTCTGCTCTAACCTTAATCTCCATATCATGTCCTATGAATATTTTTGTTTCCCCTTTTAAGACAGACCTTCATCACATGGTTCATCCTTCTTCTTGAACTTAAAGCAGTTTGTGAATTGTATGTTGGGTAATTCAAGGTTTTGGGGTAGTGTCTCTTTGTGTTTGTGTGTGTGTGTGTGTGTGTGTGTTCATGTGTGTGTGTGTGTGTGTGTGTGTGTGTTATTTTTGTTTTGTGTGTGTGTTTGTGATTTGGTTGCCTCATTCAGGATGTTATTTTATAGTTTCATTCATTTGCTTATGAATTTCATGATGTCATGTACATGATTACTGAGTTGCACTCAATTATGTAGATGAACCACATTTTCTGTATCCATTCATGTGGTCAAATCATCTGGGTTCTTCCTAGCTTCTGGGTATCATGACTACAGGTGCTATAAAAATAGTACAACATGTTTCCTAGTTATATGTTGGGGCATCATTTGGGAATATGCCAAGGAGTGGGATAGCTAAGTCCTCAGTATATACTATGTCCAATTTTCTGAGGAAAGCCCAGAGTAATTTCCAGAATATTGTACGTCATTTCAATCCCACTAATTATGGTGGAGTCTTCCTCTTTCCCCACACTGTGACCATCATCTGATGTTAACTGAATTTTTGATCTTAGCCATTCTGCATGGTGTATCTTTTGATTTGCATTACCGTGATCAACAATGATGTTGAACATTTCTTTATGTATTTCTCAGCCATTAAAAATTATTCTGCTGAAAATTATTTGTTTAGGTCTGTACCCCATTTATAATATGGTTATTTGACTTTCTGGAGTATAACTTCTTGAGTTATTTGTACATATTGAATATTAATTCTCTTTCATATATAGGATGGCAAAGACCTTTTTTCAAGATATTAGTTGCCATTTTGTCATAATGACAGTGTTACTTGCCTTACAGACACTTTGCATTTTTACAAGGTCCAATTTGTCAACTCTTCATCGTAAAGTATAAGCCACTGGTTTGGTCTTCCATTCAAGAAATTTTCCATTGTTATCATGGTTCAAGCTTTTCCCCACTTTTTCTTCCATTGGTTTGTGTATATCTCTTTTTTTCTGGATGCCCTTAATCCACTTGGACTTCAGCTTGTACAGTGTGATAAGAATGGACGGATTTACATAAATTTACACGCTGACATCTTGATGAACTAACACAGGTGTTCTACTTCCCTGTCTCTGTACCAATACCATATAATTTTTATCACTATTCCTGGGTATTCAACTTGAGGTTAGGGATGTTGTTTATTTCCACAGAATTTCTATTATTTTGAGAATAGATTCCACTTCCTTGTTTTTTTTTTTCTTTTTCTAAGTGAACTTGCACATTTCTATTTGTAAATTTATGAAGAATTTTGTTGAAATTTTCTTGGGGATTGCATTGAATCTGTAGATTGCTTTTGGCAAAGGGCCCTTTTTGCTGTATCAGTACTGCCAATGCTTGAACATGAAAAGTCTTTCCATCTTCTGAGATTTTCTTCTTTTAGAGAAATTAAGTTATTTTCATACGGCACTTTCCCTTGCCTTGTTTGACTTACACGGAGGTATTTTTTGTTATTTGTGATTATTGTGAAGAGTGTAATTTCCCTAATTTCTTTTTTGGTCTGTCTATTCATGGAAGGTTACTGATATGTTTGAGTTAATTCTATATCCAGTACTTTGCTGAAGTTCTTTATCAGTGCAACAGTTTTCTGGTGGAAATTAGGAGTCACTTAAGTATACTAACTTATCACCTTCTAATAGTGATATATTAACCTCATCCTTTAATATTTGTATCCCTTTGTCCTCCATTTGTTGTCTAATTGGTCAGGCTAGCACATTGAGTACTATATTGAATAAGTAGAAGAGAATGAATAGCCTTGTCTAGTCCCTACTTTTAGAGGGAGTGCTTAAGTTTCTCTTCATTTAGTTGGACTTTTGGCTACTGGTTTGCTGTACATTACCTTACTGTGGTTGAGTATGTGCTTTGAATTCCTCTCATTGTAAGACTTTGGATATGAAGGGGTGTTTTATTTTGGCAAATGCTTTCACAGTAACTAATGAGATGAAAATGTAATTTTTTCTTTCAGTTTGATTATCTAGTGGATTATGTTGATGGAATTCCATATTGAACTATCCTTGAATTCATGTTATGAAGTCTCCTTGACAGTGATGGATGATCATTTTGATGTGTTTATGGATTTGGTTTCCAATGATTTGATTGACTATTTTTTGTCAATATTCAAAAGTGATATTGGTCTGAAGTTCACTTTCTTTATTGGGTCTTTGTGTGCTTTAGGTATAAGCATAACTGTGGCTTCATCGATGGAATTGGGTAGTGTTCCTCTGTTTGTATTTTGTGGAATATTTTGGACAATAGTGTTATTTGATTCTTGGAAGTGTTGATAGAATTTTCCACTAAAATCATCTGGTCCTGGGGGCTTTCCCCAATTGGGAGACTTTTAATAATGTTTTCTAATTTTTTAGGATTCATGGTACAGTTTAGATATTTTATCTGACCCTGTCTTAACTTTGGTAAAAGCTCCCTGTATAGAAAATTGATCATTTGATCCAGATTTTCTACTTTTCTTGAATATAAATTTCAGTAATATGGTATGATGATGTTTTGAATTTTTGCAGATTCTGTTGTTTTGTTTCCCTCTTATTTCGGATTTTGTTATTTGGATACTTTCTCTGTGCCCTTTTGTTGTTCTAGCTCAGGTTTATGAATCATGTTGATTTACCCTTGGATCCAGCTCCTGGTTGTATTGATTCTTTGTAGAGTTCTATTTGTTTCTCCTAGTTGGTTTCAGACCTGAGTTTGATTATTTCCTGCCTTCTGCTCCTCTTTGGTGTATCTGCTTCTTTTTGTTTTTTAACTTTTATATTTTTTGTCAAGCTGCTAATGTATGCTCTCTCCACTTTCACTTTGGATACTCTCAGAGCTTTGAGTTTTCCTCTTTGCTATACTATCATTGTTTCCCATAAGTTTGAGTTTGTTGTGCCTTACTTTTCCTTAAACTCTAAAATATTTCTTTTTTTTTTTCTTTAGTTCTTCCTCTACTAAGTTGTCACTGAGTAAAATATTGTTCAATGTCTCTGTGTATTTGGGCTTTCTGACATTTTTGTTGTTATTAAAGTCCAGCCTTAGGTCATGGTAGTGTGAGAAAATGCATGGGATTATTTCATTCTTTTGTATCTGTTGATGCCTCTTTTATGACCCACTGTATGATCAGTTTTGGAGAATGGGCCATGAGTTCCTGAGAATAAGGTATATTCTTTTGTTCATGGATAAATATTCTATAGATACTTCTTAAATCCATTTGGTTCAAAATCTGTTAATTTCTCTGTGTCTCTGGTTTCCCATTCCATGATCTGGCCATTGGTGAGTGTGGGTTGTTGAAGTCTCCCACTACTATTTCATTAGCCTGTGCTTTAGTACGATTTCCTTTATAAAGTTAGGTGCCCTTGGATGTACTGTATAGATATTCAGGATAGAGATTCACCCTGGTGGAATTTTTTTCTTTGATGAAAATGACGTATCCATCCTTATCTTTCTTTTGATAACTTTGGTTGAATTAGATACTGGAATGTATGCTCCAGTATGTTTCTACAGACCATTTTCTTGGAAAATTGCTTTCCAGACTTTTATTCTGAGATACTATCTGTCTTTGTCACTGAGCTGTGTTTCCTTTATGCAACAAAATTCTAGTTCTTATTTATGTATGCAATCTGTTAGTCTATGTCTTTTTTATTGGAGAATTGAGCATTGATGCTAAGAGTTATTAAGGAATAGTTATTGTGGTCCTATGTTATTTTTTGGTAGAGGTGGAATTATGTTTGTTTGACTCACTTCTTTTGAGTTTGTTGAAAGAGAATTGCTTTCTTGTTTTTGATAGGGTGTAATTTTCATCCTTGTTTTGGAGTTTCCCATCTATTATCTTTTGTAGGGAAGGATTTGTGAAAATATCCTGAGTAAATTTAGTTTATCATAAAATATCTTGGTTTCTTCAGCTGCGTTGATTGAAAGTTTTGCAGGGTATAGTATCCAGGGCTGGCATTTCTTTTCTCTTAGTGTTTTATTAAATCCACTCTGGATCTGACTTTCATAGTCTCTGGTGAGAAGTTTGGTGTAATACTTATAGATATGCCGATATGTTATCTGACTTTTTTGCTTACTGCCTTTAATATTCTTTCTTTGTTTTGTGCATTTGCTGTTTTGACTCTTATGTGAAGGGAGAAATTTCTTTTTGGTCCAATCTATTTGGCAAAATGTACGATTCTTTTATTATTATAGGCATTTCTCCCTTTAGGTTAGGGAAGTTTTCTCCTATAATTTTTGAAGATATTTACTGGCCCTTTTATAGGGGAATCTTCGCTCTCTTTTATGCTCATTAACCTTTGGTTTGATCTTCTCATTGTGTCCTGGATTTCCTGGTTGTTTTCCATTATAAGCTTTTTGAGCTTTACATTTTCTTTGATGGTTATGTAAATGTTTTCTACAGTATCTTCTGCCCCTGAGATTTTTATCTTTTATCTCTTGTATTCTCTTTCTGATGCTTTTGTGTATGACTTCTGATTTCTTCCCCAGGTTTTCCACCTCCAGGGTTGCCTCTCTTTGTGCTTTCTTTATTGCTTCTATTTCCAATTATTGATTCTAGTTTTTTTTTTTAAATTCCTTCATCTGTTTGACTGCGTTTTCCTGTAATTCTTGAAGGAATTTTGTGTTTCCCCTTTAAGGGCTTCTACTTTTTTACCTGTGTTGTCCTGTATTTCTTGAAGAGTGTTAATTGTTCCCTACTCAATGTCCTCTATCATCATCATGAAAAATGATTTTGAATCTACATCTTGCTTTTTCAGTTTGTTGGGATATCCAATATTTGCTTTCTTTGGATAAGGGGGTTCTGATGATGCCAAGTAGTTTTGGTTTCTGTTGGTTTTGTTCCGGTGCTTGACTCTTGTCATCAGGTTTTCTCTGATGGTCTTGCTGTCTCTGACAGTGGCTTGACCATCTTGTAAAACTTTTTGTCACTGTTCCTATACACTTCTTTTCTCCCACCAAGATGTGGGTACAGAGATATGTAGGACAAGATCAGCAATAGGTGCAGGCAGAAACAGGAAGTGTACTGTCCCAGACTGCTCTTGTCTTCTGTATCCTGAGGCCTCCAGCCTGGTTCCTTGGAGCAGAAGTGTTGGTCTCGCCTGTCTTCTCAGCTGGTTTACTTTTCCTGGCCACTGGCTTTCATCTCTGTACTGGAAGGATCCCCTCCCTTACTCTTCCAAGGTTCATGTATCCATAGTGCTCTAAGCAGCTTCCTCTCAGAACAGGAATGTGAGCAGAGGTAATGGTTGCCCCTAAGTTCTCAGAATTGTACATGATTTTGGGAGTCCAGCTTTCTCCCCCAGTGATTTTGGGTACAGTGAGCTATAGTACTATGTCATCTCTGGGCTCAGCCAGAAACAGGAAGCTGTATCTTCTTGATATTATCATACTAATAAATGGAAATATCAGGATAGGCATTTCCTGTATATGCAATTTATATTGAGGGTGTTGTGATGGGGAGGTGGTTACAAATACATTAAAAAATACACTTGAATAAGCATGCTGTATTAAGATACATCCTACTGGAATCTGTGGAGAAGAATGACAGATTCTGTATTATATAAAATGGATTATGAAATTGAGTGGAAATATTCCTTAATAAACATAATATAATTTTAAATTGAATCTTCTTCATCATTTAAATATATATAAGACATCTTCACTAGGCATCTAGACTTTCATCGATTATGATACATTAAGGATGCAAATAAGAAAAAAAAAACCTCATCTTCCATAAACAGGCATTCTAGATTTTTCTTTGCATCTTAACCAGAACCATGGATAATAATGAGATCTTAGGGGAAATCATTACCTCTGCTCTCTTAATGTAAAGGGAGAGAAAGAAATTAGAGTGTTGTCAAGCATGTGCTCACAGGTAATTACTTATATAATGGGTCCATGGTCTTTATTTTCAGTGAGCTGGGTGTTTGGTATGGGTAATCTCTGTTTGAATTTTGGGATTTATATCTGTGTTCTGTAACTTATTTTACTATATAATTTATCTTTTATAAAGATTTATATTTTATTAAGTGATGTTATTTAATTTATATTTTTTCAGCATTTCTGCTGAGATTAAATCTCTCCAAAGTAAATGAACTAAAGAAACCGATTTTCATATATTACTAATATACCAGATTACTGCAGACGATGTGGCTATTTGATTATAGAGGAGCACTAACTATGCTTCCGTTGGTATAGAATATGAAGATGAAACCAAACACATGTTAAATAATTCAAATAAGGTATTAGCTATAATTGTGAATTTTGTAATTAGATGGATTCACTATCATTATAATTAGAGGTGATATGATGTAGAGAATTACAAAGATCTAATATGTGACTATTTCAATACAAACACCTAATATACAGTGACTAATTTCAGTTTCATTGACATTTTGGTTGGGTCACAAACCTTTAACAGCTGAGGTATTTTGGTAGCCTCTTATGTGCGGTTCTCATGCACACTAAATATATTTATTCTATAGTATGCATGAGAGTTCAGAAAGCACATGGCTAAAGTATTACATCTAGGTATTATAAGCATAGAAAAACTACTGTACTAAAATAATTTTAATTAAATTGCTAATTAATTTTTTATGTAAGTAAGAGTATAATACTAGGATGAGAGAGGCTTCTTTGTATCTTACTATGAAAATAAGTGCTTCATAAAAAGTATACAGGTAGTCAATTTTTTAAGCATTGTTTGACTTTACTTCACTAGAGATTACTTTCCCCTATAGCATAAATAGTATATTCAAATCACCAACAAAAATATGCAGTATAAATGTAAATATGTGAATGTTCAGTAAGTGTTTGTGTCCTCAATGAAATAATACAAGGGAAATCACTATCATCCAAACAGCCAAAACAAAAAGGTTTCCATGATGTGCATCATAAATATAAATTAAAGAGAAATAAGTATGCCAAAACACTGAGCATAAAATGATGTAGAGACATAGTCATCAACATGAGGAAGCTATATAATATTATCAGCAGATGTTGTGCTTGTTGGCTAAGCAGGGTTTTTTAAAACACATATACAAATGTAATGAGTAGTGCATAAAATGGAAGAATGGGTAGCCTTATAGCACTGTGTCTATAATGTACAAAATTAATTCGACATAATCACTTTCCACTAAAATAATGCAGTTCCTATTTCTGAAGTCATAGAAATGCTCTCAGATAGTATTAGGAAATATTAAATTTGTGGATTGCATAAAGGTTCCCTGGCTAAGGGTGGTTGTTTGCCAAGCTGAGCTTGAACTGCTGAGATCAATCCCTGTGACCCACATGGCAGAAGCTAATAAGTCACTTCTGAAAATTGTCCTCTCAACTAACTAGAATACTGTAGCATTTGAGCACACAAGTAATGAATGAACATTATAAGGGGAGAAGAAAAGTAAATGAGTAATTACTATCACTGTGGGGAAAGGAGAAGGGAGATGTGGGAGCAGTCACAGAGAGCATGGCAAATCTCGTTATTTCAGCTGCCTCAATACATGAGACCTCTTGCAGAAATATATTCACAATATACAATTTTCTTATGCTTGTTATTCTGTATAATTTTTTTATTTTAATCATTCCAGAAAAACTTAAAAATGAAATGGTAAGGATATCATGTTATTCTAGAAGTTATGATCTCTGCAAATTTCATAAATACCAAAAACTAGAATCTATACTCTTACACATTGAAAACTTATAACTCTATAGAATAGCTCATACATGAGAAACAGTGATGAGCAATACCCAGGCTCCATGCAGGTGGAAGACCCATGGATCTACAGAAGACTAAAAGGAGGAAAAGTCAAAATAAGAAGAGAAAAGTATGCAGGCATAACAATGAAGGAATTGTAGAATGAGAACAATATAATACTCAACCAAACAAATGTCAGGCATGATAAATAAAAAGAAATCTGAACCCAGGTGATCAAACTGAACCCGGCAAACAGCAGAAACACAGCTCCTAGAAACAACAAGAAAAGAAACAGAAAATTCCCACGAAAGAGGGATAGCAATTGAAATAAATGCCAGAATAGTCTACAAAAACATCCTCCAAAAATAAAAGAATGTAGCTATCTGGTGAAAACTCCATGAATTTTGGAAACTATCTTTCAGGAATGTGTTTAAGGAATATGTATGGCTTCACATTGGAGAAGGATGTTGACACTATTGTAATCCACACTCAGTCTTAGCCACAGCTCAGGAACAGCTCCTTATGTCACCTGAAAGAGGAATGATAAATTGTGTGAAAGAACCAGTGAAGGTCTGACCCAAAGGTTCTAAGTCTGTATCCCCTAAAATTCCAAGGAGGTAATCTGTAAATCCCAGGAACACTATAATGCTATAAAAAATCCATTTAAATTGAAAATATACAACATGTAAGGCCTGATATATTGAAAGTTCCTATGGTTTTTCTGTTTTAGAAAGTCAGAGATAAAGTTTAGACTTTAGGAGATTTATATTTGAACATAAAATGAATTCTAAAGATTAATCACAATTTGGTTATTTGAAAATCATTCAATAGTTAAGTACCTGAAATTTGAATGAAAAAATTCAGTTGTGAAGATCAAAGCTATAACCTACTGTGTGCCAGGGAGGCCCTGATCTATATTTCAAGCTCTTAGGATTTTGAGAAAGTTCTCATGTTTTTCATGTTAGCCTTGTACTAGCTGCTCTGAAGTTCTCACATGTGAAGCTCTGGCCTCCTACTGGTCAGCCCTTTCTCAGTTTTTATGGTATAATTAAAGGCATGAGTCATTACTACTAAATGAAAGCAAAGCAAAGAAATGCAAAGAAAACAATTCCACCTTTGAAAGTATATGTTTTTAGCAGTGTGCGTGTCTTCATGTATGAATGTGTGAGCACCTCTCTGTTTATTTGCATATATGTCTGCACATGTATATGTCACACTTCACAGGTGGATAACTAGAGTCCAACTTTTCAGCATCGAGTCATGGACCCAATGATGTCGTGAATCTTGCAGAGCAGTTAATCTTATCTTAAATCCATTTTGAACTCCCTTCCAACATTTCTTTTAAAAGCAAATTAATTTACCACGAAAGAAATGATGTGAAGTTTAAATGTATCAGTATATTTTTCCAGGATGTCTACATAGTTAATATTAAAATAAGATAATAATTTGAGACACTAATTTCACTTTTTTTCATGTCCCTACATGAAAAATCTGGCAATGTTTTCTATAAATCAGTCCTACACATGAGAAAGATGGTGATGCATATTTGTTCAGAGGAGATACTCAAGCTTAGTTTCCCTTACACTGTAAGGTAAGTTCTTGTCCCAACTTTATATTTATAACAGATTTAATTTCTAATCTACATAGAGACAATAATTTTACCTATACGCTATTTTATTCCTCATGAAAATGTAGAATATTCAGGGTTATATATCAGAAGGTAAGTTATTTTATTTCCTTGGAGTTAAAGAATAAAACATTCTTATTCTGATTCCACATAATCAGAAATTAAAACATGTCATTAAATATTGAGAAATAAATAAAAATTAATATGTGATATAAAAAATAGTGGTGATCATTTCAGGACATATCTGAGCTAAGTGCATGGTTAGAAATAGTTATGTCCCATTTTTCATTATGTATATTTTTACGTTTGTTGTTATTTTTAGTTACCAAATGGTAACATCCCCTGCTCTTCTGTTTCTTTGCTATATAGGTTATATTTTAAAATGCTGAAATGTTCAAGATGACTTCAGTAAATATGTGACCTATAATAAATTTTGATTTGAAGAATAGAACAGAAAGTTTGATAGTGAAAAACTCAAGGAGAGGGGTTGGGGATTATTTTGTATTTCGAAATGCAACATTGGGAATTGCTGCAGAACTGGACTATTGTGAACCCTCTGTCCAGGTGCAATGCACGAGGGGACACTGAGGCAACACAATAACAGTGCAATTCATGTCTGTATCAGTTAGATGGAAGAGAAATTCTTTGTACGTATGATCAAAATAATAAAAGACTCATTGGGTTCCTTAACCCAATAGATGTTTTAGGGATAGATTTGGGAGTTTCTGACGTGATAGTAGACATAAAAGAATTTCTGAGACCTAGACTGAAACATACCTTATAAATCTAAAATCTTGTCACGAATCTAATGACAGAATAAAGAAAGTCATGAAATGTAGTTACAGTGCTGTCCATTTGTATACAAATAAGTTCCACACTCGGAAATGCATTGGAAAAGCCGAGGTGACATGCTAGATTATGAATGGTTTACTGTAGCAGAATGTGATTGCTTGTCAACCCAAGTCAAAGTGACACTCTTTGGAAATGGCTCACTGCACAACACATGACAGAGGAGGTGCTATGCCTAAACATCATAGGGCAACTGCCTTCCTGAAATGCAGAAAAATAAGTGAGAGGGGTTCCCATTGCACAGGACATACTCTGGACAGAGACAGCAGAACAGTATGTCACAGATCAAAAAAATTACCTCCAATTATCAGTTTCCCTAGTCTATGTCACAGATGAGAAAATGCCCTCAATTATCAGTGTACATAGTCTATATCACAGATCAGAAAATGTCCTCAAATTATCAGTGTACATAGTCTATGTCACAGATCAGAAAATGTCCTTCAATTATCAATGTACCTAGTCTATGTCACAAATGAGATAATATCCACAATTATCAGTGTACCTCGTCTATGTCACAGATGAGAAAATGTCCTCAATTAACAGTGCACCTAGTCTAATCAAGCCCACATTTGAAGACTCATAGAAACACGGTAACTATGTCTGAATGCGTAATGGAACACATGCAAACAAACCTCATCATAGGCTAGGCCTGCATCTCAGTGAGTCTCCTTTTTTGGAAAATGAAAGCTTCTCAAAATCCATCCATAAATATTTTCTTTGTAAGAAGAGAGTAAGGATGCAAATCATCATTGTTCAGTTTGGGGAAAGATTCTAGATAGTCTCCAACTTTTTAGCTTTAAAATTTCTAGAAGTACATTAAGACTATTGTAGGTGTGATCCATTTCTCCATCTTCAATATATACTTGAGATGAATTATTTCCAAAACTTTGGTATGTTGATTCATTAAAATGTCTCATTCAATACCCAATCTCCATTCCATTGTACTGCCAATGTAATTTCAAAAACCAGCTGACAACTGACAAAGTCAATTCTCTCCATTTTTTTTCAGTACCCATCACTTACCATTATCCTCTCCCTGTATCCATTTGGCTCAGTGCTGAAGTTAGACCCTCTATATTAATGTCAAGCTCTCTCATAATATCTCTTAATAGACAACAAATTTATTTTAATTTAAACAAGGACAAGTCAAACCCTTTTGTTTTAACACACTTGCAGACACATTCATCAGAAAGAAAACACCCCATAACCTGATCCCACTGAAATACACTAACCCTCGAGTGCAGAATGAATGATATGCATAATTCTGTTAGAAATTTTTTTTCCTTTTTTTCTTTATTAACTTGAGTATTTCTCATTTACATTTCAATTGTTATACTCTTTCCCGGTTTGCCAGCCTATATAACTCTAGCCCCTACCCCTCCCCTTCGATATGGGTGTTTCCCTCACCATCCTCACCCATTATCGCCCCCCTACCAACAATCATGTTCACTGGGGTTCAGTCTTGCCAGGTTCAAGGTCTTCCCATTCCACTGGTGATCTTACTATGATCTTCATTGCTACCTATGAGGTCAGAGTCCAGGGTCAGTCCATGTATAGTCTTTAGGTAGTGGCTTAGTCCCTGGAAGCACTAGTTGCTTGGCATTGTTGTTCATACGGGGTCTCGAGCCCCTTCAAGCTCTTCCAGTTCTTTCTCTGATTCCTTCAACGGGGGTCCTATTCTCAGTTCAGTGGTTTGCTGATGGCATTCGCCTCTGTATTTGCTGTATTCTGACTGTGTCTCTCAGGAAAGATCTACATCTGGTCCTGTCGGCTTGCACTTAATTGCTTCATCCATCATATCTAATTTGGTTGCTATATATGTATGGGCCACATATAGGGCAGACTCTGAATGGGTGCTCCTTTCCCTGTTTTAATCTTTGCTTCTCTATTCCCTGTCAAGTGTATTCTTGTTCCCCCTTTTAAAGAAGGAGTGAAGCATTCACATTTTGATCTTCTGTCTTGAGTTTCATGTGTTCTATGCATCTAGGGTAATTCAAGCATTTGGGCTAATAGCCACTTATTAATGAATGCATACCATGTGTGTTTTTCTGTAGTTGTGCTACCTCACTCAGGATGATATTTTCCAGTAACAAACATTTGTCTATGAATTTCATAGAGGCATTGTTTTTGATAGCTGAGTAATATTCCATTGTGTAGATGTACCATATTTTCTGTATCCATTCCTCTTTGGAAAGACATCTGGGTTATTTCCAGCTACAGGCTATTATAAATAAGGCTACTATGAACATAGTGGAGCACGTGTCTTTTTTATATGTTGGAGCACTTGTGTGTATATGCCCAAGAGAGGCATAACTGGATCCTCAGGTATTTCAAAGTCCAATTTTCTGAGGAACATCCAGACTGATTTCCAGAATAGTTTTACCAGTCTGCAATCCCACCAACAATGGAGGAGTGTTTCTCTGTCTCCACGTCCTCGCCAGCATCTGCTGTCACCTGAGTTTTTGATCTTAGCCATTCTCACTGGTGTGAGGTGAAATCTCAGGGTTGTTTTAACTTGCATTTCCCTTATGACTAAAGATGTTGAACATTTCTTTAGGTGTTTCTCTGCCATTTGGTATTCCTCATCTTTGAATTCTATGTTTAGTTCAGAACCCCATTTTTTAATAGGGTTATTTGTCTCCCTGCGATCTAACTTCTTGTGTTCTTTGTAAATTTTGGAAATAAGCCCACTATGTGTTGTAGGATTGTAAAGATCATTTCCCAATCTGATAGTTGCCGTTTTCTCCTAACCACAGTGTCCTTTGCCTTACAGAAGCTTTGCAGTTTTATGAGATCCCATTTGTCGAATCTTGATCGTAGAGCATAACTAGTTGTTGTTTTGTTCAGGAAATTTTTTCCAATGCCCATGTGATGGAGATGCTCCCCTAGTTTTTCTTCTATTAGTTTGAGTGTATCTGGTTTGATGTGGAGGTCCTTGATCCACTTGGACGTAAGATTTGTACAGGGTGATAAGCAGGGATCAATTTGCATTCTTCTACATGTTGACCTCGAGTTGAACCAGAACCATTTGCTGAAAATGCTATCTTTTTTCCATTGAATGGTTTTGGCTCCTTTGTCAAAAATCAGGTGCCCATAAGTGTGTGGTTTCATTTTTGGGTCTGCAATTCTGTTCCATTTGTCTATCTGTCTGTTTCTGTACCAATACCATGCAAGTTTTATCACTATTGCTCTGTAATACTGCTTGAGTTCAGGGATAGTGATTCCCCCTGAAGTCCTTTCATTGTTGAGAATACTTTTAGCTCTCCTGGGTTTTTTGTTATTCCAGATGAATTTGCAAATTTATCTGTCTAACTTTTTGAAGAATTGGATTGTTATTTTGATGGGAATTGCATTGAATCTGTAGATCATTTTTGTTAAATGGCCATTCTTACTATATAAATCCTTCCAATCCATGAGCATGGGGGAACTTTCCGTTTTTTTAAGTCTTCTTCAAATTCTTTCTCCAGAGTCTTGATGTTCTTATTGTACAGATCTTTTACTTGTTTGGTTAAAGTCATAACGTGGTACTTTATATTGTTTGGGTCTATTATGAGGGGTGTCATTTCCCAAATTTCTTTCTTGGCTTCTTTCTCTTTTGTGTCGAGGAAGGCTACTGATTTATTTGAGTTAATATTATACCCAGCCAATATGCTGACGTAGTTGTCTGGTGGAAATTTTGGGATCACTTAAATATACTATCATATCATCTGCAAATAGTGATATTTTGACTTCTTCTTTACCAATCTGTATTTCCTTGATTTCCTTTTGTTGTGTGATTGCTCTGGCTAGAACTTCAAGAAGTATATTGAGTAAGTAGGGAGAGAGTGGGCAGCCTTTTTTAGTCCCTGATTTTAGTGGGATTGCTGCAAGTTTCTCTCCATATAGTCTAATGTTAGCCACTGGTTTGCTATATATGGCTTTCACTATGTTTAGGTATGGACCTTGAATTCCTATTGTTTCCAGGACTTATATCAGGAAGGGGTGTTGAATATTGTCAAATGTTTTCTCACCATTTAATGAAATGATCATGTTGATTTGTTCTTTCAGTTTGTTTATATAATGGATCACGTTGATGGTTCTCCGTATATTAAACCATCCCTGCATGCCTTGGATGAAGCCTACTTGATATTGGTGGATGATTGTTTTGATGTGCTCTTGGATTCAGTTTGCCAGAATTTTATTGAGATTTTTTTGATTCTATATTCATAAGGGAAATTGGTCTGAAGTTCTCTTTCTTTCTTGGGTCTTGTGTGGTTTAAGTATGAGAGTAATTGTGGCTTCATAGAAGGAATTTGGTAGTGCTCCATCTGTTTCAATTTGGTAGAATAGTTTGGATAATATTGGTATGAGGTCTTCTATGAAGGTCTGATAGAATTCTGCACTTAAACCTGTCTGGACCTGGGCTCTTTTTGGTTGGGAGACCTTTAATGCCTGCTTCCATTGCCTTAGGAGTTATGGTTTTGTTTATCTGGTTTATCTGTTCCTGATTTAACTTCGGTGCCTGGTATCTGTCTAGGAAATTGAACATTTTTAATCTGTAAGTGGGCCCACACCCATACACACACACACACACACACACACACACACAGACACACACACACACACAAGCTCAAGGCAACTTTGAGGCTTCAGGGAGGACGCTCTCAGTCTCAGAAGGGTTTCCATTAGAAGGAGGAGATGGTTGAAGCAGTTCTCCCAGTTCCGGGTGAGAGTCTAACTCTAGACCTGGGTAATTAGATCAACAGTTAGATCTAACTGCAGACACACAATAGGATGCAGTTCAGGCTGATTAGCCACACAAAGCCATTAGGTGGATCAATGGAAAGTCAGCATTTCTCTTCCTGAGCAGAACAATCCACACTGGAGCTGCACGTGGTTGGCTGCAGGCTCGTGTCTCTACAGGTGCTCTCTGAGCCACCTGCAGGTATAGGATGGTGTACAGTCTTTGTCCCAATCTTACAGTAAAGAGGTGCTCATCCTGTCTCCGGGCTAGAAGGAACTGAAGTTCAGAGATGTCTTTGTCCAGGTCCACACAGCAAAGGGCAGGGCAGAGAGAGATTCACTCTCGGTATGTCTGACGCTTTAAGACATCCTCAGACACACTGCTGCAAATCTCCACCCCCACCCATTGATCCCAAAGCAAGAGTGACCATCAAGATATCTGAGACTTGACTTCCACTGTGCACGGAGAAAAACTTCTGTCCGAGTTGAGGTCTCTTCTAGGGTGCACAAGGAAAACCTTCCTCCAGTCCCTCCCACTAGATCTGGGGTGGCGGGAGAGGGAGCAGGCAGGCTCCACCCATCTTGACAGCTGCAAGGCTGTTTCAGGCTCTGTCCCCACCTTCCGGGTTTAGGGTGGGTTTGGGGTGGGGTTTTGGATAGCCCTGCCTGGACTATCCGAGATTGAAGAACACTCGGAGAGGCTCCAGGCCACGTGCGCCCTCTAGCGCCAGTCAGAGGGACGACATCTCCGTGAGATCTCACCTGGGAGACCTGCATCCACTTCTGACCTGGGCACAGATGTATCCCTCCAATTTCAGAGGGAAACCAGCCCTTTGTAGGTCAGTGAGTGCCTAATAGGGCTACATGAAGAGCGTTTAGCTGCACAAAGTCTTGGATTTGGTCTTCAGCGCTACTTAAAGAATAAAACAGGGCATTTCGACCAACCCCTTTCTTTTTACATCAAAAACGGATACATGGAGCCTAATTGCAGTTTCTACTTATGTATTTTATCTATCCTCTTCTTTCTTTATTTCCTTCTTTCCTTCCTCCTTTCTTTCCTTCTTTCTTTCTTACTTTTTTCTTCTTTTCTTTCTTTGAGTATGTGAGAGAGATATGTATGTGTACTCATGTGATGTCGTTCAGCCTGTGCTATTTAACAGATAAAGATCCGCTGAACTTTAAAATATTCGTTTGAATAATTTAATTTTATATAGATAGTATTGTGATCTGGTGTGGAATTTAAATATTTCGCCACCAAGGAACTGAATTTAGGATGTTGTGTAACCTTTTAAAAACCATTCTCTGTTTTTAAATTTTGGTGTGTTTGTGTGTGTGTGTGTGTGTGTGTGTGTGTGTGTGTGTGTGTGTGTGTGTGTTCCTGTGTTTCACAGTGTCCAGGATCCCATCTACAAAATCTGCACAAATGAATCCCAGAATAGACGGGTGGAGACTCTCGAAGCTCCTCTCCCCCAACTGAGGAACTACTGGCAACTGATGACTACAGGGCAGAGGGCCCGTTTTCTTCATGGATTTGGCCCCTGACGGCTGCCCATGCTCCCCTGGATGTTTGTACCCACACCCACACATCTAGTCAGAACGAAATGGACTCAGCAGTTTCTATTACAATGCAGATGCAATTAGGAGGGATGAAAGGGGAGGGACGTGAAGGGAGGGGACGGGGATGGATTTGCTCAAACACATTATGTGTATGTACCAAGTTCTTAAGAAAAAAATTAAACCAAAGTAAATAAATAAATAAATAAATAAATAAATAAATGAGTAAGTAACTAAATCTGCTCATGTGTGCACATGTGCATGCGTTTATGTGTGTGTGTGTGTGTGAGGGGTGCAGCACCCTGCTACAAGAGGATACCATGCAGTATCTTTCTCTATGTCTCTCTGCCATTTTCTTTTGATGCACTGTGGTGGTTTGAACATGCTTGGCCCATGGGAAGTGCCACTAGTAGGAGGTGTGGCCTTGTTGGAGAAAGTGTGTCACTGTGTAGGCCGGCTCTGAGGGCTCCTAGTGTTCAAGCTCTGCCCAGTGAGGAAGATGGATGCTCTTCCTGGCTGCTTGTGGCTGCAAGTCTCTCTCTGGGATGCCTTCGGATTTAGATATAGAACACACTCCAGTACCATGTCTATCTGGACTCTGCCATGCTTCCCACCATGATAATAATGGACTGAACCTCTGAAACTGTAAGCCAGCCCCAATTAATTAAATGTTTCCTTTATTAAGAGTTGCCTTGGTCATGGTGTCTCCTCACAGCAATGGAGCCCTAACTAAGACAGGAGGTGTCTTTGCCTTATCCCAAACTCTCATATTTTCATCAGGGCTGGAAGCCAGCAGACCTTAGTGATTCTGTTCCCCCTTCCTGTCCCCGGGGTTACAGGTTTCCCCTGCCTGTTTCATGTGACTGGGATCTGATTTCAGGTCTGCTTAGGCAGCAAGCAGTTTCACCCTCCAATCCTCCTAAGACCCATCGTGTGGTTTTTAAGGCTTACCAGAAGATTACGTTCAACATGCAAAAACAAATTAGAGATGGCAAGTGCATCTTGACTTCACCTTGTTTCGGTATATTTGAGTTGTGTCAGTGTCTTGATTTCACCTTGTTTCGGTATATTTGAGTTGTTTCAGTGTATTTGAATGATAGCTGAGGATTGAGGGACTTAGCCCGAGATGGAAAGTAGAAAGTGAGGATAAAAAGATCTATCGGATCCCTGCCACTTGCCCTTGCATTCAACATTTCATATTTACAAACAACAACAACCACCACCAACGACAATAGTCAACAACAAGGCATGCATACAACAGATTGGCAGAGAAGACACTAAAGGGCATTACATACTTTTAACCTCACTTTCTCCCCTAAAGCCTCATCTATTGAGCCAATGGATTTTGTTGTCAAACCCTGATGATTAATCCCTAGATAGGAGCCCCCTAACACCAAGATGCATGACACCGTGGTCGATGGGATAGTCAGAGCTTGTGATTTTCTTTCCTTGTAAAACCAACCCAGTAGGGAACTAATAACGACAGCTCACATATGTAAATAAAAGAGCCTTTCACACTGACGATTGGAATTGTCACTATATATCCCATTTCTTTGCATTTTACATTCATTAGTGTGTTGTTTTCAGCGCCATGCTTGCCACATAGAAAACTGTGCATTTTCTAAACTATGTATCTTTTGGGGCAGCACTCTGTAAGCTAAAGACTAAATCAATCCATGTCAAAGGGTTCCTCCCTGTCCTGTTTACAGAACTGAAATTAAACTGTTTTCTCAAAACATTTCGCACTTGCCTGGCTCATTGTCATTAGGGCTTGAGTGTGAAATTTCCCCAGGGTCTCAGCTGTGGGAACACTTTGTCTCAAGCTGATGGCACTGTCTAGGAAGGTTGTGGAACCTTTCAGACTGTGCCCTACCAGAAGTAGGTCACTGGGGCAAGAAGGAGAGAGGTGGCTGGTTCAGACCGAACTCTTGGCTGCCTGATACACCCAAATATAAACAGGACTCATGCTGGCTCTCAGTGCCACAGATCAATACACTGTTGCCCTGTGGTCATTGCCCCAACAGTCTAAACCCAATGACTGTGACTGTGTGCTCTAAACAAACCTCTATTCCTTTATATTGCTTGTGTCATGAATTTTAACACCTTCACATAAAAATAATGTAAGTGTACATCTGCATGTGTGTGTGTGTGAGTGTGTGTGTGAGAGAGAGAGAGACAGAGAGACAGAGAGTGAGACAGAGAGACAGAGAGAAAGAGACAGAGAGACAGAGAGACAGAGAGACTAGAAATAGAAAGAGACCGAAGGAGGGAGAAAGTGCACTATATTAAGTACATATAATTTGCTCCTTGAAACATATAGAAGTCAATTGGTTTGATGTATGTTCAATATTTGAATTCTTTAGAGACATACAGCCTTATATTGCAATTATCTAAATTATCTAAATTATCTATTAAATAATAAATTGTCTTGTCCTTGAGAATTTCATACATGTATACAATGAAACATGGCCATAACCACTTCCATTTCACCCTCTGCTCTCCCCAAATTCAGAGACAATAACTATCCCTCAAAATTCATATACTCTTTCCCAACCTATAACCACTAAGCCCAATTAGCATTGGTTATGTACTTATGGGTGTGTGACCATCTACAGGCATGTGGGAATTCTACCAGTGACCAAACCCTCAGAGAAGAATGATTATTTTACCCCAGCAGCCCTCAACACCCGAAAACCTCCTCAGTAAGGGATTCTGTCTAGCTGGTGGTCCTTTATAGACCTCTGCAGGTGACCACAGCTGCTGTGAGCTCACGATTGCAGCAGCCACGTCCTGTCCTGAAGGCAGCAAACCACAGCACTTCTTCCCACACTCTGGGTCTTACACTCTTCCCACCTCCTTGTCCAAGATGCTTCCAGAGTCCCAGGAGTTTAAAGAGACTGAGTGCTCATCCATAAAGGGGCATCTTTATTGCTTCCCACGCTAAACTGCTCTCTTAAGAAACTTTATTTTAGGGCTGGAGAGATGGCTCAGTGGTTAAGAGCAATGACTGCTCTTCCAAAGGGCCTGAGTTCAATTCCTGGCAACCACATGGTGGCTCACAGCCATCTGTAATGGGATCTGATGTCCTCTTTTGGTGTGTCTGAAGACAGTGACAGTGTTCTCACATACATGGAATAAATAAATAAATATTTTTAAAAAAAGAATCTTTATTTAAATTTTTACTGGAACCAGAAACTTTTTCTTTTTATAAACCTGTATAACATTTACACATACACACACAGACACAAACACACAAACACACAAACACACACAAACACTCACACACAAACACTCACACACAAACACACACACAAACACATACAAAAACACACACACAAAAACACACACAAACAGAGAGGGAGAGGGAGAGGGAGAGGGAGAGGGAGAGAGAGAGAGAGAGAGAGAGAGAGAGAGAGAGAGAGAGAGAGAGATAGATATCTAAAGGACTAAAATATACTCCTAAGTCAAAGATAAAGCCCAGACACTTGTCAACAGGATGGTGCAGAGTTAAGGGTGGAATGACCGTGGAGCCTCCAGAAGGCAGGAACCAGAGACAGAGGCTCTACCAGGGAGGGCATCTCCTGTTTTTGAAGCCTTCATGACCAGGATTGGTGAACTGCAGACCAGCCATATGGGTGTCAGCCTGCAAAGTGCACTTTGTATGGAGACTGACGTGGGCTCCCCAGGCTGCCTTGGTGCCCTCTCACTTCTATGATTCCTAGGAGAGTAGGAAATGTTTCACCAGTTTCAGTGGTATTATACAACCTGCAGTCATGGGTCACTTTCTCTGCTGTTAGCTGTCTGTGGAGTTTGGCTCCAAAATTCTTCAATAGCCTTGAAAGGGATTCTGTTTAACTCATTCTAGGTTGATCTGTCTTTGTTTTCCATAAAGGTTCCATGAGATAGACAGCGATCTGCTCCCAGGAGTGAACCAATGTCTTGAGCTTCTGAAACTTACGAATGGAGTCCTTGGCTGAGGTTTGTTTGAATGTCAACCTCCTCCCAACACATATCTGTGCCTGGAAACTAATCCTTTATGTAGGTCTATTCTTCTGGTGTGTGTTTCTGTGTATGTGTGTGTGTGTGTGTGTGTGTGTGTGTACATGATGGAATTGCAGAGAAGGCTGTCGAATCTGCCATTTATTTTTTTACTGTGTGTGGGTTTTCCTATTAAAATTGTTTTTAAGTTTCGTAAGAGTTTCCCCACAAGCTTCATTTTTAGGGAGAGGAACTTCCATATGCGTCTTCCTCTGGTCTCAAGAGATGAGAATGAGTCATTATCATGGAGGGCTGAATGAGAGCTGCTGGTTGGTTCCCAGGGATGCTGTGGGCCCTAACTTTGTAAGCTCGGCCCTGTGTGCCAGCCAGAGCCTCTGTGTTCTTTGAGCCCCTCCTTTGGAGGTGAAGTATGCATTATTTGTACTGTTTGCCTAGCACTGAGCCTCTTTTGAAATTGTTTTCCGTGCTGCCATAGACACAGTGCATTGTGAAGTCCTTCCACATGGAAAATTGCTGGCCACATTGAACAGGGAGAAGGGAGATTCACAGTAAAATACAAATGAAGAAAGCAGGAGTGACAGCTATGTATGCAATACCCCGACATATAAGGGGGTGCGGAAACATGCAGGTGGCTACAGAACTTGCAAAATTTGGTTGGCACTCATTCCTCCACAAAGCTCACATAATTTAGCACCAAATATTCCAGTCCTTTGATGGTTATCTTTCTGTAAATCCTCATTTGGGCTGTGTGTGTCTTCCTGTATATCTCTGCATGTGTGTGTCTGTGTGTGTGTCTCTGTGTCTGTCTCTCTTTCTGTGTCTGTCTCTGTCTCCCTCTCTCCCTCTCCCCTCCCCTTACCTCACCCCTCCCCTTACTCTCTCTCTCTCTCTCTCTCTCTCTCTCTCTCTCTCTCTCTCTCTCTCTCTCTCGACATTCAGGGATTGTCCTCAGGGACAAGTGGCAATTTTGCTACCAGTCTTTGGCAATTTTCCTGTGATAAACTCTGAAAACGAAGATGGTCTTCCAAGACATTCCCTGTTGCTGGCATTTCCAGTACAAGTCTTTTGAATTATCCTTTCTTGGTTTTACAGATTTCCTTTAGTTCGTTTTACCAGACCCCACCTATATGCTTTTCTTAGTTTGCTGTCATATAGTGGGAACCTCCGAAGTTCCAAACTCACTTCTTGCCACGTTCTTCTGCCTGAGAAAATACATAATCTGGAAGCTTGTGCTAAAACTGGACACTTAAAAGTTACTAGTTATTAGAAATTGTGTTTAAATTTAAAAACCATATCCTCATTTGTGTGGGCTCACCTGACACGTGTAGGCAGTGCTTACTGATTGATCATGGCGCACTACACTTCCGACCTCACACAGACCCTGACGAGGATTACTTCTGGTGCTCTGTGACTTATTTCTTCTCCTTCCAATTAATGTGCAGACTTGAGCCATTTCCGGTGTCAGCACTGAAATGACGTAGTTCCGGTTTCTCACAGGCTTCCCGACATCTAGGTTGAGTCCTTGACATGGGACATCCGGGACACGGCACAGCATTCCGTCGGGCTGAGCAAGAGGGATCTCTGGTTTGGATTGTTTTCTCTGCCCAGAGCACATGGATTAAATTCGCAGACCCATGAGTCTATAGTGGCTTCTGTGAACTCTGTGTGTTATTATCTTTTCAAATCCTCTTAGTTCTTGGCCGAGTCGCTGACAGCTGCCTCGCTCTGTGAACTGGCTGCCGTCGTTCTATTACAGCGATTTGATCGATGTGTCGCCTTCATTTGTTAGCTCTCCCAGCTTCATTTTCTGAGAAAGGCTTCTTCCCTCTGTGCGCATGGCCTCAGGTGTTGGACGCTATCTCTTAGGAGTTCTCAGGCCCTTCCTCTGAGGCCCTGCATCCCTGCAGACAAGGAGCTAAAGTCTTTGAAACAAAATTCAGTAACTCCACGGTGGCTTTTTCATGCCTTTTGAGAAATCCAAGGACATGTCTTTCCATTGACTGCTGTTCACACACATTAAACTCTTTTTTTTTTTTTTTTGGTTCTTTTTTTCGGAGCTGGGCACCGAACCCAGGACCTTGCGCTTCCTAGACAAGCGCTCTAACCACTGAGCTAAATCCCCAGCCCCACATGTTAAACTCTTAAGTCAAGAAATCCAACCTGCGTTTTCATCCTAATATCAACAAACACATGAGTTACCAGTAGATTTATTGAAAGAATCAAGTATGAGTTTGGACACTCCTTGTTGTCTCTCTCTCTCTCTGGAACACAATTTTTCCACTTTGAAAGCTAAAATTTCTAATTTTATTCAAGTCCATTAAAAATCCACATTGTTCTTAATTTTTTGATGGGAATGACTTTAGTTATCTACAGACTGACGTGCTCCACCCCCCTCTTTCCATGACTAAAAGGAAGGCTCTTTTAAAAACAGTCTGCCTAATTAAAACCTAGTTCTTTCTCTTGTCAAATATTATTTCTTGACTTCAGGAATTTTTTTTGTTAATACCAATAATGCACCAACTGTTCTCTAGATGTCTCCCCAGGCCCCATATTGCTTTATTCTTTTGTAAACATGGGGTGAGCCCCCTCTACGCTCATTATCAAATGCTTCTGATTCGATTTTTGGACAAAAGCAACATACCGTCTGTCTTTTTCTAGTGGTGATCCTTTTCAGGGAAAGAGAAATACCAAAGCCTGCCTGAGAATAAGGATTTTTCAAAAGTCTCATCTCATTGTGGATTCCAATTTCCAAAGTTGACATTCATTAAGGGGAACGGATATGAACTTCCCATCACGGTTTGGATGTGTATTATTATTTCTTGTTATATTTATTTTCCTTTGTGACTTGAGGTGTAAGCTCCCCACAGAGAAAAAAAGGTATCAAACCAAGTTCCCATCTTCCCCTCTCTGTAAGCTGAGATTTCTAAGGTTGAAGAGGAGAATAAAGCAAAATGAAGCGAGTCTGCAGATGTCCTCCACGTACTTCCTAGAACAAGAAACACAGAGAGACATGTTCCATGAACACGTGTATCAGATGGACCAATGAAACTGCAGGGGCCCTGGCTAGATCTAAAATCCCTGTAATGGTGTGTGTGTGTGTGTGTGTGTGTGTGTGTGTGTGTGTGTGTGTAAATCTAGGTGTATATGTCTATGTATATATGTATGTCTGTCTTAGGGTTCTACTGCTATGAAAAGAAACCATGACCAATGCAAGTCTTACAAGGACATTTAGTTGGGGCTGGATTATAGGTTCATAGGTTCAGTCTATTATCATCAAGGCAGGAGCATTGCAGCATCTAGGCAGGCATGTGCTTGAGGAGCTGAGCCTTCTACATCTTCCTCTGAAGGCTGCTAGAAGACTGGATTCCAGGCAGCTAGGGTGAGGGTCTTAAAGCCCATGCCCACAGTGACATACCTACTCCAACAAGGCCACACCCACTCCAACAAGGCCAACCACCCTAGCAGTGCCACTCCTATTTGTCACTCTTTGTCTTTAAACTTGAAACTTATTCATAAAACTGTTCAACGGACAACAGGTAACTTTAATGAAATAAATACAGAAGTATTATAAAAATACACAGGAAGATGTTGCCTTAGTTACTGTTCTATTGCTGTGAAGAGACACCGTGACCAAACCAATTTATGACAGGAAACATTTAATTGCCGTCTTACAGTTTCAGAGGGTGAGTCCGTGGACCATCGTGGTAGACACCATGACTGCAGGCTGGCAGGCAGGCAGGCCTGGCTGAGTAGTTCCTGAGAGCTCACATCCTGCTCCCAAGATGAGAGAGAGAGAGAGAGAGGGAGAGGGAGAGGGAGAGGGAGAGAGAGAGAGAGAGAGAGAGAGAGAGAGAGAGGGAGAGGGAGAGGGAGAGGGAGAGGGAGAGGGAGAGGAAAGGAGGGAGAGGGAGAGAGAGGGACAGGGACAGGGAGAGGGAGAGACAGAGAGAGAGAGAGAGAGAGAGAGAGGGAGAGGGAGGGAGAGGGAGAGGGAGAGGGAGGGAGGGAGGGAGGGAGGGAAAGAGAAGCCTGGTGGGCTTTTGAAATCTCAAGGCCCCCACCTCCCATTGACACATCTCTTTTAACAAAAACACAACTCCCAATCCTTTCTAAACATTCCACCAACTGGAAACCAAACACATTCAAGTATTTGAACCTCTGAGGGTCACACTTATTCAAAATCCTAAAGTATGTTTTTTTTTCTTCTTTTAAAAGAAATCAAGTAATGAGTGTCCATCCCATTTGGTAGTATATTTTATCTTGACATTTCATTTCTCAGAGGTTAGGGTTATTTGCATAACAAGTATCCAATCAAGCCATAACTCTCACATAAGCCAAAGGCATCATACCACCCCCCTTTCTACTTGATTATCCACATAGGGGTTATGGAAACATATCTGTTCATCCTGATTTAGTTCAAAGCATGGGGAGCTATTGATGTGCAATTAATTGCTATTCATAAAGGGATAAAACAGAAGCCAACATGATTGAGTCTATTGTTGCTGGGAGCTGAAGATTTCCCTTCCATTTAATAAAACGTGATAAATATGATTTTAACGCAAGCCTAGAAACCCCAACAAAGCATTTACTTTATATTTTTTCAGTATTTCCAGATCATTCTCTGTGACACACAGGAACCTAGAGGAGGAGAATTGTGTGGAGTCACTGACACACACTCAACCAAGGATTCCTTTGCACAATAAGGAGATATATCCTGTCCTCTGAGAGTTGGCCCCAGGACTCCCAATGATCTAAAAGTCCTCAGGTTCCTTGGAAAAAACAGCACTGCATTTGCATATAACCTATGCAACCCTCTCTTATACTCTAGTCATATTTGTGTGTGTGTGTGTGTGTGTGTGTGTGTGTGCGTGTGTGCATAGAGACATGTAAGTGCAGAGGCTGGGGGAAGGTAGAGCGTGTTCTGCTCCTTCACTACCTACTGTATTCCCTTGTGACAGGGTCCCCTGCTGAACCTGAGGTGAGGCTCACTGTCAGGAAGCCCCTGTCATCTTCCTGTTCCCATACCAAGCCCTGGTGTTTGCATGTGTTACCACACACTTGGCTTTACTCCTCTGCCGTCTCCCCAGACCCTCCTACATTTTAAATAAACTCTGCATTACTTTTGTTCTTAATGAAATGAAATCATGGGGGGCTTTTACTTAGGAGATGACAAGAAAAATGGTTTGTATGTGTTCAATACAGATATGGTATTTTAAAAACCACTTTTATTAGTTCCTTGAGAACTTTGTACATTATATATTGATAGAATTTACTACTCATGTCTCTTCCTAACTCCTCCCAGATCCATCCCCACCTAATCCCGTCTCCCAACTTCAATCCTCTTTCTGCCCTCTGTAATAACCCACTCAAGTCATTTATGCTGCCCATAAATTCATGGGCATTGGGCAAGCCCCTGGAGCCTGGCCAGCTTATCACCAGCTATATCTCTGTAGAAAACTCTCCCTTTCCTGTCAGCTAGGGCTGAGGGATAGTGGTCCTGTCGTGTATAGAAGACACTGCTTTGTTCTGGTTCTCGCTGACATCTGTATCTTATATTTCCACTCCCTCTTCCTTGAGGGTTCCTTAGACTAAATTCCTTCCCTTTTTGCCCCTCTCTGTGAGTCTGTGTATATGTGTGTTTGTCTATAGATGTCCCATTTTACATTCAAGCAAACACATGGTGTGGGGCGTCTTTACAAATGACTGCTGATGGTATCTCACCCCAGACAAAATGCTGCGATGCAGACATGGTGTAGCTCAGTATCAGAAAGAAATAGGGGATGTTGAGAAACCTACCCAGGTGTTTCTAGTGTGAGGTGAAGGTTAGACCTCTGACACAACCTTCTGGCCTACCCTATGGGTTTAAGATACACATTGTCCCAGTACAATGTTCAAAGGTGGGACTATGAAAAGCGATTGGACCCTGTGGGCTGTAATCAATGAGTTCATCTGTTGATGGATGTGTATGAAGGTGGCAGGAAATGAGGAGATAGGAATGTCATTGGGGCATGTCTTGGAGGGTGTTTTTTGTCCTTGGTCTCTTCCTGTGTTGATGCTTCTTGGATGCCAGTGAGGTTAGCAGTTGAGCTCTACCTTGCCCCTTTCATGGTCATGTGACCATGGACTGAAACCTATGAAACCATGAACCAAAATAAGTTTGTTTACTATGTGAGTTGCTAGGCAACGTGTAAGAGTGATGAATGGATTAACATGAAAGTGGCCAAACGTGATGCTGACCATACCACGTCAGGACCGGATTTGATGTAAGAGGACCCATGACTTAACCCTTTAAACTCTTTGTCTGGAGGTTGCACGCTAAGAGAAGACCCAATGTTTCCCAAGTGGTTTTATCCAGAAGATTCTGCCAATGTATCTGTCGTCTTAGCTAATCAAGAACCTCCTGCTTCCCGCTCTGGTCCTTCTCCTGACTTCACTTCTGTGTTTTTAATAGACTTCGATATCGTATGAACCAGTGGGAAATGAGTATTAAAAAAGGGAAGGAAGCTATAAATTTTGCTGTAAAATCATTAAATTACACACTTAAAATAAATGGATTTTTTAAGTATGTAAATTATACTTTAATAAGGCTGCAGAAAAGGCTTGGACAACTATGATGTTTGTCGTGTGATTTGCTATTTGTCATAGTTCCTGTGACTTTGCTCTTAATATTAGTGGGTCTTATTACAGATGACTCAGACACCAGGGTAACCAGGCAGGGAGAACACTCCGTTCCGTCAGGGAAAAAAAATCAACTCAAATTCATTGGCTTTCTTGATGAGGGATTTTCTGATCAAAGCTGAGTTGGCTGGAAGTTGGACAGCTATTTGCTGAGAGCAAAGATGGAGAGAGCACAATGTTTACGGGCACAACTGAAGGTTGTGCTCACGAAAGGGTGTAAGTTTCACGGAGTGCAATTGCAGAAGCTCCAGTGGCTGATGGAGCTGAGGCCTAGGAGCCTTGCAAGATGGCCATTATGTTTTGTGATGTCACGGCCGAGTGTATGTCAAGGATAGATGAACTAGAAATTTTTTGGTTTCTTTGGGAACTCACTTGTGTCACAGGATGTTTTTCTGGAAGCTATGTTAGGAGAACATGTTTTGCTGAAGCAGACACATGAGAAGGCATGTGATATTTCGCTGGAGCACACGCTTGAAGGGGAACAGGATGTTTACAGAGAACATAAATGTAATCCCACAGAGAGGGAGAGGACATTTTTCATTGCTACTCCTTGCAAGGCTTCGATGGTCTTTGCTGGTCTTCGTTCCACAATGAGAAATGCACAAAAGGACCTGTGCTTTCCGGGCTGCTTCTGGCTGCTTCTGCTGCTTCTTGTTGGTTTGTTAGAGCCTTGTGGTCTCTGCCAGATCAAGGCACTGCTACTGATTCGTGTTTTGTGTTTGCTATTGGGCCATACTGCACCATGAAGATTGAAGTTACCCCAAAGAATTACTTCTAAATAGGTCCACAACTCTCTCCCTTTTCCTATCAACTTTCTCTCTCTGCTACCTCTAGTTGGTGGGCTAGAAGGTTTAAGAACCCTAAATAACGTAGGTTTTGAAAAAATCTAAGCCTACAGATAGATTCATGGGTTTTGAGAAAGCGTTATGTCTCCTTCTGTGAGGAGATGATCTGTAGGTTGTGACTTTTTGGTTCTGTGGTCTACTGTGACCCATGAAATGGCCAGTGACTGACAGTCTCCCAGTAAGTGTAGCCCACACTAAAATGCTTTTGCTTGGCGTTGGGAGCTGTAGAATGTATTCATTTCTTGTCACATATCCTCGTGTATTCATGTTGGTGACAGTAGTTACTCTTCAGTTATGCCATGCAGGGAAGTGGGTCTGTACACTGAGAGAAGAGCGTGGCTGGTTGTGAGAATGTAACATGGAGTAAGAGAGACATTACGGTGCTGGTTCTCTTTCTCTTTTTTTCCCAATTTGACAATCTGGAATCAACTGATTCCCACAAAACTATGTCCCCAGCTTGCACTTTATCCCATGTACCTGTATTTTGTTTACTTGGCCCATAGCTAGACGCTCTTCCTTGGACTATAATTAAGTGATCTACCTTCCTAATGCTGTCACCCTTTAAGATAGTTCCTATGTTGTTACGTCCCTTGATGACAAAATTATTCTTGTTGCTTCTTCATAGTTGTAATTTCACTACTGTAAAGAATCATAGTCTGTAATCATTTTAGAGACTAAAGTTTGTCAAAGGGATCGTGACCCACACACAGGTTGTGAACCGCAGCTACAACGGGTTGGCGGCAAGATATATTTGAAGAACAACCTGGGGAAGACAACTACCAGCCTTGGGTCCTAAGGCCATCGTTTTATGGACCAAGCTCACCTCTTTACCTCCTTAAATATGGAGTCATGGGAGGAGCGTTTGTCACTTTGAATAAAACAAACCTTAACAGAGATACACGATGGATTGTTCTTGCTACCATTTTGTAATTTACTTAACTCAAACCCCAGATTGATTTTAAACATCATCAAAACCCAAGAAAATAGGCATAAAGATCTGTGTGAGGTACTGCACACAATTCATTTTGTTCACCTGGGCCTCAACTTTAGAAGACCGCAAGTATTAGGCATTTGAGACATCCACTTCCTGCTCATGTTTTGTTGAAAAAAAATCAAGTAAATAGAAACATAGAATTGGAGTGTACAGGATGAGTTGTGTGTTTAGAGCTCTTAAGGAAAGCTCGCACAAAGTGAAGTATGTCAACATACCTCAGCTGACTCAGTAGCGAACAGGTTAGGACCATAGGAAGCCTTGGGCATGAACAACAGGGATGAAGGTGTCTTTCCAAGGCAGAGAGACAGAGCAGGGCATCCTTCCTTGGTCTAGTTGAAGTGAGGAAGCTAGTGGTTCTCCACCTAAGTCATCGCACGCTGAGCCAACTCCTGAAGTTCTGGACCCGTCACTCTCCAATGCCTGAGGTTGAAATGCTGCCGCCCCCACCCCCAACCCCCATAGGAACAAGCTCTTGTTCCCAGGAGATGTGCTTGGAGACTTCATTCTTTGAAGCCCTCTTCTCTGAAGGGCAGGTCTCCAATTCCTTAACAAGAAAGGCATCACGTCTTCAACCTTGTTGTCTTTCCAAATCTGTCATCTCTATGAAGACCCATCTCGAAGGTCTTGGCCAAGACATCTGGCTTCCTGAACTGATGTCTCCAACAGGTTTCCTAAAGTCTCTGCTTAGCAGTTTTCAATGGATTACCAGTGCCTTATCTAGAGTGGAAACAGGGAATGAATTCTGGCTAATCTGAGTCCCTGGATGTAGTAGGTGCTTATAGAGAGCAGGTGAAGGAAATAAAGACATGAAAGTGCTAATCCATTCTTCAGGTGTGAACTTCTCTAATTTTTTATACATTTTTACAATCATTTAATGAAGTAAGTCAGTATCCCAGACAGGGTGAGTGTCTGGCTTATGCACCAGCCTCTCTTTTCATCCTAACTCCTGGCTGCTCAGGCTGTGATATCCACTGGAAGTAGAGTCATTGCAGATGTAAGTGGTTATAATGAAGGCCACCCTGGAGTGTGCTGGGCCCCTAATCCAATATGGTCATCGACCCTATCAGTATAGAAGTGTCAGTGGGCTGAATGGCAGGCAGGATGAATGGGACCCGATGTCAGGCTGTGGTGGACTGGGAGCTGGTTTTATTTTCCAACCAGGAGTTTGGGCTTTAGCCTGAGGTTCTAGTAAGCACTGGAGAATTTTTATCAAGGATTTCCCTTCAGGGATCCTTCAGGATGATCCTCTGGGGATGTACAGAGAAGGACCTAGAGGAAGCTGCACGGGCTGTCAGCTCAGGCAACACGGAAAGCTGTTGACTTCACAGGAGGCACATGCTGCAGAGTGCAGGCCAGCAGAGACAGTGACTGAGCAGTTAGTGCAATGTCCCTCTTTGCATCAGAGCACAGCCCCCCACGATATCCTTCTGCCATGCCGGACTTACATGTATAACAGACCGTCAAAACCCAGTCTGACTATAGGGACACCATTGCACTAAGGAACGAACATTGCATAGTACAAGACACAATGGATGGTAAGATGTTTCACAAATGATGGGAAACTGATATAATCTCAGTTAAGATGGTTTACATTCCTCTCAGAGGACGCGGATTCAGTTCCCAGCAACTATATCAGATGGTCCCCAACTCTAGGGAGTCTGATGCCCTCTTCTGACCTCCGTGGGTCACTGCACATGGATGTACATACATACATACATACATACATACATACATACATACATACATACGTACTACATATATACACATATATTACACACATACATACTATACACATACTACATACATACGACATATATATTATGCAAGTGGGTTACTCAGTGATCTGCTATCCTTGGTCAGTGGATTACTCATGCCCTCAGGAACCCTCAGAGGAAGTGGAACTGTCCGTTTCTTCTTCTCTGTCAGTTCATTTCAGGGGTCTAGGGCCCTCTTACTGACTGAAGCCTTTATATGATCTTTGAGTTTCTGAAGCATTTCTGGAACACGAGCATCAGGTTTTTTGAATCTCTGGTCTTCACAGGGTTTTGAGCCTCTGAACATGTGCCGAGTCCGTCTAAGTAGTCCCGGAGGTGGAAAGTCACTGGGGTCTCTGCTGTTCAATTGCTTCACCCGTTGGGGTAGGATGTTATAATCCGGTTGGGGGACACTGAAGGCGGTCTCAGGGGGCGGAGGCTGGGAACCCTTCAAGTGCTTCCCCCATTGGAGTCCGGTTTTATAATCCGCTTGGGGGACACTGAATGGGCTTCCAGTCTGAGGAGGCTGGGAATCCTTCCACTGATTCCCCTGCTGCACTCCGGGGTTATAATCATCTCGGGGGACTCTGAAGGGGTTCCCAGGCCATGGAGGCTGGGAAATCGCTGGTCATGGTCAGAGGGTAAAGTCCGGGATGAGGCTCTCTGTCCTCTCTAAACACTACCACGTGAAGGGGCAGTGAAAGGACTCGGCAGTGGTGAGTCCTGGTGAGCATCAGTCGAGCTGTATCCTTTGAGTATTTCTCTCTTTCCCGAGAACTGTGGACAAGTCCGGAAGGCAAAGCAGGGAAATCTCGAGTGACCATTGATCTCAGGAAACAACCAAAGCTCGAGAGGGGCTGTCTTCGAGTTTGCACGAGGGAGTAGCAAGGTCTGCATGGGGCAGTTGCGAGATCTGAATGGGGCAGTCGCCAGGTCTGCACGGGGCAGTCTCGAGGTCTGCACGGGGCAGTTGTGAGGTTTGCACAGGGCAGTCTCAAGGTCTGCACGGGGCAGTCGCCAGGTCTGCACGGGGCAGTCGCGAGGTCTGCACGGGGCAGTCGCCAGGTCTGCACGGGGCAGTCGCCAGGTCTGCACGGGGCAGTTGCGAGGTCTGCACGGGGCAGTTGCGAGGTCTGAATTGGGCAGTCTCGAGGTCTGCACGGGGCAGTTGCAAGTTCTGAACGGGACAGTACGAGGTCTGCACGGGGCAGTTGCCAGGTCTGAATGGGACAGTCAGGAAGTCTGCACAGGGCAGTCTCAAGGTCTGCACTGCGCAGTCGCGAGGTCTGAATGGGGAAATTGCGAGGTCTGAATGGGGCAGTTGCGAGGTCTGCACGGGGCAGTTGCGAGGTATGCACGGGGCAGTCGCGAGGTCTGCACGGGGCAGTCAGGAGATCTGCATGGGGCAGTTGCGAGGTCTGCACGGGGCAATAGCGAGATTTGCACGGGGCAGTCGTGAGGTCTGAATGGGGCAGTTGCGAGGTCTGAATGGGGCAGTCGCCAGGTCTGCATAGGGCAGTCGCCAGGTCTGCACAGGGCAGTCGCCAGGTCTGCACGGCCCAGCCAGGAGATGCCTCAATTGTCAGTTCTGCTTGTAATAGCGGGGCAATCATCCAAGCTTTCTGAATGAGGAGGAACCATGTCGACTCTCTTCCTTTGAGTCCGGAGTGCTACCTGTTTTGTGTCCACTGTCAGGGGTCGTGACAAGTGACTCCTGAAGGAGCAACATGAATGGAGAGGGCAAAGGGCGCTTCGGAGACTCAGCTGTCAAGCGCCTCTTACACCAGCTTTGGTGCATGGATGTGTCTTGGAACCTCATAACCGAATGGGAAATGCTGATCCAGACCCTTGCTTCTCAGAGACTGCAGGGACTAGAAAATCACTGGTGGACTGTGTTAGGGAATGAACATGTAATAGGATGTGTATAGAGCATAGAATGCGTGGGATTGATATTAGAATTCCATGTGACTTCCAGGTGTTACTGTGATGCTTCTGCCTTGATGTATCCCTCCGTATTTTTTTGTCATAAAGCTTTTAATATTCATTCTGTGATGATATTTTTGAAATATTGAATATGATAAACAATGGAAAGTATTTTCTCTAGTCACATATATTGAAATTCTTAATGTCTCTTGACATTGTATGCAGTTTCCTGGACAGAATTCCTGGGATGCTTTCAATACTGGTAAGTTGATTGAACACAAACTGTTTGTGTTACATGATTTGCTTGTAAATAATTCTTTTCATGACCCCCAATTAGATTGTATAAATGCCTCCAGCCGTTTACAGACATGTCTACAATCACCTTTGCTTGGAGAAAGGAGTTAAGTGTTATGCCTTCTTTTAATGAAGAGGAAGATCTAAGGCTACACCATCAGAGAAACAAGAAATCAGGTACTGTAGGAAGAAATATGCATCTAGGCAACAATAAATGATCCAAACTAACCTGTGCTGTAAAGTAATGTATGGAAAACACCACTCCTTTATTATTAGTATCATTAACCATTGTATTTGTTTTCATTGGAAATATTAACCCTTTTCCAGTCCGCGTTAAAAAACCCCACCACCGCATACTCCTCCTCTTTGCCTCTAAGAGGGTGACTCCCCAACTCTCCCACTCATTCTTGCCTCACCCTATAGAATTACTTTTCTCTGAATCACTCTTCTCTGGGACATCAAGCATCCAAAGGACCAAGTGCTTCCCCTTCCACTGATGTGAGATGAGGCCGTCCTCAGCTACATACGTAGGGTACCAGACCATGTATATTCTATGGTTGGTAGTTAGGTCCATGGGAGCCCTGAGGGGTCTGGTTAATTGATATTGTTGTTAATTACAGTCTCCTTCAGCTCCCTCAGCCCTTCCCCTACATCGTCCACTGGGATCTCTAGGCTCAGTTCAGTGGTTGACTGTGAATATCTGCATCTGTGTCAGTCAGGTGCTGGCAGAGCCTCTCAGAGGACAACCACACCAGACTCCTGTTTGCAAGCACATCTCAGCATCAGCAACAGTGTCCGGTTTGGTGTCTGCAGATCTCCTGATGGCCTTTCCTTCAGCCTCTGCTCCATATTTACCCTGCATTTCAATAGACTCGGATAACTCTGAATTAATAAGATATGGGTGAGTGTCCCATCCTTACACTGTGGTCATGTCTATCTACTGCAGGTGGAGTCTTCAGGTCAATCTCACTGTTGTTGTGTATGTTGGCCAATGTCATCACTGTTGGGTCCAGGGAACCTGTCGCATCCCTAGTATCTGGGACATTCTAGAGGTTACACCATCCTCCAATGTACCTTCTTTCTATACTCATTCTCCTGGTCCTCTGTGCTTCTCTCCTGTCTCTTCCCACATCTGATCCTGCTCTCCTGTATTTCCATTTCACTCCCCTCTCCCACACAGGGTCCTTCCTCCATCTGCCTCCCATGATAATTTTCTTCCACCTTCTAATTGGTATTGAAGCCGTCCCTTTTTGTCCTTTCTTGTTGAGCTGCAGAATGTACGTGAGTTTATTGTGGATATTCTGAGATCTTGGGCTAATTTCCACTTACCAGTGAGTGCATGCTTTGTGCATTTATTTGTGTTTGTGTTACTTCACTCAGGATGATATTTTCTAGTTTCATCAATTTGCCTATGAATTTCATGAAGTCATTCTTTTTAATAGCTGAGACCCACACCATTGTGTAAATGGACCCCATTATATGAATCTGTGTCTCTTTTGAGGGACGTCTGGGTTCTTTCCAGCTTCTGTCTTTTATAAACAAGGATGGTATGAACATAGTGGAGCATGTGTCCTTGCTATAGATTGGAGCTAGCTTTGGGTATATGCCATTGAATGGTACAGCTTGGTCCTCAAGTAGTAAATACTATGTTCAATTTTCTGAGGAACCTCCATCCTGGTTTCCAGAATGGTTTTAAGAGCTCGCAATTTCAATAATGACAGAGTGTTCCTTACTCTCCACACCCTTGCCAGAGGATGTTGTCACCTGACTTTTTTGTCTTAGCCAATCTGACTGGTATGAGGTAGAATTTCAGGATTGTTTTGATTTGCATTTCCCCAAGGACTAAGGATGTTGAACATTTTTAGGTGCTTCTCAGCCATTCACTATTCATCACTTGAGAATTTTTTGTTTAGAACTGTAGCCCACTATTAAATAGTGTTATTTGATCCTCTGGATGATAGCATATTGAGTTTTTTGTATATATTGGATATTAGCGCTCCATGGGATATAGGATATTTAAATATCTTTTCCCAATCTCTTAGTTGCTGTATGGAAGTAACGACAGTGTCCTTTGCTTTACAAAAAATTTGAAATTTTATGAAGTTCCATTTTTCAATTTTTGATCTTAGAACAAAAGCCTTTGGTGTTCTATTCAGGACAATTTCACCAGTACCAATGTGTTTGAGGCTTTTCCCTGCTTTTTCATCAGTTAGTTTCACTATATCTGGTTTTTTATGGAGGTCTTTAATCCACTTTTAATTGAGCTTTGTACAAGGAGATAGGAATGGATTAATTTGCATTCTTCTACATTCAGCCCTTCAGTTGAAACAGCACAATTTTTAAAAAATGCTACCTTTTTCCCCCACTGGATGGTTTTAGATCCTTTGTCAATTTTCAAGTGGCCATAGCTGGGTGGATTCATTTCTGTGTCTTCATTTCAGTTCTATTACATTAATCTACCTGCCTGCCTCAATACCAATACAATACAGTTTTTCATCACCATTGCTCTGTAATACAATTTGAGCTCAGGGATGGTGATTTCCCCAAAATGCTTTTATTTTTCAGAATAGTTTATCTATCCTGGTATTTATTTTATTCCAAATAAATTTGCAAGCTGCCATTCCTATGCCTGTGAAGAATTGAGTAAGAATATTGATGAAGATTGCATTGAATCTGTAGGTTGCTTTGGGCAAAATGGCCATTTTTTACAATACTAATCCTGCCAATACACGAACATGGGAGATCTTTCTAATTTCTGAGATTTTCAAATTATTTATTCAGAGACTTGTTTTCTTGTCATATATATCTTTCACTTCCTTGGTTAGACTCAAACTGAAGTATTTTATCTGCTTTTTGACTACTTTCAAGTGTGTCATTTCCGTAATTTCTTTCTCATCCTGTTTCTCTTTCGATAGAGGAAGGCTACTTATTTGTTTGAATCAATTTTATACTCTGCCACTATGCTAAAGTTGTTTATCAGGCTTAGAAATTCACTTGTGGAATTTGTGGGGTCACTGAAATATACTACCACATCATCTGCATATAGTGATATTTTGAATACTTCATTTGCAATATGTATCTCTTTACCTCCATTTGTTTTCTAATTACTCTGGCTAGGACTTTGAATACTATATTGAAAAGGTAGGGAGAGAGTGGGTGTCTTTGCCTAGTTCCTGATTTTAGTGGAATTGCATTAAGTTTCTCTCCATTTAGTTTGATGTTGGCTACTGGTTTTCTGTATATTGCGTTTACTGTGCATCAGTATGGTCCTTGAATTTCTGATATTTCCAAGAGTTTTACCATGAAGTGTTAGGTTCTAAAAAATGCTTTCTCAGCATCTAGTGAGATGATTTTTCTTTTCATTGAGTTTGTATTTGTAGTGGATTAAGCTGATTGGTGATTAGGTTCTCTATGTTAAACCATCACTGTACCTCAGGGATGAAGCCTACTTGATCATGATGGATCATTGTTTTGATGTGTTCTTAGATTTGGTTTGCAAAATATTTACTGAGAATTTTTGCAAGGATACTCATGAATAAATTGGTCTGAAATTCTCTTTCTTTGTTGGGTGTTTGTTTGCTTTAGTTATAAGCATAACTGTGGCATCAGAGAAAGAACTGTGTAGTGTTCCTTCTATTTCTAGTTTGTGGAATAGTTTGGAGAATATTGGTATTAGGAATTCTATGAACGTCTGAGAGAATTATGTACTAAACCTTTCAGGTCCTGGGATCTTTGGTTGAGAGACATTTAAAGACTGCTTCTACTACTTTACGAGTTATGGGGGTATTTAGATGGTTTATCTGATCCTGATTCAACTTTGGTACCTTCTATCTGAATAGAAAATTATCCATTTAATCCTTTCTTTCCCGTTTTGTTAAGTATAGGCTTTTATAGTCGGATCTGATAACTTTTTGAGTTTCAACATTTTCTATGGTTATATCTCTATTTCACTTCTGATTTTGTTATTTTTAATTTGAATACTAAGGATTTACCTATCTTCTGGATTTTTCAAAGAACCAGCCCCTGGTTTTGTTGATTCTTTATATAATTCCATTTGTTTCTACTTGGTTGATTTTAGTCCTGAGTTTGATTATTTCCTGCTGTCTAGTACTCTTGGTGTATTTGGATTTTTATTGGTTCTGAGATTTCAGGTGTTCTGTCAAACTGCTATTGTATCATAACTCCTATTTCTCTGTGGAGGATCTCAGAGCTATGAGTTTTCCACTTAGCATTGCTTTTTTTTGTGTTCCCAAGCTATCCATTTTTTTTCATTAAATTCTAAAAATTCTTTAATTTTTTCTTTATTTCTTCCTTGAACAAGTTCTCATTGAGTAAATCATTCTTCAACTACCATGTATTTGTGGCTCTTTGCTTGTTCTTGTTGTTATTGAAGACCATTCTTAGTCTGTTGTGATCTCATAGGATGCATGGGATTAATTCAATTTTCTTGTATCTGCTGAGGCCTATTTTGTGACAGATCATATTGTCAGTTTTGGAGAATGTACCATGTGGGACTGAGAAGAAAGTGTCAGGAGCCATAACGGGACAAGCGAATAACTATCAGGTGATCATCCTGAGATGGATAGCCTCGGATTATTTTATAATACACAACTGATTCGCCCTCATTAAGCAGTGCTGTAAGGAATTCATTTTGAGAAAATTTCCTGCTATTAAAATGCTATTACTGTTGTTATTATTAGACATAAATAACAATCATTGAGTAATAGCACACCCCTTTGGAGCAGATATCTGCAGGTCTAGGAAAATGTACTATCCCGTAGTGATGCTATACATACAAATAGATGAATTCCTTAGTCTTAATAATGATCCTACAATAATCCCTAAAATTATATCAATGGTTATTAAGCTCTTTTATAGTGGGACTACTATGTTTCTTTCTTTTATTTCTTTCTTTTTTTCATAGTTGGGGACTGAAACCAGGGCCTTGTGCTCGCTAGGCAAGCACTCTACCGCTGAGCTAAATCCCCAACGATTATAAGTCTCTCTCTAATAGTCAAAATTGCAGTGACAACTCTGTCAGTCTCCCAGATGTCACCAGTTAATTGCTCTGAGATGGTAAACAGACTTTCTCCTACTCAGAACACATTCTAAGTGGTGCAAAACAGTTATGAGGAGTCATAAAAAGAGAAGAAATGATTTGTTACAGGTGCAAGGACAGAGGATGCGATATTGACTGGGTTTATCTGTTAATTACTTCTCTATCTACTACGGGTTTAGCCCTTCAGTGAACCTGTACAACTGACACTGGTGTTGAATGTTTAACCAGATAATTACTCGTGATGGAAATTCATGTAAAAATTCTCGGTAGTAAATTATATTTCAATGTATGATTTGATCTTTCATATGAACTTGTGATGATCATTGTAACACGGGATCATGTATCCTGAAAGATGTTTAGGTGCTAAGGAGAAAGAGAAGGCACATAGAAGGACTGAGAGAAAAGGACTGAACTGGAAGGACAGAGACAGATGGACTGAGCTGGAGAGGGTCTGAGCTGAAAAGTCCGGTTTGAGATAAGGAGAACTGAGCTAAGTAGAACTGATCCAAAAAGATCAGGGCTGAGAAGAAATGTAGAAATGAAAAACATATTTAACATAAGAGAGCAATCTGCAGAATGGAGGGGAAAAGAGGAAAAGAGAAGAGGCTGGAAAGAAGAGAAGGTGCAGGCAGGTTTCTCCTTACTATGGGACAGAAAAGGTCATTCTTAATAGCACTTCAGGCTTAGCCTTGTTAAAAGGAACAAGCCTTTTCTTTTACAAACTTGGGTTTAATTCACTTAGAATTAAAAGGTTAGAAGCGATTTCTATCTCTCCGTAATAGAGATTGGAGTTCATCTTTCTGCACTGGCCCTTGGTCTTTTGCTCCATATGCATATGTAAGTATGGATGTCTGTGTAAGTATGTAATTATGAGAATGTATGCATGTAGTGTGTTTTTAAGAATGTAATTGTGAGATTGCATGTAAGTTGGGCCCAGCTGAATTTGAGTGGAAATGTATCAATGTGCATTTATTGAATCAAGGTGTGAATTTATGTTTATGCATATTTGAATATGTAAAAGTTTTTACTCCTGTAATTGCTATGCACTTCTCATGGTTTAATAGAAGTTTATTGCTCCAAGCTTCTCCCTAGCCTGACAAGGAAGAAACATAAGGACAAAAGGGAAAAGGCTCCAGCAATTAATCCTCTACTTTATCTCCTGCTGTTTCAGAATGAGGCAGTAAGTGCCAGAGACTGCAGTTTCTTGTCTCAGAAGGCAGACCAGTTACACTACCAAAGCATAGTGTCTTAGACATATATACGTAAATCAGGTACAGTAACATAGTAACTTAGACTTAGATAAGTAAACTTATTATTATACAGCAACCCGAAATATCTTGTAAGACAAAATCTTACCACATATCTCGTAAGACAAAGTCTTATTCTCCGCTAACACTCTTCCTCCTCAGCTGCCTCAAGAAGAACCAACAGGAGAAAGAAGATCTATCTTAGGGCTGGCCCATGGCAAAGAGGTGTATTATTTGTTTTAGGATGAAATGTTGTATTGATATTTGTTAAACATATTTGGTTCATACGTTGTTAGTTTTTTTTGTTTCTTTGCTTAGTTTCTCTTTCGATGACCTCTCCATTTATGTGAGTGGGGCATTGAAATGTCCAACTATTATTGTATATGGTATTAAGTAGGCCTTGAGCTTTAGTAAAGTTTCTTTGATGAATGTGTATGCCTTCAATTTGGAGCATAGTTATTCAGAACTGAGTTTTTCTTGCTATATTATTCGTTTTATGAGTATGAAATTTTCATTATCTTTTTTCATAACTTTTGCTTGAAAGTCTCTTTCTTTTTATATTAGAATGGTTACGCCAGGTTCTTTCTTGGGAACATTTTCAGGAAAATAGTTTTCCCACCTTTCATTCTGAGGATGTATTTGTCTTTGTCATTGAATTGTGTTTACTTCATGCAGCAAAATGCTGGGTCATATATATATATATATATATATATATATATATATATATATATATATATATATATATATATATATATATATATGTAGTCAGTTAGTGTGTGTCTTTTTATGTAGAATTGAATCCTTTAATGTTTAGTGATATATGGGACCAATAGTTGCTTTTTTCTATTATTTTTTTGTTAGATGTCAAATTTTGTTTCTGTGGTTGTCTTATTTAACTTCTTTTGTGTTTTTTCAAAGTAGATCATTTTCTTGCTTTGTGTGGGGTGTACTTCCCTCCTTGTGCTGGAATTTTAGATCTATTATCTTTTGAAGGACTGGATTTGTGGAAGTATATTTTGTAAATTTGATATTGTCGTGGCATATCTTGGTATCTCCATCTATGTAGTTGAGAGTTTTTATAGTAGCATGTGCTGATATTTTTGTTCTCTTAGGATCTGTGTGATATATGCCCAGGATCTGCTAACTTTCCTAATGTCTTTTATGAAGTCTGGTGGAATTTTGATAGGTGTGACTTTTTATGTTACTCGACCATTTTCCCTTACTGCTTTTAATATTTTTCCTTTGATTTGTGCACTCAATACTTTGACTATTATGTGATGGGAGAAATTTCTTTTCTGGTCCAAATTTTTTGGAGTACTTAATTCTTTTCATATGGTTGAGGTTGTTTCTTTCTTTAGGTTAGGAAACATTTCTGGTATACTTTTGTTTAAGATATTTACTGGCCCTTCAAAGTGGGAGTCTTCACTCTCTTCTGTTCCTATAATCCTTAGGTTTTATCCTCTCATTTTGTCCGTGATTTCTGGGATGTTTTGTGTTAGGAGGTTTCTGTATTTGCATTTTTTGACAGTTGTGTCAATGTTTCTTATGGTATCTTCTGCCCCTGAGAATCTTTTCTATCTTTTATATTCTGTTGTTTGATCCTTGCATTCTTGACTCCTAATCTCTTTTCCAGGTTTTCCATATCCAGAGTGTCTCTCTTTGTGTGTTGTTGTTGTTGTTGTTGTTCTTGTTGTTTTGTTGTTCTTGTTCTTGTTTCTGTTTAAATATTTACTTCCTGATGGGTTGTTCAATTCCTCCACGTCTTTGGTAATGGTCTCCTGTAATTCTTTAAGAGATTTTTGTGTTTCCTCTATAAGGACATCTATCTCTTTACATCTGTTCTCCTGTATTTCTTTGATTTATGTCCTTCTTAAAATCCTTTAACCTCATCATGTTAAGTGATTTGAAGTACAAACATTTCTTTTTATTTTCTGTTGTGTTGAGGGTATCCTAGCCTTGCGTTGGTGTGACAACTGGGTTCTGATCATATCACACAGCCTTGGTTTATGTTGCTTAGGCTGTTATACTTCCCTCTCACCATCTCGCTATCTCTGGGGTTAGCTGGTTTTACTGTCTCTGACAATGCATTGATCCTCCTGTAAGCCTGTGTGTCAGCACTCCAGGGAAACCAGCACTTTCCTAAAGGATCTCGTGTACCAAGAGCTGTGGATCAGGTTCAGCTACAAGGAATAGATAGAAACCATGAGTATCCTGTAACAGACTGCCCCTCTGTTCCTGGGTTCTGAGGGCTCCAGGCAGTTCCCTCTGAGAAGTGGTAGTCTCTCCTGTTCTCTTGTGTGTGTAAGCATTCTGGAATTCCAGCCATTTCCAGGTGGGATCTGGGGACAGAGAGAAGAGTTACAGCTTCAGCTCTGGAAACACAGCTTTGGGTCCTCTTAGTTTTTAATCTTTCACTGAAACGGCTTACAAATGAAATTTGACTCCGTGACCAGTAAGCCCCTAGGAATCATCATCTCTTTGTATCTTCAGAGATGGGACCACAAATGAATGGCACCTGGCATTTTTACATGGGTGCTATGAATTGAAATTCGGTATTGTATTCTTTCATGTCAAATGTATTCCTAGCTGAGATAATTGCTCAGTCAACAAAGCATTGCTATTGAATATGTAATAGACTATCATTGACAAATAAAAATGTTTAGGCAATGTCATCTAGGTCATTGAATTGTAATATATTTATGAACTCACATAATTATTTCATGATGGTTTAACCAAGGCATGGAATGCATATTCATTAAAACGAAGAATAGTATAAAGTTTATTTTTACAACTTACTGAATCATTTAATAAATAACAAATCTCCATAACAGTGGTATAGATAAGGATTGAATAAAAAGTATTATGAGCTTTCAGTTATAAAAATTGCATTAAGATATAAGAAAAAAGAAAGAAATGAATCCATAAATCAGTGTTCTGGAGTTGATAGAATGCAAATAATTTAAGAATGTATCTTAGAAATGAGGTCATGAAGATTGTCCTAAGGAAGTGACAGCTAATATAAATTAGAAGAAAAATAATTTAACTATATTTTGGGCAATATTACACTAAATATAAGGTCAATAAAAGGAAAAAGAGCTTGACACATACAAAAAGTAAATGTGGAAGTAGTTTTTATAGATTAAGTGATGGAAGAGAGGACAAAATAAAGATGAAGCTTAGGCAAATATCACATATGTGCTTACAGAAACAATATAAGATATAAATTTTTATTTATGGAAAATATCTTAGAAATCATTGAATAGTTTTAAATAAATTTGTCTAACTCACTATGTATATATTAAGGGACTGTGGTTACTTATGTATTATGAAATGATACAAAGAATGATTTGAAGGATATTTTTGAAGTCAATCTGGAAGTAGTGTCAGTGATAATGAAAAAGACTCATATCAGAGAGCTACGTTGGAAACTTATGTGTCTGGTAGTATACTGATTATGGGGAGGGCAGGAAGATAAGAAAGACAATGTCTTGTTTTGAGAAAATGAAAATATGTTGGAGTTATTTTCTGTGATGTGAAATATTTCATGAAAAGTGTATTTAGGAGAATTTTAAAGGAATATATTTTAGATCAATTTACTTGAAGATGCTTGAGAGAACCTCTAACTCACTAGAAATTCCTATTTACTGTTCAAGGTTTGGTGATTTAAGCCATTACTCAGACCATTAATTAATAGCTGTTATATAACAAAAAATTTACTTTAACAGATGTATTTTTTCACATTATATCTGGTAGTTCTTATTTCATTAAGAGCAAACCTATGCTTACATTACAAGCTTGTTTAATACATGCAGTCAAAAAATTTTCCCATTTACTTACTACAAACATTTTTTATTGCAATTAGCATTTAATTCAAATTTATGGGAGCTGACACAGCAGTTTGATTAGTATATAATAGCTCATGAATGTGAATTTCACAGAAAGAAGTGATTTGCTCATATTTTGTAAAGTTACAAACTCTAGAAGAGTAAAAATGTATAATAAATATCCAGCTCTTCTACGTTTTCTCTGTAGTATTTTAGTGTGTTATGATATTCATGCAAAAATTACTTATCCAGATGATTTTTAACTATAATATCCAGTACTATTAAACATATGCAGAGCATTTTACTACTATGAATAATATATGCCTTCCGAAAATTTTCATCAAATGAGCGAGAAATTCTTCATGACTTCAACACCACATTGCCATTGGGAACAGAATAAACCACAAATAAGGAAATGCAGAAAGTGATTTACACACGCAAAATTCTTGGTTTTAAATTTACCAATCATGCTAGTTATGGGATAGAGCTTGGAAAGTAGAGCCAAAGAGAGGAGTAAAAATTCTGAGGAAGAGTAGGTAAATTGAATTATTGCTACATGAAAGATAACACTGGATCTGAAGGTAAGGTGCATTTTATACAATGACCCTTCTTCTGCCACTATTTATTCAATGCTTTGGTTTTTGTTCCTATATTATGTTCCAGAAGCATATCAATGATTCTGGTTATTCTTAATTAAATGAACATGCAATTGAGCTGATTTCATATTCCACATTATCTTAATGTTCTTCTGTATCTTTGGATATTAAAAATATAGAGAATTATTTTGATTAGAGTAAAATTGTATTGTTTGTTTATCATATGAGAGAAGAAATTATTAACAAAGAATGCATACCTGATATTTTCTAAAAATTTTCAATAGAGGTTTTAACCATATATGTAAGCTCAACCATTTATACCTTCTCCAAATGAAACTCATTGAAATGTCACTACACATATAGTATATAAAGTGAGTGATATATAGGAATAAAAACATCCCCTAAGCATCCAGAATCATCTGTTATCCACATGATGAAACCAATAATAGGAATAGAATATGGCACAGTCACATTGCAGGATAAATCAGCTTCATTCAAAATGAAGATTGAGCTGGAAAGTGATTTGAACTAAGTATAGTTAAGAATAATGTAAATGCCCAAAAATTGCAATCTCACTAGGTTGTATGTCCTTGTTGGAGGAGGTATGTTGATAAGGGTGCGGTTTGTGGTTTCAAAGGACTGAAAGCTATTTCAATCTAGTTTTCTCCACCTTCTGCTTGTGGTCTGAGATGTAATCTTTCAGCAACTTCTGCCTGTGTATCTTTGCTCTGATATCATCTATCACTGACTCTGATATTCTGGAATGTAAGCCCAAATAAATTATTTCTTTTATAAAGGAAATAATAATATAAATGAGTTTAATGTTATGAGAAGCAGTCCCGGTTTTCCCTGATATGGTTGCCTTTTCCCTTCTTAGCTTTGGCCATCACAGTTCTGCTATGTTGAATGAGAGGTCTCCACCTTCTCTATTCTCACATTTTGCAGTTTGTCACTTGGTTCTCAGGACCTCCTTATACCTGGGGCTATATTTTTGTTCTTGGAAGTAAGAAAGTTTGGAATTTCCAGACTTTGGAGGCAGGGTTAAAAGTAAATGGGAAGGGCTAGAGAGATGGCTCAGTGTTTAAGAGTACTGACTGTTCTTCCAAAGGTCCTGAGTTCAATTCTCAGCAACCACATGGTGGCTCACAACCATCTATGGGATCTGGTGTGTCTGAAGATAGCTAGAGTGTACTTGTATACATAAATAAAATAAATCTTTAAAAAAAGACTTTAATAAAATAAAAGTAAATGGGAAGTGAGTGACATACATACCATAACTCTTCTGTTTTAGTCCCTAAATGGGGGTTATTGGAAGATGGGATTACTGAGGTGAGCAGAAAGGAAAGGTGCTGCTATATTTTACATATTTTCTTACCTCATTCTCTGTCCCTGTAAAGGACCAGCCTTACCTCTCAGGCCTGGCCATGTTCCTGTCACTGCTCCCCTGCCTATCTCTTGCAGCTCTTAATTCTAGTACCTGCTTGCCACTCTAGGTTTCATCTTGACAAGATTTAGCTCATTTTCCAGTGTTCCTGCTCTGAAACATACACAAGTTCTTTTTCTTTTGTTTTATTTTCAAACTTTTAATGTTTATGTTGGTTTTTGTTTTACCTCTTTTATGGAGAGGAGAATCATTCATGGATGTCTGTTTTGATTGGAATGAGAAAATAATGAAAAAAATCTCTTTTTAAAATTACAGGACATTTTCATGTCTAAGTTTTTCTCTTTCAAACACATGTCATGCTTGTTTATCTCCCTGTCTTGTCCGAGTTCTTTCCTACCATTGCTATTTGTATACTGCCTCTTAGTACTTACTGCAGAAATATGAACACGAGGAAGGTGTTGATTCTTCACCACTTTTTAACCGTTTTTCTTCCTTCTCTCTTGAGCTGTTTGAATTAATTTGGATCATTGTACTGAATAGTACAGTGTAATAGTGCTTGGGCCTTGAAAATATCTGTTATAATTGCCTTCTTCTTTAGAGCTCAGGGTTGGGTCTAGTTACACTTTGGAATATTAGTCCAAGAAGTGTGAGAACTTTAATAAAATCTTGTCAGGAGCTAAAAACACTTTGAAATGATTCCTTAACATATGAGGCCTATAAAATCCTTTAAAAAATCATGGATAAAGCAGACTGAGATTCTTGTTTCTGTAAAGTACTTGAAAAACATGAAAGCGAGAAAGGCCATGGCTCGCTCACTCTTGTCATTACATAGGGCGCTCAAATATGACTTTAGTTTTCCTGTGATTTCTTGTTAGAACATAAAGATGTCTGTGGTAGTTTGCATTAACGAATTGCTTATATTAATTTCCCCTTTTGCTATTGTTTTGGTTTTCTGTCTTCATTGTTTCCATTAGGGCCATAGCTCCCCACTCTGTGTAGATAAAAGGTTGGTTCAGTCCAGGTGTTATTGATTTGGCACAGAAACTACTTTTTGTGAACAAATGTTCACCATTGTATAGTTGACAGTGGTTTCAAATTCTTCTCTTATCCTCACTCTCTTGTAACAACATACTTCTTTACATCTTCTTCAATTAATTGTATTGACCACCCTGTAATCATATTATGTATCTGTGTATATGGAAGGAAGTGTTTATTTAAATTTTCTGTGTTTGTAGGTTTATTCTTCCATAAACTATTTCTGAACAGCACATGACTTCATGCCATTACTGGGCATTATTGTATGCTGGGATCATTGGGGGAGGATAGTGTGAAATTCATCAGTGACCTTTGTTTCAGAGATTTTTATTTTTTAATAACTAACCCACACTATATAAATAGCTAACTAATTCTTGTGTTCCCTTTCACGTATGGCTTCTGATGTAAATAAATTGCATTTTTTCATTGATAAACAATAATAAAATCACGTAAAACACAAACAAACTTAAAGACAGAAAGTATTCGCAAAGAAAAATCCATTTGAAATGGAGATAAAATATAAAAAAAATGAGATCAAGAGACCTTTTCAGAAACCATGGTATTCAAAATGTCATTATCAAAGTACAAACTTGTAAGATGAGATAATAATAATATATATTTATACAAAGAGGAAAAATATTAAATGCACTGTGTGCCCAAAGAGTTCACTCAAAATGTAGTATGTAAACCAAGATTCGAATGGAGCTCCCATTTTTGGTACTATAGAGGTAAAATGGGAGGATTACTGCTAGGCTAAACCCAACCTGGACTGCATAGTGCCAAACTATCAAGAAAGATGATGTTTCAAAAATACCACATAAAGAAATTATTGATAATGAAATCTAATATAAAAATAAGAAAGTATTGAAGACCAGCCCTACTCTATGGTAATCTGATAGGGTGCAAGGGATTATTTCAATATTCTGTTATCTATTGAGACCTGTTTACTGACTGAGAATATAGGCAGGTTTGGAGAAGATAATTTGAGGAGAAGAAAAAAAGGTAAATTTTCTTGTTTTAGGATGAAATGTTCTCTACATATCTATTATATCCATTTGGATGATAATTTCAGTTATTTTTACTGTATCAGTTTAGTTTCAGTTTCCACAAACAGTCTACTGATGAGAGTGGGGTATTGAAATCTCCCACTATTATTGTGTTTTGGGATGATATATGCTTTGAGATTTATTGATGTTTCTTTATGAATTTAGGTGTCCTTCCATTTGAAACAGAGTTGTTCAGAATTGATAGTTCATTTTAGTATTTTTTTGGAAAAGTATGGTGTCCTTCCTTATCATTTTTGATAACTTTTTGTTGAAAGTCAATTTTATTTAATGTAATAAAGGCTATTCCGTTTTGTTTCTTGGGACCATTTGCTTGCAATTTCTCTCCAGCCTTTTACCTTGAGATAGTGACTGTCTACATAACTAAGGTGTGTTTCCTGTATGCAGCAAAATGTTCGGTCCTCTTTATGCATCCAATCCCTTAGTTTATATCGTTTTATTGGAAAATTAAGTCCATTGAAGGTAAGAGATATTAAATAAAATGTATTGTTGTTTCCTGTTTTTTTTTTTATTGTTAGAAATGGAATTACGTTTGTGTGGCTATCATCTTTTGGGTTTGTTGAAAGATTAATTCCCTATTATTTCCTAGGTGTAGTTTCCTTCCTTGTGTTGGAAGTTTCCGTCTACTATACTATATAGGGTTGGATTTGTCAAAAGATATTTTGTAAATTTGGCTTTGCCATGGAATATCTTGTTTTCTCCATCCATGGTAATTGAAAGTTTTACCGGTTATTCTAGCCTGGAGAACAAGATATGAATGCAAACCCCTATGGTCACTTTATCTTTGACAAAGGTGCTAAAACCATTTAATGGAAAAAAGACAGAATTTTCAAGAAATGGTGACGGTTCAACTGGAGGTCAGCATATAGAAAAATCAATTATATAAACAAACTCACATGCTGGGGAAACAAATTGTCACCTTTTTAGATGCTGACAAAAATGAAAACAATCAATACCTTATCATGTTAAAGGATTTGGTATATATCATAAATTCAATGTCCATACATAAACATAGTAAAAGCAATATTACAAGAAAATTCAGTAGCCAACATCCACCTAAATGGAGAGAACCTTGAAGCTAATCAAAAAAATCAGGGGTAGAAAAGGTGGCCCAATCTCCACTTCCTTCTTTAATATAGTACTGGAAATCTTATTCACAGAAAGTAGACAACAAAAGGAGATCAAAGAGAATTCAAGAAGTCAAAATATCATGATTTGTAAATGATATGATCGGATATTTTAGTGACCCCAAAAATTCAACCAGAGAATTCCTTCAGCCAATAAACAACTTCAGTAAAGTGGCTGGATATAAAATTAACTCAAACAAATCAATACCCTTCCTCTACTTCAAGGATAAATAGGTTGAGAAGAAATTAGGGATATGACAACCTTCACATTAGTCACAAATAATAAAAAAAAACCTCAGTGTTACTCTAATCAAGCAAGTAAAAGGTCTGTATGACAAGAATTTCAAGTCTGTGAAGAAAAAAAATTGAAGAAAATCTCAAATGGAAAGATCTTCCATGCTCATGGATTGGTAGAATTAATATTGCAAAAATGAAGACTTGCCAAAAGCAATCAACATATTAAAGGCAATCTCCATCAAAATGCCAACTCAATTCTTCATAGAGTTAGAAAGAGCAATTTGAAAACTCATTTGGAATAACAAAAACCCCATGATAGGGAAAACTAACCTCAACAATAAAAGAACTTCTTGGGGAATCACTATCCCTTACCTCAAACTGTATAATAGAAAAATAATGATAAAAATTTAATGGTTATGGTACAGAGACAGATACCCAGATCAATGGAATAGAATTGAAGACCCAGAAATGAAGAAACACACCAGGAACTTGATATTTGACAAAGGAGCCAAAACCATCCATCAGAAAAAAGATAGCATTTTCAACAACAGTGCTGTTTTGACTGGAGATTAGCATGTAGAAGAAGGGAAATCAATCAATTCCTATCTCCGTGTACAAAGCTCAAGTCACAGTGCATCAAGGATCTCCACATAAAACCATATAACCTAACACTAATAGAAGAAAAATGAGGAAGAGTCTCGAACACTTGGGCACTAGTGAAATTTCCTGAATATAAAACCAATGTCTTATGCTCTAAGATCAAGCTTTGACAAATGGAACTTCATAAAATTGGAAAGCTTTTGTAAGCAAAGGGCACTATCATTTGGAAAAAGGAGCAACCATCCGATTAAGAAAAGATCTTTTCCAATCCTACATATGATATAGGGCTAAATTCAATCTATACAAAAACTCAAGGAATTATGTTACAGGGAATCAAATAGTCTTTTCAAAATCGCGTATAGAGCTTAACAATTAATTCTTAAATGAGGAATATCAAAATCCTTAGCCATCAGGGAAATGGAAATCAAAAAAAAATCCTGAGATTTCACAGCACACCAATAAGAATGGCTAAGATAAAAACAAATTAAGTTGACAACGATACCTAAAAAGATGTAGAGAAAGAGGAAAACTCCAATGTTGGTGGGATTGCAAGCTTGTATAACGACTCTGGAAATCAGTCTGGAATTTTCTCACAAAATTGGTACTACATGAGGATCCTGCAATACCACTTCTTGAGTATATACCCAAAAGATGCTCCAAAAAAGAACAAGGACACATGATGCTTTATTTTGAAAGCAACCATATATATATATATATATATATATATATATATATACACACACACACACACACACACACACATACACACATATATTCATCAAAAGACTAGTGGATGAAAGAAATGTGGTACATTTACACACCTGACCTTTTAAGCTATCAAAAACAATATCTGCATCTCCGTGGTTGCTGCCGTTGCGTAGAGCTCATAGACAGCACCCCACAAGCAAACTTAAGCCTCAGGACCACAGGTAAGACCAATTTTTCTGCTGCAAGCGACCTGCCTGGTGAACTAAGGACACACAGAGGCAAAATTCCTCCAGGAACAGGCACTTCCGGTTTTTAGCGGGGAGAGTCCCAAACCTGTGGATATCCTGCCCACAGCAGCTCTCTGCTTCCAAACCCAGTGGGAGAGAGACCTCACCGCCTGGTCAGGTGGGCACTCCTGAGGCTGCAGAGTGGAGGAGACCACCAACACTGCCCACCCCTGCTCACATCCCTGGCTCAAGAGGAAACTGTATACCACCTCTGGGTTCCCGTATATGAGGACCCAGGAGCAGCAGGTCTGCTGCGTCTGAGAAACCCCCAGAACCTAAAGTGACCGACCAGGTAAACAGTTCTCTACACCCAAATCCCGTGGGAGGGAGAGCTAAATTTCAGAGAGGAATACATGCCTGAGAAACCAGAAGAGACTGCGCACTGCACACATCTCTGACACCAGAGAAAAAAACCAAATGCCATCTGGAACCCTGGTGAACAGAAGCTCCCGGAATGTGCGTCGCAGATCTTCCTGGTTGCTGCTGCCGCAGAGAGGTCGTAGGCAGCACGCAACATGCAAACTTGAGCCTCGGGACCACAGGAAAGACCAACATTTCTGGTGCAAGTGACCTGCCTGGTGAAGTCTAGACACAGGCCCACAGGAACAGCTGAAGAACTTTACATAGGAAAAACTACATGCCTGAAAGAAGAACACACTGTCCCCATAACTGGCAGAAAGAAAACAGGAAAACAGGTCTACAGCACTCCTGACACACAGTCTTATAGGACAGTCTAGCCACTGTCAGAAATAGCAGAACAAAGTAACACTAGAGATAATCTGATGGAGAGAGGCTAGCGCAGGAACCCAAGCAACAGAAACCAAGATTACATGGCATCATCGGAGCCCAATTCTCCCACCAAAACAAACATGGAATATCCAAACACACCAGAAAAGCAAGATCAAGTTTCAAAATCATTTTTGATCATGATGCTGGAGGACTTCAAGAAAGATGTGAAGAACTCCCTTAGAGAAACACAGGAAAACATTAATAAACAAGTAGAAGCCTACAGAGAAGAATCGCAAAAATCCCTGAAAGAATTCCAGGAAAACATAAATAAACAAGTAGAAGCCCATAGAGAGGAGTCACAAAAATCCCTGAAAGAATTCCCAGAAACACAATCAAACAGTTGAAGGAATTAAAAATGGAAATAGAAGCAATCAAGAAAGAACACATGGAAACATTCCTGGATATAGAACAACAAAAGAAGAGACAAAGAGCTGTAGATATGATCTTCAACAACAGAATACAAGAGATGGAAGAGAGAATCTCAAGAGGATAAGATTCCATAGAAATCATCTACTCAACTGGCGAAGATAATGTAAAGCGGAAAAAGCTACTGGTCCAAAACATACAGGAAATCCAGGACTCAATGAGAAGATCAAACCTAATGATAATAGGTATAGAAGAGAGTGAAGACTCCCAGCTCAAAGGACCAGTAAATATCTTCAACAAAATCATAGAAGAAAATTTCACAAACCTAAAGAAAGAGATACCCATAGGCATACAAGAAGCCTACAGAACTCCAAATAGATTGGACCAGACAAGAAACTCCTCCCGTCACATAATAGTCAAAACCCCATCGCACAATTTAAAGAAAATATTTAAAGCAGTAAGGGAAAAATGTCAAGTAACATATAAAGGGAGACCTATCAGAATCACACCAGACTTTTCGCAAAAACTATGAAAGCCAGAAGATCCTGGACAGATGTCATACAGACCGTAAAAGAACACAAATGCCATCCCAGGTTACTGTATCCTGCAAAACTCTCAAATAACATATATGGAGAAACCAAAATATTCCATGACAAAACCAAATTTACACAATATCTTTCGAAAAATCCAGCACTACAAAGGATAATAAATGGTAAAGCCCAACAAAAGGCGGCAAGTTACACCCTAGAATAAGCAAGAAACTAATCGTCTTGGCAACAAAACAAAGAGTAAAAAAGCACCCAAACATAACCTCATATCCAAATATGAATATAACAGGAAGCAATAATCACTATTCCTTAATATCTCTCAACATCAATGGCCTCAACTCCCCAATAAAAAGACATAGATTAACAAACCGGATACGCATTGAGGACCCTGCATTCTGCTCCCTACAGGTAACACATCTCAGAGAAAAAGACAGACACTACTTCAGAGTGAAAGCCTGGCAAACAAATTTCCAAGCAAATGGTAGGTGAAGCAAGCTGGAGTAGCCATTCTAATATCAAATAAAATCAAATTTCAACTAAAATTCATCCAAAAAGATAAGGAAGGTCACTTCATATTCATCAAAGAAAAATCCAAGAAGATGAACTCTCAATTCTCAATATCTATGCCCCAAATCCAAGGGCACCTAAATATATAAAAGTAACATTACTAAAGCTCAAAACACACTTTGCACCTCACACAATAATGGTAGGAGATTTCAACACCCAACTCTCATCAATGGACAGACCATGGAAACAGAAATTAAACAGAGACGTAGACAGACTAAGAGAAGTCATGAGCCAAATGGACTTAACAGATATTTATAGAACATTCTATCCTAAAGTAAAAGGATATACCTTCTTCTCAGCTCTTCATGGCACATCCTCCAAAATTGACCATATATTTGGTCAAAAATGCGCCTCCACAGGTACAGAAAGATAGAAATAATCCCATGCGTGCTATCAGACCACCGCGGCCTAAAATTGGTCTTCAATAACAATAAGGGAAGAATGCCCACATATACGTGGAAAGTGAACAGTGCTCTACTCAATGATAACCTGGTCAAGGAAGAAATAAAGAAAGAAATTAAAGAGTATTTAGAATTTAGTGAAAATGAAGATACAACTTACCCAAACTTATGGGACACAATGAAAGCTGTGATAAGAGGAAAACTCATAGCGCTGAGTGCCTGCAGAAAGAAACAGGAAAGAGCATATGTCAGCAGCTTGACAGCACACCTAAAAGCTCTAGAACAAAAAGAAGCAAATACACCCAGGAGTAGAAGGCAGAAAATAATCAAACTCAGAGCAGAAATCAACCAAGTAGAAACAAAAGGACCATATAAAGAATCAACAGAACCAAAAGTTGGTTCTTTCAGAAAATCAACAAGATAGATAAACCCTTAGCAAGACTAATGAGAGGACTCAGAGAGTGTGTCCAAATTAACAAAATCAGAAATGAAAAGGGAGGCAAAACTACAGATTCAGAGGAAATTCAAAAAATCATCAGATCTTACTACAAAAGCCTATATTCAACAAAACTTGAAAATCTGAAGGAAATGGATAATTCCCTAGACAGATACCAGGTACCGAAGTTAAGTCAGGAACAGATAAACCAGTTAAACAACCCCAAAACTCCTAAGGAAATAGAAGCAGTCATTAAAGGTCTCCCAACCAAAAAGAGCCCAGATCCAGATGGGTTTAGTGCAAAATTCTATCACACCTTCATAGAAGACCTCATACCAATATTATCCAAACTATTCCACAAAATAGCAACAGATGGAGCACTACCTAATTCCTTCTATGAATCCACAATTACTCTTATACCTAAACCACACAAAGACTCAACTAAGAAAGAGAACTTCAGACCAATTTCCTTTATGTATATTGATGCAAAAATACTCAATAAAATTCTGGCAAACCGAATCCAAGAGCACATCAAAACAATCATCCACCATGATCAAGTAGGCTTCATCCCAGGCATGCAGGGATGATTTAATATATGGAAAACCATCAACATGATCCATTACATAAACAAACTGAAAGAACAAAACCACATGATCCTTTCATTAAATGCTGATAAAGCATTTGACTAAATTCAACACCCCTTCCTGATAAAAGTCCTAGAAAGAATTGGAGTTCAAGGTCCATACCTAAACATAGTAAAAGCCATATACAGCAAGCAATTGCTAACATTAAACTAAATGGAGAGAAACTTGAAGCAATCCCACTAAAATCAGAAATTAGACAAGGCTGCCCACTCTCTCCCTACTTACTCAATATTGTTCTTGAAGTTCTTGCCAGAGCAATCAGACAACAAAAGGAGGACAATGGGATACAGCTCAGAAATGAAGAAGTCAAAATATCACTATTTGCAGTTGATATGATAGTATATTTAAGTGATCCCAAAGGTTCCACCAGAGAACTAAAGCTGATAACAATTTCAGCAAAGTGCCTGGGTATAAAATTAACTCAAATAAATCAGTAGCCTTCATCTACACAAAAGAAAAACAAGCCGAGAAAGAAATTAGGAAAATGACACCCTTCATAATAGACCGAAATAATATAAAGTACCTCGGTGTGACTTTAACCAAGCAAGTAAAAGATCTGTACAATAAGAACTTCAAGACAATGAGGAAAGAAATTGAAGAAGACCTCAGAAGATGGATAGATCTCCCATGCTCATGGATTGGCAGTATTAATATAGTAAAAATGTCCATTTTACTTAAAGCGATCTACAGATTCAATGCAATCCCCATCAATATACAAATCCAATTCTTCAAAGAGTTAGACAGAAGAATTTGCAAATTCATCTGGAATAACAAAAAACCCAGGATAGTAAAACTATCTTCAACAATAAAAGGACTTCAGGGTGAATCACTATCCCTGAACTCAAGCAGTATTACAGAGCAAAAGTGTTAAAAACTGCATGGTATTGGTACAGGGACAGACAGATGGACCAAAGGAACACAAGGGAAGACCTAGAATTGAACCCACACACCTATGGGTTCTTGATTTTTGACAAAGGAGCCAAAAGCATCGAATGGAAAAAAAAAGATAGCATTTTCAGCAAATGGTGCTCGTTCAACTGGAGGGCAACATGTAGAAGAATGCAGATTGATCCATGCTTATCACCCTGTACAAAGGTTAAGTCCAAGTGGATCAAGGACCTCCACATCAAACCAGACACATTCAAACTAATAGAAGAAAACTAGGGAAGCATCTGGAACACATGGGCACTGGAAAAAATTTCCTGAACAAAACACCAATGGCTTATGCTCTAAGATCAAGAATCGACAAATGGGATCTCATAAAACTGCAAAGCTTCTGTAAGGCAAAGGACACTGTGGTTAGGACAAAACGGCAACCAACAGATTGGGAAAAGATCTTTACCAATCCTACAACAGATAGAGGCCTTATATCCAAAATATACAAAGATCTCAAGAAGTTTGACTGCACGGAAACAAATAACCCTATTAAAAAAATGGGGTTCAGAGCTAAACAAAGAATTCACAGCTGAGGAATGCTGAATGGCTGAGAAACACCTAAAGAAATGTTCAGCATCTTTAGTCATAAGGGAAATGCAAATCAAAACAACCCTGAGATTTCACCTCACACCAGTGAGAATGGCTAAGATCAAAAACTCAGGGGACAGGAGATGCTGGCGAGGATGTGGAGAAAGAGGAACACTCCTCCATTGTTGGTCAGATTGCAGACCGGTACAACCATTCTGGAAATCAGTCTGGAGGTTCCTCAGAAAATTGGACATTTAAACTGCCTGAGGATCCAGCTATACCTCTCTTGGGCATATACCCAAAAGATGCCCCAACATATAAAAAAACACTCCACAATATTCATGGCAGCCTTATTTATACTAGCCAGAAGCTGGAAAGAACCCAGATGTCCTTCAGCAGAGGAATGGATACAGAAAATGTGGTACATCTACACAATGGAATATTACTCAGCTATCAAAAACAATGACTTTATGAAATACGTAAGCAAATGGTTGGAACTGGAAAATATCATCCTGAGTGAGGTAACCCAATTAGAGAAAAACATACATGGTATGCACTCATTGATAAGTGGCTATTAGCCCAAATGTTTGAATTACCCTAGATGCCTAGAACGAATGAAACGCAAGACGGATGATCAAAATGTGAATGCTTCACTTGTTCTTTAAAAGGGAACAAGAATACCCTTGGCAGGGAATAGAGAGACAAAGATTAGAACAGACACACAAGAAACGTCCATTCAGAGCCTGCCGCACATGTGGCCCATACATATACAGTCATCCAATTAGACAAGATGGATGAAGCAAAGAAGTGCAGGCCGACAGGAACCGGATGTAGATCGCTCCTGAGAGACACAGCCAGAATACAGAAAACACAGAGGCGTATGCCAGCAGCACACCACTGAACTGAGAACGGGACCCCCGTTGAAGGAATCAGAGAAAGGACTGGAAGAGCTTGAAGGGGCTCGAGACGCCATATGAACAACAATGTCAAGCAACCAGAGCTTCCAGGGACTAAGCCACTACCTAAAGACTATACATGGACTGACCCTGGACTCTGACCTCATAGGTAGCAATGAATAGCCTAGTAAGAGCACCAGTGGAAGGGAAAGCCCTGGGTCCTGCTAAGACTGAACCCCAAGTGAACGTGATTGTTGGGGGGAGGGCGGTAATGGGGGGAGGATGGAGAGGGGAACACCCTCCCCCCCAAAAAAGAAAAAACATATAAATGAAAATTCTACACTTACTATTAAAAAGAAAATCTGCTATTTTTATAAAAAACTAATGAACAATAAATATACTTACCAAAAAAAAAAGAAAAGAAACAAATAGAAGAATTATGGGCAATTGCATTCTAAACACGAGTATGCAATTGTATCTAAAATAAATGTACTTTTTGGATGCAGGAGAAAGAAACCTGTTTTCCTATACTAACTGATAGCCTGTATATTATTGGTGTGGGACAGTTAATGCTTAGAATTTTTTTTTTCAGAGCTGGGGACAGAACCCAGGGCCTTGCGCTTCCGAGGCAAGCGCTCTAACCACTGAGCGAAATCCCCAACCCCTATGCTTAGCGTTATTAATGAGGAGTATTTATGAGTCTTTTTTAATTTTGTTGATGCCCCATACTTTTTCCCTCTTCTGATGAATTACTACTGGGTTATTTACCATTTCTGTCCTCCTGAGAATATCCCTTATTTTCAGAATGCGATTTCCCATTTTTAGACTAAGGTTGCTGAAGAGACATGGCTTCCTGTTGATTATGCTATGTAAAGTTTCACCTCTTGTGTTGATGTGAATGATACATTCTCTCAGTAATAAATTCTAGGCTAGTATCTGTATTCTCTGACAATGTGTTGAAAGGTGATCCAAGCCCATTTTTATTATAGATTATCCATTGAAAATTCAGGTGTTAGTCTAATGTGATCAGCTTTATGTGTGACTTGGTATTTTTCCTTCACAGTTTTTGTATTTTTATTTCTCTGTTCACTTATGCTTTGATGATGATTATGATGATGCTTATTTTATTTTTATTATTATTTATTAATTTAATTATTATATTTATTATTCTTTTTATTATCATTATATTATATTATATTTATTATTTTTATTATCATTTTTATTATATTATATTATTATATTTATTATTTTTATTATCATTTTATTATATTAATTATATTATATTATTATTATATTTATTAGTATTTTTATTATCACTTTTATTACATTATATTATATTATTATTGTTATTATGTGTCTACTTGGTATTTTCTATGATTCTAGTACTTTAACAGAATATTAAAATTTGGGGAATATTGTTCCCAGAAAATCACATACAAATAGTTATTGTAGCTGATTTTATTCTCATGCTTATCATAGTGTCCTGAACTTATGAATCAGGGAGCCTGCTTCAGTTGGTTCTGATTGGAAAATAGAGATATTGATAGCCAGTGTCTAGGCAGGGCAGACAGAGCAGGTGTTTCAGGATGCTTGGACAAAGGTCCAGAGAGTAAGAAGGCATGGAGATTCTCCAGGACAGACTTTCAGGACAGAGAAGCAGCTGACATAGAAGAGCATGAGAATAAGCAGACCCAGGAGAGATGCCCAATGGTGTCCAGGGCAAGAAAGATGTGATATAGATTTTAGCAAATAATAACGTGGGAATATCAGTGGGGGATAGTTTACCCACTCGGAGGTTAGGAAGTGAGTGGCCTTGCCATTGATGTTAAATGCATAGAAAATATGAAGACTCCATGTGTGAGGCCTCCATCCATAAGCCCCCTATCCCTATCCTTTTCTGCTGCCCTGTCTTCTTCAAATGTGTTTCCCCCTCTGCAAAAACAGCCCCTTGCTGCCTCCCCAGCATGACATTCTATTTCCTGGAAGGCCCAGCCTTGGCACGACCAAGGGCTCCTCCCATTGGTGCAGAGCACGGTCATGCTCTGCTACATATGCAGCTGGAGACGCCAGTCTGTCCATGTGCAGTCTTCAGGAAGTGCTTTAGTTCCGCGGAGCTCTGGTTCGTGACCCCTGTTGTCAGACATGTGTGTATGTGTGATATGATGTCATAGATTTTCATTGCTTTCCTATCAGATTCTCCAGAGCAAGGTCTTTCAGTCAAAACCAGACTCATTGATATGACCAGTTCTGCTTGCCACTTTCCTCTCTGGAATCCCTAACTCTGCCTTCCCAGGCTTTAATTATAGGCAACCACCACTTCCACCCCCTTTGATCCCTCCCACCATTTATATGGGTTTCTATGGGAGGGGAGTTGTACCTAGGTCTCTGTGCTTCGATGGAAAGTGCTTTAGTTGTGAATCCATCTCCCTGGCTTCTGTACTGTATGTCGAATGGTCATATTTGACTGAGCGAGTGTTTTTAAATTTCAAAGGAATGATTCCTAAGCCAACTCAGGCCAGGGGGAGATGGCTCTTGGTGCATTTGGAATGTAGGTGGCGGTCCTCAGCCTCATCAGTGTCTCTGACGCTGAAATTGTAACCTTTTATTTTTCTTTTTCCTTCTTCATTTTTTTATATCAATGTCTATTTATTTTCCACAGTGCTGGGTTGCATCAAGACAACTTCCTTTAACCATGTCATGTTCTTTACCGTATCTGACTTTCCTGCTCACACCCATCCCCCACTCCCCTGCCTAGTCTCCTTCCATCTCCAGGCCTTTGTTGCCTTCGTGACATATGGACATAGCTGGGTTTTGTTTTTGTTTTTTTTTTTGTTTTTTTTGTTTTGTTTTTCTGTTTGTTTTTTGTTTTTTGTTTTTGGATCTGTTAAGAACCCATAAAGATTCTTTAAAGAATTACAAGACTCACAAACGAGACAAAAATTATAGTATTTGCTTCTCGGTGTCTGGTTGATTTTGCTTAATGCAGTGGACTCCAGTTTTCCTACCAAAGACTTAATTCCATGCCTTTTGTGTCTGGATAAAATTCCATTTGTATGTGTACCAGGACATATTCAATGGTCTACTGATGGATGCTCAGGCTGATCCCACATCTTGGCTACTGAGAATGGTGACAGGGTAAGCATGGTGTGCAGATGTCCTCTGATGTGTTGCCTCTGAGTCCTAGGGCACAGTGTCCAAATGCAGAGGCTGACTGCCATTCACCTAGAGGCTCTGAGCCTAAGCTGTGTGCTCTCTCTTTGGATGGAGGCTTTGCATGAGATGACTGTATGTGTAAGTGTGTGTGTGTGTGTGTGTGTGTGTGTGTGTGTGTGTGTTCGGTGAATGACGGTGCACCCTTATATTGGGAGTCTTTATGGAGTTTATGAAAGCTAGAGCTGTGTTGGTGAGCATTGGAGATAGATGTTTACAGCACCCCATCCCTCTATCCCTCCTTACCCCTCTGCTTCCTTCTGCTCCCTTTCCCTTCCCCTTCTACCTCCCTCCACTCCCCCTTTCAAGACAGTGTCTCACTATATAGCCTAAGCTGGCCTCATGCTTGCAATGATTCCCCTGCCTCAGCCTTCCAAATACCAAGAAGTCCTTTCCTTGGAGGAAGAGAAAGACTTTCAAAGGTGCAGTTGTGGGCATGGGTTGCCAGGAGAGGAGTATACACCAGAATTTCTGACTTTGTACAAGGAAACTAGGACCAAAGCAGATAGAATTGGGGACAGTGAGGTTGTCCACTGTGCCCACTCCCTGTCTGCCGCACATAGAACCGGAACTCTGGTAAGTCATGTTTTCTAAGGCATCAAGTCATTTCAGTAGTCAGATAGAACATGGCACAGGGATCCTTGGGAACATGTAAAGCAGAAATTATTAACTACAATTTCTAGTCTAGGAGAAGAAAGGGCATCAAGATTTTCAGTGTCTCTCTCTCTGTGTGTGTGTGTGAGTGTGTGTGTGTGTGTGTGTGTGTGTGTGTGTGTTCATGTGATTGGTCATAGCAGCAATCATCGTGGATAGCTGGATTTCAAGATTCTCTGAAATTTGAGTATTTTCCTGAGCTTCTGGGTAGAGATATGGCTGTTAGGGTCTGTTTGGTATCTGATCTTTTAAATAGAGAAGGGTTTACATTGGGAGGCCCCATCCCAAGCAAAATGGACAAATACCACATGGTATCCCTCATTTTGGGGGCCCTAAAATTCTTTAAAGATTCATTGTGCTCATAGGAAATGAAAGAAGCTGGTCTGGGGCTGGAGGGGGTTGAATAGACCTTGATGGATGCAGAGGAAGAGGTGCTGCTCCTCTGTTAGCCAGCAGACTGCCCAGGACAGCATCAAGTGAACAGGCAAACCATGTTGTCATCACTTGGGGGAACCATGGTGAATTAGGATGAAAAGCATCTCTCCTGTCCCAAGCCAGATTTCCCAGGGCCTCTGGGCCATCTCAGACACTGACTAACAAAGGCATCAATATCAGAGCTGAGAGATCCACATCTGAATCTAGTCACATTCCTCAGTTTCCCCTCTGGAAGAAACAGATCAATTGCAGTCAGGACCAGCTTAGGCACAGCCTAAGTTCCAGCTGCCTTTTCCACCACCAGCCTTGTTAGTGAAGGTGATCTGGCACTGATGAGTGGGCTGCATTCTTGGGTTATGGATATTCTAATACAATCACTATAGGAGACATCTGTTGCTGGACATAGCACCGTAGGCATGGCCATGCCTGGTTGGTTTCTATTAATATCATTCATGAATCACAGGCTTACGTGGATGGAGGGGTGAAAGGGTTTGTGGCTGTGGAACCACTTCCCTACTGGGGACATGGCAGGAATTGGTCTACCCTGGACTTTCTCCATTATCCTCCCATTATGTCCTTTCCAATTAAGGTGTTAAATCAGAGAGAGAATGCTTCCAGGTGGTATTCTGGAGACCATGGCTCTGGCATCAGGGAAACATCGTGTGATCAGGCTGAATTATCACAAACTCGATGTTCTCATGCTCTTCTTCAAGCCAGTGGCCTCTGCACTGAGCCCCATGATTATTGATTAGTGAGTGAATGTGAGACTGAAAGGGGGTGGGGCTGCAGTATTGCCCTGTACATGGCAGCCGGATGTCTTCCTGTTGGCAGAGCCCACATCGGAATGACTGTGGCTCCAGACAGAGTGCCCAGGGCTGAGAATTTAAATTCTGATCCTTGAATCCCTAAGGTAATGAGCCATCTCCCAGCCCCTGGTGTTTTGTCTGATGAATCTGCAAGGTGCATGTTTAATATGTAAGGAATTGGAACCATGAGGAATGGGAAAATGAGAGTGTTTGCCTCTCTGCCCACCATCTCTGTCCCCAGGGAGGTTGTGGCATTGCCAGGGTGCCCTCATCTTATCAGTCAACTGGACTTTGTAGATGTTATCCGGACCTTGGAGAGGGCCAGAGAGGATGTTTTGTTCTGCAGGATGTTTCTGACTCTTGAAGGTTCTGGATGAATTCCACGTGAATGGATACCTTTACCTCACAGAGAGGGAAATCATGAGGCTCAATTATTGCACCAGCATCTGGAGTCTGTGGGACCCGTGGGGAGGGCTCTGTCCTTTGTCAGCTGTGGTGGGGACACTGGATACTGCAGTCAGAGCCTGAGCAGTTCCTGTCCCACTCAGAGACCTCCATTCAGGTAAAGCTGGATCCCCTACTAAACCACAGGGGGAAACCAGTGAGTTTATTACACAGAGAAGGTGACTGTCACTGTCTCTGACTTGAACATGGGCATTTAGAGAGAGCTTTATACACAATTCTGTGGCTTTTCAGGCACCATTGTTCAAATGATATAATTTACAGCAAGGTTGAAGAATAAAGTGAAGTTTAAAAATTAGCTAAAATATAGTGATTGAATGTACTTGCTTTTATTTAACTTTTTTTTAGATTTAATTTGTTATTTTATATGTACCTGCACCTATGTGCGTGTGCTATATCCATACAGTACCCTTAGGGATCAGAAGAGGGTGTCTGATCCATTCAAACTGGACTCATAGATGGTTGGGACCTGCCACGTGGGTGCTGGGATTGGAACTGGGGTCCTCTGCAAGAGCAGCCATTGCTCTTTAGGACTGACCCAACTCTCTAGCTGTCACTTGTTTCTCTTAGTTGATTTTCTTTTTGTAAATAATGTTCCAAGATGGTTTTATGAGTTACATCATTTGGGTCTAGGGATAAGAGTGGATTCATAACAGCGTGAAACCAGAGGCCATATCCTTCCTGACCCTCACTAAGAATAGTTTCAATTGTGTGTGTGTGCACACACGCATGCACGTGCAGGCATATTGTTTGCAGATTCACTTGGAGGCCAGAAGAGGACCTCAGGTTCCCGGGAGCTGATTTACAGGCAGCTGTGAGCTGCTTAAGTGGATCCTAAGAACAGAATTTGGGTTCCCTGCGAGTTTGGAACATGCTCTTTACTGATGGGCTCTCTCTTCAGGCCCATGTGTTTCTCAGCCTCGACTGAGATATCTTTAGGAAAACGTGCACTATCTCTGCAGGCAGCCTTGGCTGGGTCGGTTGTGTTGATGTTTCTAAAGCTCAACCATCATGCGACAAAGGCTAGACCCCAGAAGGTAGCTTCTCTCCATTTTAGCGTCAACCTTAACTCTCCAGTTCTTCTATCCTGTCTTGTTAGAACCACAGGCACAATGCTGCTTCCTCCAGGACTCTGGAGGTGTGTTCTCGTCGGTTGAGCAAGGACGTGAGGCTAAGAATAAAGGTCACCATGACTCAGTGCCTTTTGCTGTACTATTTATGAAACGTTTTGGCTGGAATTAGGGCCGGGACTGGTTCAGGTGTGTAAATTAGAGACAGCCTCAAAGTCTCTTGAGTTGAGCCTCTTTTATAACCGTAGAGTCTCTCTGGGGAGCACGTCGCCAATCAGACCACCTTTACCCCTGAAAGGATGGCTGAACACAGGCTTTGGGGCCGAGATACTTCTGCAAGCTGTGAGACTGTGGAGTCAAACTGCTGTCAGGTCCTCAGCTTCCCAGCTTCTGTCACATGCAGCTCTTCAGCTTGACATCACAAACTGGAAGGGAAGAGAGCTGGGAGCTCATTACCATGGGTGTCTTGGAAAGTTTGGGGGTGAGTTCTGCATTAATTAAGCCTCATTTGAATAATGAGCATATGCTATTTATTTTCTTGGAGAGCTGCTCTGAGGGAAGCAGGGAGGATTCTCCTATAGGAAGCCTGGTGGCCCATGGGCCCGCCGCCCATCACTTGGGGGAGGGAGGGGGAGGCAAGGGTGCTATTTTAAACTCTCTGTTATTGAAGGAAGCACCCATAACTGGAACAATGTTGGGTGGTTTGTCAGCTGTTTCTGTGAGAAAAGGCCTGAGGTCAGTCATGTTTTCTCCAGTCCTTTCAATGCTGCTGTCTGCCCTACATAGGAGATGGTCTAATACCTGCCAGTCTCTTCCTTCAAAACATGTGTTCTACTTCATCTGTTATGGGGCTGGGCAGAATGGTGGTGAACTTGGGATCATGTGGCCACCTTAGTGTTCATGAGGGGGACTCCACAGGAAGAGAGGTGTTCTCACACCAAACCCCCAGATCTACCTGATCTTGCCCTGGGTGCTTAAAAAGGACGGCATCTCTGCACCAAAAAGCAATGATTCCTCTGTACATATGGATATTTAAATCTGATCGGGTCTCATGATCTAGTCTAGGTAAAACAAGCATCCTATATGCTTTTTCTCTGTAATTTTTTTTGTTTTGTTTTTGCAATTGGCTGCGCAGAGTGGCTTCATCTCTCATGTGGTACAGGAAGAAACGAGCCAGATTCCTTCAGCTCTGTAATTAAATCACATACCTTGATGCCTTTGGCTGCACCCAGCAATCTTCCTTCCCGGACCTACTTGCCCATCCATCTAGGCCAGAGTTCCGAGCCATAAACCAAAGTACATAAGGCACGAGCCTGATTCTGTTGAGTGTGGGGCTCAAGAACTCACACATGTGGGCACTTACAGGCTGCACACTGGAGCTGCATACCCTTAACATTATGATATTGCAGAGGATGGGTGGGGCCATGCACACATACCAATTTAATACTTCAGGGAGCTACAGAACGCCATGTTCTTGGGGTTTTAGAGCCACTCAGACCCATTGAATGTTCTTTACGCAAACATCATGAGTCTTTAAGCAAGACTTTAAAACAATGGTGTAATTATCATATATGTGAAGAGACCCTGTGGTGGTTTGAATATGCACTACCCAGGAAATGGCACTATTACGAGGTTGGCCTTCTTGGAGGAGGTGTATCCCTGTGGGTTGAGTTCTTTAAATCCTTTTCCCAGCCATGTAGGAAACAGTCTGCTCCTGGATTCTTTTAGATGAAGATGGAGAACTCTCAGCTCCTTCTCTAGCACCGTGTCTGTCTGCACACTGCCAAGCCCTCTGCATTGATGATAATGGACTGACCCTCTAAACCTGTAAGAGAGCCCCGATTATATGTTGTCCTTGGTCACGGTGTCTCTTCTCCACAGTGGAAACCTAACTAAAACCCCAGACTGGATAGTCCATGGGATTGCTCAAATGTCCTTGGCAGCATCACTCTTTTATCTTCTGCAATGGCCCAACCCAATCTCTATCCAGTCCAGGGTGCTCCTCCAGTCTTGGTAATAACAGGATTCCCCTATACAAGGCACTTTCCCTCAGAGTGTCTTAGTGTCTACAATACAACCAGCCATGTCATCCTCTTCATTGATAGGGTGAAGTCTATTCTCGAGGATGGGCACCAAGTCTCCCATGTGGTTTTGAAGAGTAGCAAAGCATCTCCAGGGACAGGGCACAGATTCTGGGGCTTAGAGAGACGGCTCAGCCACGATGAACACTTGTTACTCTTGCAGAGGACCCAGGTTCTATTCCCAGAATCCATATGATGGCTCACAGTTGAACTGTTAGCCAGTTTCAGGAGATCTAATGCCCTCTCTTGGCCTGTTCAGACATCAGGCAGGCACGTGGTGCACACAGTTCCGTGTAGCCAGAACATTCACACATTCGATATTATAAACACATCTGATTTTTAAAAGGTATGAGCTTTGGGTTATGGGCATGGGTGATGCTGAGCGTGGATCCCAACAGCTCTCTTTTAAGGGGAGGAGGGACACCAGGAGTTTGGAACCCGCTGTCTGTAGGTGAGGGAGCACCGTATGGTCATATCAGTATAATGCCTCCCAGTTTGGAAGTGCTCATCTCACGGCTCTGAAGGTGCCCATGAGGCAGAGGTCTCAGCACTGAGCTTGGGAACAGTCAGCTCTGGGGGAAGGCGGCATGTGAATGACTATGTCTTTCTTCAAATACAATGAAAGAGGTTCTTTCCCCTGTGTTATCTGTCATCATAGAGTTCTAAAAACCCCCGTGGTCCAGATGAACTTAATTTGAAAGTAATTACAATGGAGATGGGGGTGTGTGAGCTGACAGTTCATTAAGGAAATATTTAATGAGCCATGAAAAAAGTGCCAAAATTAACATTATAAACATGATTAATGAGCAGGGTGGCTGCAAAAATTCATAAAAGAAAATAACAACACAACACACAGCCCCTCGTCTCTGTTGGCCTGACAGGCTGCTGAGAGTGTGTCCTGATTTGTCTGCCTTAAATGGTTGAGGCTCTAGGCTTGGCCACATGGCCGATTTTGTCTCTCAACTGAACTTGACAGGATAACTTTATGTTTTTTTGTACATACATTCCTTATGCCGTAATCGCTTTAGCTGATGTGGGCTTTGCCAGCCAGTCAGGGATAAAGAGGTTTAATGTGTTTCTTCTTTAAAAACAACAACAACAAAAACAACAACAACAACAACAACGACAACAGCAGCAGCAACAACACCCCAAAACAAACAAACAAAAAACCAACAAGTTTGTTTATGTTTTTGTTTTTTTTTTAAACCACAACAACTTCATATTCACCAGAAAAGTAAACTGGAATTTATGTTGTCTGGTGGGTACTAGTTCATCTCTCTAGAGCTCTATTGTATTAGGGTTTCCAGAGAAACAGAAATGGCAGAATGAATACACATTGTCTTAGTTAGATTTCCATTGCTGTGAACAGACACCTTAGCCAAGGTAATTCTTTTTTTATTTTAAGGCTTGTTTTATTTTAATGACTGATCATGTGAGGCCACATTGAGGTCCCTATGCACAGACGTGAAGGAAGCTTTATTTCTTGGTCTCTTCCTCCTTGGACAGAGTCTTGATGGTCTCCTCCTTCTTGGCCTGGAGGTGCTCCTCCCACGTGTTTTTCTGCTTCCTTGTTCTTAGACCTGTGAGCCTCAGCCTGGTCAGCCTGAAGCTTCTTGCAGGCCTTGTCTGCCATTGGTTTGAGGATCTGCTCCATAAGAATCCATTGGTTTTTGGATACATTCCTTTGAAACTTCATGTACATGCTGTGATACATATGGCGGTCCATCTTCTTAGCTTCCCAGTATCTCCTGAGAAGCCGGTGCAGGATCCTCATCCTTCTCATCCAGGTCACCCTCTCAGGCACCCAAGTGTTGGCAGTTCCCTTTCCCTTCCCTATGACCTTATGCCTGCCCTTCAAGGTGTATTTCTGTGAGCGAGTCTGAGGATGGACAGTTACAGGCTTCCAGATGATCAGGCCATCTTAAATCAGCTTCCTGATCAGCTGATGGGAGTTGGCATTGGCGATTTTATTGTTCTCATTGGGGTCCAACTGGACCTTTTTTACCACAGTGGAGGACACTAGAGGCAAGACTCTTCTGTAGCCTGAGCATGCTCATGGCTGCAGATGCAGCAGCCAAGGTAACTCTTATAAAGGACAAGATTCCATTGCAGCTGGCTTACAGTTTCAGAGGTTCAGTCTATTATCATCATGGCAGGAATCATGGGGGCAACCAGGCAGACTTGGTGCTGGAGGAGCCCAAAGTTCTGGATGCACAGACAGCAGAAGGGACTGTCTGTACCACTGAGCATAGTTTGAGTATATACAAATCTCAATGCAAAGCCACCACAGTGGCACACTTCCTCCAACAAAGTCACACCCACTCCAACAAAGTCATACCCACTCCAACAATGCCACATCTACTCCAACAAGGCACACCCAATCCAACAAGGCCACACCCACTCCAACAAGGCCACACCCACTCCAAAAAGCCACACCTACTCCAACAAGGCCACACCCAAACCAACATTGCCACACCCACTCGAACAAGGCCACACCCACTCCAACAAGGTCACACCTACTCCAACAAGGCCACACCCACTCCAACAATGCCACACGTAATCCAACAAGGTCACACCTACTCCAACAAGGCCACACCTACTCCAACAAGGTCACACCTACTTCAACAAGGTCACACCTACTCCAACAAGGTCACACCTACTCCAACAAGGCCATACCTCCTAAGAGTATCCCTCCTCATGGGTCAAGCATTCAAACACATGAGTGTATGCTGCCCACTCCTATTCAAACCACCAAACACATTAAAAGGTAATTTGGCTTACAGGACACTGGATAATCTAACAATGGCTGTCCCATACAATGGTCCTGAGAACCCCATTGTCTGCTCAGTCTATGATGATTGATGGCTCAGCCATCTTAACCTGGTGCTGAAGGCATGTGAGTTTCCTGGAGGCGTTGGTCTTCAGTCTACAATGAGATATCAGAGAAGGTGGTTCGAATATAAGCAAAGGAATGCAGCAGCCACAGGAGAGATGAACTTGCCAGTGAGAGTGAAAGCAGGCAGACAAAAATCAAAGCCTCCTTCTTTCACATTCTTAAATCTGGGTTGCCACCAGAAGGTCCCACCTACACCTAGGGCAAATCTTCCTGATTCAAATAACCTGATCAAGAAAATCCCTCAAAAGAGTGCCCAGATGCATGCATTTTAATTGAATTCAGAGTCTCTCAAGTCATCAACCAAGATTAGTGATCATGTCTGCCAACTCTCTCATACAATTTATTTTTCTTGTTTGGTTTATATTTTGGGCCCGAGATTTACCAAGCCGTGCCACTCATATTGCTTAGCCTTGAAGCATTCATCTGCATTCTGTTCTCACTAGAAATCAAGAAGCACATTGTATGTTCACCCCTCTCCTGGCTGGTCCCTCCCTCACCCAGGAACCAGCCAGCTTGCTGTCACTACAGTCTCAGAGACTGGATGGCTCATAATGAGGCTTCAAGTCCAAGTTCAGAGCCCTGGCAAATTTATTGAAGCCTGCTACCTGGCTTGTAGATGGTGTGTTCTGCCTATATTTTCCTGGGCTGAGAAGGTCCAGAAATCTCTCTGGGGGTTCTTTTTAAACATAAGTGAACCAATAACACAGAGGAGGAGTCCATCTTTATGACTGAAGTCACACCCTCCAAACTGCTGCTTCCCAATGATGATGTCTTTGTTGACATCTTCCTAGGGGTGGGGTAGGGGAGACATTTAGATCATAGGAACCTGTACCGATGGAGATGGCTCTCCTCCAGCTTGCAGGCAGGAGGCATCAGGCTTCTGTGTGGAGGCAGCACAGTCAATGTAAGTCCCAAGCATGTTCCTGTTATGTCTCCTTGGCCCTAATTTCCCCTGTACCATGACCCTCACCCTGGAACAGCTGACCTTGTTTGCACCAGAGCGCAGCTTCCCGGATGTCAGGCACCTCAAAACTACCTCTATCTCCTTTTAAACCCATTTGTTAGCTAAAGGATATGGGTCACTAGGTAAACTGCTTGCTGTACATGCATGGAGACCTAAACCTGGATCCCCAGAGCCAATTTACAAGTCTAAAGTGGTAGCATGCACTCTGACCCCAGAATCAGGGAGACAGAGACCTGGGGACCTCTGAAATTCACTGGCCACCCCATAGTCAAAGTTTTACTTAGGGTTATACTGCTATGAATGGACACCATAACCAAGATAACTCTTATAAATACAACATTTATAAGTCAGGAAGGCCCGGTCATCCTCCTGTTCCCATACAAAGCACTGGTGTTTGCAAGTTTGACCACACACTTGGTTTTACCCCTCTGCCGTCTCCCCATACCCTCCTACATTTTAAATACTCTCTGAATAACTTTTGTACTTAGTGAAATGAAATCATGAGGGGATGTTGTTTAGGAGATGACAAGAAAAATGGTTTGTATGTGTTCAGTACAGATATGGTATTTTAAACCAATTTTATTAGTTCCTTGAGAATTTCGTACATTATATATTGATAAAATTTACTTCTCACTTCTCTTCCTAACTCCTCCCAGATCCATACCCACCTAATCCCTTCTCCCAACTTCAAGCTCTTTTTCTGCCCTCAGTAATCACACACTCAAGTCATTTATGCTGCCCATAAATTCATGGGCGTTGAGCAAGCCCCTGGAGACTGGCCAGCTTATCACCAGCTATATCTTTGTAGAAAACTGACTCTCCCTTTCCTACCAGCTAGGACTGAGGGATAGTGGTCCTGTCGTGTATAGAAGACACGCTTTATTCTGGTTCAGAGTGATATCTGTATCTTATATTTCCACTTCCTCTTCCTTGAGGGTTCCTAAGACTCAACTCCTTCCCTTTTTGCCTCTCTCTGTGAGTCTGTGTATATGCATGTTTGTCTATAGATGTCCCATTTTACATTCAAGTAAATACATGGTGGGGGGCGTCTTTACAATTGACTTCTGATGGTATCTCACCCCAGACAAAATGCTGCAATGCAGACATGGTGTAGTTCTTTACTAGAAAGAAATAGGTGATGTTGTTAATTCTACCCAGCTGCTCTTAGTGTGAGGTGAAGTTTAGACCTCTGACACAACCTTCTGGTCCTACACTATTTTTTTAAGATACACATTGTCCCAGTAAAATGTTCAAAGTTGGGACTATGAAAATTGATTGGACCCTGTGGGCTGTAATCAATCAGTTCATCTGTTGATGGATGTGTATGAAGGTGGCGGGAAAATAGGAGATAGGAAATTAAGGGACTTGGTCATTTGGGACATGTCTTGGAGGGTGTTTTTTTGACCTTGGTCTCTTCCTGTGTTGATGCTTCTTGGATGACAGTGAGGTTAGCAGTTGAGCTCTATCGTGCCCCTTTCATGGTCATGTGACCATGGACCAAAAGCTATGAAATCATGAACCAAAATAAGTTTGTTTACTATGTCAGTTGCTAGGCAACTTGTAAGAGTGATGAATATGATTAACATGAAAGTGGCCAAATGTGGTGCTGAACATATCAGGTCAGGTCCGGATTTGATGTAGGAGGATCCATGACTTAATCCTTTAAACTCTTTGTCTGGAGGCTGCACGCTAAGAGAAGACCCAATGTTTCCCAAGTGGTTTTATCCAGAAGATTCTGCCAATGTATCTGTCGTCTTAGCAAATCAAGAACCTCCTGTTTCCCACTCTGGTCCTTCTCCTGACTTCACTTCTGTGTTTTTAATAGACTTCAATATTGTATGAACTGCTGGGAAATGAGTATTAAAAGGAAGCTATAAATTTTGCTTTAAAATCATTAAATTACACTTAAATGAAATGGATTTTTAAGTATGTAAATTATACTTCAATAAAGCTGCAGAAAAGGCTTGGCCAACTGTGATGCTTGTCCTGTGATTTGCTATTTGTCATAGTTCCTGTGCCTTTCCATCTTTTTTTTTGTGCCATCCCTGCTCCTCTAAGCCTCATCTCCATTTCTTTTCTCTCCCTAAAGACCAGACCAGCTCAGTCCTGTTTGTTTTAGCCTACCTGACATCACACTTACTGTTACAGCCTTGACCTTTCCGGCTTCCTCTCCATATTCCATCCACCACAGCCCGTCTCCTCCTCCAAAGTGTTCACACACAACACGTCACATTGCACATTTTAATTTTAGAGTAAAAACAAATTCCACTGGAAAAGATACTGGGGTTGTCAAAGACCCTTGTGTATCTGAAACACATAAAAACATTTTCCTCCAATCCTATGAATTACAGATCTAAGTCCCCCACACTTTCTGAATTTCACCTTAACAGATCTTTTCCACCAGATTATAGACTTAGATGTGGACGTCGCCATCAAACTTGATCAAGTACACGGAAGGCTTGGCTAGAACTTGGTAAATGACTTTGCCGATCTTTTTGGACCTGTTGCTTCTGGTGAACTGCACACATTGACCTCATAAGATGTCGCTGTCAACGTCTGACTTCACCTCTGCTGGAGGAGTCTCTGGAATGATACGGAGGTTACCTTCTGCATAATCATCCAGGAGCTGGTTGATGTACAGGACTGGATCTTTCTCGTAGGTGATGTAAAACCAGTCCTTCATGATCAGCACCTGGGCTAGGACTACCCCCCTCCAGTTGTCCTTAGAGCCATGTTTGCCCTAAATTTATGCTCCACAGCTCGGCCAACCATGGCACTTGCGAGATGGGCGTCTTTTACTTGAGGAAACACTACTTTGTGAGTCAAGACCTTAAATTTTAAAATCCTCTCATCGCTGTGAAGTACCAGTCCGTAGACAGAGTCAATTCCATCATACTTGACCAGATAGAGAGAGGGATTTGTTGGCAGTTGATCTAGAACGATGGCCTTCCATTGGGTGACGGCTCATCACCTTCCTTCCATCCGTGAGACATTCTGCAGCCCACAATATTCCCCAGGGCCTGGGGAGAAGGCCTGCTCCTCCTCCGCTTCTGGAAGGATGGTGTGCTCATCCTCCTCAGAGACATCCTCTTCTTCTTGGCTGTAGACCTCGTGTGGTAGGCCACAGCACTCCTGGTCCACTGTCTTGTGGCTATCGTTCTGTGTTCAGGGTTCATACTTGCCCGTGGCCTGGGTTTGAAGAGCTCGCCTGCTTAAACCAGACACAATGCTGTTCCCTCTGTCATACGAGTCCCTGCAAGAACAATGGGGGTGGGGGGAGGGCGCTGGACCAAGGCTCTTGTCTAAGAGAACTTTGGAGCAGGGGAGGAAGGCAATGGTAAACAGGTTTGAGCATCTGAATCTAATTCTGTCATAATCAGAGGTTCGTAGGAGGGCTGGGCAATGGTGGAGCACACCTTTAATTCCAGCACTCAAGAGGCAGAGGGAGGCAGACCTCTGTGAGATCAAGGCCAGCCAGGTCTACAGAGTTAGTTCCAGGGTAGCCAAAGCTACACACAGTAAACCCTCTCTCAAAAATCAAAATCTAAAGTTCAAAGGGAAGTGAACAAATGGTTCTCTACAACTCAGAATAACATATTCAGACACATTTCTTCAGCCTGAGGCACTTTGCCTCTGCTGAGGAACCTCTCCTTTAATGGCTTGGTCAGTGTGGGATTAAGTATCCCTGACCCCACTTTAAGCAAGCAGAAAAGAAAAAGGATAACAAAGGAGCCAGAAGGGTGACCACAACCCTCTTCTACCCTTTAACTATGAACTATGTGGCAACATCCACAAGTATCTGCCCAGATAAACAGCACACCAGTCCACTGGCTTTCTGTATTGTGCATCCAGCCCCAGCACCAGGTTTATTCCACGACGCTGTTGCATCTTCTACAGCATCAGGGGACTTTTTTGTAGGCAACAACAGCCATTTAGTAATAATATCTCCTGGGGTTGGGATTTAGCTCAGTGGTGGAGCACTTGCCTAGCAAGCACAAGTCACTGGGTTCGGACCTCAGCTCTGAAAAAAAAAAAAAAAGCAACAACAAAAAAGAAATATTATCTCCTAAAATGCACAGGCACAGAAAGGAGCTTTGACATTTTAGTAGAATTATGAATTATATATTGTTAGCAAAGGATAATAAACTCTTAGACTGACTAGCCTAGACCATCTGCCGAGCTCTCAAACGTGGAAGACATCAGAACAGACAGTTACTCGCTGTACGAGGGAAAAATTTTAGCTTTCTGGGCTACAAGGGTCCCCCGTTATCTTCATAAACGTATTTACCGAAAGAATATGTCCTAGTTGTCCAGATTCTGTCTTCGGAAACCGGTCAGGCACCAAAAGCCTGTTGAACAATTGTGCGGTTCAGGACCTGAACTGGCTTTCACACACCTCTGGGAAGATAATGAACCCCCCTTCAAGGAATCAAGCGCCGGCAAGTGGAAGAGAAGCGCAACCTCCGCCCTTCTCTCTGTGACATCATCCAGTCTCTGCTTACGTCATAGAAGCCCTCTCAGGCCAGTTCCTTCCCTAGTAACGCTTAGAAACGTCCAGCATCTAGGTTTTAGCTTCTCATGTAGCCTCGTGGAGACCCAAAATAAAGTCCCCACCCAAATATTCTGATGACTCGAGTCACACTCTGCCCAAGTAGCTCTTTTCATGCATTTTTTTTTCTGAAAAAGTCTTTGATTTCTGAGTCACCAACATCCTTGATGGTTATTTTCCCAGCTCCGATCTTTCCTTTGGTTATCTTTAAGCCATTCTCCGTATCAGAAATGTTGGTATCCTCTTTCTCTGAGGCAGCCCACTGGATAGCACACCAAAATTAGCTTTATCAATACCCACAATTAGAGGAGGGCCATTTTTATTCAAACAAAGCTGGAATTTGACAGGACTAAATAAATTGTATTGAAGTCAATGGCAATCATGAATTATGGATTCTTTGCAAAGAGGGAGGAAAAATTCGCTCCTGGACCTGCTTCCAAAGTCGGGATAAACTGACGACAAACCGACCAGTCATATATTAAATGTCTTCAAAATTTACCAGCACTTCTGGATACACGCAATTCATTAGATCAAATGCAGCGAAACAGGATGAAATAGATGACGTAATTTTGTTTTTGAAATATGGGTAGACAGAATACTGGATGCAGGTAAGTGTGGAATTTACCTGTAAATTACAGGGCACTTTAATTGTTTGTGTCACATAGTTCTTCAGATCTTCAAAAGGATTCTTTTCAGAACCCTCCCCTGTCCCCACCAGACTCTGACCCTCCCTTCCCTCTTCCCAGTAATTCCCTTCCACTTTAACATTGTAATTTTTTAAATGTACTTAGAGCTTAACAACTTATGCAAGCTTTTTAAAATCTGTCCACTTTTCTAAGTGCACCGTCTTCTTTGTCTCCCTTCTATCGTAGTTTTAAGCATATTTTCCTTCACACTTTGAGTTTTCCTCTCTCTCTGCTCTTATGACTCCTCTGCCATTATGTGACTGTTGTCCACTATGTGGTTGACCTCAATGTGTGGTTAACTCAAATGACATGATTTTTCCCCCTTTTCTCCCCTTCATCTTCCTTCTCTAGGCACCTGCTGAGATTTACAGCCTTGGGGATTTTTTTCAAGCCTGGAAAGCACACACACACACACACACACACACACACACACACACGCACACTCACACATATACACACACACAGAAACACTCATACATACCCAAACACACAAACACACGCATACATACAAACACAAACACACACACATGCACACCCAAACACACACACAAACATGCACATATACACACTCAAACACACATATACAGAGAGAGACAGAGACAGAGAGAGACACGGTGAGAGACAGAGAGCCCATGAGAAAATATGTAATATCATCTTTCTAAGAACAATCAACAGAGACAACTTTCAAAAAAGGGAAGAACAAGTAGGCAACAAGAAGAACAATTTCATCATAGCCGTCAACTTGAGGAGGAAAGAGTTTGTCTCACTCTATCTTCTAGGTTCCCGTCTGTTACTGAGCGACGTTGGGGCAGGAACTCAGGCAGGACTCTAGAGGCAGGAAAGGAAGCAGAGACAACTTAGAAATGCTGGGTACTGGATTGCTGTCCATGACCTACTCAGATTTCTCTCCTTCTCATACAACCCAGGGCCACCTTCATAGGGGATGACACTCCCCATAGTGGGCTACACCCTTCCACATCAACCATCAAAAAAAATTCCTTACAGATTTGGCCATAGGACAATCTGATGAAGGCAATTCCTCAGCTGAAGCTCTTTCTTCCCAGGTTGAGTCAAACTGATAATAAAAACTAACCAGGACCCTGCACATCCATTCTGTTTGCCACACTGTGTGCAATCGACAAGCCATTGGAATACCCTTAGCTGTTGATCACTGGATGAATGGCTTAAAAATGTTATATACATTGATGTGATTTTCATCTGTGTGTAAGAGGAAAGGGTTTTGTTCTCAGAAAAACGGATGGGAGTGTAAAATACAATATGTTAAGTGAAACAAGCCAGACTCAAACAGACGATTGTGAAATTTAGATTTTAATAAGGGATATTAAGTAAAAGTGGGCATTTAGGAAGAGGACAGGGAGCAGCAGGGTGTGTGTGTGTGTGTGTGTGTGTGTGTGTGTGTGTGTGTGTGCAGGTGGAAATGGAGGTGAGTTGTGAGGATGAAGATGGCTAATGTACAGTATAAACCTGTACAAGGAGTCACTGAAAGCCCACTGACTTGTACTTTTAAAGCACATCGATATAAGAGAACTGAGTCTAAAACAATGTTTTGATTAAATTGGGGGTTTATAATTAAGAGATACCGTAAAGTTTATTCATATTTTCCTTCCCAAGGTGGCTCTTGCTGTTTCGACCTTGATACTGGTGTCAGGATATGGCAATGAGCTTTGGTGTCTGTACCTCATCAATCACCTGGAATTCACGTCATTCAGTGAGTCTATCGTGGGGAAGGAGGTAGTTAGAGATCTTACGGGTACACGACGTGGGAAGAATAATGCCCACCCCGACCATATAAATCCAAATATTCACCCTCATCTCTGGTTTGAATTTGTTCGCCCAAAAGTAATTTTCTGAAGATTAATCCCCAGTGGGAATGTAGTTGTGAAGAATTGATTAGGTCAAGAGTGATGCAACCTACAAATAAAGATCCATTAATGATGCTTTTGTGGAAAATGCTAAATTATGAAAGGGAGTTTGGCTCCCTCTCTTGTCTTCCTAGCCCATTAGATCCCTTCTGTGGTGATTACATCCCACAAGAACTCCTTCCTCTGCAGATGGTCTCTTCATCTTGGATTTACAGGCTTCTGAATCAGAATCATACAGAATCTGTGTCATTATAGACTAGCCAATTGGTGCCATTCTGTTTGTCCATACAAGCGTGAACATGCCTCAGAATTGTGAGCAACCGGGTCATATGGGAAAACGAAGCTGGCAGAGAGTAATAGGTTGTTAGTGCTGACTGAAGGCAAGATGTATTCAGGGTTAGCATATGTGCTCTTCTTGAAAGAAACAGCACAGAGGAAGAGTGTAGGTTGGAAAGGTGCAGCTTGTGAGGCACTCAGACATCTACTCTTGGCCTTGTGGGGACAAGGAGCCATTAGGGAAGGGGAAGATCGCCAGGGATACCTTCAGCCACTCCTTTTGTCTAGCAGAACCCTGTTTAGAATCCTCATCTTCGAGGATGTAAAGAACCATCAGTAACCATCAAGAGTGTGTTCACTATTACAGAGGGACCCAGGAAAAAGCCTGATCTTGGAAGATCCTTTGCCTTCCAGAGATGGAGACTCCTCCCCTGCATTACTGGGGAACCCATCTATGTCGGTAAGGGCCTCCCACTAAGTCCAGATCAGTGGTCCTTAACCCTTGGATAGAGACACCTTTGGGAGATCAAATGGCCCTTGCACAGGAGTCACATATCATATATCCTGTATTCCAGACATTTACATTACAATTCATAACTATAGCAAAATTATAGTTATGAAGTAGCAATGAAATAATTTTACAGTTGGTGGAGCTGTATTAAAAGGTTACATTTGGAAGGTTGAGAACCACTCTTCCTGACCCCTCTAAGATATGCCTGTCGGTATGGACTGGAGGTATAATCCCTTTAATTCAATCATGCAAATCCAGAAAAACCAAATCACCACCAAAAGGTTATGAAGGATAAACAGCCACTGTACCCACAGTGTCAGGACTGCTGACATCTTAGACAAATGATGTCAAAATGAAATCACATCACACCATGACCATCCCCCTAAATGAAAAGCAGAGGGGAAAAACCAGTTCCCTGGTGGTGGCACCAAGAGAAAACCCTTGTCAGAATTGTCAGCAAGGATTTTAAAGCCAGGATTCAAGCGTCGTCAATGAGAAACTTCCAAAAGAAAAGGTTACACATCATCTTGGTGAGGTAGTAGAAGAAACAAGAGAAAATCGAATAGGAACTCACTGAATTAAAACAAACACTAAGTAGGAATTAAAGGCATATCTGGGCAAGATGAACAATGAAGTGGAGTTTAGAGCAGGCAGAAGGGGCTGGGGAGACGGCTCACTGCTTAGGAACACTGGATGCTCTTGCAGAGGATCAGGGTTCAGAGGATCTGATGGACTCAATGGTCAAAACACACACACACACATACATACACACACACACACTCAAATACACACACACACACATACACATACACAAACACAAACACACACACCCACACCCACTCACATACACACACACATACACAAACACAAACACACACACATACACACACACATACACACACACAAACACAAACACACACACCCACTCACATACACACACACATACACACACAAACACACACAAACACACACACACTCACATACACACACATACACACACAAACACACACACTCACCTAAACACACACACACATACACACACACATACACATACACACACACAAACACAAACACACACACTCACATAAACACACACACATACACACATACAAACACACACAAACACACACACACACACACACACACCATAGAGATAAATTTTAAAAAAAATTAAAAAAAAAAGGAGCCAGGTATGCCCTTTTATCCCAGCACTCAGAAGCAAGCTGATCTCTGTGAGTTCAATGCCGACCTGGTTTATACAGTGAGTTTTAGGCCAGCCCTACCTACATAATGAAACCCCATGTCAAAATAAAACAGAAGGGAGTGTTATATTTATTTCTGATAATGCAGGCAACAGAGAAACTATTTCTACAGAGAAAGAACTTATTGTTGAGAGAATCAGTGGACCCCAATTATTTGTGTAACTAACTCCATCACAGCCTCAGCAGGAAGCAAGAATGGGTACAGCTAAAAGGAAGCAGGGCAATCATGAGTAAAGCTGTGGACATGCATCAGCCCATCAGCAACAGAAGCAGGCGGAAAACCAGCTGGGATGAGATGGCTTCACCAGCCAATGTCTCTGACTGACAGTCCCTAGTAGCACCACGATGTTCTTTACCTTCAAGTACCCTGGATTTTCAGACACTCAGAAACCACAGAACAAAGTGTGGCAAATGCCTAAGAAAAGTTGTCTTGTGGTACATATTGTTTATACAGGTTTCATGTAGCCCAGGCTGGCCTCAAACACACTATGCACACGAGGATGATTTTGAACTCCAGGTTCTCCTCCTGGTAATGGGACTATGGGTATGGACCACCACACCAGGCTGATGAGGTACTGTAGGTGGAGCCCAGAGCTGTGTGAGAGCCAAGTGAGCACCCTGTCCACTGAGCTGCATCTCCAGCCCCTCTGGATGTGTTCTGCTAATACAACAAAACTAAAATAGATGTCTTCAATTAGAGACAACAGGAGTCTCCCAGTCCAGAAATATTAAATTAGACATTCACAAGTAATACAGATGTCAAGAAATAATGAAACTATGTAACAGTAAGAAAAAAAAGAAGAAGATAGGAAACATGCTATCAAAATGTGTGAGACAGAACTATGACAGTGCTAAGAGGAAACTTTATTTACAACACTTCTTCTTAGATTAGAAACAAAGATCTACACTAGAAAATAATAAAATAATTAGTCAATGAAAAAATAATTGTTAAAATGAACCCCAAAACACTAAAAATAAGAAATTAAGAAAAAAAAAGCCAATGAAACACAATTAGTTTTCTTTTTTAAAGCAAAGAATGGTATTTTGGCGTTTTGATAGACCTCAATAGCAAAATATAAGGTCCATTCTGTATGGCGATTAAAAAAAAAAGAAAGAAAGAAATTGCCGTGTTTTAGAATTTATGCAGAACACTGAACCTGGTACCACAGACAAAAATTAAAAAAAAAATCATTCATCCTTTAAACCCTTTTTAATGACAGTGTTTATACTCAACTTGTCTCTCCTATAATCTGTTTAATATCAGACAAGATTTCCAAGGCTACCATATGGAGATTATGCAGTGTTGAAATGGAAGCACAGTATTGTATTGCCAACACAGACTCTGGTTGAGAACATCATTGTTTTTATCACGAGGAAACTAGCACAAGATCCAAGCCCAGTCTCCCGAGGCGTTGTCCAATCTCAGAGCCATTTCTACAGACAGCACTTCAGCTGTGTCATATTTTTTTGCAATTTTTGAAACAGACTTGTTTGCTGCACTGTTTGGTTTGCCGTGCTGCTTGGAGATCCTGGACCATCAGACATGACGAAAGTAGTCGCCCACACCCCCAAACTACAGCACTGGTATCAGTGTAGAGGAAATAGAAGAGACAGAAACCAAAAAGAAAAAAAAAAACTGTTGTTGTTTGGAGAAGAGTCATGTAAGTACGCCAAGCTGACCTTGGACTTTCTATGTAGCCCAGGTTGGCCTTGGACTTACTCTGTAGCCCAGGCTGGCCATGGACTTACTCTGTAGCCCAGGCTGCCCTTGATTTACGATGTAGCCCAGGCTCTCTTTGGACTTACTATGTAGCCCAGGCTGTCTTTGGACTTACTATGTAGCCCAGGCTGGATTTGAACTTGTGATTTTTGTGAATATTGAGAATATAGGTATGCACTACCACACTCAGCTTTGTATCTGTTATTATAATTGACTCAGCTGTGGCCCCTCATTTGCCAGCCTCCCTCAACATCAACAAGAGCTTCCACAATCACCAGGAGGGTAACCCCATCCTTTAAGTCATCAGTTAAACAAAACTTTACAGAACAGAGACTCAGCAGGGTCCTCCTCCTTATTAGAACACTTTTGTATGGAGGGATTTGAGTGATTGTTTGAGTGAGATTGTCATACCTTAACCTGGTTCTGATATTATGACCAAGATTAAAAAAAATAAAGTATAAAAAAACAAAAGTAAAGGAGATGGGTCCAACACCGGGACTTGAACCTTAGCAGTTGAGGAGATGGCTCACATGTCTCAGGTAAATGATGGGTAGGCTTTGTGGCCCACACAGAATCCCAGTCCAGGGAGGTAGAGATAGGGCAGATCCCCAGAGCAAGATAGCTGTCAAGACTAGTCATATTGGTGAACCCTGTGTTGACTGAGAAATGCTGCTTCAATGAATAAGGTAGAAGAGAAAATGGATTAGTCCCTACATTATACGCTGCACGTGCACATAGGTACACACACACACACATACACACACACACACACACACACACACAGAAACAAAACAAAAACCTTGGACTTAATGCATTGCCTCCAGTGTAGTAGCACATAGTTGGAAGTGGGGCTCTAAACAAGTGTTCCTTTCCACCCCCACAAAGACCAACATACTTATGGACCCTCAGCCCTGGATCTGTACAATCTGATGAGGACTCCCAGATGTTTAGTTTAGTCTCCTCGCTCTGTAATATATTCTGGTGTTCTGTTTCAGGAATCCTGAGCTGGGGCTCGGCTGACTTGAACCTCACTCCCAGTCTTGCATCCAAGACAACTTTCAGCTGCCATGTACAGATCCTTGGAATTCCCTGCCAAGGTACCCTGACTTGCATTTCTCATGAGGCCACGGCATGAAGCCACAGAAAGTGCGGCTGTCTTACTCTGCCATTTATTAGCTTAGAGTATTGGGAAATTGGCTCGACGTTTAAACCTCACGTCCCTCATGTATAAATGAGCAGGCGAACAATTCCAGTTCATCAGATCTACACTAGGAGTGAGTTAGTAAAGCACATCAAAACGATTAGTGCCAAAGTGTTTTATGAATGATAAGCAGTATTATTTATATGATTTGTAACATTGGAAATTATGGTACCTGGAATGTAACGGTTTTCATTATCTTTGCACAGATGATGCTAGGAAAGCATGTAGGATGCAGAAATGCTTCCTTTTTTGCTTTATTTCCAAGAAGCATTTCCTTCTGCTCCAATTATTTTTTTAAAACTTACTTTCCACTCCATCTCCCCTTAGGTGATTAGGTTAGAACGGGGTTTGGTGAGAGGGGTTATAAAACATGTTACAGAATATATCTACAAGATCAACTGTTGAGTTCACATGGAGGCACGCTCCATGGATAAGCCATGCACACCCTGAAGTAATTGATTTCTTTTCTTTTTTTATTTTCATTGATCTCTTGTGATGGCTAGTCTTGGAGGAAAGAACCACCCTTGAGAAGCTTCCTCCATCAGATTGGCCTTAACTATGTCCAGGTGGCATTTCCTTGACTGTTCACTGATGTTCGAGAGCCTGGTCTACTGCGGGCAGCACCGCCCTATACGGGTGGGTCTGGACTCTGTAAAGGGAGTTGAATGTGAGCTTAGACGCAAGCCAGTGAGCACTCTCTGTAGTTCCTGTTTCACAATCCTGTCTTGGTTTTCCTTGATGATGGGCTGAAACAGATAAGATGAAATAAAGATTTCCCTTCCCAAGCTGGCGTTGGTGAGTGTATTTATCAGAGCAACAAAAACCCAAAATTAAGCAAAAATCACAGTGCCAGATGTGGGATGTCTTCCTGAAAGTTGCTGACCAGCGAGATCCCAAAAGCCCTCACAACTTTACATGGAGTTGACATTGTTCTTCATAGTACTCCAGAACTTGATGGTAAGACCCTATTGCTGAGGACACTGAATCCTTTTGGTCACAGGTCACAGAAGGGTCAATCTGAAGTTGAGGTGGAAGCATCCTCTATAATGAGTAGCCTTCATGGTTCAAGAAAGTGTTATGTAGGCTTCCAGGGGAGAAAATCATCTACAACCTTACTCGGGGGTGAACCATTCAAGCTAAAATGTCAGGCAAGATGTGCCCCTAATGTGTTAGTGGCATCGCAGTCATGAGAGTAGCCAGTGGCTTTCGAATCAGATACAAGGCATATTCCACACGAGAGAATACACACCAGGTTCTCTAAACTGTTCAAGAACCTATGGATAGGGTGATATAGCCCCTATGAAAGAACCTAATGCTAAATACATTGTCAAACTTCCTTCCAAACATCCACATTTGTATCAATAGATCAGGGTTTCACTTAGCTCTCATCAGAGAAAAGCCTCTGACTACCATGAGCAGAGACGTACAGCTGGACAAAGTGCTGGGAATCAGTGGTGTTGGACTGTTCAGGTGGAAATAGGACAGCTACGTCTTCTCCTCCACAGCTCAGAGAACATCATGAAAGAGTGGGTGGAAGGAATATAAGAATCAGAAGATGGGGAAGTGGACAGCAAAAGGAAATCTTTTAGATTGGTCCTAGTCATTGAACTCTTAAACTGATGGCGGCTATGGTCATGGGCACAAGACTGGGCCCCTCAGCACTTCATTACAAATGGGAGAGGCCATGAAGACTCTCCCCTCCCTTGGCAATCAACATTTACTGGAGGAGGGGTTCTATCCTGCAGGCTTAGATTTTTCAAGACCTAATTTATTAAGAGTTTTTAAACCCTTTAACCTTCCTCTAGCCCACCACCCACGAGAGGTAGTAGAAAGGAAAGGATATTAGGGCAAACAAAGGACGATGTGGACCTGCTTAGAAATAGTACTCTGGGGCGATTTAAACTTTCATCATCAGGATATCAGTTCAGTTGACATGAATCAGCAGAGGTATGTCGATCTACTTGCAAACACCATTCATGAATCACCAAGGACAGTTCAACCCAGAAGAAATTGCTGAGCTCTTCCAATTGGCCTGGGTTCGAGGAGGCAGCAAGAAGCCACCGCAATGTCACCACAAGAAGTTCTCTTGTGCTTTTCTCTCTACAAAGTCATGACAGACAATGGTCAGTGAGGAAGGAAAGGTGAACCAATGCCACAGCATGGTCCATGAAGACCAGAGTCATCAAAGTCCATTGAGCATCAGGGAAGAGTGTCAAGGCAAGCCAATGCCGTGGGGTTGCCCACTGTTGTCCAGGGTTATACTCGTACCCTTTCTAAACATCATACGCCCTTTTCCCAGGCAACTACCAGAAACACCATGTGTTTGTTCTCAGCAAAACATCCTCCCCTAAGACATTTTCCAGAACAACATCCATGACACAGTTGAGTCTCCAACGAAACCAGAAATTTCTGCTTCACTCCCTTCTTCATTCCTGTACCCATAGATAAGTTGTTGTGTCGAATTCCTCTGTACTCATGTAATTAATTAAACTTAGGGATTACACGCAGAAAGGAGACATGAAATAGGAGGGGGGACTTATTCAGAATATCGGTGCCAATTGGAGAGGGAATGGCGTGAGAGAAGGGGATGACCGAGGGGATGACGGAGGAGGATGAGGGAGGAAACAAGGGGGAACTGAAGGAGGGGATGGGAGAATGAGGGAGGGGGATGAGGGAGGGGAATTTGGAAGGGAAATACAGAAAGGAAAGGTCTAAAACTCATTATATAAGTATATGAAATTATTAAACAAGAACATCAAAACATCATTTTTTAAAAAAAAAGTTTAATGTTTCTCTTTATAGTGGGTCAATCATTACAACTTAGGGCTTATTTTGTTGGATCAATTTTGTCTTTAAGGTTTTTTAGTTCCTTGGAGCAAATAGTCAGATGTGAAGTTTTATTTAGAGTCAGTGCCGTCCAGGGTTTTGTGTGAGTGAAAAATCAAGTCAGTAAACACTTTGTATTTATCGTCGAAATCCCACTGAGTTCTTTCCAGTTATTTTCCTTTTATCACACTCCACCCACAGCCCTTCTCAAAATGCTGGCTGAATTAAGTACCTGCCACTGAATGGGACACAAGTTCAAACCAGTGGAAGTGGGAAAAGCAACTAAAAGCAAACAAAGTAACAAACAGCAAAACTTCTTCCATCTGCATCTGGGATTACATTTTATGGTTTTGGAGAGTCTACTACACTGAACAAAATGAAAGAGTAGAGTCTGAAGTGGTGTTTACCTTAGTGAAGAAAGGCAGGCATAGCTGCAAATGGGGGGGTGGGGGTAGGCTGACAGGGCGGTTCCTCTCTTGATGATGTATGTAAACACCAAACCTGAGAATGAAGAGAACCTCCAAGTGAAAACGGCGATGCCAAAATTTATGAATATAAGAGCGTTTGTATCACACTGACTGAACATTCACACAAATAAATTACACCACAAGTCTAGTATGCGTGTTTATACCCATCAAGTGGTGGTGTGTTTGGGGGGCTGTATAAACAATGATTGTGTGTGACTGGAGAGGTGTCTTGGTAGTTGAGAACCGTTACTGCTCTTGCAGAGGACCTGAGTTCAGACCCTGGCACCAACATGGTGGCTCACAAGCATTGATCACTCTTGTTCAGTTCTGTGCCCCGCTCCTGTCTCTTGTCTTGATGAATACACATGTGGTCGTGAGGGAAACCGACTTGAGCCCTGTGGCCTCCCATGTCTTATTGACAGCTATACCTGCTTTTCTTCCCTAAGTTTCTTGTGGCTTCTGTATATGTATATTTTATACAGATACATAAAAGCAAGGGAAACACCTATATATGGAATTTAAAACAAGGAAACAAAGAAAGAAAGAAAGAAACAAAGAAAGAAACAAACAAGAAAACAAAGAAACAAAGAAAGAAAGAAATAAAGAAACAAGGAAAGAAAGAAAGAAAGAAAGAAAGGAAGCTGAACACCCTCCAGGTCTGCAATGTGACCATCACACTCAAGTTGCTATGGTTTCCCCATCATGAGGGATGGTACCAGCTCAAACAATGGGTCAAAATAAACACTTCCTGTCTCTTTTTTATTGGAATTTTATGTATTTAAATTTCAAATGTTATCCCATTTCCTGGATCCCCTCTCTCCCATCCTCTCCCCCTGCTTCTGTGAGGATGCTTTTCTTCCCACCCACTCCCATCTCAACACCCTGGCATTCCCCCACTTTGGGAAAATGAGCCTGCACAGGACCAAGGGCTTCTCCTCCTATTGATGACAGACAATGCCATCCTCTGCTATACATGTTGCTGGAGCCGTGGGACCCTCCATGTATACTCTTCGATTGGTGGGTTAGTCTCTGAAAGCTCGGGGGGGTCTGGTTGGTTGATATTGTTGCTCTTCCTATAGGGTTTCAACCCCCTTCAGCTCCTCCAGTCCATTCTTTAACTCCTCCTCCATTGGGGTCCAGTTGCTCAGTGGAATGATTAGCTGTAAACAGCTTCATGTGTACCAGTCAGGCTCTGGCGGAGCCTGACAGGAGACACCCATTTCAGATTCCTGTCAACAAGCACTCCTGTCTTCGTTAAGTTTTTGCTTTGTATTTTGTCATAGCAACAACAAGAAGAATCAATATGCGCCCTCTTCATGTCAGGGCCATGTGAATTAGAGTCAGTGCATCACTGAGCCCTGTAGGGTTCCCTTGGCTCCATCCACAGGGCCTGGAGAGGGCGTGGACCCTCACAGGGACCTGGTGTGGCCATGGTCAGCATAGACGCTTGGTGATCTATTCTCTTTGTGAGAAACAAAACTTCATGTCATTGATGAATGCAATCAAGGAGGGTGTCACATGTAGCTATCCTAGAGTCTATTTTTGTAAACTTATTCTCAGCAGCCCTCGTTGGGAGTCAGGGACACTGTGAGGCAGCGAGAACATATCAGTTCTATGGACCATCTTCTGCATTCCGTGACATCATAGACCTTGGCCCTGGAATGCAAATTCTTAGCTCAAATATCTAGCTATTCTGTCCAGGTGTAGCTGTGTCTTGGGTCTATGACTTCTAACACGAATCAAAACCTATAGGTTTGGGAGAAAATGGCCTCATGTTAATGGGAAATGTATCTGACATGCATGCCTTCGATATAGTTATCCAAGTGAAATTTATGGAAGGAAAGGTTTGATCAGACACCCAAAAGACAACCTAAATCCTAAATTCAAATTCTTTGAGTGTTTGTCCTAATGCAGCTGTGTGTGTGTGTGTGTGTGTGTGTGTGTGTGTTCACACATATTTCTGTGTATGTGCATGAGCAGAACAGAGGGAGACCCTGCACATCTCTTCATTCATCTTCCTCTTCTTTAGGTATTGAGACAAAATCTCTTAGTGAACTCAAAACTCACTGTCCCTGGCTATCATAGGCATCCCACACATGTTATCCCCTTTCCTGGTTCTCCCCGTTCCCATTTCCCTCTCCCCCTGCTTCTATGAGGATGCTGTTCCTCCCACCCACTCCCACCTGAACACCATGGCATTCCCTACACTGGGGAACTGACCTTTCACAGGACCAAGGGCTTCTCCTCCTATTGATGCAGACAATGCCATCCTCTGCTATATATGTGGCTGCAGCTGTGGGACCCTCCATGTGTCCTGTCTTTATCCCTCCAATCATGAGTTATGGACTGTCATGCACGTGCTGGTAATATCACAGCAGGCACTTCTTCCCACAAAACTATCTCCCCAGCTTGCATTTTATCCCATGTTTCTGGCATGCTGGAGATCCTGTATTTTGTTTATTTGGCCCATAGCTAGACGCTCTTTCTTGGACTATAGGTCAGTGATCTACCTTCCTAATGCTGCCCCCTTTAAGACAGTTCCTATGTTGTTACGGCCCTTGATGACACAATTATTCTTGTTGCTACTTCATCGTTGTAATTTCGCTACTGTTATGAATCGTAGCAGGTAATCATTTTGGAGACTGAAGTTTGTCAAAGGAATCATGACCCACACACAAGTTGTGAACCACAGCTATACCCGGTTGGTGGCAAGATATATTTGAAGGACAACCTGGGGAAGACAACCACCAGCCCTGGTTCCTAAGGCCATCGTTTTATGGACCAAGCTCACCTCTTCACCTCCTTCAATATGGAGTCATGGGAGGAGAGTTTGTCACTTTGAATAAAACAAACCTTAACAGAGACACACGATGGATCGTTGTTGCTACCATGTTGTAATTTCCTTCCCCCAAACACCACATTTTAAACATCATCGAAAGCCAGGAAAATAGGCATAAAGATCTATCTGTGTGAGGTACTGCCCACAATTCATTTCGTTCACCTGGGCCTCAACTTTAGAAGACTGCAAGCATTAGCCATTTGAGAAACCCACTTCCTGCTCATGTTTTGTTGAAGAAAAAAAAAAAAACAAGCTAAATAGAACAATCGAGATGGAGTGTACAGGACGGGTTGGGTGGTTAGAGCTCTTAAGGAAAGCTCGCACAAAGTAAGGTATGTCAACACACCTCAGCTGACTCAGAAGCAAACAGTTGAGGACCATAGGAAGCCTTGGGCATGAGCAACAGGGATGAAGGTGTCTTTCCAAGGCAGGGAGACAGAGCAGAGCATCCTTCCTTGGGCTAGTTGAAGTGAGGAAGCTAGTGGTTCTCCACCTAAGTCATCGCACACTGAGCCGACTCGTGAAGTTCTGGACCCGTCGCTCTCCAGTGCCTGAGGTTGAAATGCAGCCGTCCCCCCCCAACCCCCACAGGAACAAGCACTTGTTCCAAGGAGAGGTGCTAGCAGACTTCATTCTTTGAAGCAATCTTCTCTGAAGGGAAGGTCTCCAATTCCTTAGCAAGAAAGGCATCAGGTCTTCAACCTTGTCGTCTTTCCAAATCTGCCATCTCTGTGATGACCCATCTCGAAAGTCTTGGCCAGGGCATCTGGCTTCCTGAACTGATGTCTCAAACAGGTTTCCTAAAGTCTCAGCTTAGCAGTTTTCGACAGATTACCTGTGCCTTATCTAGAGTGGAAACAGGGAATGAATTCTGGCTTATCTGAGTCCCTGGAGGTAGTAGGTGCTTATAGACAGCAGGTAAAGGCATTGTAGACATGAAAGTGCTAATCCATTCTTCAGGTGTGAACTTCTCTAATTTTTTATACATTTTTTTAATCATTAAATAAAGTTAGTCAGTATCCCAGACAGGGTGAGTGTCTGGCTTATGCACCAGCCTCTCTTTTCATCCTAACTCCTGGCTGCTCAGGCTGTGATATCCACTGGAAGTAGAGTCATTGCAGATGTAAGTGGTTATGATGAAGGCCACCCTGGAGTGTGCTGGGCCCCTAATCCAATATGATCATCGACCCTATCAGAATAGAAGCGTTAGTGGGCTGAATGGCAGGCAGGTTGGATGGGACCCGATGACAGGTTGTGGTTGACTGGGAGCTGGATTTATTTCCCAACCAGGAGTTTAGGCTTTAGCCTGAGGTTCTAGTAAGCACTGGAGAATTTTTATCAGGGATTTCCCTTCAGGGATCCCTCAGGATTATCCCCTGGGGATGTATAGAGGAGGACCTAGAGGAGGCTGCAAGGGCTGTCAGCTCAGGCAACACGGAAAGCTGTGGTCTTCACAGGAGGCACATGCTGCAGAGTGCAGGCCAGCAGAGACAGTGACTGAGCAGTTAGTGCAATGTCCCTCTTTGCATCAGAGCACCCCCCACGCTATCCTTCTGCCATGCCGGACTTACATGTTCAACAGACCGTCAAAACCCAGTCTGAGTGAAGGGACACCATTGCACTAAGGTACGAACACTGCATAGTACAAGACACAATGGATGGTGAGATATTTCACAAATGATGGGAAACTGAAATAATCTCAGTTAAGATGGTTTGCATTCCTCTCAGAGGATGCGGGTTCAGTTCCCAGCAACTATATCAGATGGTCCCCAACTCTAGGGAGTCTGATGCCCTCTTCTGACCTCCGTGGGTCACTGCACATGGGTGTACATACATACTTACATACACACATACATACATACATTCATACATACATACATACTACATATATACACATATATTACTCACATACATACTATACACATTACTACATACATACGACATATATATTATGCAAGTGAGTTACTCAGTGATCTGCTATCCTTGGTCAGTGGATTACTCATGCCCTCAGGAACCCTCAGAGGAAGTGGAACTGTCCATTTCTTCTTCTCTGTCAGTTCATTTCAGGGGTCTAGGACCCTCTTACTGACTAAAGCCTTTATGTGATCTTTGAGTTTCTGCAGCATTTCTGTAACACGAGCATCAGGTTTTTTGAATCTCTGGTCTTCATAGGGTTTTGAGCATCTGAACTTGTGCCGAATCCATCTAAGTAGTCCCCGAGGTGGAAGGTCGCTCGGGTCTCTGCTGTTCAAGTGCTTCCCCCGTTGGGGTAGGATGTTATAATCCGGTTGGGGGACACTGAAGGCGGTCTCAGGGGGCGGAGGCTGGGAACCCTTCAAGTGCTTCCCCCATTGGGGATGTTATAATCCGCTTGGGGGACACTGAATGGGCTTCCAGTCTGAGGAGGCTGGGAATCCTTCCAATGATTGCCCTGCTGCACTCCGGGGTTATAGTCATCTCGGGGGACTCTGAAGGGTTTCCCAGGCCGTGGAGGCTGGGAAATCGCTGGTGCATTGTCAGAGGGTAAAGTCCGGGATGAGGCTCTCTGTCCTCTCTAAACACTACCCCGTGAAGGGGCAGTGAAAGGACTCGGCAATGGTGAGTCATGGTGAGCATCAGTCGAGCTGTATCCTTTGAGTATTTCTCTCTCTCCCGAGAACTGTGGACAAGTCCGGAAGGCAAAGCAGGGAAATCTCGAGTGACCATTGATCTCAGGTAACAACCAAAGCTCGAGAGGGGCTGTCCTCGAGTTTGCACGAGGCAGTAGGTAGGTCTGCACGGGGCAGTTGCGAGGTCTGCACGGGGCAGTTGCGAGGTCTGCACGGGGCCGTCGCCAGGTCTGCACGGGGCAGTCGCCAGGTCTGCACGGGGCAGTTGCGAGGTCTGCACGGTGCAGTTGCGAGGTCTGAATTGGGCAGTCTCGAGGTCTGCACGGGGCAGTTGCAAGTTCTGAACGGGACAGTACGAGGTCTGCACGGGGCAGTTGCCAGGTCTGAATGGGACAGTCAGGAAGTCTGCACAGGGCAGTCTCTAGGTCTGCACTGCGCAGTCGCGAGGTCTGAATGGGGCAGTTGCGAGGTATGCACGGGGCAGTCGCGAGGTCTGCACGGGGCAGTCAGGAGATCTGCATGGGGCAGTTGCGAGGTCTGCACGGGGCAATAGCGAGATTTGCACGGGGCAGTCGTGAGGTCTGAATGGGGCAGTTGCGAGGTCTGAATGGGGCAGTCGCCAGGTCTGCACAGGGCAGTCGCCAGGTCTGCACAGGGCAGTCGCCAGGTCTGCACGGCCCAGCCAGGAGATGCCTCACTTGTCAGTTCTGCTTGTAATAGCGGGGCGATCATCCAAGCTTTCTGAATGAGGAGGAACCATGTCGACTCTCTTCCTTTGAGTCCGGAGTGCTACCTGTTTTGTGTCCACTGTCAGGGGTCGTGACAAGTGACTCCTGAAGGAGCAACATGAATGGAGAGGGCAAAGGGCGCTTCGGAGACTGAGCTGTCAAGCGCCTCTTACACCAGCTTTGGTGCAGGGATGTGTCTTGGAACCTCATAACCGAGTGGGAAAGGCTGATCCAGACCCTTGCTCCTCAGAGACTGCAGGGACTAGAAAATCACTGGTGGACTGTGTTAGGGAATGAGCATGTGATAGGATGTGAATAGAGCATAGAATGCATGGGATTGATATTAGAATTCCATGTGCGTTCCAGGTTTTACTGTGATTCTTCTACCTTGACTAACTATTTTTTCTTGTTCTAAAGCTCTTAATATTCTTTCCATGATGATAGTTTTGAAATATTGTGTATGCTACAAAATGGAAAGTATTTTCTCTAGTCACATATATTGAAATTCTAAATGTCTCTTGACATCGTATGCTGTTGCCTGGCCAGAGGTCCTGGGATGCTTTCAATACTGGTAAGTTGATTGAACACAAACTGTTTGCTTTACAAGCTTTGCTTGTAAATAATTCTTTTGGTGACCCCCAATTAGATTGCACAAATGCCTCCTGCCGTTTACAGATATATCTACAATCACCCTTGCTTGGAGAAAGGAGTTAAGTGTTATGCCTTCTTTGAATGAAGAGGAAGATCTAAGTCTACTCTCCTCAGAGAAAGAAGAAATAATGAACTGTAGGAAGAAATACGCATCTAGGCAACAATAAATGTTCCAAGCTAACCTGTGCTGTAAAATAATGTATGGAAAATACCACTCCTTTATTAGTAGTATTATTAACCATTGTATTTGTTTTCATTTCAAATATTAACCCCTTTCCAGTTCGTGTTAATAAACTCCATGACCACATACTCCTCCTCTTTGTCTCTAAGGGGGGGCCTCCACAAATCTCCCAATAATTCTTTCCTCACCCTGTAGGATCACTCTTCTCTGAATCGCTCTTCTCTGGGACATCAAGCATCCAAAAACCAAGTGCTTCCCCTTCCACTGATGTGAGATGGAGCCGTCCTCTGCTACATACGTAGGGTACCAGACCATGTATAGTCTATGGTTGATGGTTAGGGCCATGGGAGCCCTGAGGGGTCTGGGTAATGGATATTGTTGTTAATTAGAGTCTCCTTCAGCTCCTTCAGCCCTTACCCTACATTGTCCATTGGGATCTCTAGGCTCAGTTCAATGGTTGGCTGTGAATATCTGCATCTGTGTCAGTCAGGTGCTGGCAGAGCCTCTCAGAGGACAGCCACACCAGACTCCTGTTTGCAAGCACATCTCAGCATCAGCAACAGTGTCCGGTTTGGTGTCTGCAGATCTCCTGATGGCCTTTCCTTCAGCCTCTGCTCCATATTTACCCTGCATTTCAATAGACACGGATAACTCTGATTTAATAAGAGATGGGTGAGTGTCCCATCCTTACACTGTGGTCATGTCTATCTACTGCAGGTGGAGTCTGCAGGTTCAATCTCACTTTTGTTGTGTATGTTGGCCAATGTCATCACTGTTGGGTCCAGGGAACCTGCCGCATCCCTAGTATCTGGGACATTCTAGAGGTTACGCCATCCTCCAATGTTCCTTCTTTCTACACTCATTCTCCTGGTCCTCTGTGCTTCTCTCCTGTCTCTCCCCACATCTGATCCTGCTCTCCTGTTTTTCCATTTCACTCCCCTCTCCCACACACGGTCCTTCCTCCATGTGCCTCCCATGATAATTTTCTTCCCCCTTCTAATTGGGATTGAAGCTGTCCCTCTTTGTCCTTTCTTGTTGAGCTGCAGAGTGTATGTGAGTTTATTGTGGATATTCTGAGCTCTTGGGCTAATTTCCACTTACCAGTGAGTGCATGATATTTGCATTTATTTGTGTTTTGATTACTTCACTCAGGATGATGTTTTCTAGTTTCATCCATTTGCCTATGAATTTCATGAAGTCATTCTATTTAATAACTGTGTCCCACCCCATTGTGTAAATGGACCCCATTATACGAATCTCTGTCTCTTTTGAGGGACATCTGGGTTCTTTCCAGCTTCTGTCTGTTATAAATAAGGCTGCTGTGAACATAGAGGAGCACGTGTCCTTGTTGTAGGTTGCAGCAAGTTTTGGGTATATGCCATCGAATGGTACAGCAGGGTCCTCAGGTAGTAAATACTATGTTCAATTCTCTGAGGACCCTCCAGCCTGGTTTGCAGAGTGGTTTTAAGAGCTTGCAATTTCAACAGTGACAGAGTGTTCCTTTCTCTCCACACCCTTGCCAGAGTCTGTTGTCACCTGACTTTTATCTTAGCCATTCTGACTGGTATGAGGTAGATCTCAGGATTGTGTTGATTTGCTTTTCCCTTATGACTAAGGATGTTGAAGATTTCTTTAAGTGCTTCTCAGCCATTCAGTATTCATCAGCTGAGAATTTTTGTTTAGAACTGTAGCCCACTATTAAATAGTGTTATTTGAATCTCTGGAGGAGAGCTTATTGAGTTTTTTGTATATATTGGATATTAGTGCTCCATCGGACGTAGGATTGGTAAAGATCTTTTCCCAATGTGTTAGCTGCTGTATGGAAGGAATGACAGTGTCCCTTGCCTTACAGAGACTTTGAAATTTTGTGAAGTTTCATTTTTCAATTTTTGATCTTAGAACAAAAGCCTTTGGTGTTCTATTCAGGAAATTTTCCCGAGTACCAATGTGTTCAAGGCTTTTCCCTGCTTTTTCATCAGTTAGTTTCAGTGTATCTGGTGTTATGTCGAGGACTTTAATCCACTTTTACTTGAAATTTGGACAAGGAGATAGGAATGGATTGATTTGCATTCTTCTACATTCTGCCCTTCAGGTGAAACAGCACATTTATTTAAAAAATGCTATCTTTTTATCCGCTGGATGGTTTTAGATTCTTTATCAATTTTCAAGTGGCCATAGCTGTGTGGGTTAATTTCTGCGTCTTCAGTTCTATTCCATTGATCTACCTGCCTGTCTCAATACCAATACAATACAGTTTTTCATCACCATTACTCTGTAATACAACTTCAGCTCAGGGATGGTGATTTCCCCAAAATGCTTTTATTTTTCAGAATAGTTTTCTCTATCCTGGGATTTATTTTATTCCAAATAAATTTGCAAACTGCCATTTATATGTCTGTGAAGAATTGATTCAGAATATTGATGGGGATGCATTGAATCTGTAGATTGCTTTTGGCAAAATGGCCATTTTTACAGTATTGATCCTGCCAATACACGAACATAGGAGATCTTTCTAATTTCTGAAATCTTCAATTTATTTCTTCAGAGACATGTGTTCTTGTCATATATATCTTTCACTTGCTTGGATAAAGTCACACTGAGGTATTTTATATGCTTTTTGACTATGGTCAAGTGTGTCATTTCCGTAATTTCTTTCTCAGCCTGTTTCTCTTTTGAGCAGAGGAAGGCTACTGATTTGTTTGAATCAATTTTATACTCTGCCACTTTGCTAAAGTTTTTTATCAGGCCTAGAAATTCACTGGTGGAATTTGTGGGGTCACTTAAATATACTACCACATCATGTGCATATAGTGACATTTTGAATACTTCCTTTGCAATATGTATCCCTTTACCTACATTTGTTTTCTAACTACTCTGGCAAGGACTTCGAACACTATATTAAAAAGGTAGGGAGAGAGTGGGAGTCCTTGTCTAGTTCCTGATTTTAGTGGGATTGCATTAAGTTTCTCTCCATTTAGTCTGATGTTGGCTACTGGTTTGCTGTATATTCCTTTTACTGAGTTCCGAATGGTCCTTGAATTTATGATATTTCCAAGACTTTTAACATGAAGGGGCAGGTTCTGTAAAATGCTTTCTCAGCATCTAATGAGATGATTGCTTGTTTTGTTTTCATTGAATTTGTATTTATAGTGAGATTAGGTTGATTAGTGATCAGGTTCTGTATACTGAACCATCCCTGTATCTCCAGGATGAAGCCTTCTTGACCATGATGGATCATTGTTTTGATGTGTTCTTGGATTTATCTTGCAAGAAATTTACTGAGAATTTTTGCAGGAAATTCATGAAAAAATGGTCTGAAATTCTCTTTCTATGTTGGGTCTTTGTATGCTTTAGTTATCAGAGAAGGAACTGTGTAGTGTTCCTTCTATTTCTAGTTTGTGGAATAGTAGGAGAATATTGGTGTTAGGTATTCTATGAACGTCTGAGAGAATTCTGTACTAAACCTTTCTGGTCCTGGGATCTTTGGTTGGGAGACATTTAATGACTGCTTCTACTACTTTACGAGTTATGGGAGTATTTAGATGGTTTATCTGATACTGATTCAACTTTGGTAACTTGTATCCGTCTAGAAAATTATCCATTTATCCCTAAATTTCCCGTTTTGTTAAGTGTAGGCTTTTATAGTAGGATCTGATAATTTTTTGAGCTTCCTCATTTTCTATGGTTATATCTCTATTTCACTTCTGATTTTGTTATTTTTAATTTGAATACTAAGGATTTACCTATTTCTGGATTTTTCAAAGAACCAGTGCCTGGTTTTATTGATTCTTTATATAATTCCTTTTGTTTCTACTTGGTTGGTTTCAGTCCGGATTTTGATTATTTCCTGCTGTCTAGTCCTCTTGGTGTATTTGGATTTTTATTGGTTCTGAGATTTCAGGTTTTCTGTCAAACTGCTAGTGTATCATAGCTCCTGCTTCTCTGTGGAGGCTCTCAGAGCTATGAATCTTCCTCCTAGCATTGCTTATTTGTGTTCCCAAGTCATTTTCATTAAATTCTAAAAAGTCTTTAATTTTTTTCTTTATTTCTTCCTTGAACAAGTTCTCATTGAGTAAATCATTCTTCAGCTACCATGCATATGTGGGTCTTTGGTTGTTCTTGTTGTTATTGAAGACCATTCTTAGTCTGTAGTGATCTCATAGGATGCATGGGATTAATTCAATCTTCTTGTATCTGTTGAAGTCTGCTTTGTGATGGACCATATTATCAGTTTTGGAGAAGGTACCATGTGGGACTGAGAAGAAAGTGTCAGGATCTGTAACAGGACAAGCTAATAACTAGCAGGTGATCATCCTGAGATGGACAGCCTCGGATTATTTTATAATCCACAACTGGTTCACCCTTATTAAGAAAGGCTGTGAGGGATTCATTTTGGGAAATTTTCCTGCTATTAAAATGCTATTCCTGTTGTTATTATTGGACATATATAACAATCATTGATTAATAGCACACCCCTTTGGAGCAGATCTCTGCAGGCCTACGAAGTTGTACTGTCCCGTAGTGATGCTATACAGACAAATAGATGAATTCTTTAGTCTTAATAATGATCCTACAATATTTCCTAAAATTATATCAATGGTTATCAAGCTCTTTTATAGTGGGACTCCTATAAGTCACTTTCTAATAGTCAGAATTGCAGTGACAACCCCGCCAGTCTCCCAGGTGTCACCAGTTAATTGTTCTGAGTTAGTAAACAGACTTTATCCTACTCAGAACACATTCCAAGAGGTTGCAAAACAGTCATCAAGAGTCATAAAAAGAGAACAAATGATTTGTTACAGGTGCAAGTACAGATGATAAGATATTGACTGGGTTTATCTGTAAATAACTTCTCTATCAACTATGGTTTTGGATATTCACTGAACCTGTAGAGCTGACACTGGTGATGAATATTTAGCCAGATAATTATTCCTGATGGATATTCATATAAACATTCTCGGTTGTAACTTATATTTCAACTTATGCTTTGATCTTTCATATGAACTTGTGATGAACATAGTAACACGGGATCATGTATTCTGAAATATGTTTAATGCTGAGGAGAAAGAGAAGACACACAGAAGGACTGAGAGAGAAGGACTGAACGGGAAGGACAGAGACAGACGGACTGAGCTGGAGAGGGGCTGAGCTGAAAAGTCCGGTTTGAGCTAAGGAGAACTGAGCTTAGTAGAACTGAGCCAAAAAGATCTGGGTTGAGAAGAAATGTATACAGGAATAACTTAGAGACTATATAGGTAACATGAGAGAGCAATCTGCAGAGGAGAAGAGGAAAAGAGAAGAATCTGGAAAGAACAGAAGGTGCAGGCAGGTTTCTCCTTACCGTGGGACAGAACAGGTCTTTTTTTCATTTTCTTTTTTTATTAATTTGAGTATTTCTTATTTACATTTCGAGTGTAATTCCCTTTCCCAGTTTATGGGCCAACATCCCCCTACCCCCTCCCACTTCTTTATAAGTGTTCCCCTCCCCATCCTCCCCACATTGCCGCCCTCCCCCCAAAAATCACGTTCACTGTGGGTTTAGTCTTAGCAGGACCCAGAGCATTTGATTACATAATGCAATATTCTGTCATTTGTTTTTCATTTAACAATGAGTCTTGAATACATGTACATGGGGAATTTCTTCATGAAATATCATGCATTTAATAAATGGTAGTATACTCATTTCTTTAAATAATGACCTAATTGTGCCTTTCAGATTATTTTCATTTTCATTAACTAAAGTTCGCTACAGAAAATCTGCATGGACACTGACTCAGGCACAGTACTCAATGGTGATTATTTACATTATATTTTGTATAAATTACAAAACACATTGTTGGAATGATGTCAAGGCTGTTAAGTAATGTAACACTTGTATAAATATTGCCAAATTTCCATCTCAGAAGACTATAATAAATATATATTGCCATTATTTTATATGAGAACCCATATTATACCATTCAAAATTAAATGGTACACATATTTTAAAAAGGTATGAGTCTCTGACTTCTGTCAGTTCTTTAATTAGGGGAAGGATTGAAGAAGTTGAAGGGGACGGCACCCTCTATATTAGTTGCGACCAGCAGTAGCAACTAATCCGGATCGCTGAGATCTCCTAGACACTGAGCCACCAACCAGGCAGGACACACAAGCTGGTGTGATGCCCTGACACATGTATAGCAGAGGACGGCCTGGTCTGGCCTGATCCTTGAGAGACTTGAGGTCCCAGGGGTTATGGTGCCTGGCAGGGTCTGGGGAGCATCCTCCTCGAGTCAGGGGAGGAAGAGGTGGAATGGGATGAGGAACTGTGCGAGGGGACCAGGAGAGTGTACAATGGCAGGAATGTAAATAAATAAAATAAATTTTAAAATAGTTTCACTCATAAATTCAAATCCTAGATTCTTTTTAACATCTACATTGCAATTCAAACGTGAAGTTTAGCGTTTTATGCTTACTGAACTGTGTAAGCATTAATCCTTAATTTACTCTTCATACTATTTGCGAATTGTCTTCTTTCTTATTAATTTGCATCAATTGTGTTTGCATATGTAGAATGCTTATTATTCATAATATGTGCAGAAAATACATTTATGAATCTTTTTATTTTAATGAAATGTTATGTGTGAACGTCTATGTATAGATTTGTGCACATGATCACAGGCACCTGGGGAGACCAGGAGATGTCAGATCCCCTGGAGCTGCTTTTACAGCTGGTTGCAAGTGGCTTCATGGATGTTGGAAACTGAACGTGTTTGCTCTTAAGAGCAGTAAGTGGTCTTAACCACTAAGCTAATACTACAGTACTTATTCCATAATAAAATCAACCTATTTATAATTTTCTCATGTATTTCAGGGTATCTTTGAACTTGAGACATCTTGCCACATTTTAAGTGCTATGACTACATTCAGGCATTATTTTTTCCAGCTTTCTTTCCTTTATCATAGTAAGATGTTTTGGATTAAATATGTTAATATTATGCAGTAAATCCTCCAAATGTTTACTTATAGAACCTTGGGTTAGTGTCTGTTTCTTTCCTCTGCAATGACTATATTAATTTTACAGTTTGCAGTTTTCTCTTTTTTACAAAATCCATCTCATGTGTTTTTGCTTTCATACAGAATGAAGTAAAAGTCTTTTAGTTTTTTTGAATAGCTAATGTACTAAAAAATGTGTTCAATTTCCTATTTTAAGGCCATTACAATACATTATTTCTTTAAAATGTTCCTAGAGTTTTGTTTTTATTTTTTTCTTATTATTATTGTTCTCATTAGTAGCATTTTTAATATTCTGTGTAAGCTTTTATGTGTTCTGGTCATGTAGTGAATATAGAAGTCTTCCAAACATATATGTGTAGGTATCAAATTTAGGTTCTTGGTATTTCATGGCATGAAGTTTTATCTGCTAAACCACCTCACTGGAATACACTATAACACTTTAAGGTGACATATAGCTCCAGGCTGCTTTTATATATAAAATGTTTTCATCATTTGGCTTTTAATAAATATTTTTTGATTATTATAATATATTTTCCATGTCCACTTGGTAACTCTACTATGCTTATTTTAATATTTAATTAATAATTTAGTCATAATTATTGTGCATTTGACACCTAGCTAATATGAAATTATCCTAGATACAATTGAATACACGCAATTAGTTACCTAAAACATGAAGTTTGGTACAAAATTTTGTTCATTATTACTATGCATTTGCATAAAACAGAGAATATTTCATCGTCACAATCCTGATGCCTAATTTACACAGTGTGACAGCTACCAACTACATGTGACTTTTAATCAAATAAAAGGAGTTAGGATTATATTGTTAAATGATATTTCCCCACCATCAAGTAAAAAGATTTTATTTTGCTTCAATTAATTTAACATGCTATAGCAGGAAAATTTTAATGTCCTCTTTTTGGTTAAGACTAAATTTAACTTTTAAATCCTCCTGCCTATCATAAAGTCAATATACTTATACAGGAAGATGTGCCAGGCACAGGTCTAATTTCTACTATAACCTGTAATTACAATCATCAGTCTTGTCAGTTTCAAGTGATTGTTCACCTCATGCCTGTAAAAGACCATGGTCACCATGGCAGGATAACCATAAGGGCAGTGCAGTGGCATAAATAGCTTGGTGATAGCCAACAGCTCTCTAAATTTGCTTAAGTCCTGTTCAATGAACATGGATGGTCCTGGTAATTTACCCACGTATATAAGGCTATTGAAGCTGTGGTTATGGGGGAGAATGTACAGCCTCTTACTTACTTAAGCCAGTATCATTCCTAACAACAATCAAAGCCATGTGTCCTTATATACAGAATTAATTACAGTCTCTGCTACAAACATCACAGTGAAAATCCCAGGCATAAAAAATGCAGGATAGAAACTTCACGTCCAGTGTCAATGGCTCTATCTACAAAATGTCACTTGATTCAAGGCTAAGGAACATTACAGAAGAGGGGAAAGAAGATTGTAAGAGACTAAAGTTTACTATGAGATGGTGTCTCAAAGTAACACCAGAAATTACACTCATAACGTCTCACTAACACGACTGCCTCAACAACAGCTGAGGAAGACAGGGAATGGGGAGAATGAAAGTTTAGTTTTCTTTCTGTTTCAATTCCCTCTTCTTCTTCTTCTTCTTCTTCTTCTTCTTCTTCTTCTTCTTCTTCTTCTTCTTCTTCTTCTTCTTCTTCTTCTTCTGCTTCTGCTTCTGCTTCTGCTTCTGCTTCTGCTTCTGCTTCTGCTTCTCCTTCTGCTTCTGCTTCTGCTTCTGCTTCTTCTGCTTCTTCTGCTTCTTCTGCTTCTTCTGCTTCTGCTTCTTCTGCTTCTTCTTCTGCTTCTTCTTCTTCTTCTTCTTCTTCTTCTTCTTCTTCTTCTTCTTCTTCTTCTTCTTCTTCTTCTTCTTCTTCTTCTTCTTCTTCCTCTTCTCTCTCTCTCTCTCTCTCTCTCTCTCTCTCTCTCTCTCTCTCTCTCTCTCTCTCTCTCTCTCCTTGTTGGCTATTTCCTATTTACATTTCGAATGTTATTCCCTTCCCAGGTTTCCAGTCCATAAGCCCCTTAACCCTTCCCCCTACCCTTCTATAAGGGAGTTCACATCCCCACACGGCCACCCCACCCCTCCCCACATTACCCTACACTGGGGGACAAACATGTCAGAAAAAATTGTTTCTCATTGTATTGTTTCCAGCAAGGCCATCCTTTGCTCCATGCAGTAGGAACCATGAGTCAGTCCATGTACAGTCTTTCTGTTGTGGTTTGGTCCCTGGACGCTCTGGGTGGTTGACATTGATATTATTATGGGGTTGCAAATCCCTTCAGCTCTTTCAATCCTTTCTCTACTTCCTCCAACTGGGGTCTGGTTCTTGGTTCAGTGGTTTGCTGATGGCGTTTGCCTCTGTATTTGACATACTCTGGCTGTGTCTCTCCAGAGGGATCAATATCCAGTCATTGTCAGCCTGCACGTCTTAGCTTCATCCATCTTATCTATTTGGTGTCTGTATATGTCTGGGCTACATGTGGTCCAGGCTTTGGACGGCAGGTCCTTCAGTCTCTGCTACAAAGTTTGCCTCCTTATCCCCTCCTGTGGGTATTTTGTTCCCCTTTAAAGAAGGAGTGAAGCATCTGCATTTTGGTCATCCTTCCTGAGTTTCAAGTTGTCTGTGTATTGCATGATGGGTAATTCAAGCTTTTTGGCTAATATCTGCTTATCAATGAATGCATATCAAGTGTGTTTTTCTGTGATTGGGTTACCTCACTCAGGATGGTATTTTCTAGTTCATTCCATTTGCCTACGAATTTCATGAAGTCAGTGTTTTTACAGCTGAGTAATATTCCATTGTGTAGATGGACCACATTTCTGTATCCATTCCTCTGTTGAAGGGCATCTGGTTCTTTCCAGCTCCTGGCTATTATAAATAAGGCTGCTATGATCGGAGTCAAATATATTTCTCTGTTGTCTGTTGGACCATATTTTGGGTATATGCCCAAGAGAGGTATAGCTGTGTCCTCAGGTCATGGAATGTCCAATTTTCTGAGGAATCTCCAGACTGATTTCCAGAATGGTTGTACCAGTCTGCAATCCCACCAACAATGGAGGAGTGTTCCTGTTTCTCCACATCCTCGCTAGCATCTGCTGTCACCTGAGATTTATATCTTAGCCATTATCACTGGTGTGAGGTGAAATCTCAGATTTGCTTTGATTTGAATTTCCCTGATGACTAAAGATTTTGAACATTTATTTAGGTGTTTTTTGCCCATTTGATAACCTTCAGCTGAGAATGTTTTGTAACGCACTGTACCCAATTTTTAATAGTGTAGATTTGCTTTCTAGAATCTAACTTCTTAAGTTCGTTGTATATTTTGGATATTACCCACTATCAGATATAGGATTGGTAAAAATGTTTTCCCAATCTGTTGGTTGCAGTTTTTTCCTAATGACGGTATCTTTTGCCTTACAGAACGTTGCTGTTTTATGAGGTCCTATTTGTCAATTCTTGATCTTAGAGAATAAGTCATGTGTGTTTTTTTTCAGGAAATTTTCTCCAGTGTCCATGTGTTCAAGACTCTTCCACACTTTTTCTTCTATTAGTTTGAGTGTATCTGGTTTGATGTGTAGGTCTTTGATTCACTTGTACTTAAGCTTTGTACATGGTCATAAAAATGGGATAATTTGCATTCATCGACATGCTGACTTCCTGTTGAACCAGCACTATTTTTGGAAAATGCTGGTTCTTCCTTTGGATGGATTTATCTCCGGTGCCAAAGATCAAGTGATAGGTTTGTGTTCATTTCTAAGTCTTCAACTCTATTCCACTCTCTATCTGTCTGTCTCTCTACAAATATCATGCAGTTTTTATCACTGTTGCTCTTTAATACTGCTTGAGTTCAGGGGTGATGATTCCCCCAGAAGTTCTTTTATTGTTGAGGATAGTTTAGGTATCCTGGCTTTTTCTTATTCCAAATGAATTTGCAAATTGCTCTTTCTATCTCTATTAAATAGTGAGTAGGAATTTTGATGGATATTGCATTGAATGTGTAGATTGCTTTTGGCAAAATGTTCATCTTTAGTATATTAATCCTGTCAATCCATGAGCATGGAAGCTCTTTCTATCTTCTGAGATCTTCCTCAATTTCTTTCATCAGATACTTGATCTTCTTGTCATACAGATAATTCACCTGCTTAGTTAATCTCACACCAAGATATTTTATATTTTTTGGGACTATTGTGAAGTGTATGGTTTCATTATTTTCTTTCTCAGCCTGTTTATCCATTGAGGAGAGGAAGGCTCCTGGTATGTTTGAGTTAATTTTATACCCTGACACTTTGCTGAAGTTGTTTATCAGGTTAAGAAGTTCTCTGGTGGAACTCTTGGGGTCACTTATATACTATCATATCATGTGCCAATAGTGATATTTTGATATCTTCCCTTCTAATTTGTATCCCTTTGATCCCCTTTTACTGTCTGGTTTCTCTGGCTGTGACATGGAGTCCTGTTTTGAATAAATAGGGAGAGAGTTGGGCAGCCTTGTCTAGTCCCTGATTTTAGTGGGATTGTTCAAGTTTCTTTGCATTTAGTTTGATGTTAGCTACTGGTTTGCTGCATATTTCTTACACTATGTTTTGATATGAGCCTTCAATTCGTGATTTTTCCAGGACTTTTATCCACACGGGTTGTTGAATTTTGTCAAATGCTTTCTCACCATCTAATGAAATGACCTTGTGCTCCTTATCTTCGAGTTTGTTTACATGATGGATTTCATTTATGAATTTTCCTATATTAAACCATCCTTCCATCCCTGGGTTCAAGTCTACCTGATCATGATGGATGATTATTTGATGTGTTCTTAGATTCCTTTTGCAAGAATTTTATTGAGTATTTTTTCAGCAATATTCATAAGGGAAATTGGTCTGAAGTTCTCTTTCTGTGCTGAGTCTTTGTGTGGTTTAGGTATAAGAGTAATTGTGGATTCATATAAGGAATGCTCTAGTGCTCTGTCTGTCCAATTTTGTGGAAGAGTTTTGACAATATTAGTGTGAGGTCTTCTAAGAAGGTCTGATAGAATTCTGCACTGAACCGATCTCGACCTGGACTCTGTTTGGTTGGGAGACTTTTAATATCTGCTTCTATTTCCTTAGTAGTTATGGGGTTGTTTAGATAGTTTATTTGTTCTTGATTTAACTTTGCTACCTGTTATCTGTCTACGAAATTGTCCATTTCCTCCAGATTTTGCAGTTTTATTGAATATAGGCTTTTATAGTACAAGCTGATGATTTTTTTTAATTTCTTCAGATTCTGTTGTTATGTCTCCCTTTTCATTTCTGATTTTTGTAACTTGGATACAGTCTATTTGACCTCTGGTTAGTTTGGCTAAGGGTTTATCTATCTTATTGTTTTTCTCGAAAAAACAGCTCCTGGTTTTGTTGATTCTTTGTATCGTCCTTTTCATTTCTACTTCGGTGATTTCAGCTCTGAGTTTGATAATTTCCTGTGTTCTACCCCCCTAGTGTTTACTTAGTTCTTTTTGTTCTAGAGCTTTTACGTGTGCTATCAAGCTCCTGACATATGCTCTCTCCTGTTTCTTTTCCCAAGCACTCAGATCTTTAAGTTTTCCTCTTAGCTCTGCTTCCTTGTGTCACATATGTTTGGGAATGTTGTGTCTTCATTTTCATTAAGTTCTAAGAAGTCTTTAATTTCTTTATTTCTTCCTTCACCAAGTTGTCATGGAGTAAAGCATTTTTCAACTTCCATGTAAATGAGGACTTTCTGTCATTATTGTTATTGTTGAAGACCAGTCTTAGTGTGTGGTGATCTGAGAGAATGCATGGGATTATTTCTATCTTCCTGTATCTGTTAAGGTCTGTTGAGGGATCGATTATGTGATTAATTTTGAAGAAGGTTCCCGAGATCATGAGAAGAATGTATATCCTTATTTTTTAGAATGGAATGTTCTATAAATATCTGCGAAATCCTTTTGGTTCATAACTTCTATTGCTTTCTCTACATCTCTGTTTAATTTCTTTTTCCACGATCTCTCCAGTGATGAGGGTGGGGTGTTGAAATCTCCTACTATTATCATGTCATGTGCAATGTGTGCTTTTAGCTTTAGTAAGGTTTCTTTTACGAAACGTCAGGATTTCTCATGAACCATTTTTATTGCACAAATTCTAATGAAAATATAACATTCTGGTTCTTGAATTGATATTCTGAAAATTTAACTAGGAGAGGCAAGACCTCTGTCTCTAACTAGAGAGATACCTATACAAATACAGAAACTACTAATGAAAAGGAAGTTGCTTTGAAAATATTTCAAAATAAAAAATAGTCATTTTCTGTGTAGGCTGTGGGAAGGTTGTTTATTTGGTTTTTTTGTTTTAATTTAATATGGAGAAATATTTACAGTACATCAAAATAAGAGTGAAAAGCAAAGCAATATCACAATAGAATCCCAGGCGTTCCAGCATTTTTTCTACAAGAGCAGAGTCTACTGAATTGTCAAGCATGTACAACAGGACTCCTGCTTCATAATTGTCAGAGCTTTAAGTCTACCCTATGTTCTCTACACTTAGATTTTTATAACTTTTGCATGAATGAGTCAGATCTAATCTGATAGATCTCATAAGCTATTATACCTGACTATGTCCCCTGACCCCGTGTGAAAATATGTATTGTTTTTCTTTTTTGTTGTTGTTGTTGTTGTTTTGGGGAGCTGTGTTTTTCATTAACCCCAATAGAAAATTAATCTAGTGATCAATTAGTGAATAGAAACTAAAATTATGTATTATGGTGAGAAATTCCCCAAAAGAGAGTGTACACAAAGGTAAATCTAAAATGTTTGTGGGTAGACATGCACACATGCTCATGACCCATGTAGCTGACAAGCATTCCACACACAATCAACTTAAGTGATTTGGGAATTTAACCTATTCACACAGAAGAAAACTCATGGGGAATACATTTTTTTCTTAGCCATGTTTATAAGTGACCAAATGATGAAGCAGGATGTAAACAAATACTTTTATCCTTGATTGTTGCTTATAGTAACATTTTAATTCATGTACAATCTCTACGTGCTCTTTTTCTATTGTGTTTCTCTGTGTCTCTGTCTCTGCATGAATATATAGGCACACATGTGTATGTGGCATACAAGTGTGTGTGCGTGTGTGTGTGTGTGTGTGTGTGTGTGTGTGCATGTGGGTGTGTGTCTTATATGGTATTTATGAACATAGGTAACATGTTTATTTATTTATAATTTGGAAACACTGAAACCCACATTTGATTTGTGGATCATCCATGTGCTGATCTACTCATATACATCTGACATTTCATTATATCAGGTGAATAGAGAGAGAGCCTAACAGGCTGGTGATATCTCCTTCTCTACTCTTGTCAGGAAAAAGTGGTGTATCTTTTGGCAAGAAAACCCAAACTTCAGCAAAGACATATACACCCCACAAAACAGGAGACGACATCTCATTTGAAGGGAAAGGTTATCAGACTGGGAGAAAAATGAGTTTGCCTCATTCCAATATTTGAGGGACATGAGACTGAACTTCAGAAGATATAATGGGAAGGGACAGGCAGAATCCCCAAGGATCCAAAGTAAGCTAAACCCTGGAGCTTCTCATTACACGAGAGCTCATGGATTGGTGAGGATGGTGAACATAATGATATGAACTTTGCAGTCCATACTCAGTCTCCATATAAGGCTACAATGTGAACAAGATGAAAAGGAGTCACCACCACAGAGCTAACAGCTACTTTAGCAGTTACAGTGTGAAAAACAGAGTGTAACTATAGACAGAAGAGAAGGATGATATTTGAAAACAGACAAGGCTGTGCTGGAACTGAACAGTTTTCCATGTAAGTAACCAAGCAACACACAGCAGGTGCCATATGCAAACGTGAGCAAAGAGGAATGAACTGTGTAGATACTGTGTGTACAGAAATACAGCTAGGTTGGTGAAATTCTAAGATGTTGAGATGAAAGAATAGGAAGGAATTTCTATCAAGCCAGACGCCATGTCTTGCTCTTAGAATGCTCACATTCAAGAGACTGAGGGAGAGAAATTAGGAATTTCAGGTTAGCCTGGACTACATATCCAGACAATACATCTTTTATTCTTGTTTTCTTTATTTAAATCAGTAGTCTGATTGATAGAATATCATGAACAATATTAAGAAAACAGAAATTTAATGCCTATGCAGTGATATGTCTGCTAAGAAAACATATTCTATAAAGAGACAGTAATTATTAAGTTACAAATGCCAGCTGTCATATTGAAGGTTGTGGCATGAAGGGGTCTGGTGTTGTTTGGTTGATCCTTCTTCACTTTCATGGCTCACTGTACACATCTTAAAAATCTTCTCTGACGACCTCGTTACTGTGCAGACATGGAGATGTGCCTTGCCTTTAAGTCTATGTATCAAAACCAGTAATCATTTATTTATCAAATGACTATTTGATTTTACTTTATCTTCAAAAATGATGAGTCTTGAGGAAATGATACGTTTATTGTGTGGGTTTGAACATTCGTAATAGCAATCAGAGGCTAATCGGGGCCCAACACACACACAGGGTGGTTGGAGAGACTATACCTGTGTCATCAGGAAAGCATAGAGATGAGTGGATTGATCAGTTTTTCTGTATAACATTGATAACTTGTTAATGATAAGAATGGGTAAAAAATTGAGATACACTCAAGGTTTTCTTTTCCTTCGTTTGAATGATTGCTTATACAGCATGTGAAACTGAACTTAAACCCAAGGTAAACCTTCTGCCTGAGCTTCATTAGTGCCAGGACTACATGTTTCCACCTTCTATTGTAAGTATTTGGACACTTGGCTCAATGCTTAGCACACTTTGAAAAATCCCCTGGAGTTAAGAGAGAAAGTATTAGCTATGAAATTATGTGAGAAAAAATCTTTTCTAAGCTTTGATTTTTGTGACTGCAGACAAAGACTTTGACTCTGATGTAACTGAGCCTCTAAAATACTAAAAAAAAATAATATCTCTCATTTGCAAGAATCCTACTAATTGCTTACTGCTCTGTGTTTCTGGAGATGAGTGTCAATTGTGTCAATTGCTCTTTGTGGCCAGAAAAGGGCTTGTCTGTCAAATGCTTTGCAATTGCCAAGAACTGTGAGGTCCCTGGAGAATGCTCCCTCTGTTCACCCTCATTCTGCTCTCATAGCCTTTGCTATCTGCACCCGTCCATCTCTACACACCCCCATGCACTTCTTTCTGGGGAACTTATGTATCCTGGAAATTGGTCACACTGGCTCTGTCATACCCAAGATATGGAGAGCCGTGTAGGTGAGATCTGAGGAGTCTCTCAGGAGGGATGTGCCCCACAGATGTTGTTCTTCACACTTTTTGGTATAACTGAGTGTTTCCTATTGGCAGTCATGGCCTTTGGCCACCGTATGGCCCCGCTTCACTATGCAACCCAAATGAGTCGTGAGGTATATGCCCATTTGGCAATTGTATCATGGGGAATAGGTTGCCTTGTAGGGTTGGGACAAAACTACTTGAGGCCCAAATCTAACCACCCACAAGGAGTTGATAAACTCTTGGTCATCTTCCATACCGCAGTGACATCCATGCTGAACCCCATCATCTATAGCTTAAGGAACCAAGAAGTCAAGGCAGCACTGAGAAGGACTCTGGGTCAGAAGAAAGTTCTGATAATAAATAGGTAATTAAGGATCAAAAGTGCTCTTTCAAAAAGGTGCAAAGTCTGTGAAAGAAAGAAAACAAAACCAATATGCTCTTTCTTGGTGTCTTGAAACAAACTTTAAGAAACATAACTTTGATTTAGTGTATTCCCTTTATTCCCCACCATGTTTAATTGCAATCAATTGTAAAGTTTGCTTGCTACTAAATTACTTTAGTAGATCAGTCCAGTACTTAAACGTTTTCATCTGGACAGAGTTTAAACCACATGCTAATGTCTCAGGGCCCTGAAAATTCTCTGTATCCATTCTTAGCTATTTGGAAATCTACCAGAAATTGTTTGTAAATGATCTCAGCTCGTTATGCTACAATTCCATATTCATCAGTACATGAAAATTCATTGCATTGGACTGGAACTGCTAAGTAGCTCTCAGGACAGTGAATTGCTAACCTCTGCTTTGTGTACCATTTGGTCAGTCCATACTTCAGTTCTGGGCACCCAGGGCCTATGATTTTGGAACAGGAGTCGTCTTTACTCCACTGTTTGATTTCTATAGGGTGTAGGAAAAGAATTTCAGCCAGGTGATTCTCAACATCAATATCATAGTTTCAGATAAACACACATACACACACACACACACACACACACACACACACACACACACATGCATGCACACATTATACAGGAATTGAAGTGGATTTACACGTGACAGAATGCAAATATAAAAGTCAGCTAGTGTCAGATAATTAGATTCAGGTTGCTATTCAACAAGAAAATAAAATAACATAAAATTAGAATCTTGACTCTTTATGAGTATAATGAAACAAAAATAAAATTCCATTCAAGTGTGCTGAAAATATGGAAGACATTAAAGACACGTTTTTTTTAGGCGTGAGTAACCAAAACAGAAAGACAATAATTATATTCTCCTCGGACTCATGGTTCTGAGTCTACTTACATGCAGTAAGGACCATTCAGTTCAAAATGTTGGTATAAAAATGACCGAGATGCTGAAAACAAATACTAAAGTTTTGAAGAGACACACTGTCTTTCCATAGGCTTTAAGTAATTTTCCTATTACTTCTATTACTTTAAAAGAAAATAGAAAAGAAAAATACATTAAAATATTTTATCTATGAAAGGAAAATAATTTAAAATAATTTCATTGCTCAGTAATTGGTTGTTTTTAAGATGACAGGCATCCTCCTAATGCTTAACTGCGATAAGCAAAGCAAGAAACCCTTTTTGATATCTGTGTCAAGTACGTATAATCTCAACCTAAAAGAGAAAAATCACTGTGCAAATCCAAATTCAGAGACATTCTAGCAAAGTTATTATTTATCTTCAAAGGTGTGGTCACAGAATATAAAAATAGTAATGAATTATCACAGAATACTATGACTTAAGACATGCAATAACTAAATGTCAACTGGATTTCTGGATTGGATACGGGCATAGAAAGTGTACAGTACTAGAAATATTGTTTTTATTATTTGGTCAACCTACTGTGTTACTTGTAACATATTTTTTTCAATTTTTTGATTTCTGAGAATTAGACATTAGATTGATTAAAGTATATAAAATTCAGGAATTATGATACGATATAAAACCATACTGTTTCCTATCATTTAAATCTGATTTTCCTGTATAGTTTGACTTCTGTTTTACTTTTTGTATTTATTTATTTTGCTAATTTGTTTATGTCTCAAATGCTGTCCTCCTTCCTATTTTCCCCCACAGAGTCCCTTACTCCAAACACCATCCCTTTCTGACTTCTTCTTTAAAAAAGTCAAAACATCAGTATGTATAAGGCATGTTTAGTCCCTGAATAGCTGTTCATTTGGCCGTGCATTTGAAAATCGACAACATTGATAGTGCAGACATCAGGAAATAGCTTCAAAAATGACATTCAAAAATTAAATATTCTCCAGTTATCAGCTATCAGCTATCAGCTTGACAAAACTGGAGGAATCCAAGAACAAAATTATCCTTGAAATGTACGTAGAGAAAATTGATCAGACAAGAAGGAAAACAGATAGCAACCTTCCTGGATTCAACACAAGAGAGCATAAGTTCCTGTAGTGTATTCTGCATGAGTTTATAGAGTTTATGGGTTAATACCTGGAAATGAACTCCTACAAAAACCAACAACAAACTAACCACAAGCTGCAATATTCATGGAAGCCAAACAAATATGTGGAAAGTATTATTTCCAGCTCTATATGAGAATATTAATGTTTATTAATTTGTTTATTAATAAAATTTTAATTTGATGACTGCAAATTTTTATTGCAAATAAATAGATTTTAAGAGACCCATGTGATCATTAACTTTTAGTGGCTTTGATTTCATTATATATCAATAAAGTGTTTATATGACTGTGATCATCACTATGAATATTCACGAAAAACAAATTATGTCAACCAGGAACTGCTCTTCTGTTTTTATACATTTTGTTGTACATATGTAAGAGTTTAACCTGCTTGTTCACGTGTGCAACACATTCATGCCTAGTGTCCAGGAGGTTGAAGAGGGTGTGAGATACTGTGATGCAGAAATTACAGCCACTTGTGAGCTGTCACTCAGGAGCTGGGGATCGGCCCCGGGTCCTCTGGAAGAACAGATAATGCTATTAATCTCCGAATCATTTCTTCATATTCAGCAAATGCCATTTTTTGTAAATATATTGCCTAGGCTGTCCTGTCTTCTACATAGACAACTGTTTTCCCAAATGTGATAATTTAATATTAAACACACACCCACCTGCTTCTTACCTTCATATATATATATATATATATATATATATATATATGTATATATATATATATATATATATTCACACAAACACACATACACACAGAAACACACACATGCACACACAGAGACACACGCACAACTGCTCTTACCTTCAAGTTTACTTACTTACTTACTTACACACACACACACACACACACCTGCTTCTTACCTTCAAGTAGACTTAGTTATTTCCATAGTTATTTGTTTATTTATGCACTTTACATGCTCAAACTGCCCCCCTCCAGTTCACCCTTCTCACAATCCTTCCCCCAGCCCTTTCTCCTCTGAGCAGGAGGGGATCCCACGGGTATCTCCTCACCTTGCATATCCAGTCTCTGTGATCACACCCTCTGCTACTGAGGCCAGACACAGCAGCCTGGATGGATGGGGTCGGGAGGTAGAGGTCACATCCAGAAAGAGGCAGAGAGCTGGGGTAAGAGATGCCCATGAATCATGGGTGTTTCCTTAGCTGAGACTCACAGCCTCAGTGATATGGAACTGAAGAACCCATCTCCTGTAGCCAGAGAGCAACCCTAATGGAGTGATAGAGACACCAACTTTAGACCCAAAATTTATTCTGACCACAGGACATGCAGGGGCCGTGCATAGAGCAGAGAGTGAGGAATGATTAATCAAAGGTTAGTGCAGATTGAGACCCACCCCATGGATGAGCACCGATCCCTGACACTGTTAATGACGCTCTGTTATGCTTGCAGACAGGAGTCTATCATGGCTTCCCTCTGAGAGACTCCACTAAGCCGCTGACTCAGACAGAAGCAGAAACCCACTATCCAAACCACGGGTGGAGCTTGGGACTCTGATGGAAGAACAGAATGAAAGGGATTATGGCCTCTAAGGGCATAGGCACTCCACAGGCTTTGTCTTCATGTGGGTGTCGAACAACTAGAATTGGGCTTTCCCAAAACATGTAGTCTATAGATGGGACATCTGTGTCTTTAAAATTCTTTTATTTTTTTACTCACTTTTCATCCCAATATCGGTCTCCATCTTCATGGGATGCCAACACCCTTTGTCGGGGGAACAGTAAAAAAGACAAAATGTACACATTTCCTTCCTATGTCCTGGGGGCTCAGGTTCAGTTCACGTTCACTTTCTGGTTGGTGGTTCAGTCTTTGGCAAACCCCAAGAGTCGCTGTGAGTTGACTCTATTCGTCTTCCTGTGGAATCCGTCATACCATCTGGGCCTCGATTCTTCACCTGTTTTTGTTTTTTTTTTAAAGACTCTCCAAGCTCCAGCTAATGTTTGGTGGTGAATCTTCTCACTTGTTTCTCTCAGCTGTTGGGTGGAGTCACTCAGAGGACAGTTGTGCTAGGAATCTGTCTGCAAGCACGATAGAGAATCTTTAATAGTGTCAGGGATCAGTGATTGCCCTCGGGGTAGGTCTCCATCTGCACTAACCATTGGTTGGACGTTCCTTCCATGTCTGCTCTATCTATCTCTGTCTCTGAAGGTCTTGTAGGCTGTGTTCACTTTGGATTGAAGGTTTTGTGGGTGGGTTTTGTCCTTGTCACATCACTGGGAGTCATGCCTGGCTACAGAATTGGACAATTAAGGATCTGTATCCCCACTGCTAGAGTCACCCCAATAGACACCCTGGGGATTCGCCTTTCCCAGGTCTCTGGCACTTCCTAGAGATGCGCACCCCACACTTGTGATTTCCATTCCCTTTTCCCTGCTTTCACTCTACCTAATTCTTCCAAACCCACTCTACCTAATTCCTCCTACCCACTCCCTTCTCTACCTCCCCTCCCATTCAGTTTCCTCCCTCCCTCCGTCCACCTCAATATCTGTTCTGCTACATGCATTTTAAAGTCAATATTTAGGAAAAAACACTGAGTAAGTATAGGAAGTATCCCATAAGTAATTGTGGTGGAGGTTTAGGCAAGATATGAACATATTAAATTTTATACAGGCCAGAATTACTACATATATTGTTAGAAGAGAGACTGTCTTCATTACATTCAACATGAAGGAAAACCATTTATATATTCTTTTAAGTTATACAAGGGAATCTGTTAAAAAGTGATACACACATCACACAACTTCATTACTTTGAAAGCTCTCTTTATTGCAAATATTTACAGAATGAAAAGTACAAAGGTTTAAACTCATGTGAGTGTACTTTGTTGTAAAGTTAAAGTTTCTATATACAGGTTGATGACAACAGTCACCTCAGATTCACAGGGATAAATACATCAGGGAGTCATCTATTACCTTATCTGTCTTCTTCCCTTTATTCCTGATGAAGACTCATCTCCTTTGCAGCCCCTACTGTGAGGGATGGATCAGAAAATGCCTGAGAGTCTACAACCCAGTAACCATCTATAGAAAAGGTAAAAGACAACACCTCCAAATGGTATACGCAATCAAAACGTTCTTGTAGATCTTAACACTTGAAACAAAATGCAAAGAACAAACCCACATCCTAGGATATTACAATATACATGAAATGGTAGCTGTAGGAAGCATTCTCAGGGGATTTTAAACTTCTGCACTTAAGAATGAAACTGCCTCCGGGAACATGAAGATTTATTCCTTTGGTAAGAAAGTCAGTCTGTCCCTTGACAGTCGTGTCGTCTGTCCATCACTAGAGTGACGGCCATGCTTTATGAATGTGAACAGATAAACACATACCGGTTTTCACGTCTTCAAAGAATTTCAAGAAGAACCTGAAAGAGAATATATAATGTTCTAGAGACGAAATACGGGAATTTAAATTAGCCAGCACACATATGTTGTTAAAATTTTCTGCCTACTATTATTTAATAATATTGACTTTTCCTGCTATGAATGAAAAGATGGTTATGTAATGTCTACCTATCCCCAAAGCCCGAAACATTGTGAAAAACTGTCTTATTTCTCCCTAACTTGGGTCTTTGGTCACCATCCTTTTCATTACTCATCTAAATTCTGTCTCTCAAATAGATCAGAGGACTACGTGAGGGTGTCAATGTCGTGTAGAAGACCAAGGAATCTTCTGTCTTTGCATGTATTTGCTCTTGAGAACATGTAAATAAAAATTTCAGTTTCAAGAACCAAAACATGGCGGTCCAATGGGACCCACATGAACCAAAATCTTCCTGCCATCAGTGAATATTAGCACACTGGTAACAGCACAAAAATAATATAATGGAATAATCTTGGAATAATAATAATATATAATAATGATGATGATGATGATGATGATAATGATAATAATAATAATAATAATAATAATAATAATAATAATAATAATAATGGAATAATCCCCTCAAGGGATCACGGACTAAGGAAAGTAAATGTTGAGATGTGTTTTTCAAGGTTTATTGTATCCATGAAAGCAATTTTCACAAGGACAGACTCCTCATACATGAAAATCACTCAACCTGTCATGACTTCACAGAGAGAGTTGAGATCCAGGGTTATCTTTTCTTAGTACAAGAGAAAGATTCGCCAACCTTCCAAAAGAAAAGCAATCCAGACCGTCTGTGTGTGAGGATGGTTAGCTTATGCATGATTAACACACATACACACACACATGCACACACACATGCACACACACACACACATACACATATGCACACACATATGCACACAGACACACACAGATACACAGAAACACACACAGAGACCTAGACAGTTAGACAAACAGACATACACACAGAGAGACACAGACAGAGAGACACAGACAAACACGCAGACACAGACACACATACACAAACACACAGACACACACACGTATACACACACACACACAGAGACACATAAACACATACAGATACACAGACAGACACACTCACACACACATACACACACATATACACAAACACAGACACACAGATGATAACCAATATACAGATGCACACAGACACAGACAAAGACACACACACACACAAACACACATGCACACAAACATACAGAGACACACACACATAGAAAAAGACACACACAGAGAGCCATAGACAGACAGACACACAGAGACACACAGACAGAGACACACACATACACACATATATACACACACATACACACAGAGAGACACACACAGACACACACACATACAAACATTCACACACATAAAAATACACACACAGAGACACACATAGAGACACACACATACACACATATACACACACATAAACACACAGAGACACACACAGACACACACACATACAAACATTCACACACATAAAAATACACACACAGAGACACACATAGAGACACCCACATACACACATATACACACACACATAAACACACAGAGACACACACAGACACACACACATACAAACACTCACACACATAAAAATGCACACAGACACACACACAGACACACACACACACACACACACACACACACACATGTCTGATATATGCTTCCTAGAGTGTCCAGGTGTAAAAGGATGAAGTGGCCTCAGGAACTAGTCGGACAACAGAATCTTGTTCTGCCTACAACTGTGTTGGTGGTTGCTCCAAGGATTTCCGTGTCACAGCTCTGTTAGGTGTTCAGAGACGCGCTGTGTGCATATATTTTACTCAGGGTGAACGAGGGCTACACAAACCTTGGAGAGCGGGAAGGGGTTTTCGGGTGCATTTACATCGATGGAGGCTTAAGGTACCAGGAAGGTCTCATTTGCTATATCTTTATAATCTTTGTCCCAGCCTCGGTCTGCTGTTCAGGGATCTCCATGTGACCTCCTCAGACACCGACTCCACTGAATGTGCCCCATCCCCACCCTGAGGTCCCACTTGCTCGATTTCAAAGGATTGCAGGTTCGGACTCTGCATTCTCTGTCAGATTAAATCCTCCGGAGTTTGCCCTCTAGACACCATGAACTAACCAGCGCATCCATCGAGGTTCTGCATTAACCCGTGTGTCCCCTAATTCTGGCCGGTTCTCTCTGCACCGCGCTCTCCCTCCATCATCCCCACCGACCCTCCGCTCCTGTCCTCAGTCGCCCTCACTCACCCACAGAATCTGTTCCAGTTTTCCTTTCAGAGAGGTCGATGCTTTCCCCCTCACGGGCCTTCTCCTTTCCTGTGTCCTCTCTGCATGTGTGGATCGTAGATAGAATATGATTTATCTCACAGCCGATACCATCCACAGGTAAACGTCGCCATGTTTGTGTCTCTAGGTCTCAGCTCCCTCTCGGGCTGATTTTTTTTCTAGTTTCATCTATTTTCCTTGAAGCTTCATGATATCATGCCCCCATCCCTATGATATCATTCCCCCACCGATATGATGTCATGCCCCACCCCCACAATGTCATGCCCCACACCCATGATGTCATGCCCCACCCCCACAATCTCATGCCCCACAGCCATGATGTCACGCTCCCGTCCCCGTGATGTCCCGCCTGCGCCCCTTGCTAGAATGGTTGTATCTATTCACCACGTAACACTCTGAATGCGGCCCTGTCACCACACCCCTCCAGGCTCCCACCATTTACAGTCCCTCCTCCTACACTCCCCCCTTCTTCTCTGAGAGAGTGGAGGACCCCTCTGGGTGCATACCCTCCCCTGGCACATCAAGTCTCTGCATGACGAGATTCATCATCTCCCACCAGGTCCTGAAAACGCAGCCGGGTAGGAGAACAGGATCCACAGACAGGCGACGGGTTAGTGACCCCACGTGAGGACCATTGTTCTCCTCTGCCTCTCTCCGTCCTTCCCTCAGCTCCTCAGTGAGACTCACTGAGCTCCATCCGATATTTGTCCGTGTGTCTGTGCTTCTGTGTCAGTCGGCTGCTCGGTGGAGCCTGCAGAGGACAATAACGCTACCCTCCCGTCTGCACACACGAGAAGGACCATCAATAATGTCAGGGTTTGCCGTCTGCCCATAGGATAAGTCTCACATCCGGCCACTCATCCTTTGGCCATTCCCTCTTCTCCTCTTCAATCTCTGTCCCTGTGTCTATTATAGAGAAGGCAATATCTGGGTCAAAATTTTGGGCGTGTGTTTGTGTCCTTATCCTTCTACCTGGGGTCCTCCGTGGATACAGAAAGTGACCATTTCAGTCTCCGTATCCCCACTTCACCGAGTCTCAGCTAAAGTCAGCCTCATGGACGCCAGGGCAGCCTCACCCATCGCAGACTGCAGGATAATCATAGAGATAGCGCCCACCCTGGACAGTCACTGATTCAGTCTATTCTCCTGCCCTCTGTCCCTCTTGTCCGTCTCTCCCAAGAAATGATTCTCAAACCCCATTTCCCGTCCCATCCCCTCAGCCACCCAATCCTTTCCTTCCATCTGCCTCCTCTCATTAGTTTATTCCTCCTTCTGAGTGAAATTCAAGCATTTTTCTTGGGTCTTTCTTCATGTTTATCGTCTTTGGTTCTGTAGATCGTAGTGTGTGAATTCTGTACTTTATGGCTTATACCCTCTTTTAAGTGAGTATGTACATGTTATTTTGGGTCTCAGTTACCTCATTCAGGACAATACTTTCTCATTCCATATACTTGACCGCAGCTTCTCAATGTCCTTATTTTTCATATGTGCGTAGTATTCCATTGTGTAAATGAACCACATTGTCTGTAGCCATTGTTCGGTTGAGGGGCATCTGGCTTAATTCTGTTTCCTGTTCATTATGAAGAAATCCACTAGGAACATGATGGAGCACATGTCCTTGCGGTATGGCAGGTCTTTTCAGATATAAGATCAGGTGTAGTATAGCTGGGTCTTTAGGAAGAATATTTCCCATTTTCTCAGAATCCACTGGATAGATATTTAAGTCATTATATGGATTTGCTCTTCTCCCAGCAAATGCAATTTTTATCCTGATATTTATCTGGTTCCTCAAAGAAGGTTTCCCCCCGACTAGCCCTCTATCATGGACTCAGGTGATCGCATATGAACCTTCTTCCCATTTTAACGTGTCAATAAATGCTAGAGCCTATTACTGAGAGCCGGAGAGGAAAGTTGGTACTAGAGGTTTGAGGGTGGGGTTAGGTAGAGAGTCAGAAGAGGATAAGAGGGGAAGGGAGAGGACTGAAGAAAAAGAGGAGGAAGGAATGATGGAAACAATCCATATGGCCTGGAGAAAGCACATGTAGCAAGGGGTTTTATGGTTGGGGAATAAGTTATGATAGCGTTAGATCTACCCAATACACGTTTATAGATTATAATTATAATAACCAGATTGTATGTTCTCTTTATGGGCTCATTGGGTTTGGAAATTCCAACAAGCTTTCCTCAACAGTATTTCTGGATCAAATTTTCTGTTAATAGAGATCTCCCCTTGTAGAGGCTCTAACCATTGCTCCATAGTCCAGTACACACAGCTGTTTCTTCCTCAGTCATGACTCTTGTATTTTCTATGGACATCTGTGTCTTCAGTGATCCAGGCCCAGTGTTCCTTTTTCTCGAGGTCTTCAATGATCTCACCCAGAGGAGTTTCAGGTTTCTCAACTCGTTCCATCTAGTTGACCGCAGCTTCACAATGTCCTTATTTTTCATAACTGCATAGTATTCCACTTCAAATATTTCCTGATAACAGTGAACCGTCGGGAGCAGGCTAAAATTTCCCAGAGAAACATTAAACATTCAGTCTCTAAATCTAGATTTCCTCGTCCCATGATGCTTTGGTTGACAGAATGGCCATGTCATGAGCAGTTTGGTCTTACAGACATCAAAGTCATTTCCTTCTCCAGTAATGGCCGCCATCCCTCTGTCAGAGATTTTTACCCTCATTATTTTCGGTGACTGATGTGATCAAGAAATTGTGACACCATCTGCATGCTAGAAAGCCAGAGATGTTTCAGGTTGACCCTGCTCCACAGCCAACGATGTCACGTGTGGCCATTGGGCAACCATGTCACACCCAAACAGCAAGATGTCGTTTTTGACTCCACACGTGACTGCAAGATTGCCTCTTGTCCTGCATGCACCTTGGCAACCATGCCACACCTGACTGTGAGATAGATTTGAATCTACACCCAAAAGTAAGATGGCGTCTTTGACTCTCTTAATCCTACCTGTCCGTGAGCATGGGAGGTCTTTCTATCTTCTGCTATCTTCCTCAGTTTCTCTCTTCAGAGACTTGGAGTTCACACCAGACAAGTTTCTAACGTGCTAGTTTAGTGTTATTTTATATTTCATATTTTATTATATATATATATATATATATATATATATATATACATACATACATATATCCATTGTGATTGGCATTGCTTCCATAATTTCTTCTCAGCCTCTCTGTCATTTGCATGACAGATTATTTTCATTTAATTTTTCGTCCGTCCACTTGGCTGAAGGTGTTTTTCATATGTAGGTCATTTCTGGTAAAACTTTGGGATCACATATGTTCACTATTATATTATGCGTGAATGGCGATACACTGAGTTCTCCTTTTCCAATATCATCCCCCTGACCTCCTTTGGTTGTCTTATTGCTCTAGCTGAAAATTTAAGGAATTTACTGAAAGGATGCTGCGAGATGAGCAGTCTGTTCTCATTCTCCAATTTAGTCGAATTGCCTTTTGCTACACCCCCCCTTATTTTGATATTAACTGTTGGACTGCTTTATTGCATTTTATGTAATATTTTTTGTATTTATTTTAGTATTTTATTGCATTAGGTATGTGCCTGACACCCCTGGTCTCCCTGAGACTGTAAATAGGGAGGTACGATGGATTCTGTTAAAGGCTTTTTCATCATCTAATGAGATAGTCTTGCATTTTTTCTTTGTTTCTTCAATTCTGCTCCATCACACCATTGTGTAATAGTGAATATTAATAATTCATATTAAATATATTAATAATTAATATATTAATTTCGATATATTAATGTAATATATCAGTTACTTTTTATATCACTATTTATTAATTTAATATAGTAACATAATATATTAATATTAGTTATATTTACCATATCAATATAATAATTTAATGTATAATACAATATGTTAATAATAATATAACATTAATATTAGTAATATATTATAATGTTAGGATATAACAATTTAATGTTACTTTATTAAAATATACATTATATATATAAATATATATATATATATATATATATATATATATATATATATATTTACATGATATGCAACTACCAAAAAGTAAAATCCAAGGGGAGCTCCCCCGTTAATCTGAAGTGCTGAGGTCAGAATTTTTTTTCAAGTTCAGTTTGTTAATATGGTGGATCAGTTTGATGGGTTTTCATAAACTGATCCACTCCTGCATCCTCAGATGCAATCCAACTAGATGGCACTGGATAATGGATTGAAATGGATGTTTGCCCGGATACCGGGAAAGGGAATAACACTCGAAATGTATATAAGAAATACTCAAGTTAATGAAAAAAAAAATGAAACTTAAAAAAAATGTCCTTGGATTTTGTCTTCGAGCATTTTACCTAGTATTTTTTTTTCACCAATGTTCATAAGGGAAATTCGTCTGAAATTCTTTCGTCGTTGAGTCGTTTGTGATTTCGGTGTTGGGGCGACAGTGGTGTCATGGAATCAGTTTGGCGATTTTCCTCCTGTTTCTGTGTTTTGGAGAAGGTTGAGAATTCTTTGAAAATCTGGTAGGAGTCTGCGCTCAATCAATCTGGCCCTGAGGATTTTTCAGTGAGGAAACTTAATTAATGTTTGTGTCTCTTTAGGGGTTGTAGAGCTATTTACATAGTTTATCCTACCTCAGTTTACCTGTGGTCAGGGTTATCCATCTACACAATCATCCATTTAATTCAGAGATTCTAATTTTGTAGACAGCAGGTTTTTAAAGTGAGACCTAACGATTCTGTGACTTTCATCAGTGTCCATCGATGCGGCTCCCTGTTCATTTCTGATTTTGTTATTTGGATGCTGTCTCTCCTCCTATTACATTATCTGTCTGAGGGTGTGTCTGTCTCCTTGATTTTCCCAAGGAACCAGCTCTTGTTTTTGTTGATCTTTGTATTCTCTTTGTTTCTGATGGATCACTCTCGCCCCGAGTCTGATAATCTCTTTCTGTCCCCTCCTTTAATATGTATTCGCTTCTTTTTATTCTAGAGCTTTCAGGTGTGCTGGGAAGTTGCTAGTGTGGGGTCTCTCCGGTTTCTTTATGAAAGCGCTCTGTGCTGCATGTGCACGTTCCTCTTAGCCCTGCTTTCCTTATGTCCCTTAAGTGTGGAGAAGATATGCCATCATTTCCATTGAATTCTAGGAACCCTTTTTTTTTTCAACTCTTCTCTGAACTGAAGGTTCTTCAGTTGCGAGTTATTGAATTTCCATGAGTTTATAGACTTTTTGTTATTGTTGAAGTCCAGTTTTAATCCATGGTATTCTGAGAAGATCCAATGGTTAGCGCACTCTTTCTGTATCTGCTGTGGCTTGTTTCACGAGGGAGAACATGATCAGTTTAGGATACGGTTCCATGAGGTAATGAAAAGAGAGTGTGTACTTTTGTGTTCATGTGAAATATTCTGTAGATATCAGTGAGGTCAGATTAATTGAAACCCGTGACAGCTACATCTTCTATTTTTATTGTTTCCTTTTTTAGTTTCTGTCTCAATGGCCTGCCCTTGGTGAGATGGCACATTGACGTCCCCCACTATGAATGTGTGAGGTTCGATGTGATATTTAAGCTTCAGCAATATTTCTCTCACTAATGTTGCTGCTTTTGTATTTGTGATATAGACATCCAGAATCGAGATGCCATTTTGGTGGATTTTCCTCTGATGCATATGAAGAGTCCTTCCCCTTCTCTTCTGATTACTTTTGGTTGAAGGTTTCATTTGCTGGATGCTAGGATGGCTAAACCATCTTGTTTCCTGTTTCAATTTCTTGGAAAAGCTTTTCCAACCCCTTAGTCTGTGGTTGTGTCTATCTCGGTTGCTGGAGTGTATTTCTTGAATGCAAGAGAATGACGGATCCTGTTTTTAAATCCATTGTTGTTAGCCTCTGTCCTTTTATTGTTGAATAGAGGCCATTAATGCTTAACAGTATTAATGATCAGAGATATTTACTTCATGCCATTTTTTATGTTGGGGGGCAGGATTTTCTTGCTTGCATGTATTTTTTTTTTGGTGGGATGTTTGAGTGTGTATGTTAGTATAAAATCTGTTCTATCGGGTGCACAGTTTTCTTGTTTGCATGTTGTTTTTGTTTTGTTTTTTTTGGAGGGGGGCTGTTAGAATATGCAGACGAGTATGTTATCCCTTCTGTAGGTTATGCTGTGTAATTTTTAATTTCTAGTGGTATGGTTCAATTTCTGAAAATCCATCAGTATAATCCACTATATAATGAATCAGAAAAAAAATCAAATGATAATATCATTAGATGCTGATAAAGCAATTCCAATCCCGCTTCATGCTAAAAGCATGAGAGTGATAAGGGAGACCAGTCCTATCGAGAAACATAGTAGAAGCCATGGACAGCAAGCCGGTAATGAACATCAAGCTAAATATAAAGAAAATTAAAGCAATTCCATTAGAGTGAAGGACAAGATAAGGCTGCCCATTCTCCCTATTCAGTATAATATTTGAAATTCTATCCAGGGTAAAAACATGGTTTAAATTTGGTTCTGACATGGAGTGTGGCCAAGTGCTGTGAAGGAGGGATGCACAGCGTTTTAGAAATCCTGGGGGGGCTGGGGATTTAGCTCAGTGGTAGAGCGCTTACCTAGGAAGCACAAGGCCCTGGGTTCGGTCCCCAGCTCCGAAAAAAAGAACCAAAAAAAAAAAAAGAAATCCTGGAGTTCGGCCCACTCTTTAGCACCGCCTCATTGCACCTCGGTAAGTCGTAGTCCCAAGGACCAAGTGTACTGAGAACCTCATGCAGCGTTTCGCTCGGTTGTTCCCCTCATATCTCTCTAATTCTGAGAAGTACATAAAAACCCTCATGAAGCGAATGCCAGCAGCAAACCACTGAACTGAGAATAGGACCCCCGTTGAAGGAGTCAGAGAAAGGACTGGAAGAGCTCGAAGGGGCTCGAGACCCCATATGAACAACAATGCCAAGCAACCAGAGCTTCCAGGGACTAAGCCACTACCTAAAGACTATACATGGACTGACCCTGGACTCTGACCTCATAGGTAGCAATGAATATCCTAGTAAGAGCACCAGTGGAAGGGGAAGCTCTTGGTCCTGCTAAGACTGAACCCCCAGTGAACTAGACTGGTGGGGGGAGGGCGGCAATGGGGGGAGGGTTGGGAGGGGAACACCCATAAGGAAGGGGAGGGGGGAGGGCGATGTTTTCCCGGAAACCAAAGAATTATTATTAAGTATTAAATAAATTAAAAAAACCCTCATGGAGCTTCCCACCACTCAGAGAGCAACATCCTTGGCATTTGCAATAATAGTGGTCGTGGTCTTTTAGAAGTTTCCTCTGTGGCAGACCAATGCTTCCACCATCACACAAGGAAATGTAGAATAATGGGCGACGGCCACCACCCGTAAAGAGCATTTGTAAAAATAAAGTGGTTCGTTAAGCTGGCTAACATGATTTAACTACTGGCTCTGATGTTAAAAAAAGAAAAAAACAATTTAGGGAACAATTTGAAGTTCGGAAAGGCTGGGGCTTTTTAAGGTCATGGATCAAGAACATGGCCGCACCGGCTAATGGTGTGACGGTCACAGAGGCTGGCTCTGGAGGACTGATTTCCGTCCCAGTTGTACCCTCAGCTTCCTGATATGATTTAATAAGGATTGAAAATCACAGGTGTGCATTCTGATCATTTAAAGCAGAGATGACATTTTTTTACACAGATGTTTAGATCTGTGCTTTTTAAAAGATTCTTATTAGAGCACTTTTAGAGATAAATAATACGATATTTAAGCATTTCTCTGTAAGTTCAAATTGCTGCCTATAGAGAAGGGAAACCGACTGAGAAAAGTACTTTGCTTACTCTTTGTTACTCTGTAACAAATTGCTTACGTATGAAGTTACGTTGGGAGTAATTTGTCTTATTTACGTGTACTGTGTAATATTGGTTCTCATACAGTATTGGGTATCGCTTTTCTCAGGATCAAGCACGAGAAGAAACTAGAACACGATCACATTTGCAGCTTTACATGGCTTGAAAGATTTCACTAGGATATCAAAGCTCCTTCTTGTGGATTGCCCTGAAGTTGTCTGTATTTTGATGCTAATTCACTGCCCCGAAGACAGCTGCCTCGTCCTGGACTCAGAACTCAGGTGACTTCACCAGAACCAACTCCCATTAAATTTGTAAAGTACAGGTGAGGGGCAGTTACAGGATAGAAGGAGGCCTGTCATTGGAGGAGAAGGAAGGAAGGGCGGAGAGATGTTTGAAGGAAGAGGAGGAGACTAGAGGAAAAGGAGAGACAGGGAGAGGGTGAGAAGCCGCGGCAGGTGAGGTTAAGATTCTGCTCTGTGTATTTACTGGTTGTTATTAATGTTCCTAAGAGATGGACGGTAAAGCGCTTCGTATATTTAAGTGGGCAATTATATCTTATCAATTGGGTCAAAATTAGTGTGTTGTGTGTTCTTCTATGTGAGGGTTTAAGTATAGGAAACCATGTGGCGGCAAGGGACACTGTGCCAACAGGGAGTAGGGATGTGTTTTTGAAAGAGCATACCCCAAAACGGGGATCCGCATCTCGGATCGCGGGGTGGGGTACCCCCAGGAATCACGAGTAGCCATCTTAATGTAACAGCAAGAGGTAGCTTTTATTAACGAGATCCCTATTAGCGGGATCCCGGGTCGATAAGTATCCCACACAGGAGACAGAGGAATCGACCCCGAGCTTCCAAACTCGGGGGTTTATATAGGGGAGGTTAGGGGCATTCTCGCGGTTACACATGATTGGTCAATTCAAATGGTGCACAGTTACTTTCGGCATGAAATGACATCAGCAAGGAGTATGTGCTCTCTAGCAGCTCGGCAGGCAGGTAGGGTGGCTCATCTCAGTCAGGGGGGTGAAGGAAGGGGTGGGGGTGGCTACGGATGGTCAGTGTCCTTGGGGCTGGTAGCTGGTCCGGCAAGTCCTAACTCTGGCTCTCCCTCAGGCACGTCCGGCCCTGCACATCCCGACTCTGACAATGAGCAACCTTTTTAAAACTCTAGTTCTACATTTTCAGCAAAATATGTACCAGACATATTGGGACACTATGGTGCTCGTGATGGCAGGGTAAACGACAAGTTTTCTTTTTTCTTTGTTCTTTTTACATCAACAGACGGCAAACCAAGGTGATGGGCAAGAATCGACTAGTAATCATAAAAGTTGAGAGAACCTTTTTATTTTCTAAGGAAGAGGACACGAGCGCCATATTAATTCTTGATAACTTAAGGGCGGGAAATCAAACAAAGAAATGGGGAGGCGTCCTGGGCTGACAGGCTGTCGGTCCCTGCTGTGTGATAAGTAGTGGCAGCTCAGAGAGTTACGAGATTAAAGCTGCTTTTTAAAGAAAGTTGTTTAGAAAGTCTTTCAGGATACTCATATGCTTTTTAACGTGGGCTCCACATGAATTTTGGGTGGAAATCCTAGTTACGCAAGATACTTCTTTTTTTTTCAGGTATTATTAACAAGTGATTAAGTGTGTTTTTATAAAGAAGAGAGTAGAAAGTTTACCTGAATCAGGTGGGGATTTTCATCTACTGTTCAGAACTCAGGGAAAAATTATTCACTACCACGTAGAGACTTGTGTTGAAATGTCTGTAACACCAGGACAGTGAACGCAGACATACATTGTAGAAGTAATTAAGGGTAAAGAAAAATCTGTGGCTTCGGGTAGAGAGCTTAACAGATTGAGATATTTTGGGAAAAAGTCCTGGTTTGATGTTTTGTTTATTGATATTAGAATTGATAAAAGGTATTTGGTTAGTTTTATGAATTACCCCACTATATGGCTCGTTGATGACGGCTAGCAAGGGTTTGTGGTTACTTTTGATATTTACCACAACAGGAAGTTCAAATTGTCTTAATGTGGGCTCCACGGGAACGTTGGGTTCATTTCTTGGTATCACCGAGTACAGAGTGCTATCAGGCTCATTGTTTACATAAATTCCTTTTTTAAAAATTGTTTAGTCTTCATGATGGGTGTGACTTTGAGTTTCATGCTTATATTATTACCCTGGGAGAGAGTTCAAGATACAAGCTTTCCTATTTTCAGACTAAGGGACAGAGGATTTTGGGAGAAAGATTTTGTCCTTGTGTTTTTAAAAATTGTGATTAGGCTCTGGAAGCCTCACAGAGTCATACTGATCAGAATTGAGAGCGGTTGACCGCCTGAAAAAATATATTCAGGAGAATCGAACAAAATGATATCTCGATGCTAAACTTTTGCCTTGAGAGTGTGTTCTGTAGAGTGTGCCTATTGGAATCCTGGTCTCCGTGACTGTCAGCTGGGTCCAGTCAGGACACATCGGCTATCGAATTTGCTTCATTCTTCATACCCTCCACCCCTAAGGATATGGCAACGCCCGTGTACACCTTGAAGAAGTCATGGAGAAGTCCTCGTCGAAATTCCCTGGAATTTGTGGGGTGGGGCTGGAATTGGTTATTCTGAAGTTGTTTTTATAAAGAATTTAAAATTGGCTGAAATTTAGCAGGGAGGAATAAGCTAGATTGAGCTATACAGTCAGAATCGCTTTTGGTAACTAAGCTTTACCTTATCTTTGTTTGGGTATAGAATTTATCTGACAAAAAAAATTTAAAAGTACAAGAAGAGCCAGTCCTAATGTTGTTGTCATTACAAACGTCTGAGTTGATTACACCTGTGAGTTAAGATTCACATAGCAACGTCATGGCTCTGACTTTGTGAGAGAACTATCAAGACAATATTAAGATATAAAGACAACAGTCCAGATTGTCTTAGACAGATAGACGATTTTCAACAACGTCAGAAATACACAACATTTGAGATTTAAAGTTATTATTTACCTTTAGTTGCTCCTAACTGTTCCCCTTTGGCAGATTTAATGAAGAATTTGAACATCTCTACCTCCAGATGAGGCAATATTTGTGGCTAGACAGTCACTGGAGAAAATGCCTGTTTCATCTGCAGATTAATACTATCCGGAAAAGGACAAATTACGCAGAGGATTTGACTATGAACCTGCCATTACAGGGTGATCAGACCTTCCAAGTCTGCATTTCAAGAGGCTGTCAGTCGATCTTGGGACAGAAGGCTGAAGACTTGCGCTCACACGTTGCTAACAGCGGACTGTGCTAGCGGAGATTTCTCTCTACAACCTCCCAGTTCTAGACGTCCTCTCAGGCTTCCTATGTGCATAGATATTTGGTCATTCTCAGATTTCTGACGGGGTTGGAGACTGATTATAGTCTCATTGCTTATCAGGCTGCATAACTCTGAATGTACATATTTTATTGGATAGTTATCAGACAGTACACAAGCGAGCCAAGACATAATATAGATTTTAAGCCTTCCTGAAGCTGGAATGAAGAACTAAATGATCTTTCTAACTGGTATAGTGATGGACTGGGTGTTGAGGATATCATCTGCTTTATAAATTGTAGGACGGTAATAATCTTACTCAATTGATATGTAAATGAAAAGGCTGTTTAACTGGACAAAAAGGGAGAAACGTTGTTTACACTGAAGTCATCTGTATTTTGATGCTAATCCACTGCTCCGAGGACAGCCGCCTTGTCCTGTCCTCAGAACACATGTGACTTCCCCAGAACCACCTCCCAATTAAGTTTGTGAAGTACAGGTAAGCGCAGGTACAGGATAGAAGGAGGCCTGTCATTGGAGGAGAAGGAAGGAAGGGCGGAGAGATCTTTGAAGGAAGAGGAGGAGACTAGTGGAAAAGGAGAGACAGGAAGAGGAGAGGGTGAGAAGCCTCAGCAGGTGAAATTAAGATTCTGTTCTCTGTATTTACAGGTTGTTATTAATATTCCTAAGGGATGGATGGTACCAGGTTTGTATGCTTAAGTGGGCTATTACATCTTATCAATTGGGTCAAAGATTATTGTGTTGTGTGTTCTTTTATGTGAGGTTTTGACTGTGAGAACGTGTGTGGCAGTAAGAGACACTGGGCAGCTGAGGAGTGGGGATGTATTCAACCAAGATATCTAGCAGAGATGTGGGAAACGACGGTGCCAGAGAGAGCGGGTAAAAGACGACTTTTTATTTTTATATTTTTGCAACAACACATTCACTTCTGTATTTGAAATGCTCTTGGTGAGTCCCTTGGGGAAGATCTATATCTGGTTCCTGACAGAATGTTCTTCTTAGGTTCATCAATCTAGTCTAATTTTGGTGGCTGATTATGTGTATATATATATATATATATATATATATATATATATATATATATATTGGTGGTTCCTACAGCTATGAGATTAGGTGGAATTTTAACATGGATTCTGAGCAGCTACGTCAAGAATGTAGAATCCACAAACAGCAATGCCAAGTAGACTCGCTCCTGTTCTTATGAGCCTAATAAAGTTGAGGTTTCACTGGACCTCAAATTCTTCCCTCCCTGCCAATCCTCCTGTATCTTATGTTTGGCCTGAAGAAAGAATCATTTTAAAACATCCAAAACCCTGAAATCTCACCCTTGGAACACGGGAAGGTAGATATTACAGAAATGATATCTAATGGGACTACATAGTCCATGCTGTCCTTTGATTTACTCAGGCAGTTATTTTTTTTGCATAAAATAAAAATTTGGGAGTTTATCATTTGAAGTAGGTACACAATATTGACACCATTACATTCAGTCTTTAGCTTGGCCAGCTTTGTTGAGAAAATCATTGCAAAAAACTAGAATTGGAAAACGGAATTTGTGAGTCCACATTCAGGAATATCTATAAAGTCCCCTATCAAGGAATGAACAATTACAAAATGAAATGCAAAATCCACAAAATTAAATATCTGTAGGGAAACAGTGGCCTTTGGGAAAGAGATAGAACCTGGGAAATTGAACTGTTTGTCACAGGAATGGACCTGATAATAAAATTGTTATCCAGAAGAATCTCCTACATCCCATGTTCCTAGATCTTTTCTACCCATGCCAAGACCCTGAATAACTTCTCCATCCAGAGCATGTAACCACTAATAAAGCAGAGAAAAGTCTTTAGGTTTAGAGAGATGGAGCATGTAAATGATTCCACTGTGTACCAGGACACATACCTGGAAAGGGCGTCCTCGAATCTGATAAATGAAAGGAAAGGTGTTTAACAGGTAAACTGCGGCACGTCTCAGTGACATCATAATTAGGCCTTCCCTGAAAAATCTATTGTAACCTGGAGAGCCCCAGCGTCTGTGATGTCACAGTGTTGACGTGACTGCAACTCCCTCTCAGATATCCCTTCAGGACCTCTAGGGGTTACTAATTGGCCTCTAATTCAGAGTAAACAGCCATTTGGGAGGGAGAACACAGAGGATGAAGAGATCAGAGACGGGGAGAAGGAAGCTGCCTTCTTTTTTGGAATAAAAAAGAACAAATACGTGGTCCTTGGGAAAGCCCAGTGAGTCATTGGTTCAGATTGAGTGGGAATGCTGAAGAGACAGCCTTGATGTGAGCCTCCATATATGGGGAACAGAAGCTGGAGCCTCCCAAAAACATCTGGACTTCCCTGTTATTATGGTTCTTGGAAGTCATTGAATTTATATCATTCATTTTTTTATTTCAAAAGCCAAGTGTTGGGAAGGGCACAGTAGTTTTCCTGAGAGCTCACGGCCTTTATTCTTTTTGTCAAAAAGAAAGTGTCCTAAGGAGGAAGGGATGGACAATGTTGTGTCCTCAGCTCAGAGTAAACTCCTCCTTGCTTTGGATGTGTTTGCTGCTGTTTGTGTCTGACACTGATATCTGGGAGAGAGAAGTGCTTCTGGCTGAGGCTTCATCATGTCAGTCTTTCCACTAGTATTACTCTGAATACCACTTTAGTTTTCCAAGTCATTAGATGTGATTAGTTGTCAGTTTTCTTTTATATCTTTCATTTTTTTTTACTCTTTAGCAAATTTTATTGTTTTTTTAACTGGATGTTTCTATATTTAAATTTAAAATATTATTTCCTTTCCCAGATTCCTGCTCATAAGATACATACACGTTCCCTTCCCCTTCTTCTCAAACCCCCTTTTCTGCCAATTGGCATTCACTTGAACTTGGAGACAAACCTAGAGAGGACAAAAGGCTTCTACTCCCGTATGCCCAACAAGGATGGGGAGAAGGAACCTGGCCTTCTGCCTTGGTATAAAAATAAGAGCGAAATACGTGGTCCTTGGGAATGCTAAGTGATTACTTCGTATGTGTTGAGTGGAGTAACTTAAGAGATCGCCTTGTTCTTCACCTTCCCCATCTGGGAAGCAGGAGCTGAGAGCCTCTCAGAAGCATCTGGACTTCCATGATCTTATGGTTCCTGGAAGTCAGAGAGTTCATATCATTCATTTCTTTACTCCAAACGCCAAGTGTTGGAAATGGCACAGTTGTTTTCCTGAGAGCTCATGCCTTTATTCTTTCTGTCCAAAAGAAAAAGGTCCTAAGGAAGGAGGGAAAGACAAGTATTGTGTCCTCAGCTCATAGTAAACTCCTCCAGGCGTTGGATGCCAATAGTGCAGTTTGTATCTGACTCTGATATTTTGGAGAGAGAAGTGCTTCTAGTTGAGATTTCATCATCTCTGTCTTTCCACTAGTATTACTCTGAATACCACTTTAGATTTACGAGTCAATAGGTGTGATTAGTTGCCACTTTTATTATCTTTCATATCTTTCTTTTATTTATTTTTTAGCAAATTTTAGCGCTTTTTTTTAAAAACTGGATGTTTCTCTATTTACAAATAAAATATTATTTTCTTTCTAATTTTCCTTCTTATAAGATTTCTACCTATTCACTCTCACTACTGTAACCACACTTTCTGCCCCTTGACAATCCCTTGAACTAGAAGACAATCCTGGGTTGGATCAAGGGCTTCTCCTTCCATTGGTGCCCACCAAGGCCTTCCTCTTCCACATATCCATTTAGAGCAATTGGTCTGTCCATGTAAAGTCTTTCAATATTGGTCTAGTACCAGGAAGCGCTGGTTCATTTGTAATGTTGTTCTTATGGTGTTGAAATCTCCTTCAACTCTTGTAATCCTTTCTCAAAATCTACCAACAAGAGGTCCGTTCTCAGTTCACTGGTTTGCCACTAGCATTCTCTTCTGTATTTGACATGCTCTAGCTGTGTCTCTCAGGAAATATCTACATCCGGGTGCCTGCAGAATGCAATTCTTAGCTTCATCAATCTTATCTACTTTTGGTGGCTGATATATATAGTCTTTTGGTGACTCCTACAGTTATGAAAATAGGTGGAATTTTAACATGGATTCTGCACAACTAGGTCAAGAAGGTAGAATCCACAAATGGCATTGCCAAATAGACTCTCTCCTGTTCTTATGAACGTATTGAAGTGGAGGTTTCACTGCTCCAGAAGCCACTTTCTTTCTGCCCATCCTCCTCTATCTCATGTTTGGCCTTAAGAAAGAATCATGGTAAAACATCCTAAACCCTTAAATCTGGGCCTGAGACACTGGAATGTAGATATTGCAGATGGTATCAAAGTGACTAGAGAACAGGATTCTATGCTCCATGTGGTCCTTTGCTTTACTGATATCTGGAAATTTTGGATAAAATAGGATTTCGGAGTTTATCATTTGATGTCGGTACACCATATTTACACTGGTATACTCAGTGTATACCTGTGCACCTTTATGGAGAATTAATTGCAAAAAAGAAGTGGAAATCAGAATTTTTGAGTACATATTCAGGAACATTTATAAAATCAGCTATCAAGGAATATGCAATAAGAAAGTAAAATACAATATTCATTCAACTAAAGGTCTGTAGGGAAAATACTGGTCTTTGGGAGACAGAGAAATCCTAGAAATTGAACTGTATGTCCCAGTAATGAACCTGGGAATAAAATATTATCTAGAAGAATCTCCTACACTCCATGTTCCTAAATCTTTTCTACCCATGCCAAGTCCCTGACCAATTTCACCATCCAGAGCATGAAACCGCTAATGAAGCAAATGAAGTCTCTAGCTTTAGAGAGATGTAGTATGTAAAGGTTTCTACTGTGTCACAGGAGACATACCAGGAAAGGGCACCCTTGTATCTGGTCAATGTAAGGAAAGCTGTTCAGCAGGTAGGACACGGCAGGTGTCAGTGACATCACCATTAGGCCCTCCTTGAAAACTCTATTGTAACCTGGAGATCCCGAGCTTCTCCTGTGAGGTCACTAGTGTTGTTGTGACTGCATCTCCCTTTCTGATATGCCTTCAGGACCTCTAGGGTTTACTAACTGGCCTGTAATTCAGAATAACGAGCCATTGGGGAGTGAGAAGAAAGAGGATGAAGACATCAGAGATGGGGAGAAGGAAGCTGGTCTTCTGTCTTGGTATAAAAAAAGGAAGAAATACGTGGTCCTTGGGAAAGCTCAGTGAGTCCCGGGTAGGGGTTGAGTAGGATCACTGAATAGACAGACTTGATCTGAGCCATCCACGTATGGGAGTCAGGAGCTGCGAGCCTCTCAGAAGCATCTGGACTCCTCAGTTCTTATGGTTCCTGGAAGTCAGAGAGTTTGTATCATTCATTTCTTAATCCCAAAAGCCAAGTGTGTGGAAGGTCATACATGTTTTCCTGAGAGCTCGTGGCATTTATTCTTTTTGTCAATTATAAAAACCTCCTAAGGAAGAAGGAAAGACAAGTATTGTGTCCTCAGCTCAGAGTAAACTCCTCCAGGCTTTGGATTCCTATAGTGCAGTTTGCGTCTTGCAAAAATATCTGGGACAGAGAAGTGCTTCTAGTTGAGACTTCATCATCTCAGACTTTCCACTAGTATTTCCACTGACTAACACTTTAGATTTCTGAGTCAATTGGTGAGATAAGCTTGTAGTTTTGCTTTCTTTTATTTCTTTCATTTTATTTATTTATTATTTATTTATTTATTTATTTATTTATTTATTTATTTATTTTCAAAACTATCAAATCTCATCCTGGGTGACGAAGTAGATTAGACCCATCGGGTGAAATGAATTGAAAAACTCTCCTGGGAATGAAAGTGTTAAGGAAATCACATTGATGTATCATAAATGCAGAGCGAAGAGCAATATTCAGACTAGTCTGTGGAGATGCTACCTTCATCAGAGACCACAGACCTTTGGTGGAGAATGATTCAGTATTAAACTGGGAAGGGAAAGTGATGGTTGATATTGTTCTAGTAGGTCTCACAACATTAAAAAGTGTTTCTTCCAGATCACTGAATGATTATTGTAAAGCAAATCCCGGAATGCACTTATGAGACCCACCATCAGCCTGTGAAATAATGTGTGAAAGAGGAATCTGCGTCTCTTCAGGGACAAACTGTTGCTTTCAAACCAACAGTGAAGTGTCCATTATCTGAATGACACATAGATATATACACATTATAGCAGGACGGATATAGAGTTTCTTCAGGTCCATGAATGAGGTATTCAGCACTTGACCTGGCTAAGCAATAAAGGTAATTTCTGCCAACTCTTGAGACCTGAGCTCCTTCACTAGGAGCCCCATGATAGAAGGAAAGAACAAACTTCAGACAACTTGCCTCAGATTTTTATGTAGTTCAGGTTTCCTGGTCTTGGTCCTCAGAAGGAAGGCCATCTTGCTTTCCAATTCTTGTTTATCCTACAATCCTTCTCCATGCTGCACTCATGCAAATAAATTTTTGTGCACTTCATTGATAGGTTACTATTGCTACTTTTTTTTTTTTTGGTTCTTTTTTCCGGAGCTGGGGACCGAACCCAGGGCCTTGCGCTTCCTAGGTAAGCGCTCTAAACACTGAGCTAAATCCCCAGCCCCTACTATTGCTATTTTAATTCCATTGCCAAGAAATATAGAAAATAAGAAGGACTGTATCAAAGCATCGTATGAAAATCAGACTAAGGGAATGAGGTCATTGGAAACTTGTAACTGAGCTGAAACTCTTGCTAGAGACAAACTGCTGTAAAAGGTCTTCTCTAGATTCCTGGTGTAGTACTTGGTTTTCCTCAAGAGATAGTAAAGGATGAATCTCTCTGTACAGAGGAATCGGACTAGTCACAATGACCACAGACTATGGACCACATACTGTAACAATGGTTGACTATTTGTAAAGTCCTAGAATCCATTAGTTTATTAGTCCAAAAGGCTAGATGTCTCATCTGGTCACTGGTATACGGATAAATCTTCAGAATGCAGGGTCTAATGTCTGTGAGGGTTTGGTAGCCTTGTGAGTGCAAACATGAAAAGTAAAAGCTTCTTTCTTCCGTGTTTTCTATGGGGATTCAAGTAGAATGCATGGTTAAGAATACATTGGGATTGCGATTCTCAAACAGACCAGTATCTTCAACTCAACATTCTTTTCTGGGAAGCTGCACCCTGTCAGCCTGGCTCAGGTGTATGTGAACTGCAAGATCCAGTCTGGGAAGGCCGACCTGTTCATCGATCCCACCTGCCCCTATTACAGAAATACCCAAGACGTCCTCAATCAACTCCTTTGCAAACATGGTCTTCTGGGATCTGAAGACATCACAGCCACTAACAACACCAATGAGATTCAAGATTACTCACACCAGCTCACTGGAGTGAGAGCAGTTCCTTGCGCCTTTATATGTAGAGAAAGTCTGCATAGGCAGACACAGTGATCTAATCTACCTGCAACAGCATGGGGAGATGATGACGTGGCTGAAGCAGATTGGAGCTCTGCAGGTATGAAAGGGGTGTCCGTAAATCCCGTGCTGACAGCTGTCATTCAGTCATGCTGAGGCCAGCGCACCTGAGAGATGATGTGTGTCATGGAGGATGTCAGTATTTTCTTATGATTGGGATTTTCAACAAATTGGCTTTTATTCTATTCCTCAGTGCAAAAATCTGATGCTGTTTGCCTCAAACCATGGGGTAGGGAAGCTTAAGAGACAACAGAGGTGGGGTTGGGAATTTAACTCAGTGGTAGAGCGCTTGCCTAGTAAGCGCAAGGCCCTGAGTTCGGTCCCCAGCTCCGAAAAAAAAAAGAGAGAGACAACAGACGTTTGATTATCCGGCCTTCATGTGCTGACATGTCTCTACCTCTAAGTCCATGTTTCACAATCCAGTGCGTTTAAATCTCCAGGGAATCAGTTACCGTTTCTCTGCCATGCTGGTCTGCTGAGGTCATTTTACAGAAGTCCACTTCCTAATGATTATTAAAGCAATGAATGTTGTGAAGTTGTTTATGATCTACACACAGGCCTTTCACGCCCCAAGCATGTACCATCCCACTTCTGCATTTGCAGCTCTCAGCCAATGTTCTCAACCTCTCCATCCAGCAACCCACAGACGTCCACACTGGTATGAGGATGATGTTTGAAAAACAGATGAAGAGCTTTATTACAGTTGTTCTGCACTGTAGCCACATTAACACAGACGGCAGAGCATATGATGCATTCAGCTCTGTTTGTAGTGCTTAGTGGCCTATAAAGTCCCAAACAGTTGTGAGTTGATTCTGTCCGAGTCCCAGCAAGGTCAAATATGAAATGCAAAATTTCAGAACTCTCCTTCCAAGGCTGTTTGTGAAAGAAGTTGTTTGCAAAACACTGTCCTAATAAATTTATTCCATTCTCACTTTGATATTTTGCTTTGATGTGTTGAAGTGACGTTTAATTTTCATTGAAATGCAGGTCACCTCTATGGTCTCCAGTGAGAAGGATTCATTCCTCAAAAGGATGTATCTGCAGATGCCTGAAAAAATAAATATAAAGAATGTATCTTGATAAAGTTCTAGGGTAAAGATGCAACATCCTACTGCAAAGATCCATATAAGAAGTACATTTGACATTGACCTTATATTATGCAAAAATTCCTCACATATTCCCTCTATCGTTGGGGTTTAATTAATCTCAGATGAATTTTTGGCAAGAAAGAGTAGCCTTTAGAGTCATTTTACCCTTTTCAATAAGAGTTTTGAGCAAACGGAACACTAAAAGGTCACAAAGAAGAAACGGATATAATCAAAAGATACAAGTGGGTCAGCTCTAACTCTCATGGTCAAGGTGACTGACCATGACACGCTCATTATTGTGATGGATTGCTCATGGACTGACCACTATTGTCATGGATTTACCATGACACGCTCATTATGGTCATGGATTGCTCATGGATTGACCATTATTGTCATGCATTGACCATGACATGCTCATTATGGTCATGGATTGCTCATGGATTGAAAATTATTGTCATGGATTGACAACGACACGCTCATTATGGTCATGGATTGCTCATGGATTGACCATTATTGTCATGGATTGACCATGACATGCTCATTATGGTCATGGATTGCTCATGGATTGACCATTATTGTCATGGATTGACCACGACACGCTCATTATGGTCATGGATTGCTCATGGATTGACCATTATTGTCATGGATTGACCACGACATGCTCATTATGGTTATGGATTGCTCATGGATGGACCATTATTTTCATGGATTGACCATGACACGCTCATTATGGTCATGGATTGCTCATTGATTGACCATTATTGTCATGGATTGACCATGACACGCATATTATGGTCATGGATTGCTCATGGATTGACCATTATTGTCATGGATTGAACATGACACGCTCATTAAGGTCATGGATTGCTCATGGTTTGACCATTATTGTCATGGACTGACCACGACACGCTCACTATGGTCATGGATTGCTCATGGATTGACCATTATTGTCATGGATTGACCACGACACACTCATCATGGTCATGGATTGCTCATGGATTGACATTATTGTCATGGATTGACCACGACACGCTCATTATGGTCATGGATTGCTCATGGATTGACCATTACTGTCATGGATTGACCATGACACGCTCATTATGATCATGGATTGCTCATGGATTGACCATTATTGTCATGGATTGACCACGACACGCTCATTATGGTCATGGATTGCTCATGGATTGACCGTTATTGTCATGGATTGACCACGACACGCTCATCATGGTAATGGATTGCTCATGGATTGACCGTTATTGTCATGGATTGACCACGACACGCTCATCATGGTCATGGATTGCTCATGGATTGACATTATTGTCATGGATTGACCACGACACGCTCATCATGGTCATGGATTGCTCATGGATTGACAATTATTGTCATGGATTGACCATGACACGCTCATCATGGTCATGGATTGCTCATGGATTGACCATTATTGTCATGGATTGACCATGACACGCTCATCATGGTCATGGATTGCTCATGGATTGACCATTATTGTCATGGATTGACCATGACACGCTCATTATGGTCATGGATTGCTCATGGATTGACCATTATTGTCATGGATTGACCATGAAATGCTCATTATGGTCATGGATTGCTCATGGATTGACCATTATTGTCATGGATTGACCACGACACGCTCATTATGGTCATGGATTGCTCATGGATTGACCATTATTGTCATGGATTGACCACGACACGCTCATTATGGTCATGGATTGCTCATGGATTGACCATTATTGTCATGGATTGACCACGACACGCTCATTAGGGTCATGGATTGCTCATGGATTGACCGTTATTGTCATGGATTGACCATGACACGCTCATCATGGTCATGGATTGACCATTATTGTCATGGATTGACCACAACACGCTCATCATGGTCATGGATTGCTCATGGATTGACATTATTGTCATGGACTGACCATGACACGCTCATCATGGTCATGGATTGCTCATGGATTGACCATTATTGTCATGGATTGACCATGACACGCTCATCATGGTCATGGATTGCTCATGGATTGACCATTATTGTCATGCATTGACCACGACACGCTCATTAGGGTCATGGATTGCTCATGGATTGACCGTTATTGTCATGGATTGACCATGACACGCTCATCATGGTCATGGATTGACCATTATTGTCATGGATTGACCACAACACGCTCATCATGGTCATGGATTGCTCATGGATTGACATTATTGTCATGGACTGACCATGACACGCTCATCATGGTCATGGATTGCTCATGGATTGACCATTATTGTCATGGACTGATCATGACACGCTCATTATGGTCATGGATTGCTCATGGATTGACCATTATTGTCATGGATTGACCACGACACGCTCATTATGGTCATGGATTGACCATTATTATCATGGATTGACCAAGACACGCTCATTATGGTCATGGATTGCTCATGGATTGACCATTATTGTCATGGATTGACCATGACATGCTCATCATGGTCATGGATTTCTCATGGATTGACCATTATTGTCATGGATTGACCACGACACGCTCATTATGGTCATGGATTGCTCATGGATTGACATTATTGTCATGGATTGACCACGACACGCTCATTATGGTCATGGATTGCTCATGGATTGACCATTATTGTCATGGATTGACAACGACACGCTCTTTATGGTCATGGATTGCTCATGGATTGACCATTATTGTCATGGATTGACCACGACACGCTCATCATGGTCATGGATTGCTCATGGATTGACCATTATTGTCATGGATTGACAACGACACGCTCATTATGGTCATGGATTGCTCACGGATTGACCATTATTGTCATGTATTGACCATGACACGCTCATTATGGTCATGGATTGCTCTCATAAGACTCTGCAGAAGGTTGCTCCTACTGCCTCACTTTAAGCTCCAGGAAGTCCAAGCTACCAGAGCCGATCAGGTTCCCTCACAATGCACTTGAAATCCACATACGCTGAGGAACTTTTGATGTGCTTTAGCTCCATTTCAGGTTTTTTTTAAGCCTCTAACAAATAGCAAGCTGTCCTTTTTACTCCCTCCTCAACACCTCTAAATCTGCCCTAACTCAATTGCTAGTTGATCTTAGTCATAGCTCAGCACCCCAAATATGCTCTCATCTTACTGTGTTTCTAACATCCTGCCTGCTACACCAATGGCCACGCCATACTTGATCGCACACGACAGGTAGCTCTTACTCCATCTGAAGTATTAAATCCTTTCTCCACTCTTGTGTCTTCTAGCCTCCTGCAGGAATACTAGATGTCCACACAACTGGTTGGCCAAGAGCATCTTTATTGAACTATACAGACTCAATTTGGAAACAGGATCTTCAGTGTTCGCAGGAAGATTCCCGATCTAAGAATCAAAACGAGACCATAGAAGACTCAATCCACGTCTCTGGTTTTGGGAGAGAGATAGAGCAGTTAGAATTTCAGAGTTGAAATTCAAAGAATTAATATATATATATATATATATATATATATATATATATATATATATATATAGTATTAATTATGCCAGGATAAAAGGATCCAAGAAAGTGGAAATGGGTAACATTAAACGCAAAAGAAAAAAAAGAAAAAACCCTAGTACAGCAAACAATGTGGATGTGTTAGAAAGACGGGGCTCTTTCCAGCCATTTGAATTTGTACTTGAAATTCTTCCGACCACCTCTTGATCTCTGCATGCAGAAAAGAACAAAAAGAAAAAGAAAACAAAATAAAATAAAAAAAATCACCAAAATGAAACAAAAAGCAAAAGCAAAAGCGAATCAACCCCGTTCCTAAAAGAAGAGGACCGAGTGAGGATTGCTTGAGGTCCTCATTTTCAACTACAACTACAAGCCACCAATAGCTTTCAACGCAAAAATTATTCATTATTTTATTTGAAACTTCTCTGTGGGTCAAGGAAACAAGGTTTATACGCTGCAACAACAGGAAACAGTAACAAATCATACTCTAGAGCTCACCACTGGAGGGAGATAGAGCAGTTAGAATTTCAGAGTTGAAATTCAAAGAATTAATATATATATATATAATATGTATATATATGTATATATATATATATATATATATATATATATATATATATATATATAGTATTAATTATGCCAGGATAAAAGGATCCAAGAAAGTCACTATGGTGACTGTGGGCAATGCGGAGAATACTGGTGTTGACAACGGGTCTTGTGGTTTTCTATACGCCGGCAATATCTATGACCCTGATCTGAGTTAGAGTCATCACCAAATCACCACTAAGTGAACTGCTCCTTTTCTGTGGAGCACGAGATCTGGCAAACGGTTGACTGACTATGATTTGTATTTTGGACCCGGCGTCTGTGGTAAAGCTCAGGCTTCTGATGGAAAATCGTCCACCAAAACACTGGATGGTCAATGGTGCTGCCAGCCAAAAACCATGTCCTGAGTCTACCCTGCCATCTCCAGAAGAGGTTTCAAAATGTGAAACTTCACACTATTTTGTTTGTGGCTTTGTCTTGTTGTCACTTTTTATTTTAGATAAAGTGTGATTTCTGGCATCATTCCTTCTAATTTCTCCCTCACATAGAACTTCAGTTTTGACCTCGAATTCCGTTCCTGAAGGGGCACTCATCTTTCGTTGGCTAAGTTTTCTATTTCCCTTTCATGGCTTGCTGGGATTGCTTATTGCGGCTGCTAAATGATGCATTATTGAGCAGCTGACTCCATCAGGATGGCTTGCGGGCATCCGTATTTTGCATTTTCTTGATGGCTAGTTGATGTCTGGGGACTTAGCCCACTGTGGATGGTACCAGCACTAGTAAGCTGAGGAGGTTATAGAGAAAAGGGAGCTGACAGATTAGTAAGCAGAATTCCTCTTTATTTTCATGCTGCTGCCTTGTGTCCTTTTCTTGGATTCCATTGATTACGAACCGGAACTTGTGAGGTGAAAAAACCTTCAATTTCCCACCTTGACATTTTTATGTTTACTATAACATAGAAGTACTAACTTGAACATTTGGCATTTTCTTGAGATCTGGTCCGATAATCCATCCTCCTGCTGGTATGTGACCTCACCTTTTAAATCAATAAATAAATCCTGGATGCTCCAATCCTTTGAAATATTCACTCTGCCAACAACATCACACTGTGTATGTAACTTACATTTTTTAATCTAATGATATTTTTCTTCCCTCATTTTTTCTCTTTAAAATTATCTCCCTAAACATGCTAGCACTTTGTACTTTAAAGTTGTCCTCTGCCCCATAGTAGAATAATTATAGTCAGAATCTTGAGTTTCATAAAAGTGGGTGATTTATTGTAGTAAAATTTTCTAATCAATATTTATTGCATTAACTTTATGAATTAATCAAAAATTGACATTATTATACTATCTACTTATCCTTAAAACTATAAAAGCTTTGATTTATTCAAGTCTTTAAGGTCCTTCAGAACATCAGCTGGGACGTTCTTATATATATTCTGGATGGATCATGGTTACTTCATATGTCTTCTAACTAAAGGTATGCTTTATATCTATGTGTATTCACAGTATTTTGATATATATTTTAAGAGGGTTTCAAATGGAATATTTCCCCGATTTCTCTCCCGTGGTTTGAAATTGGAAAATAGGAAAGATAACGTGTTTTGAGTGTTCACTTTGAATTCTACTATTTTATGAATGTATTTTCAGCTTTAAGAAACTTAATCTTTTAGAGAACAATTGTCTCTATTCAGGATCACGTCTAGCTAATTCATAGTGGTCTTTGCATTTTACATATTTTCATCCACATTATTTTATTTTATATTTTCTGATCATTGCGAGGGTTATTTTATCCATATTTCCTCACAGTATGGTTTGGATTGGCATAAAGGAAGGCTCAGGAATTTTGTGTGTTTGTATGATATTCTGGTTTTATGACCGTATTTTTCAGTCTTAAGAGACTGACACATTTTTAGAGTTTTTAAAATGGTATCATGACATCTGCAAACGAGACCATTTTGATTTCTTCATTTTTCATTTGTCTTCCCTGGATCTTCTTTAGTTGTCATATTGCTCTAGCTAAGATTACAAATACTGTAATACATAGTTGTGAAACTCGTGTATATTCTTGTCTTCTTCCTGCTTGTAGTGGAACTGCTTTGGGTTTTTCTCTCTTTAGCACGATGCTTGTGGTGGGCTTCTTGCACCTTGACTTTATTCTGCTGAACTATATCCTCCATATCTACAGCTTCCCCAGGACTAATCAAACTTGTATGTCTGGGATTTGGAGAAAGCTTACCTGGTTGAAGATTATTTTTAATGTTGTCTTGAATCTGTTCACAAGTATTTCATTGAGAATATGTGTGTATCGGTGTAAATTAGTGTGTAATACTCTCTTTTCCTGTCTTTCTGTCAGTCGTCCGTAAGTCTTTCTCCCACTCATCACCTTCCCTTTTGCCTCACTGTCCCCACGTCTCACTCTCTCTCCTTATTTTCTCTGTCACTGTTAGATAATACCAGATTCAAAATAGAATCTTAATGTATTCAATACTTTTGTCTACTTTATGGAATAGTCTTAGACACTTTAAATATTATTTAAATGTATAATCATTTTCTTCAACTGAATACATGTGGTCGTTTGATATTTGAGGTGGAAGAAACTAAATACCTGATTCTATGTAATTGTTTAGTATAGAGCTGTTTACGTTATGCAAAATGAGCTGATTTAATATTGGTGTATAAAATACATCTAGTATTTACTGTCGCTTCCAACCCGACCAGCAGGAAAGGAGCGACACCACACGTTCCTCTCAAAGCAGTTTATTCAGGAACCCTTTTGTCTGCGAGCAGGAACAACGTCTCCATCCAGCCCCCGAGGCCCCCCCTGTATCCTCCCTCAACCGCCTCAACCGTCCAGTCTGCGTAACCTCCGTTCATAGGTCCACGTCACACGGCCTGACCTATCGTCATGATGCGCCTGCGCAGCTCTCACGATGGGGCGTGGCTTAATTTCAGGTGCTCGTCGGGAAACACGGCAGCAGTCCCGGGCACCATCTTGGGATTGCAGCTACACCCGCTCCCCACAGTCAATCACGAATGCGTTAAAAAATATTCTAGATTTGAAGTGTAAATCTAAATAATCTGTGCTTTCTCCATGTTTCCTATATTCTCTTTCATTTTATTAATTCAACCCTTTCATTACCTAACATGGCCAGAGGTTATGATGATCTTGTTAATACTTTCCAAGAGTGACCTCTTCCTTTCACTCATTATATAGTTGTCTACACTTTACTGATTTCAGCCATGATGAGTTGGATATACATGTTATACCCTTCCCCAAGGCTAAAACCCACCCTGAAACAAGGCGCAAAGAGACTCTAGGTGCCCAGATTGTGGGTGGGATCAGACATAAAGCGTCTTCTGGATACAAGAAGATTCCAGAAGTATCACGACACACAGCAGCTGTGGTTCCCTGCACAGCCTCACGCCAGTCAACCGTCCAGAACGCAGTGTGAACGCCTGAAAGCCGTTACTCCTAACGGACACACTGTGGACCGTTAGTGTCTTCTGTTGGAGGGTTGAACGATTATTTGTAACGGCTTATCATAGTTATTGAACAGTATTTAATGTAGAAGATATACACAGGTAGGATTCAAGGAAATAGAGCGATGCGTGTAAAATAAATGGAAAAATTATCATCAAAATGCATTGGTGGAAATTCTCAAAGAGTAAAATATATGAACTATATTCCTGAATATTATGTACATAGAAAATGTTTTATTATATGGGGTATTTCATGAAGCGACCTTATGGTTTCGGTTGGTTACAACAGATCTGCCAATTCTGTGAGTCGAATGAGTGCGTTATGTAATTTGATCTTAATAAGTTTCAAGTGGCTATTTTCAAAAACAGTGAGCATCATTTCCATGTGCATGTTCAACAATGGGCTTCTATAAATCATATTATAAAAACTGAAACACTGGGCTGGAGAGATGGCTCAGTGGTTAAGAGCACCCGACTGCTCTTCCAGAGGTCATGAGTTCGATTCCCAGCAACCACATGGTGGCTCACATCCATCTGTAAAGAGATCCGATGCCCTCTTCTGGTGTGTGTGAAGACAGCTACAGTGTACATATATATATATATACATATATATATATATATATAATAAATGAATAAATCAAAAAAAACCTAAAACACTATATATCAGGAAAACATAATTAAATCGGGCTACATATCTAAGCAAAATATTCAAAAGTGAAGAAACTCAACTGACTAAGAATCGAAAGTGAAATATTCATCATCCTTATACATTACTGAAGTGCAAATCAAATTTATTCTGAGATTTTTTCCTCCCTGTCAGGAATTTTAGTTTCATAACACACGAGCCAACTTATCTTTACGGTGTTATGGAGAGAGGGGAACATCCCTATTCTCCTGGTGGGAACGCAAACTTCTACAGCAACCTATGAAATCAGTGTGATGTTTCTTCAGGAATGCAGAAACGGATATAACTCGAGGAAAATATATCCAGATGTTGATTCATCCTAGTATAGAGACCCTCGAGTATTTGGAAAAAGTCAGGTTGTTCCTTCACAAATGAAGGCATAAAGAAAACGTGGTGCTTTTACAGATTGGAAAGGGAAAACATGTAATTTCAGGACAATGAATGGATCTTGTGAAAGTCGTCATAGATGAGATAATCCAGATCAAAAAAAGGAAAATGGGATCCATTTTCACTTTAATCTGAATGTTAATTCTCCACACTGTGTCGGTATGATCAGTTGAGTGTAAAAGTCAAGGGACGCGGTCCAGACTGTCCTCACTTTGGGACGTACAAATGTACTTATGGATTGCAGAGGGACACTGTCAGGGACGGGAATGTCAAATGTGAAGACAGAGTGAAGAGGGTGACAATGGAGGGAATGTAGAGACATACAGTTAAATTGGGAGACATTTGAGGCATTGAATGGAAACCTAATGGAACAGAAATAAAAAAAATATTTTTTTTTAATTTTTTTGTCGAGGTAACCAAAGATTTATAGCTATAAGGACAGAAGATAAAACATTGATTGGGTGTATCTATGTGAAATTTCAATAATAAGAAACTCACAAAAATTATGGATTTAACTTTCAATAAACCTATAGTACAGATAATGAAATATATAGTCCTTAAGGAGACGGATGTGAATATCTCTGTTCTAAACATAAATGTATTATATTATATACATTATATGTGTAAAATAATCTATTTATTTGTTTACATTTCAAATATCATTTCCCAAACTGGTCTTTCTTGAATCCCCTAAGCTACTCTGATCCTCATTTTTCTAATATGTGTCTTATCTGCAGGCACATCTTGACATCAGGAATAGTCTGAGGATTTGGAGTCTGGGGATGAAATTGATCTGGTCGGGTGGTCTCTGGATTGCCTTTCCTTCAGTCTCTGCTCCTTTTCTGTCTTTGCATTTTTTTAGACTTTGGACATTTGTAGGTTAAAGATTTTGAACTGTATGGACATCACCTGCTCTCCACAGGTGGGCACGTCTAGCTACAGGAGGCAGACTCTTGTGGTTCTATCTCTTTGCTGCTTAGTATTTCAACTACCACCATCCCAGGAAATTTATGGGACCCTCTTGCCTCCTGGCATCTACAACTTTCCTGGAGATACCCAAGTTCAAAACCCACCACTGATGCTTATTGTTATTTATTCCAATTTCCTCTATTTTCTCTCTTTTCTCTTTATATTGTTTCTACTCCCCCCATTTTGTCCATCCTTCTCTACTTCTAGCAAGTTCCCTCCATCCCTCTGTCTTCCATTATCATTTTGTTCTCACTTCTAAGTGGGTTGCAAGAATCCGCAGTTTGGCCTTCAAACATTTTACCCTCCATGTGATAAATGATTTGTGTATTGGGTAGACTGATCTTTGGGACTAACATCCACTTCTCACTAAGTACCTCCCATGTTATGTCCTTTTCGATCTCTGAACTTCACTAATTTCCACGTCCATCCCTTTGCCTACAAAGTTCTTGGTTTCCTCATTTTTCATACCTGAGTACTATTTCCTTGTTTAAATATAGCACACTTTCTGTATTTATTCCTCAGTTGAGTTGACGTATATCACGATTGTTTCCAGCATTCAACTAATATAAGGAAGGCTGCCATGAACATGTTCAACCACAGGTCACTGTCATATGTGGATCATGTTTGAGTATTTGCGTTGGAGTGAGTGGTAAAGCCGGGTCTTCAGTCAATGCTATTTGCAATATTCTCTGAACCTCCACATTGTTATCCAAAGTGGCTGTACAGATACCAACCCACCAGCAGAGGAGGAGGGTTCACTTTCTCTACATCCTATTCTACTCAGCTACTGCATTAGTGTTTTGTCTTAGTCACGCTGATTGGTGTAATGTAGACTCTCAAGTTCATTTCAGTTTGCGTTTTTCTGATCACTAAGCATGTTGAACTTTTCTTGATGTGTTTCTCAGCTACTGAGATACCTCAGTTGAGGATTCTTGGTTTAGCTCTCTAACCCAGTTTAAAAGTTGGGTTACGTGGTTGTCTGGAAGTTTACATTTCTGAATTATTTCTATATTTTTATTATGGCACTTTACCAGATATAAGGTTGGATAAAGTATTTCCAAATGTGTAGATTTCCGTTTTCTCCTATTGGCAGTGTACTTTGCTTTGAAGAAAGTTTTCAGAATGATGATATTTCATATACAGACTGGTGATCATAGAATCTGATCCTGTGGTACTTTGTTCTGATAATTTTCTCCTGAACAGCTGTTTTCTAGGCACTTTCTGACTCTTTTCCTACTACTGACTTCTGAATATATTGTTTTATGTCGATTTCCTTGAAGCACTTGGACTTGAACTTTGAAGAAAAAGATAAAAATGGATCAATTAGCATTCAGCTACATGCAGACCAGTAGTTAGGTTACCATCATTTCTTAAAATGATTTGTGTTATGAACAACATACTTAGTCATCAGGGAATTGGAAATCAAAACAGCCCTGAGATTCCACCTCACACCAGTGAGAATGGCTAAGATCAATAACTCAGGTGACGGCAGATGCTGGCGAGGATGTGGAGAAAGAGGAACACTCCTCCATTGTTGGTGGGATTGCAGACTATACAACCATTCTGGAAATCAGTCTGGAGGTTCCTCAGAAAATTGGACATTGAACTGCCTGAGGACCCATCTGTACCTCTCTTGGGCGTATACACAAAAGATGCCCCAACATACAACAAACACACACGTTACACTGTGTTCTTAGCAGCCTTATTCATAATATCCAGAAGCTGGAAAGAACCCAGATGCCCTTCACCAGAGGAAAGGACACAGAAAATGACGTATATTACACAATGATTACTACACAGCTATCAAAAACAATGAGTGCATAAAATTCATAGTCAAATGGATGGACCTAGAAAATATCATCCTGAGTGAGGTGACCCAATCCCAGAAAAACACACATAGTACACAGTCATCGATAGGTAGATATCACCCTAAATGCTCAAATTACATAAGATACAATGCAAGACCCCATGAAACTCAAGAAGGAGGAACAAAATGCAGACGCTTCACTCCTTCCTTAAAAGAGGAAATAAAATGTCCATAAGGGGGTTAGGGAGGCGATGTTTTAGGAGACCGAAGGAATGGCCATTCATAGTATGCCAGACATGCTGGGCGTATATATATATATATATATATATATATATATATATATATATATATATGTATATATATGTATATATATGTATATATATATGTATATATATATGTGTGTGTGTGTATATATGTACATATATATGTGTGCGTGTGTATATATATATGTGTACATATATATATGTGTATGTGTGTGTGTATATATATGTGTACATATATATATGTGTGTGTGTGTATAAATATGTGTACATATATATATATGTGTGTGTATATATATGTGTGTACATATATATATATGTGTGTATGTGTGTGAGTGTGTGTGTGCATATATGTATGTATTTATGTATATACCATACATGATAAGATGGATGAAGCTGAGAGGTGCAGGCTGACAGTAACTGGATATAGATCCCTCCTGAGATACGCAGCCAGAACATGTGAAACACAGAGGAGAACGCCAGCCGCAAATCACTGAACTAAGAATGGGACCCCCTTTGGAGGGACTAAGGAAAGGACTGAAGGAGCTGAAGGAGCTTTCAACCCCATAAGAAAAAACTGCCAGCCAACCAGAGCTTCCACGTACTAAACCACAACCCAGAGACTTACGTGGACTGACCCAGGGCTCCGACTGCACGTGCTGCAGTGGACAGACTTACCGGGCACCATTGGAAAGGGGAGCCCTCGGGGTTGGGGATTTAGCTCAGTGGTTAGAGCGCTTGCCTAGGAAGTGCGAGGCCCTGGGTTCGGTCCCCAGCTCCGAAAAAAAAAATTGGGGGTTGGGAATGTAGCTCAGTGGTTAGAGTGCTTGCCTAGGAAGCACAAGACCCTGGGTTCGGTCCCCAGCTCCGAAAAAAAAATTGGGGTTGGGAATGTAGCTTAGTTGTTAGAGCGCTTGCCTAGGAAGCGCAAGGCCCTGGGTTCGGTCCCGAGCTCCGAAAAAAAAATTGGGGGTTGGGGATTTAGCTCAGTGGTTAGAGCGCTTGCCTAGGAAGCACAAGGCCCTGGGTTCGGTCCTCAGCTCCAAAAAAAAATTGGGGGTTGGGGATTTAGCTCAGTGGTTAGAGCGCTTGCCTAGGAAGCGCGAGGCCCTGGGTTCGGTCCCCAGCTCCAAAAAAAAAAAAAAAAAAGGAAAGGGGAGCCCTCGTCCTACTAAGGTCGGACGCTCCGTGTAGGGAGAGTACAGATGGGTGCTCTAGGGAAGGGGGATGGCTGTGGAGGGGACACCATTATAGAAGGGGAGAGGAAGGATTTAGGGCTGACGGACAGGATCCCCAGAAAGGAAATAACATCTGAAATGTAAATAATAAATACCTAATTTAATAAAAATGCAAAAAAAGTTTAATCTTGCAGTTCTAAAATCTTAGTGTTCAATAAATATAGCTTTTGAGATTTTAAAACATTTATTTCCTATGAAAATTAATATTGTATACGCACATGGTATACAAGTGCTCACCACTATATTAGTTAGTTATATGGAGCCTGAGAATTGAACTCGAATATTCTAGAACTATCTTTCAGAATCATTTAAAATAGTTTTTGAGTTATTTCTAGCTCTTATCTGAGCCTGACACTTCTTTATTATGTCCAATTGTTTTTAAAAAGATACAGAAAAGTTATTTATTCTTTGTACAAATATAGTTGCACACATTCCAGAACTGACTCAATATGAATTTGGGTCATTATTATAAGGTATTATTAGCCTATTGTCTTCATATAAAAGTAAATTCTGTAACTATTTATTTATTGGATCTTTTGGTTTGTTTTATTGTATGAAATATCAAAATCAACATTTGCATCCCATTAGCATTAATTTCATTGACTGTCATATGGCCCAGACGCAGGGGACCATGGGAGAAATGTGAGGACTGCTGAGAAATGCACAGTCTCCTGTTTGTTAAGCTCGGCATGTACCAAAATCAGAAATGTAGAGTGACTGACATTGATATGTACAAACGAAGTAATTACATATGGTGTCCTATGCTGTGAAAATGATAAGAAAGCTCAATATCTTAGATTTTTTTTTTTGGTTGTTTTTTTCGGAGCTGGGGACCGAACCCAGGGCCTTGCGCTCGCTAGGCCAGCGCGCTAACCACTGAGCTACATCCCCAAGCCTTGTTTGTTTGTTTACTTATTTATTTATTTATTTTTTATTTTCGGAGCTGGGGACCGAACCCAGGGCCTTGCGCTCGCTAGGCCAGCGCGCTAACCACTGAGCTACATCCCCAACCCCTGTGAACGTTTTTTTTTTTTTTTTTCTTTTCTCTTTTCTTTTTTTCGGAGCTGGGGACCGAACCCAAGGCCTTGCGCTTCCTAGGAATATATTAGTTTTTTAATTTGTAAAGGAAACAAAGTTATGTTAGATTGCTTTGTAATGGATGTTCTTCCGAGGAGATAATTGGGCCTTAGTAATCGATGCCCACAAATATGATACACTGCACGGCTTATTATTTGAAATAAATAATACCTGGAGTAGGCAAATCCTGGAAGAAGTTTCATCCACTACACTCCTGTCTGTTTAGAGATTGGATATGCCAGAGATGAAAAGGGTTGTCTTTGGTTCCTTATTGAATTTTATTTAATTAAATGAATGTTTTCAAAAAGAAATATTAAAGAATATAACCATAACTGAACAGATTTTTGTCACAGATTATTGTTGTGTTCTCAGTAGAGAGTAATTTCATTAAAGAGTCATGCAATATTGTTAGTTTATCTGTGTGATTCATCACGTTAAATCATCCAATAACCTCCAGCGTGTTCAAGTTAACAACATCCATTTGTAACCTGCACCAAATTTCAACTTTATTTTCTTTTCTGCCCTATTACAATTTGTTGCCATTTTTCTAGTATTTACCATGGATTTCTAAATAAACCTGCTTATGTAGTCCACTCAGAATCACTTTTAAATATTCTTCAACAACTTTCACTCAATATGAAAGTTCAGGTCTTTTACAATTTTTGTTTACAATTGCATGAAGCACGTCCCTGCACGAGGTCTCCTGCACGCTCTGCTTTCTCTTCCAGACGTGTTCCTCCTGTGCTTCCTGTCACATAGACAGGCTTCCGTTCTAGGTCTGAGTAGAACTAGAACTTTGTAAAAACTTTGTTTTTCTTGTCTAAAGTTTCAATGGAACAAACTGTTGATAGAAAATTTATTGGGGGAAAATAGATCATTTTATTATCTCGTATAAAGAGCAACTATAAAATGGTTGATGTTGAAAATAGTACTGAAAACATGGAAGTGGTAATGATCACATTTGTGACAGAGAAATAATAGTTACCTGAATGAGATCAATATTATTAAAGATAAAAAATGATATATCGTGATTAATTTTCATGATAGCACATGCAGTTAGAGCCATAGCTCTGTCCGTGTACATTATTTGAACATTGGTCTAGTTTTAGAAAGCTCTGGTTAATTGACATTGTTGATCTTTTGGGATTGAACGCTCCTTCAGCTCTTGTAATCCTTTCTCAAAATCTGCCAACCAGAGGTCTGTTTCAGATCACTGGTTTGCCACTAGCATTCACTTCTGTAGTTGACATGATCTGCCTGTGTCTCTCAGGAAATATCTATATCCGGTTGCTGGCAGAATGCACTTTTTAGCTACATCAATCTTATCTAGTTTTGGTGGCTGATGTATATATATACTTTGGTGGCTCATACAGCTATGTGGTTAGGGGGAATTGTAACATGGATTCTGAGTAACTAGGTCAAGAATGTAGAGTTCAGAAATGACAATGTCAAATAGACTCCCTCCTGTTCTTATTAACGTATTGAAGTTGAGGTTTCACTGGTCCTCAAGCCTTTCTTCGCCCTGCCTATCCTCCGATATCTTATGTTTCGCCTTCAGAGAGAATCATGGTAAAACATCTGACCCTCAAGGCTAGCAATGTGAACACAGGAAATTAAATAGTGTAGTACTGATATCAAATCGTACTAGAGAACTGAATTCTATAGTTAATTTGTCCTTTGCTTTGCTGAAAATGGAATTGGAAACAGAAATTTTGAATACACATACAGGAATATTAATAAAGTCTCTTATCAAGGAATGTACAATGAGAACGTGAAATACAATATTCATTCAATTAAGGTCTGTAGGCAAAATACTGGCCTTTGGGAAATAGAGAAATCCTGGAATATTGAACTGTGTGTCACAGGAATGAACCTGGGAATAAAATATTATCTAGAAGAATCTCCTCCATTCTATATTCCTACATCTTTTCTAGGCATGCTTAGCCGCTGACTAACTTTGTCCATTCAAAGCATGTAATCACTAATGAAGCAAAGAGAAGTCTCTAGCTTTAGAGAGATGGAGTACATAATGGTTTCCACTGTGTCACAGGAGACCATCATGGAAAGGGCACCCTCAAATCTGGTCAATGTAAGGAAATCTTTTCAGCAGGTAGACAATGGAAATTCTCAGTGACATCATCATTAGGCCCTCCCTGAAAAATCTCTTGTATCCTGGAGAGCCCTAGATTTTCTGTGATGTCACAAGTGTCATGGTGACAGCAACCCCATCTTGGATATTCTTTGAGGATCTCTAGGGTTAACTTATTGACCTCTTATTCCCGCTAAACAGCCATTTGGGAGGGAGATAAAAGAGAAGGAAGCTGGCCTTCTGTCTTTGTATAAAAAAAGGAAGAAATAAGTGGTCCATGGGAAAGCTCGGTGTGTCTTGGGTACGGATTGAGTGTGTTCGCTGAAGAAACAGCCTTGATCTGAGCCTTCCACACATGGGAATCAGGAGCTGCGATCCTCTCAGAATCATCTGGACTTCCCTGCTTGATGTGGTTCCTGGAATTCAGAGAGTTTATATAATCAATTTCTTCAATCCAAAAGCCAGTTGTTGAGAAGGGCACAGTTGTTCCCCTCAGAGCTCATGGCTTTTACTCTTTTTGCCCTGAAGAAAAAGGTCCAAAGAAACAAAGCAAAGACAAGTATTGTCTCCTCAGCTCAGTGTAAATGCCTCATGCTTTGGATGCCTATAGTGCAGTTTGTGTCTCACACTGATATCTGGGAGAGAAGAGCTTCTAGTTGAGACTTCATCATCTCTGTCTTTCCACTAGTTTTACTCTGAACACTTCAAATTTATGAGTCAATATGTGTGATTACTTGGCAGCTTTTTCTTTCTTTTATAACATTCATTTTTTTTATTTTTTAGCAAATTTTATTGCTTTTTTAACTGGATGTTTCTATATTTACATTTCAAATATAATTTCCTTTCCCAGTTTACTGCCCATAAGATCCTTACCCATTCCCATTTCCTTCTTCTCTAACCAGCCTTTCTCCAGCATGACATTACCTTGAACTGAAAGATGTACAAGGGAGGACAAGGGTTTCTCTTTCCAATGTTTCCCAAAAAGGCCATAGTCGGCCACATGTGCATTTGGAGCCATAGCTCAGTCCATGTCCTTTCTTTGTATATTGGTATAGTATGAGAAACTCTGGTTCACTGGAATTGCTGTTCTAATGGGGTTGAAATTACCTTCAGCTCTTCTAATCCTTTTTCAAAATCTACCAACAAGAGTTCCGTTTTAAGTTCACTGGTTTGCTACTAGCATTCACTTCTGTATTTGACATGCTGTCTGTGTCTCTCAGGAAATATCTTTTTCCGGTTCCTGGCAGAATGCACTTCTTACCTTCATCAATCTTATCTAGTTTGGTTTGCTGATGTATACTGTCCCACGCGCGACCTCGCCAGCAAGAAAACACACGTGGACATAGGAATCCTAGCTGCGACCAAACTTTATTGATATCTTAAGGAGGAAGCCCCGCGCGCCAGCATGGCACGCTTATATACACCCTAGCTCGGCACATCCACACCTGATTGGTCGCTTACTCATGATCTCATCAGGCACGCCCTGGAGTGGGCAAAGACCTGGCACGAAGGCACTCTTCCACATGCGCACACAGTTAACTTCCTGAAAGAAAGTTGGCTGGCACTGTGAAGGCCGGCGCCATCTTGTCTAGCTCGGCCTTCCACTTGGGGTGCAGAGGAAGCCAGCGCCATCTAGTGGTGGCGAATGTTATTGCGGCCCTCTACAGTATACATATGATTTTGGTGACTCCTACACCTATGTGGTTAAGTGGAATGTTAACATGGATTCTGCCCAACTATGTCAAGAATGTAGAATTCATAAATGACAATTTCAAATAGACTCCCTCCTGTTTTTGTGAACCTATTGAAGTAGACATTTAACTTCTCCTCAAGCCACGTTTCTCCCTGCACATCATCCAGTATCTTAGGATTGGCCTGAACAAAGAATCATGGTAAAACATCCTAAACCCCCAACTCTGGCTGTGGGAACACTGGAAGCTACATAGTATAGTACTGATATCATATGGGATAAGAAACCTAACTCAATAGTCCATGTTGTCCTTTGCTTTCCTGATGTCTGGTAATTTTTCGATAAAATAAGGATTTGGGAGTTTATCATTTGAAGTAGCTACACAGTATTTACACTGTTATACTCACTCTATAGCTGGATTCACTTGTGACCAAAATCATTGCAGAAAATGGAATTGGAAAACAAAATTTTTGAGTACACATTGAGGAATATTTACAAAGTCCCTTATCAAGGAACTTACAATAAGAAATTGAAATACAATATTCAATCTATTCAAGGTCTGTAGGGAAAATACTGACCTTTGAGAAACAGAGAAACCCTAGAAAATTGAACTGTATGTCACAAGAATGAACCTGTGACATATAGAATAAAAATATTATCTAGAAGAATCTCCTACACTCCATGTTCCTAAATCTTTTCTACCCATGCCAAGATCCTAACTCGACCAGCAAGGAAGACAGGACCAACGAAGATCTTCTTCAAGCAGTTTTATTCAGGAACCTTGATACAATCTTCTGCCCCCTTGGAAACCCCAGAGCACATTTAAATAGCTACTGCTGGCCAATCCCAGCAAGCTACGTGCGTCATGAAGATCGGCTCACACTATGCGGAAGCTGGGAGGCCAGGCAGGCATAGCCAAATAAGGACTTCCTTACTACAAGGACCACGCACCATTGGGAGGGTGGAAGGCAGAAACCAGCACCATCTTTGAGGTGCACCATGTCGCAACTGCCTATAGTTCCCCTTTTTTGTTTAATTAATCAAGCAGGCAAAGCACCCCTGAGCGTGGCGGCCCATCCAACCGTCTTAGGATCATCTGTTCATTAAACCAGTCTTAGGACACCTCGTCTCCCACAAGGTCCCATGCCTTAGGTAGAAGAGAGATTGCCCATCACTGGGCAGGGTCACTCATACATACTCAGGCGTGAAGTACAACAAGGTCTTCTGAATGACCGTAAGCCAGGCTTGAGGGGACTGTCCTGATTTAATGGCTGCAAATACCTGTACCACCATAACCTCTTCCCGCCTCTGAACAAACCTCATTCTACAGAGACACCACAGGCACACGAGGGAGACTAGGAGCAAGAGTCCAGCTAGGGTTCCTATACCCGCCCACTCCCTCAGATGATTCATAGCAGCAGCAATCCAAGATGACAATCCCATAGCCAGTCTAGCATCTGCACATGTGGAGTTCACGGTCAGGATGGCTACATGTAGCTGATCCATTAAGAAATCGAATTCTCCTGTCCAATTACCTAGAAGATAACTTGACTACTTTTTAGACAAATTAGAGGAGTGGATTTAAAAGTCATGATGTATCGGCATGAGTCTCGGGAACACCGATAATATCCCCCAGAGGGGTTCCATTTGGACCAGCATTTGGGTCACACCGAGAAGTGTGAGCAGCAGCAGGATCTTCATTCTTGTTGTACCTCCTGGTCAATATTTCAGGGACCCACAACGGATCTTGCTCGTCCTGAGGAAACACACAAACAGACACTCTTGCCCATGCCAACACAGGATCTGGCCCATGCCACAAGCCAGTGATCATGTCTTTCCATTTCACATAACCTTTCTATGTGCCCGCCCGACACTGATGTCGGTCAGTGGCAGAAAGGCCATCATCATCCAAAATTAAAAAAAAATTAAGTGTAAAAAGGGCTAAGGATATTTGTTCCCTTTGGGTTCTACCATGGCCTATTCCCCCTTTTTGTTTAATTACGCATTCCTTCAGGTATGGTGTGCTTGCTCAACAAAACCTTGACGTTGGGGATTATAAGGCAATCCATGGCTCAAATGCACATCCATCTGTTTATAAAAGGATTTGAATGATTTGGCAGTGTATGCTGGGCCATTATCAGTTTTTAAGTGTTGAGGCTTTCCCCAAGCAGCACAGGCTTATAGGCAGTGTCCAATAACATTGCGTGCATTTTCTCCACTCATAGGGGTAGCATGAATGACTCCTCAACAACTATCCACAGAAACATAAATGTATTTTAGAGTCCCAAATCCAGATATGTGAGTTACATCCATTTGCCAAATCTTTAAAGGCAAGAGGCCTCTAGGATTAACCCCGACACTAGGTCCATGGTGAAAAGTGATACACTGTTGACATCCTAAATCTATCTGTCGAGCATCTGCTCAAGACAGATGAACCTTCTGCTCTAAGGTCTTAGTAGGCACATGATATTGTTGATGAGATTATCATGCTTGATCCAATGATGAGCTTAAGAAGATGAACTCCATTTGGGTACATCTATCCACAAGATCATTTCACTCACTGAGAGGAGCAGGCAAACCTTTATGAGCTCTAATATGTTGGACAAAAAACTTGTGACCTCTTTTCCAGATGAATTCCTGAAGTTCCATCAGCAGCTGGCATACTGTGATGCTAATTTTAATAGGGCCAACCACTTCTAATATCTTAACTGCATTAACAAATACGTTGAATCAGAGAGCAAATTAAAGGCAAAGGAACAATTTTGAGTTCAATTATTTGTAAAGAGCCGGTTTGATATTGACACAAAATCGGCTCTTGATTGTTAATCACATAAGCTCCACAGCCATTTTTGGATCCATCTGTAAAATATATATGGCGCCCCCTGTATAGGAACACTGGAGGTAACCATAGAAAGATCATGGGATGTTCTTTAAAGAAGGACAGCAAAGAGTGTTCTGGATAATGATTATCTATCTCTCCATGGAATCCACAGTGTAATATAACCCAAGCATCCACAGTGCCACACAAGATCTTCATCTGCTGACCTGTATAGGGCATTATGATCGAGGTTGGGGAAACACCAAAAAACTGTATGCACTGCTGGATCCCATTCAGGGCTAAACATGCAACTGCTGTAGGATAATACTCTACTGATCTAGCTGGAGAATCCTTGGGATAAACACAAAGCAGAGGGCCATCTTGCCACAACAATCCTGTGGGCTGCATGTAGGTGTCTGGAATGCATAGCTCAATGTCTGCACCCTCCTTCCATCGATGTAAAATTGTGCCTTGTAATACTTTCTCAACCTTCTTTAAAGCTTCCCTTGCTTCATAAGTCAATTGTCTAGGAGAACCCAAGGCAGAATCCCCAACTAAAGTATTATACAATGGTTTTAATTAATAATTTGGTAATTTTAAATAACATCTGACCCAATTAATATCTCCTAGTAATTTTTGAAAATCATTAAGAGTCTTAAGATTATCTTTCCTCATTTCAACCTTCTGGGGGATAATGGTATAAGGACTTACTTTTGCTCTTAAATGATTTACAGACTGCCCTTTTTTACCTTTTCCAGGGCAATAATCAATCCCCTACCTTCTAGCAATTTAACTAAATTTCCATATGCTAAATCTAAAATCTCTTCATTCATTGAAGTTAAAAGGATATCAACAGTAAAATGGAGGCATTTCAGCGCAGGAAACCTCTGTCTTATTGGGGCAATGGCGATGCCCCCAAAAAGTTGACACATAGATGGGCTATTGGCCATACCCTGTGGTAAAACTACCCATTCATATTGTTGCTCAGGTTCTTCATGATTGCATGATGGAACAGAAAAAGCAAATCTTTCACTATCCATTGGACAAAGAGGTATGGAGAAAAAGCAATCTTTTATACCAATCACTACAACAGGACAACAGTCTGGCAGAGAGCATAAAAGAGGAAGCCCTCATTGCACTGAGCCCATGATTTGCATCTGTTGATTAATAACTCATAAATCATGCAACAGTCGCCATTTCCCTGACTTCTTTTTAATCACACATATTGGGGTATTCCAAGGTAATACTTGTGGTTTTTTTATGCTTTTAGCCAGCTTTAGCTGTGGCAAGCTTCTCAGAAGAAAGCAGGCTCTGAGGAACCCACACCGGCTCCTGTTTTCAAGGTAATGGGAACCCTTCCTCAGCAACCCCAAGGAAAACCGAGGTCCTGATTCCTTTCTCTCTGTTGGGTAGTTATAAGGCTAGTCCTACCCTGCAGGTATTTCGCTATTCCTTTACTGGGGAAGTAGCCCACATGTTTCATAATCTTTAGTGAAGTTTCAGAATACTCAGTGGTGAATTTGTAACCCATATCTTTCAGCAACTCTCTCCCCGAAAGGGAAATGGGCAAATCCAACACATAGGGTTGCATAACTCCTTAATGCCCTTCCTGATCTCTCCAACTCAGTTGTCTTGCACTCCGACAGGAGCTCTTGCATAACCGAGACCTTGTAATGTTTTAGATGAGGCCTGTACTGGTCATCCAGAGAGCTAATCTTTCTTACCTATTATACTTCTATCGGCCCCTGTATCCAACAGTCCTAGGATCCTTTTACCATCTACCCTTAGCTTCATTACTGGGCGTTGGTTTAAACCCAAGGCCAAAAATGTAAGGTCGGAACCTGTGGAAACAAAGCCATTCTCTCCCCTCTCTCTAGAATGGGCTACAACTCTTTCATGAAGGCTAGGCAAAGTAATAGTTGGGCTATTCTGTCCCCAGGGCAAATGGCAGTAATACCTTTCGGTGATTCTACCATGATCTTGACTACCCCGGTATAATCTGGGTCAATAACTCTGGATGGACGTGTAGTCCATTTAAAGCTGTAGATGATCTCCCTGTAAGTAACCCTAATGTGCCAGGTTCAAGGTCCTTTAAAATCAGTTTCTGTCAACTGGATGCCCATCCAAGGAGTTAGTTCAAGTCTGGCGGTGGAGCAGAGGTCCAGTCCTGCAGAGCCTTTAGTGACTCTCCTTTCCCCTCAGATGGCGAAGGGACAGCCATCTCTTGTGACACTGTTCTACATCCTGATTCTCGACTGCCCCATATATTTGTGGGCCCTGGGGTTGTGGACCCGGCTGTCCATTTTTTTGACCTGTTCCACCAAAACCCGAGCTAAGAGGCTGCCCATTGATGTCTTTTACCAAGTAGCACTCATGAGCCCAATGGTTCCCCTTTTTGCACTTGGGGCACAGCCCTTGTTGCCTTGGGCGTTGGCCACTTCCTGTACTGAATAGACTTCTCCTTTCTGGACATTGCCTTTTTAGGTGCCCCTGCTGACCACACTTAAAACATGCTCCTGAGCTTCCTCCTTTTCTCTGCGTCATCTGCATAAGTGCAGCCTCGAGTCCAGCATTAGTCACAGGTCCCCCGATTACTCTACAGACCTCCATCCAAGGCTCAAGTCCCTTATTCTTGTAAGGAGTGATAGCGGCTCGACATTCCTTTGTGACTGTTCATAGGCCAACTCTTTAATCAAGGGCCTAGCAGTATCGGGGTAGCCTAAGACTCTCCCCGCTGCTTCCACTAATCAGGCTACAAAGTCAGAGAATGGCTCCATAGGTCCTTGAAGGATCTTGATGAGGTTTCCACTCCCTTCTCCCTTATTACATAAGGATTTCCATGTCTTTGTTGCAACTTCATTAATCTGCTGGTAAACCTGTCCTGGATACCCTGTCTGAGCATTGGCAAAGCGTCCCTGACCCAGCAGCGTATCTCTATCCCAGGCAGCCTGGCCATCCCCCACTGCCAAGTTAGCGGCAGCCTGTTCATTGGCAAACTCAATAAGAAAAGCTCTCCAGTCCAAATACTGTCCCAGACTAAGACAGGCCCGAGCAAGTTTAGTCCAATCACTAGGATTCATGAAAAGTCTGTGTAAGACCTCAACCTGAGGTATGGTAAATGAGGCCATAATTCCATACATCCTACTGATTCCATCAGGGATTTAATCACCTTAAAGTCTAAAGGCTCATAATACCATTGTTGAATAGCATACACATAAACAGGATAGGCCAGATGCAGTTCTGTGCGGACTGGCTTCCACACTTCTGGGCAGAATGTTCTACCCGTTTGTCACGTGCCCAGTGTCTCACCAGCAAGAACGACGTGAGGCAACAGGATTCTTCTGCAAACAAGCCTTTACTGTACAGCTCTCTTGAACAGGGACAGGGGGACCTCAAGCAGCAAGAGGGTTTGCCTTATATAGACAGGAGCTGAGGCTATGCTAAGTGTCCTTCAGGGATTGGCAGAGCATTTATTACCTCATTAGCATGGTGCTGCTCCCTCATTAGCATATTATCAGCCAACTGATGCCAGGTGCAAAGCCTGCGCATGCTCAGTACAGTTGTTCACCACAAGAGGGCGCCCTGCACCCAAAACTCTATTTCCTCCCTCTACAACATTGCAGGGAGGAGGAGCTGAGAGGAACCACCCAGGAAGTTCCTCCACCATTTTAGGCTTTTTCCTTTTCTTCTTCTGTCTATTCCTTAGAGACTGTTTCCTCATTTGATCTATCAACTCTTGTAACTCTTCTTCTGACTCTGTTTCGTCTGTTTCTTCCTCTGTATCTGGCTTTTCTGAGTCTGTCTCCTTTGTGCTTCCCTGCTTTTCTGACCTCTTCTCTTGAAGCATTTCTTGGGCAACTTGCCCCTTCAATATAGTTGCCTGACAACATTTTTGATCCTCAAGACAACTACACACTAAGCACCACACTGGATGGACCCCAGGTCTTAGAGTCCCCTGTTCCCATGCAAAATCAAGGACTTTTCCTAATTTTTCCCAACTTGCCACAGTAAGATTACCACAGACTGCGAACCAGGGGGCAATGACATCGCATTCACTCAAAAATATCTCTATGGTGCTCTTTTTTATTTTTAGTTTCTTACGCTCAAACAGCTCTTGAAGAGCCAGAAAAATTGGATGAGATTGTGAGGTCCTCAGGACAAAACCTTTTACGCTGCTAAGGCTAGATTCACCGAGCGTCTTCCTACTTTCGGTTTGCTGCTGTCGCGAACATTCTTGTTAACTACCTTGAGAATTTATAGCCACTTATTTCCCATGGTCCTTATGCTCCCACATTACCTTGGGAATGTACCAGCGCTGCCCTGACTGCAAGAAGTTCTGATTTCAGGAGGTCCCTATATGGGCCACCACTTGCTGAGCGCAACCACGACCAGCAAGGAAGCCACGAATAGTGAAGATCTTCTTCAAGCAGTTTTACTCAGGAACCTTGATACAATCTTCTGACGCCACGGAAACCTCGCACCACACTTAAAAAGCTAGTGCTGGCCAATCCTATCAAGCCATGTGGGTCATGCAGATACGCTGTCACTGTGCGGAAGCCAGCAGACCAGGCAGGCATAGCCAAATAAGGACTAGTTTACTGCAAGGAGAGCTCACCATTGGGAGAGTGGAAGGCAGAAACCAGCACCAACTTTGCCTGGCATATTGCAGCTTCCTACAGTCACTTTTAAAGGAATTTACAATAAGAAATGGAAATACAATATTCATTAAGTTAAAGGTCTATAGGGAAATTATTAGACTTTGGGAAACAGAGAAAACCGAGAAAATTGAACTGTATGTCACAGGAATAAGCCTGTGACATACAGAATAAAAATATTCTCTAGAAGAATCTCCTAAACTCCATGTTCCTAAATCTTTACTACCCATGCCAAGCCCCTGAATAACTTTCCTAAATCAGAGCACGTAACCACTAGTGAAGCAGAGAGAAGTATCTAGCTTTAGAGAGATGGAGTACATAAAGTTTTCCACTGTGTCACAGGAGACAATCCTGGAAATTGTTTACTATTTGGCCTCTAATTCAGAGAAATTTGGGTGTGATAACAAAGAGTATGAAGAATTGGAAATGGGTAAAAGGATGCTGGCCTTCTCTCTTGGTATAAAAACAAAGAAGAAATACATGGTCCTTGGGAAAGCTCAGTGAGTCCTTGGTAGGGTTGAGTGGTATCGCTGAACAGATAGCATTGGTCTGAGCCTTCCACATAAGGGAATAAGGAGCTGGGAGGCTCTCAGAAGCATCTGGACTTCCCTGTTCTTATGGTTCCTGGAAGTCAGAGAGTTTATACCATTCATTTCTTTACTCCAAAAGCCAAGTTTTGTGAAGGGCACAGTTATTTTCCTGAGAGGTCATGACATTTACTCTTTTTTTTTTCAAGAAGAAAAGGTCCTAAGGAAGGAGGGAAAAACAAGTATTGTGTCCCTAACTCAAGATAAACTCCTCCATGCTTTGGATTCCTATAGTGCAGTTTGTTTCTGACACTGATATTTGGGAGAGAGAAGTGCTTCTAGGTGAGACTTCATTATCTCAGTCTTTCCACTAGTATTACTCTGACTACGACATCAGCTTTCAGAGTCAATATTTGTGATGACCTTGCAGCTTTATTTTATTTATATCATTCTTTTTTATGCTTAAGCAAATTTTTTGCTTTTTAACTGGATGTTTCTATATATACATTTAAAATATTATTTCCTTTCCCAGTTTCCTGCCCGTAAGATTCCTACCTGTTCCATTTCCTTCTTCTCTAACCAGCCTTTCTGTCACATGACATTGCCTTGAACTGGGAGACAAACTAGGGAGGACAAGGGTTTCTCTTTCTAATGTTGCCCAAAATGGCCATCCTCTGCAACATATTCATTTGTAGCCATAGGTCAGTCCATGTACTTTCTCTGTATATTGGTCTAGTAATAAAAAAGCTCTGGTTCATTGGCATCATTGTTCTTATGGGGTTGAAAACACCTTCAGCTCTTCTAATCCTTTTTCAAAATTTACCAACATGAGGTCTGTTTTCAGTTCATTGATGTGCTACTAGCATTCACTTCTTCATTTGAAAGGCTGTATCTGTGTCTCTCAGTAAATAACCATATCCAGTTCCTTGCAGAATGCACTTCCTACCTTCATTAACCTTATCTAGTTTTTTTTTTTTTTTTGTCTGATGTACACATATATACTTTTGGTGGCTCTTACACCTATGAAGTTAATTGGAATTTTAACATGGATTCTGACCAACTATGTCAAGAATATAGAATTCAAAAATGATAATTTCTAAGAGACTCCCCCTGTTTTTATGAACCTATTGAAGTAGACTTTATTTTTTCTTTTTTTTTTTGGAGCTGGGAACTGAACCCAGAGCATTGTGCTTGCTAGGCAAGCACTATACCACTGAGCTAAATCCCCAACCCTGAAGTAGATGTTTAACTTGTCCTCAAACCATTCTTTTCCCTGCACATCATCTGGCATATTACGTTTGGCCTGAAGAAAGAATCAGGGTAAATCATCCTAAACCCTCAAGTCGCGCCATGGGAACACTGGAAGCTAGATAGTGTAGTACTGATATCAAATGGGACAATAAACATAATTCAATAGTCCATGTTGTCATTTGCTTTCCTGATGTTTGGTAATTTTTCGATAAAATAACAATTTGGGAGATTGCCATTTGAAGTAGGTACACAGAATTTACACTATTATACTTACACTACAACTGGGCCCCATTTGTGAACATATCATTGCAGAAAATGGTATTCGAAAACAGAATTTTTGAGTACATTGAGAATTATTTACAAAGTCTCCTAACAAGGATTTTACAATAAGAAATTGAAATACAATATTCATTCAATTATACATCTGTAAGGAAAATACTGGCTATTAGGAAACAGAGAAACCCGAGAAAATTGAACTGTATGTCACAGGAATGGGCCTGGGGATAAAAATATTTTCTAGAAGAATCTCCTACACTCCATGTTCTTAAATCTTTTTCACCCATGCCAAGCCTCACAGCATGTAACCACTAGTGAAGCAGAGAGAAATCTCCAGCTTTAGAGAGAAGGAGTATGTAAAGGTTTTCACTGTGTCACAGGAGACATACCTGGAAAGTGCAAACTCGAATCTGGTCAATGTAAGGAAAGCTGTTCAGCAGGTAGGCCAGGGTGGTTCTCAATGACATCATCATTAGGCCCTCCCTGAAAACTCTCTTGTAACCTGGAGAGCCCTAGCTTCTTCTGTGACTTCACAATGTTGTTGTGACTGCAACTGCCTCTCAGATATTCCTTCAGTACCTTTAGGGTTTACTAATAGGCCTCTACTTCAGAGCAAATTTGGGAGTGATAACAAAGAGGATGAAGAGAACAGAAATGGGGAGAAAGAAGCTGGTCTTTTGTCTTTGTATAAAAAACAAGGAAGAAATATGTGGTCCTTTGGAAAGCTTAGTGAGTCCTTTGTAGGGGTTGAGTGGTGTCGCTGAAGACATAGCCTTGACCTGAGTCTTCCACCAGAGGGAATCAGGAGCTGGGAGACTCTCCGAAGCATCTGCACTTCTCTGTTCTTATCTGGACTTCTCTGTTCTTATGGTTCCTTGAAGACAGAGAGTTTATATCATTAATTTCTTGATACCAAAAGACGAGTGTTGTGAAGGGCACAGTTATTTTCCTGAGACGTCATGACCTTTACTCTTTTTGTCAAGTAGAAAAGGTCCTAAAAAAGAAGGGAAAAACAAGTATTGTGTCCCTAGCTCTGAGTAAACTCCTCCATGCTTTGGATATCTATAGTGCAGTTTGTGTCTGACACTGATATCTGGGTTAGAGAAGTGCTTCTAGTTGAGACTTCATCATCTCAGTCTTTCCCCTAGTATTACTCTGAATAACACTTCAGATTTCTGTGTCAATATGTGTGTTTACTTGGCAGCTTTTTTTCTCTTATATCATTCTTTTTTTATTTTTTAGCAAAATTTATTGATTTTTTTAACAGGATGTTTCTACATTTACTTTGAAAATATTATTTCCTTTCCAGTTTCCTGCCCATCAGTTTCCTACCCGTTCCTTCTTTCAAACCAGCCTTTCTGCCATAATGCATTCCCTTGAACTGGGAGACAAAGTAGCGAATACAAGGGCTTCTCTTTCCAATGTTGACCAAAAAGGCCATCTTCTGCCACATATGCATTTGGAGCCATAGGTTAGTCCATGTACTTTCTTTGTATATAGTTCTATTATGAGAAAGCGCTGGTTCACTGGCATTGTTGTTCTTCTCGGGTTGAAAGCACCTTCAGCTCTTCGAGTTGGTAAAATTTTTCAAAATTTACCAACAAGAGGTCTGTTTTCAGTTCACTGGTTTGCTACTTGCATTCGCTTCTGTATTTCACATGCTGTATCTGTTTCTCTCAGGAAGTATCTAAATCCAGGTCCTGGCAGAATGCACTTCTTCCTTCATCAATCTTACCTAGTTTTTTTGGCTGATGTGTACAAATATAGTTTTGGTGGCTCTTTCACCTATTTTGTCAAGTGGAATGTTCACATGGATTTTGCCCAACTATGTCAAGAATGTAGAATTAATAAATGACAATTTCTAAAAGACTCCCTCCTGTTTTTATGAACCTATTGAAGTAGACGTACAACTGGTCCTCAAGCTATTCTTCTTCCTGCCCGTCATCTGGTATCTTACTTTGGGTTTTAAGAAAGAATCTTGGTAAAACATCCTAAACCTTCAAGTCTGGTCATGGGAAAACTGGAAGATAGATAGTGTAGTCCTGATATCAAATAGGACTAGATAACCAAATCCAATAGTCCATGATGTCCTTTGCTTTCCTGATGTCTGGTAATTTTTTGTTAAAATAAGGATTTGGGAGTTTATCATTTGAGACAGGTACACAGTATTTACACTGTTATACTCACTCTATAGCTGGGCACCCTTTGTGACCAAAATCATTGCAGAAAATGGAATTGGAATACAGAATTATTGAGTACACATTGAGGAATATTTTCAAAATACCCTATCAAGGAATTAACCATAAGGAATTGAAATACAATATTCATTCAATTAAAGGTCTGTAGGGAAAATACTGGCCTTTGGCAAACAGAGAAAAAAGAAAAAATTGAACTGTATATCACAGGACTGAAACTGGGAATAAAAATATTATCTAGAATTATCTCCTACACTCCATGTTCCTAAATCTTTTCTACCCTGTCTAATTTTTTTCCATTCAGAGCATGTAACCACTAGTGAAGCAGAGAGAAGTCTCTAGCTTTAGAGAGATGGGTTTTGTATAGGTTTCTACTGTGCAACAGGAGACGTACAAGGAAAATGCAAACTTCAATCTGGTCAATGTAAGGAAAGGTGTTCAGCAGGTAGGCTATTGCAATTCTCAGTGACATCATCATTAGGCCCTCCCTGAAAAAGCTCTTGTATCCCGCATTGACCTAGCTTCTTTTGTGATGTCACGAGTGTTGTCCTGACTGCAATTGAATCACAGATATTCCTTCAGTACCTCTAGGGTTTACTAATTGGCTCCTAATGAAGAGTAAAGAGCCATTTGCGAGGGAGAAAAAAAGAGGAAGATGATATCAGAGATGGGGAGAAGGAAGCTGCCCTTCTGTCTTTGTATAAAAAAGGAAGAAATATGTGGTCTATAGGAAAGCTCGGTGAGTCCTGCGCAGGTGTCCAGTTGATTCGCTTAAGAGATATCCTTGATCTGAGACGTCCACATATTGTAATCAAGAGTTGGGAGCCTCTCAGAAGCATCTGGACTTCCCTGCTTGTTATGGTTTCTGGACATCAGAGAGTTTATATCATTAATTTCTTACAAAATCCAAGAGTTAAGAAGGGCATAGTTGTTTACCGAGAGCTCATGACTCCTATCCTTTTTGTCACAGAAGAAAAAGTTTCTAAGGAAGAAGGGAAAGACAGGTATTGTGTCCTCAGCTCAGAGTGAACTCCTCCATGATTTGGATTCATTTAGTGCAGTTTGTGTCTGACCCTGTTATCTGGGAGAGAGAAGTGATCCTATTAGACACTTCATTGTCCCCGTCTTTTCACTAGTATTACTCTGACTACCATTCCCTGTCAATGACTTTTTAGATTTCTGAGACAATAGGTGTGATTAGTTGGTTGTGCTCTTTTCTTTAATTTCTTTCATTTTTTTATTTTTACCAAATTTTATTCTTTATTATTAATTGGATATTTCTATATTTATATTCAAATGTTATTTCCTTTCACAATTTCCTGCCCATAAGATCCCTAACCATGTTCCTGCTCTTGTTCTATTATGCCCCTTACTGCCCCTTTACGTTCCATTGAACTGTGAGTCTAACCCAGGGAGAACAAATGGGTTGTCCTTCCATTGATGCTAATAAGGACATAACCAGCCATAGTTCTGTCTGTGTACCAACCTTGAATATTGGTTTAGTACGAGAAAGCACTGATTCATTGGCATTGTTGCTCATATGCAGTTAAAGCCCCTTCACCTCTTGTAATACTTTCTCAAAATATACCAACAAGAGGTCCATTTTAAGTTTACTGGTTTGCCGCTAGCACAGCACTCACTTCTGTATTTTTTCTAAGGAAAGATCTATATCTGGTTCCTGGCACAGAATGTACTTCTTAGCTTCATAAATATTATCTAGTTTTGGTGGCATATATATATATACATATACATATACATACATACATATATATATATATATATATATATATATATACACTTTGATGGCTCCTGCAGTGATGAAGTAAGGTGGAATTTAACATGGATTCTTAGCTTCATAAATATCATCTAGTTTTGGTGGCATATATATATACATATACATATACATATACATACATACATACATATATACATATATATATATACACTTTGATGGCTCCTGCAGTGATGAAGTAAGGTGGAATTTAACATGGATTCTGCTCAACTAGGTCAAGAATATAGAATCCAGGTTGGGGATTTGGCTCAGTGGAAGAGCGCTTGCCTAGTAAGCGCAAGGCCCTGGGTTCGGTACCCAGCTCCGAAAAAAAGAAAAGAAAAAAAAAAGAATGTAGAATCCACAAATGAAAATGCTAAATAGACTCCCCCCTGTTCTTATGAACCTACTGAAGTTCAGGGATCCCTGGACATCAGTCATTCTTCTCCCTGCCCATCCTCCAGAATCTATTGTTTGGCCTGAAGAAAGAATCATGGTAAAGCATTCAAAACCCTCAAATTTGTCCCTGGGACACTGGAAGGGTGATACTGTAGTACTGATATCAAAAAGATCTTGAGAAACAAATTCAATACTCCATGTGGTCGTTTGCTTTACTGATGTCTGAAAGTTTTTGAAAAACATAAGGATTTGGGAGTTTACAAATTGAAGTAGGTACACAATATTTACACTGTTATACTCACTCTGTACCTAGGCCCCTTTTTGCCATAATCATTGAAAAAATTGAATTGGAAAACAATTTCTGACTACACATTCAGGAATATTTATAATGTCCCCTCTCAAGGAATGTAGAAAAAATATTAATACAATATTTCATCAGTTGAAGGTCTGTAGGGAAAATACTTGCCTTTGAGAAACAGAGAAAACCTAGGATATTGAAGTGTATGTTGTGGAAAGCCGCAATAACATTCGCCACCACAAGATGGCGCTGGCTTCCACTGTGCCCCACGTGGAAAACCGGGATAGCATTTGCCATTACAAGATGGCGCCTGCTTCCGCCGTGCCAGACCGACTTCCTTTCAGGAAGTTAGCTGTGTGCGCATGTGCAAGAGTGTCTTCGTGCCAGGACTTTGCCCATTCTGGGGCGTGCCTATAAGATCATGGATAAGCGACCAATCAGGTGTGGATGCGCCGCGCTAGGGTGTATATAAGCCACGCATTGCTGGGGCCCCGTGTCCCCTCTTTAAGATACAATAAACACTTTGCTGCAGAAGGATTCATGTGTCCGCGCGTGCATTCTTGCTGGCGAGACGATAGTGTGGGACATCTGGTGCTGAAACCCGGAAGAAACGCCACACCATTGCCAGACGCCAAGGGGGCCCTCTGTACGCGAAGAGGATCCAGAACTGCAGTGTCTAAGGTAAGCTCTGAGAGATATGTTTGGTCTTGACCTCTTTCACTTCTCTCCCCCACTAGAAGATGCGGCGGAGGCTTTTGTTATCGTTTTAGCAGCCTTCATTCTTTCTCGTTTGGTTTTTGATTTTGCAGCTGCTCCTAGGCACCATCGGAGGTCGTGCCTAGAAGATGGGAAATGCTGCCCAACTGTGATAGCGGGACAGAGAGTGCTAAGGGAGTTACAAGACAGCATGTCAGAAACAAGGCGGGATAAAAGATTAAAGAGCTCAAAGAGAAAAGGTGCAGGTAAGAAAACAGACCCTCCCAAAGACTTTAGATCTGAGGGAGCGAGAGGTTGGGGAAAGAACGCCCCGGGAGAGAAACAGAGAAAGGGGAAGAAAGCTCTGGAAAGGAGAAGCCTTTATCCGGTAAAGGAGTTAGAGGCTTTGGAGCTTGATAGTTCAGAAACAGACGAGCTTAGCTCCTCTGAGGAAGAGGATCTAGAAGATGAGGGAGCTCGCTATGAAGAAGAAAGATATGGGTCTAGGTGGAGAGCCACTGTGAAGAAACCGAAAGTTATGGATCATTTGTGGGCAAGGCTGATAATTTTGATTAAACTTCACGGAGTCATACTGATCAGATTTGATAGAGGTAGACCGCCTGAAAATTTATTCAGGAGAATCAAACAAAAGGACATCTCAATTCTCAACTTTTGTCTTCAGAGTTGTAGTGTTTCACTTCCACACCATTTGTGAATGTCAGTCGTGCTGCTCAGATTACCCGTAATATATCTCAGTATCTTACAGGAATTTGGTTTCAACACGTTGATGGAATAGTCCAGGAATTGAGACAATCCATCGTCCATATCAACTCCACTCTAGTGGATGGTCACCGTGGAAGTGGTGGGAAATCCTACCTCTCTGCTGACTCCTATTGGAATGTGGGTCCCTTTCGTGGAACACCATCTAGTTTTTTCCCTCTTTGTCTATTGTCTGTCCTTGGTGCACCAAGCTGTCCATGTATGTCAGTTTATGTCTGTGGTTTTTGTTTCCTGTTGCTTAAATGTTTTATGTTTCATGTTCAAAAGAGAAAATGGTAAAAACTTCATCTGCCAGTCGTTCACACCTTGATTTGGTTTTAACTCATTTCAAAAAAGGAACTAATGAATAAAAAGCAGTTTCAATCAGCCCGTGGAGCCCTGCACCTGTAGCCAGGTGTCTACGTCAGCTGGAGAAGCTGCCCAGAGGTGAGCGTCTACAGGAGCTGATTTTAAAGGCGCCAGCACCTCCTCAGCTTCTTTGTTACAGGAGCTGATGGCTGTTTCTCTTAGAAAAATCCCTGACATATTATTTGACTTACTATTACAGCTCTCTTAATATTGCAGCTAGAAAATTAAAAATGGTGCTTGGTCTAAATATTAAAGGTATGTGCAGCCAATTCAATTTTGTTTCTTATTGGTTTTAAATGTCTAAATATGCTCTACATGCCTTGGTTATCGACTATTGACTGTTAAGTTATTAGATGTGGTTAAAAAGGTATAATATTGGTAACAGAAAGTTGACATAAAACTGGTAATTTGGATAATGTCATTCTAGACAACATGTGCCATGAGCCAACCTAGGGAAACAGGTCTAAATTGAGACAATATTTTTATGGAACTCTTAGAAACCAGGCTTCTAAAAGAATTTAGGACAATGTCTCTCTGTTGAGGTATTGGAGACCGCACCATCGGGCATTCATTTGTAAGAATTGACAGTCAAACTTTGTAACGGTGTTTTGGAGACTAGATTTTAGAGGCTAGTTTGTTAGAAGTTGAGTTTTGACTTCCAAAGTTGTGGTTTGTCCTGAAGTTATCTCTATTTTGATGCTAATTCTATGGCCCCAAGAACAGCTGCCTAGTCACGCACTCAGAACTCAGGTGACTTTCCAATGTTGTGGTTGTGCTCTGGTGTTACAAGGAGAATTTAAGGATTGTGATTAAGGATTGCCAGTGTTGCACTGACTAATTCAAACCTATTTGTAATTAAGAAAAAATCAAACAGGTAGAGATTGTTACAGGATTTATGAAGGATTGATGAGGTATTAGACTTGTGAGAGCATTACAGCATGTTTGTTTACTCCAACTGCCATTTCAAAGATAGATTTAGAGGATTGTTTTTATGCAATTTGTTTATGTCATAGCGATTGTGAGTTTTCATTTTGTGAGCTTGCTTATAATTTTAGAGAGCCCATAAAGTGATATCATTAAAAATTTTTACAAAAGAATGGCTAACAGCCTCATATTATGTAATTTTGTCGCTTCTTTAATGTAAGAAATTAGAACTTTAAATCTTTCAGTATGTATGGAAATTTTTACTACAAATCTTTGCTCTCAGAATGAGCTTTAATGTTTGTGGAGTAGCTGTTACACTACTCCAGAAAAGAATATTTGTGACTAATTTTAAGCTTCTAAGGATATGTTAATTGGCTAAGTACCTCACCTTACCAGAGGACTTAGGTCATTCTTTGTTATCCACAGTGGAGATAAAGCTTCAGTTGTGTTAATACAGAATTGTAGGCTAGCGTCATGGAAGTATTTTAAAAAAAGAAACCTGGTAAAACATATCTTATTCCAAGCAAGAGTTAATTGGTTATTACAAAATACTGATATTTGGCCTATTACATATACAAGATTTTCAGACAAAATTGTTAATTTTACTCTTTACATGCTTTTGTACTTCCTGTATATTTGTACATACAACCTATAAGAAATGTGCTTACTGTATTTATAGGTGGTTCATCACGTGTTTATTCTCTTCAGTTTCCCCTGCTTCAACACAGACTATTAAATTACGTGCTGTAGCCACTATTTTTAAAATGTTAAAAAATCAAGCTTTCAATTCACATACTAATAGCCAATGTGGCTTGTGGTTTACACTCGATTTCAATTACTTAATGCTTTACTAGAGACAAGTTTTCTACATGAAATCAGTGAGGGATGATTTCAGTGTGAATTGTCTGACAACTCACCGTCCTTTCAGTGCTCTGGCTCAGACAACTAAACAAAACCATAGACCAAGCTCTTTGAAAATGGTAATGGAGTTGATATGAAAAGAGGAAGACTCCATTTGCTTACTTTCAATTCTCAGCCTCACCCTGATAGCTCAGGGATTTCTAGCACAACTGAATCTGGACAATATTTACAGGATTTGGCATTTCTAATTAATGCTTATGTTTAGGTTAATAAGGTTTGTGAGGTGCTAGAGAGATGGCTTAGTTGTTAAGAGCACTAAGCACTGTTCCTTTATATGACATTTAAGAACTCAAACTGGATTGCCTGGACCCCTTAACGAGGGAGGACAATGATACTAGACAGTTTATATCATAATAAATAAATAGGGGGAGTTATCCCTGTATGCTATACAATTATTTAATAATGCTCCTTTTATTTCAATTTTAAAATTTGGATGGCAAGGAGCTCTGAGTGTTGATGGCACCCTACAACTAGGCATACTTCTGCTTAGGTGAAATAGAAAGATTCACGTATTGGCATCATCCTGTCCAGGTATGTTATGGGGAAGAGGGAATCCTTGTGTTTTTTCTACAGGATGCTACAAGAGTGTGCCAGCTGCCAGAGGTGGTTGGTGAGACTTGCTGATCCTGGTTGCATGAAGATTCAGCTTTTGTGGTTCAGGTCCCTGGAGTCATTCCTCTGCCCTGAAAGGAAGATGGAAGATCCCCCCTCATCTTTTGTCAACCAGTGCATGTGTCCCGTCCCACTGTGGCCTACGCTCAGACCCTCTGTGCACTGCTGCTTTCTGGAGAAGACTGGACTCCGTTACCCTTGCCCCCCTCATTCCCGTGGTGACTCTTGCTGCCTTAACTGGTGTTGTCATTTTGTAGTCTATAGCTTCACAGGAATGCCACCTGCGTGAAGCTGCTGTGGACTGGGGAACTCTGCCCTGGTTATGCAGATCTCAGACATGGTTCCATTGTCTGCTGGTTGTTCCAGAAAAGAATGGCTGATCCTGAACTGTCCTGGGAAAGACCTTGTTATTTTCGCTGCTATTGTAGCAGCCAATTACTGCTACAGACATTGTGTCTGCAGTGTCTGGAGTTACCCTCCCCCCATTCTATTGTTAGGCAAGCACAGTGGGTGAACTTTCTGGAGTAGTTGCTGCCAATTGGGAATTCTAAATTTTATTATAGGAGCGGCTTGACTACGGCCCTTGGTGGTAGCATCTGAGGAGAACCAGATGAGATGCCCACTATCGGGAGGGGCTCTGTTTGGTGCAGCCCTATGCTGTGGATTAGTATTCATGCTATGGTTGGTTTGCAAACTCAGATCTCAACAGAAACGTGACAAGGTCGTTGCCACTCAAGCACTTGTGGCCATTGAACAAGGGGCCTCCCCTAAAATTTGGTTATCTATTCTCAAAAATTTGTCGACATCTGAGTTCTCTGCTCTTGCACCCCATGGATCTTTGGATCCATTGCACTGGGGTGAGAGAGACTCAATGATTCTTTGATCAGCCCATCTACATCGCTGAGGTTTCCTCATGACACGCGATAGGGTGATCATGATTTCCCCACTAACTCATTTTCTGGCTGGCCTCTTTTACAGAGTTCGCCCGAGGTCGTTTAAAAGTTACTGTCACACTGCACTGCGGTAACCAGAGACGGGCAACTTTCCTCATGCACAGACCAATCTAAGACACGGGGCCCGGGGGCGATAGTGTTACCCTACGACTGATAAGGCTGTGACATAGAGGAACGACCTAAGACAGGAACCACAGCAGATGGACGTAACTGCAGGGACCTATACCAGCCTCATACTAGTAAAACAAAAAGGGGGAGATGTGGAAAGTCGCAATGACATTCTCCACCACAAGATGGCGCTGGTTTCCACTCCGCCCCACGTGGAAACCCGGGATAGCATTTGCCATTACAAGGTGGCGCTGGCTTCCGCCGCGCCAGGCCGACTTCCTTTCAGGAAGTTAGTTGTGTGCGCATGTGCAAGAGTGTCTTCATGCCAGCTCTTTGCCCACTCCGGGGCGTGCCTATGAGATCATAGGTAAGCGACCTATCAGGTGTGGTGCACCGTGCTAGGGTGTATATAATCCGCGCCATGCTGGGGCCCTGCGTCCCCTCTTTAAGATACAATAAACACTTTGCTGCAGAAGGATTCGTGTATCCGCGCGTGCATTCTTGCTGGCTAGACAATAGCGCGGGACGGTATGTAACAGGAATGGACCTGGGAATAAAATTATTATCTAAAAGAATCTCCTCTGTTCCATGTTCCTAGATCTTTTCTACCCATGCCAAGCCCCTGACTAACTTTCTCCATTCAGAGCATGTAACCACTAGTGAAGCAGAGAGAAGTCGCTAGCTTTAGAGAGATGTCATATGTAAAGTTTTCCACTGTGTCACAGGAGACACTCCTGGAAAAGGCACTCTCAAAACTGGTCAATGTAAGGAAAGCTGTTCAGCAGGTAGGCCATGGCGGTTCTCAGTGACATCATCATTAGGCCCTCCATGAAAAATCTCTTGTAACCTGGAGAGCCCTAGCTTTTCAGTGATGTCACAAGTGTTGTCGTGTCTACAACTGCCTCTAAGATATTCCTTCAGTAACTCTAGAGTTTACTAATTGGCCTCTAATTCAGAGTAAACATCAATTTGGGAGGGAGAACAAAGGATGAAAAGATCAGATATAGGGAGCGCGAAGGAAGCTGGCCTTCTCTCTTGGTATAAAAAAGGAAGAAATACATTGTCCTTGGTATAGCTCAGTGAGTACTTGGTAGGGATTTAGTGGGATTGCTAAAGAGATAGCCATGATCTGAGCCTCCCATCTATGGGAATCAGGAGCTGGGAGCCTCTAAGAGGCATCGGGACTTCTCTGTTCTTATGGTTCCTAAGGAAAAAGGGAGAGACAGGTATTGTGTCCCTTGCTCAGAGTAAACTCCTCCATGTTTTGGATACCTATAGTGCAGTCTGGGAAGCAGCAGTGCTTTTATTTCCACTGACTACCATTTTACTATTCTGAGTCAATAGGTGTGATTAGCTGTAAGTTTTCTCCTCTTTTATTTCTTTCTTTTTTTATGTTTTAGCAATTTTATTGCTTTTTTTACCTTGATGTTTTTATATTTACATTTAATGTTATTTCGTTTCCCATTCTCCTGCCCATAAGATTCCTACCCATATCCTTCCCCTTCTTCTCTAGCCCCCCTGACTGCACCTTCACATTCCCTTGACTGGGAGACAAAACTAGAGAGGACCAAGAGCTTCTGCTTCCATTCCTGATGACAAGGCCATCCTCTGCCACATGCAGTTAGAGCAATAGCTCTGTCCGTGTACATTCATTGAACATTGGTCTAGTTTTAGAAAGCTCTGGTTCATTGACATTGTTGTTCTTCTGGGTTTGAAAGCTCCTTCAGCTCTTGTAATCCTTTCTCAAAATCTGCCAACAAGAGGTCTTTTTCAGGTCACCGTTTTGCCACTAGCATTCACTTCTGTAGTTGACATGATCTGTCTGTGTCTCTCAGGAAATATGTAAATCCGGTTGCTAGCAGAATGCACTTTTTAGCTACATCAATCTTATCTAGTATTGGTGGCATATATATATATATATATATATATATATATATATATATATATATATATATATATATACTTTTGGTGGCTCATTCAGCTATGTGGTTAGGGGGAATTGTAACATGGATTCTGAGTAACTAGGTCAAGAATGTAGAGTTCAGAAATGACAATGTCAAATACACTCCCCCCTGTTCTTATGAACGTATTGAAGTTGGGGTTTCACTGACCCTCAAGCCTTTCTTCGCCCTGCCCATCCTCCGGTATCTTATGTTTGGCCTTCAGAGAGAATCATGGTAAAACATCTGACACTCAAGGCTAGCAATGGGAACACAGGAAAGTAAATAGTGTAGTACTGATATCAAATCGTACTAGAGAACTGAATTCTATAGTTAATTTGTCCTTTGCTTTGCTGAAAATGGAATTGGAAACAGAAATTTTGAATACACATACAGGAATATTAATAAAGTCTCTTAACAAGGAATGTACAATGAGAAAGTAAAATACAATATTCATTCAATTAAGGTCTGTACACTGGCCTTTGGGAAATAGAGAAATCCTGGGATATTGAACTGTATGTCACAGGAATGAAACTGGGGATAAAATATTATCTAGAAGAATCTCCTCCACTCTATGTTCCTAAATATTTTCTAGCCATGCTAAGCCCCTGACTAACTTTCTCCATTAAGAGCACGTAATCACTAATGAAGCAAAGAGAAGTCTCTAGCTTTAGATATATATATATATATATAGTATGTAAAGGTTTCCACTGTGTCACAGGAGACACTCCTGGAAAGGGCACCCTCAAATCTGGTCAATGTAAGGAAAGCTGTTCAGCAGGTAGGACATGGCAGTTCTCAGTGACATCATCATTAGGCCCTCCCTGAAAAATCTCTTGTATCCTGGAGAGCCCTAGCTTCTTCTGTGAGGTCATGGTGTTGTCCTGACTGCAACTGCCTCTCAGATATTCCTTCAGTACCTCTAGGGCTTACTAGTTGGCCCCTAATTTGCTGAAAACTGCCATTTGGGAGGGAGAACACAGAGGATGAAGTGATCAGACATGGGGTTTGGGAAGCTGACCTTTTTTCTTGGTATAAAAATGAAGAAATACGTGGTCAATGTGAAAGCTCCTTGAGTCTTGGGTAGGGCTTGAGTACGTTCTATGAACAGATAGCCTTGATCTGAGTCTTCCACATATGGGAATCAGGTACTGGGAGCCTCTTAGAAGCATCTGGACTTCCCTGCATGTCATTTTTCCTGGAAGTCAGATAGTTTATATAATTCATTTCTTTATCCCAAAAGCTAGGTGTTAGGAAGGGAACTATAGTTTTTCCTGAGAGCTCATAGCTTTTATCCTTTTGCCAAGAAGGAAAAGATCCTAAGAAAGAAAAGAAAGTCAAGTATTGTGTCCTCAGCACAGAGTAAACTCCTCCATGCATTGGCTTCTAATAATGCAGTTTGTGTCTGGTACTGATATCTGGGAGGGAGAAGTGCTTCTAGATGAGACTTCATTATATCAGTCTTTCCACTAGTATTACTCTGACTACAATTCCCTGACAGTGACCCCTTAAAATTCTGAGTCAATAGGTGTGATTAGCTGGCAGATTTCTTTTCTTTTATTTCTTTCATTTTTTTTAAATTTTTAAACAAATTTTATTGCTTTTTAAATTGGAAATTTCTAAATTTACATTTAAAATATTATTTTCTTTCCCAGTTTCCAGACTATATGATGTCTTACCAGTCCCCTTACATTCTCCTACAACACCCCTTACTGCCGGTAGACATTCCCTTGGACTGCGAGTCAGACCTAGGCAGGAACAAGGGTTCTCCTTCCATTATTACCCAACAAGGCCATCCTCTGCTACATATGGAGTTGGAGCCATAGGTCTGTTCATGTACAGTCTTTGAATATTGGTCTAATACCAGAAAGCTCTGTTTCATTGACATTGTTGTTCTTATGGGGTTGAATGCACCTTCACCTCTTTTAATCCTTTCTCCAAATCTACCAACAAGAAGTCCGTTTTCAGTTCACTGTTTTGCCAAGAGGGTTCATATTATAGTTTACCCTGAAGTTATCTGTGTTTGATGCTAATTCCTCTGCTCCAAGGTCAGCTGCATAGTCCTGTACTCAGAACTCATGTTACGTCACCAGAACTACCTCCCCATTGAATTTGTAAAGTATATGTGAGTGGCAGGAACAGAATAGGAGGAGGGTTATCATTTGAGGAGAAGGAAGAATGGGTGGGAGAGATGTTTAAAGGAAGAGGAGGAGACTAGAGGAAAAAAGAGGAAAGGAAGATGACAGAGTGAGAAGCCATGGTAGGTGAATTTAAGATTCTGCTGTGTAGTTACATGTTGTTATTAATGTTTCTAAGGGATGTATGGTACCCAGCTTTGTATGTTTAAGAGGGAAATTATATCTAATGTAGTGGATTAAAGATTATTGTGTTGTGTGTTTTTTATGTGAGGATGTGAGTATAGGAAAGTGTGTGGTGGCAGGAAACACTGCGCAGCCGAGGAGTGGGAAGGTGTTTCTGCCAAAATACCTCGCACAGAATTTCAGACACATCGATGAAAGTGTTAGCAGGGTAAAAGAAAATTTTACTTTTTTACTTTTATATTTTTACAAGAAAACATTCACTTCTGTATATAATATGTTCTAGCTGTGTCTCTCAGGAAATATCTATATCTGGTTCCTGGCAGAATGCACTTCTTAGCTTCATCAATTTTATCCTGTTTTGGTGGATATATATATATATATATATATATATATATATATATATATACATACATACATACATACAGACATATACTTTTGGTGCTTCCTACATCTATTAGGTTAGGTGGAATGTTAACATGGATTCTGTGCAACTAAGTCAAGAAGGTAGAATTTACAAATGACAATGTCAAATAGAATCCCTCCTGTACTTATGAAGGTTTTAAAATTGAGGTATCACTGTTCCTCAGGCCTTTCTTCGCCCTGCACATCCTCCTGGTTCTTATATTTGGCCTTAGAAAGAATCATGGTAACACATCTAAAACCTTCAAGTCTGGCCATGCGAACACAGGAAGGTAGATAGTGTAGTACAGATATCAAATGTATCTAGAGATCCGAAATGTATAGTCCATGTGGTCCTTTGCTTTATTGATGTCTGGTAATTTTTGGATAAAATAAAGATTTGGTCGTTTATCATATGAAATAGGTACACAGTATTTACACTGTTATACTGACTCTATAGCTGGGCCCCCTTTGTTGCCAGAATTATAGCAGAAAATGGAATTGGAAAACATAAGTTTTGAGTACATATTCAGGAATATTTATAAAGTCCCCTATCAATGAATGCACAATTAGAAAGTGAAATACAGTATTCATTCACCTAAAGGTCTGAAGGGAAAACACTGGCCTTTACAAATCAGAGAAAACCTAGAAAATTGAACTTTATGTCACAGGAATGGACCTAGGAATAAAAATATTATCCAGAAGAATCTCCTCCACTCCAAATTCCTAGATCATTACCACCCATGCCAGGACCCTGACTAACTTTCTCTGTTCAGAGCCTGTAACCACTAATGAAGCAAAGAGAAGTCTCTAGCTTTAGAGAGATGGAGTACATAAAGGTTTCCACTGTGTCACAGGAGACATACCTGGAAAAGGAACTCTCGAAACTGCTCAATGTAAGGAAAGCTGTTCAGCAGGTAGGACATGGCAGTTCTCAGTTACATCATCATTAGGCCCTCCATGAAAAATTTCTTGTATCCTGGAGAGCTCTACATTCTCCTGTGATGTCACAAGTGTTGTTGTGACTGCAAATGCCTCTCAGATATTCCTTCAGTACCTGTAGGGTTAACTAATTGGCCTCTAGTTCTGAGCAAACAGCAATTTGGGAGTAAGAACAAAGAGGATGAAAAGCTCAGACAAGGGAAGAATGAAGATGGCCTTCTATCTTGGTAGAAAAAAAAGGAAGAAATATGTCGACCCTGGGAAATCTCACTGAGTCCTTCATAGGAGTGGAGTAGGTACGTTGAAGAGATAGACTTGATCTGAGCCTTCCACACATGGGATCAGGAGCTCGGAGCCTGTCAGAAGAAATGGACATCTCTGCTTCTAGTGGTTCCTGTAAGTCAGAGAGTTTATATCATTAATATATTTATCCCAAAAGTCAGGTGTTGGGAAGGGCACTGTTCTTTTCCTTAGAGCTCATGACTTTTAATTTTTTGTCCAGAAGAAAAAGGTCCTAAGGAAGAAGTGAAAGACAAGTATTGTGTCCTCAGCTCAGAGTAAACTTCTCGATTATTTGGATACCTATTGTGCAGTTTGGTCTGATACTGGTATTTGGGAGAGAGACCTGTTTCTAATTCATCATATCAGTCTTTCCACTAGTTTTACTCTGACTCCTATTGCCTGAGAGTGACCCTTTAGATTTCTCACTCAATGTGTGTGATTAGATGGCAGTTTTTATCTTTAACTTATTTAATTTTTTTATTATTAGCCAATTTTCATTGCTTTTTTAATTTGATTTATCCATAATTACATTTCAAATACTTTTGCCTTTCCCAGTTTCCTGTCCATAAGATCCCTAAACGGTCCCCCTACCCCTCTGGTATAATCCCCCTTAATGCCCTTTGAAATTCCCTTGAATTGGAAATATAATCTAGTTCAGAGCGAGGGCATCTCCTTCAGTTGTTGCCCAACAAGGCCATTTTCTGCTACATATGCAATTGGAGCCATAGGACGATCCATGTACAATCTTTCAATATTCATTTAGTACCGGAAAACTCTGGTTCGTTGGCATTCTTTCTCTTATCAGATTAAAAGCTCCTTCAGCTCTTGTTATCCTTCCCCAAAATCTACCAACAAGAGATCTGTTTTCAGTTCACTGGTTTGCCACTACCATTCACTTCTGTATTTGACATGCTCTAGCTGTGTCTCTCAGGAAAGACCTATATCTGTTTCTTCTAATCATGCAATTCTAAGATTCATCAATCTTATCTAGTTGTGGTGGCTGAAATATCTACCTATATCTATATCTATCTTTCATATATATATATATATATATATATATATATATATATATATATATATGACGTATAGCTATGAGCTTAGATGAAATTTTAACATGGATTCTGGGAAACAATGTCAAGAAAGTAGAATCCACAAATGACAGTGCCAAATTGACTCTCTCCTGTTCTTATGAACCTAATGATGCTGAGGTTTCACTGGACCTCAAGCCTTTCCTCCTCCTGCACATCCTCCTGAATCTTATGTTTGGCCTGAAGAAAGAATCATGATAAAACATTGAAAACCCTCAAGTCTCTTCCTTGGAACACAATAAGGTAGATAATGCAGAACTGATATCAAATGGGACTAGAGAACCATTGAATTCCATAGTCCATGTTGTCCTTTGCTTTGCTGATGTCTGGTAATTTTGGAATAAAATAAGGGTTGGGGAGTTTATCATTTCAAGTAGGTATACCATATTTACATTGTTATACTTATTGTATAGCTGGGCCACATTTGTTGCCAAAATCATTGCAGAAAATGGAAATGGAAAACAGAATTTTTGAGTACACATTCAGCAATATTTATAAAGTCCCATATGGAGGAATGCACAATAAGAAAGTAAAATAAAATATTAATTCAATTGAAGGTCTATAGGAAAATACTGGCCTTTGGGAAACAGAAAAAACTACGAAATTGAACTGTATTTCATGAGTGTACCTGGGAATAAAATTATTATCCAGAAAAATCTCCTCCACTCTATGTTACAAGACCTTTTCTACCCATTCCAAGTCCTTCACTAACTTTTTCCATGTAACCACTAATAAAGCAGAGAGAAATCCCTAGCTTTAGAGAGATGTAGCATGTAAAGGTTTCCACTGTGTCACAGGAGAGTCTCCTGGAAAGGGCACCTTCAAATCTGGTCAATGTAAGGAAATCTGTTCAGCAGGTAGGACATGGCAGTTCTCAGTGACATCATCATTACGCCCTCCATGAAAAATCTCTTGTAACCTGGAGAGCCTTAGCTTCTTCTGTGATGTCACAAGTGTTGTCTTAACAGCAACTGCCTCTCAGATATTCCTTCCATATATCTATGGTTTACTAATTGGCCTCTAATTCAGAGTAAAGAGCCATTTGGGAGGGAGAACAAACAGGATGAAGAGATCAGAGATGGGGAGAAGGAAGCTGGTCTTCTGTCTAGGCATAAAAGAAAAGAAGAAATATGTGGGTGTTGGGAAATCACCCTGGGAAGATGGCTTTAGTTATTTTGTTCTATGGGTTAACCAACCTCATGAAGAAGTTGCTGAACATCCTAAAGTCCTTTGGACAGATGCTCAAGTTTCTAGATACCCCTTTTTAGATTTCGATGGTCCTGGGGATTGTATGGCTGATGGTAAATGTTTCTCAGGAAGAGTGCTAGAGCCAGATTGATTTTTAGATGCTTTAGTGTCCCACGCGCGACCTCACCAGCAAGAAAACACGCGGGGACATATGAATCCTTGCGGCAGCCAAATTTTATTAAATCTTAAGGGGAGCCCCGCGCGCCGGCATGGCGTGGTTTATATACACCCTAGCCAGCGCATCCTAACCTGATTGGTTGCTTACCCATGATCCCAATAGTCACGCCCTGGAGTGGGCAAAGACCTGGCACGAAGGCACTCTTGCACATGCGCACACAGTAAACTTCCTGAAAGGAAGTAGGTTGGCGCGGCGGAGGCCAGCGCCATCTTGTCTAGCTCGGCCTTCCACGTGGGGCACGGTGGAAGCCAGTGCCATCTTGTGGTGGCAGCAGCACTCTACATCTCCCCCTTATTATTTATATTTTATAACAAATCATTTATTTTATAACAAATCATGATCACCCTATTGCGTGCAATGAGGAAACCTCAGCGATGTGGAAGGGCTTATCAAAGGATCATTGAGTCTCTCTTATCCCAGTGCAATTGGTCCACAGATCCATGGGGTGCAAGAGCAGATAACTCAGATACCGACTAATTCCTGAGCATAGATAACCAAATTCCAGGGGAGGCCCCTAGTACAATGGCCACAAGTGATATGGCTTGAGTGATAACGGCCTTGTCACGTTTCTGTTGAGATCTGAGTTTGCAAACCAACCATAGTATGAACACTAATCCCGAGCATAGGGCTGCACCAGACAGAGCCATCCCGATAAGTAGCGGGCACCTCATCTGGTTCACCTCAGCTGTTACCACCAAGGGCCGTAGTCAAGCCGCTCTTATAATAGAATTTAGAATTCCCAATTGTTAATAACTACTCCAGAAAGTTCACCCACTGTACTTCTCTAACAATAGATTGGGGGAGGATATCTCCAGACACTGCAGACACAATGTCTGCAGCAGTAATGGCTGCTACAATAGCAGCGAAAATGTCAAGGTCTTTTCCAGGACAGTTCAGGATCAGTCATTTTTCTCTGGAACAACCAGTAGACAATGGAACCATGTCTGAGATCTGTACAACCAGGGCAGAGTTCCCCAGTCCACAGCAGCTTCATGCAGGTGGCATTCCTGTGAAGCTACAGTCTGTAAAATGACCAGTTAAGGCAGCAAGAGTCACCAGGGAATGAAGGGGGCAGCAATGGCTAGAGTCCAGTCTTCTCCAGCAAGCAGCAGTGCACAGAGGGTCAGAGAGCGGGCCATAGTGGAACGGGACACACGCAGCGGTAACGCTGACTGCAGCAACGCCAAAATCTCTATGATGACAAAAGGTGAAGGGGAATCTTCTATCTTCCTCTCAGGGCAGATGAATGACTCCAGGGACCCGAACCACGAAAGCTGAATCTTCATGCAACCAGGATCAGCAAGTCTCAGCAACCACTCAGGCAGTTGGCACCCTCTTGTAACATCCTGTAGAAAAAACACAAACATTCCCTCTTCCCCATATAAAATATCTGGACAGGATCATGTCAATAAGTGGATCTCTATTTCACCTAGGAAGAAGTATGCCTAGTTGTAGGGTGCTATAACTTTGGCATCCAAATTTTAAAATTGAAATAAAAGGACCATTATATAGCATACAGGGATAACTCCCCCTAATTATTTATTAAGATATTATTTATTAAGGTAAGTCCTCGAGGATTAAATTGAAGACACTGAGCACTTGTATTTATAAATTGACTTGTATACCAAATTATTGTCTCCAGCATTATTGTTTTGGATATATAAAGAATGAGATTTTTTGACTAATTGTTCCTATGTAAGGCCTACAATCTGTCTGGTATCATTGTCCTCCTTTGTTAAGGAGCCCAGGCAATCCAGTTTGAGTTCTTAAATGTCCTATAAAGGAACAGTACTTAGTGCTCTTAACCACTAAGCCATCTCTCTAGCACCTCACAAACTATATTTACCTAAACATAAGCATTGATTAGAAATGCCAAATCCTGTAAATATTGTCCAGATTCAGTCGTACTAGAAATCCCTGAGCTGGCAGGGTGAGCCTGGGAGTTGAAAGCAAGCAAATGGAGTCTTCCTCTTTTTATATCAACTCCATTACCATTTTTAAAAAGCTGGGTCTATGGTTTTGTTTAGTTGTCTGAGCTAGAGCACTGAAAGGACAGTGAGTTGTCAGACAATTTACACTGAAATCACTCACTGATTTTATGTAGAAAATCTGTCTCTAATAAAGCATTAAGTAATTGAAATCAATTGTAAACCACAAGCCACACATTGGTATCAGTATGTGAATTGAAAGCTTGATTTAAAAACAGTGGCTAAAGCATGGAATTTAATAATGTACTGAAGCAACAGAAACTCAAGAGAATAAACAAGTGACACAATCATATATGTAGCCTTTTCATTAGATGAACCACCTATAAATACAGTAAGCGCATTTCCTATGGGTTGTATGCACAAATATACAGGAAGTACAAAAGCATGGAGTAAAGTTATCAATTTTTCCTGAAAAATTTATATATGTAATAGGCCAAATATCAGTATTTTGTAACAACCAATTAACTGTTGTTTGGAATAAGATATGTTTTACCAGGTTTCTTTTTAAAATACTTCCACGACTCTAGTCTACAATTCTGTATTAACACAGCTGAAGCTTTATCTCCAATGTGCATAACAAAGACCTAAGTCGTCTGGTAGGGTGAGGTACTTAGCCAATTAACATATCCTTAGAAGCTTGAAATTAGTATGAAATATCCTTTTCTGGAGTGGTGCAACAGCTACTCACCAAATATTAAAGCTCACTTTGAGAGCAAAGGTTTGTAGTAAAAATTTCCATATACACTGAAAGTTTTAAGTTCTAACCTTTTACATTGAAGAAGCAACAAAATTACATAATACAAGGCTCTTAGCCATTTCTAATGATATCACTTTATGGGCTCTCTATAACTGTAAGCAATCTCACGAAATGAAAACTCAAAATCAATCCTCTAAATCTATCTTGAAATGTCACTTGGAGTAAGTAAACTGGCTGTAATGTTCTCACAAGTTCCAAAACCTCATCAATTTTTCGTAAATCTTGTAACAATCTCTACCTGTTTGATTTTTTCTTAATTACAAATAAGTTTGAGTTAGTCAATGTAACACCGGCAATCCTAAATCGCAATCCTTATATTCTCCTTGTAAAAACAGAGCACAACCACAAGGTCACCTGAGTTCTGAGTCCATGACTAGGCAGCTGTCCTCGGGGCAGTGGAATTAGCATTAAAATACAGACATCTTCAGGGCAAACCACAACTTTGGAAAGCATAACTCGACCTCCAAAAACTAGTACAAAGTTTGACTGCCAATTCCTATATATGAACGCACGATGGTGTAGTCTCCAGTACCTCAAACAAGAGACATTGTCCTAAATTCTTTTAGAAGCCTGGTTTCTAGAATAAGAATTCCATAAAAATATTATCTCAAATTAGACCTGTTTCCCTAGGTTGGCTCATGCCACATGTTGTCTAGAAATGACTCCATACAAATTACCAGCTTTATGTTAACTTTCTGTTACCAATATTATACCTTTTTAACAATATCCAATAACTAAAAAAGGCCAACAATCTATGACCAAGGTAAGTAGAGCATATTTACACATTTAAAACCAATCAGAAACAAATTGAAGTGGTTACACATATCTATAATATTTAGACCAAACACCATTTTTACCTTTTTACCTATGAGTTTAAGTGAAGCACCTTGTCACCTGTTGAGTCAAATAATAAGTCAGGGATTTCTCTAAGAGAAACAGCTCTCAACTCTTGTACCAAGGAAGCTGAGAAGCTGCTGGCACCTTTAAGATCAGCTCGTGTAGACGCTTAGCTTCTGGGCAGCTTCTCCAGCTGACCTAAACTCCTGGCTGCATGTGTAGGGCTCTAAAGGTCTGATTGAAACTGTTTTTTATTCATTTGTACCTTTTTGAAACGAGTTAAAATCAAGTCAAGGTGTGAAGGACCAGGAGATAAAGTTTTTACCATTTTTTCTTTTGAACATGAAACATAAAACATTTAAACAATGAGAAACAAGAACCACAGACATAAACTGACAGACATGGGGACATCCTGGTGCACCAGGGACAGACAATAGACAAAGAGGGAAAAAACCAGATGGTGTTCACGGTGACTATCCACTCGAGTGGAGTTGATATGGATGATGGATTGTCTCAATTCCTGGACTAGTCTATCAACGTGTTGAAACCCAATTCCTGTAAGATACTGAGATATATTATCTGAGCAGCACGACTGACATATACCAATGGTATGGAAGTGAAACACAGTCCTGAGTATTTTTACTCACAACCCAATTACATTAACTCCATCAAGCTGTGCATGGGCATTGAGATGTCCTTTTGTTTGATTCTCCTGAATAAATTTTCAGGCGGTCTGCCTCTATCAAGCCTAATCAGTATGACTCTGCAAATCTTATAGAGCCTGATCACACCTTTTACCAGCACAAAGACAAAATTTTTCTCCCAAAATACTGTGTTTCTTTTATCTCCTTTTCTTTTCGTTTTTTCTTTAGAGACCTTTTCTCCCTCCGACATACTTTCTTGTTGCTCTGTAAGGACCCTCTGACCTGTCCTAGCGGGTGTAACGGCTTCCGACACAAAGAAAAAAATAAACAATATTATCAGCCTTGCCCACAAAGGATCCATAACTTTCGGTTTCTTCACAGTGGCTCTCCACCTAGGCGCATATCTTTCTTCTTCATAGCCAGCTGCCTCTTCATCTAAATCCTCTTCCTCAGAGGGGCTAAGCTCGTCTGTTTCTGAACTATCAAGCCCCAAAGCCTCTAACTCCTTTACCGGATAAAGGCTTTTCCTTTTGGGGGTTTTCTCCTCCTTTCCCTGTTTCTCTCCCGGGGCATCCTTTCCCCTATCTCTCACTTCCTCGGATCTAAAGTCCTCGGAAGGGCCTTTTTTCTTATGTGCACCTTTCCTTCTTAAAGCTTTCACCTCGCTCTGTTTCTGACATGCTGTATCAAGACCAAACATGCCTCTCAGAGCTTACTTCTCGACCTGCAGTTCTGGACCCTCTCCGCGAGCGGAGGCTCTCCTTGGCGCCGGCGATGGTGTGGCATTTTTTTTCCGGGTTTCGGCAGCAAATATCGCGCGCCCAATGTCTTGCCAGCAAGAAAAATGCGCGGACACCAGGATCCTTCTGCAGCAAAGCGTTTATTGCATCTTGAAGAGGAGAGACCGAGCCCAAGAATGGCGCTGCTCATATACACCCTAATGTGGCACGTCCACGCTGGATTGGTCGCTTACCCATGATCTCATTAGGCACGCCCCGGAGTGGGCAAAGACCTGGCACAGAGGCACTCTTGCACATGTGCACACAGTTAGCTTCCTGAAGGGAAGTCGGCTGGCGCAGTGGAGGCCAGTGCCATCTTGTAATGGTGAAAGCTATCCTGGCCTTCCACGTGGGGTGCAGTGGAAGCCAGCGCCATCTTGTGGTGGAGAATGTTATTGCGGCCCTCTACCTTTGAGTATAATTGTGTGTTCATGGACATGAACTTAAGGGATCTAGAGAGGTTTCAGTGGTTATCAGCACACCCAGAGGATCATGGAATCAAAATATATCAGTTCCAGAGACCAGTATCTCAAAACTTGTTATTACTGTTTCCATAGCTAGCTTCAAACAGTATCTGTTATAGATGATATTCAATATTGATTCGTATTATGTAGTTATGTATCCCTCTGAAAAGAAATGCTTACAGAATAAAGAGAAAGAACCAAACACATTTGAGCGGAGGGTTGACATAGGTTCCCAGATTGAATGTGTCTACTAAATGAATACAGCTATACATCCAGAGAGCTAGGAATTTAAACTCATTTTCAGAATTACTACAGTGTCATAGGAATGTATTATTATCTATGCATTTTCTTATATATTATATATCTATGCAAGTCAAGGGAGTCTAAGAGGATAAAGTTAAAAGCTATCTCTATCCATACTCCTCCATGAAGGCACAAGTGTGTTCCCTTCACAACTTGAGTTGATTCCTGATGGTTGCACCAGGGTCTGCTCCTGCTCTGCAATGCTAGGATTTTTATTATAATTATAACAGGTTTACAGAGAACAAGTCAAGGTGAGTTTGTGTTAATGGGAATAACAAAGGACTAGCTTAGGAATTGCTATGAGAAAATTTAGGGTGCTGTTACACACTATGATCCTGGCACTTAGGCAGGAGAATTTCAAGTTAGAGGCCAGCCTGGGCTACATAGTGAGGTCTGTCTCAATGTACTCTCCTTAAGAGAATTGTTGTAAGAATTGAGCTATACCATTCTATAAACTCTAAGGGAATATATTGCATGAGTTAGTTGCTTAAAAGATTTATCATTATTTTCAGAATAGTGGTCAGAGTTGATTTTTGTGGAAATTTTAAGGCGAACACAGTCATTACCATTATATTAGTGAAATCAATATTATATAGTCTGTGGGTGCAGTCAAGTGGTAGAGTGCATGCCTCATATGATAAGATCCTGAGCTTGAAACCCACTGCTCTAAGAGTGTCATTTAGGTTAGAGAATGCAACAGGCCTCAGATGATCACACTCCCTGCCTATTTTTCTCTCCCTGATTTTCTGAGACAGGGTTTTTCTGTGCAGCTGTCCTAGAACTCACATTGTAGACCAGGCTGGCCACAAATTCAGAGATCTGCATGCCTCTTCCTCCTTGTTTTATGATTAAAGGCATGAGGCACCACTCTCTGGCCCATCCTTTCTTTTATAGGCAAAGAAGAGTTTTGTAGTCAGCCAAGTGTACCCTATCCAACAAATACTTTGTAGCCTAACACCAGGTTGCCTCTTGTGCTTACATCACTAATTTTTTTTGAAAGGGTCTTAATCCATAGCACACGCTAGCCTCAAACTTGTTGCATTGCTGCCTCAGCCTTCTAAGTGAAGACCTATAGGAACGAACCACTATGGCTAGCTTATTCTCCTTCCCCTTGCTTTCTCCTTTCCCCAACAACAACCACACACTCATCCACTGTATACCTTCCAATTTTGCATTCAACTCCTTCCTACTTTACTACTTTACCCACCCTCATTGTCTGGGCTTTGTGTATGTGTGTGATTAATTGGTTTCCTTTTTACCAGCAGTCACATTGAATGGTCAGCCTTGAACTAGAGAAATGTTTCTATGTCTTCTCATTTTTTTCCTTTCTTTCTTTTTCTCATTTTCCAGTATTAACTGCTCCCTTCCATAAGGTAGACTTTGCTGATTTCTGGCTGGCCGATCAGCTGAACACCCTGTCAGTGATTCACATGGACCTGGAATATAGGATCTGTTTTTACAATTTGAACTTAAATGGGAAGAGAGTAAGGGCCTGTTGCCAAATGATCCACAAGTTAGGGTATGATTTGTATTCACACTAGTGAATTGCCAGCATAAACAAAGAACTATTGGGAATGATAACTATACAGTTAAGGTGATGATGAAAACTCATCCAATAATATTGCACACAGAATTAAATATGCTTGGCACCCTGTTAGCAATCTCCTTATCTGAAATCATTTATTTGGCTTTTAAGTTGCTAGAGTGCCAGCAACTTGTCCTCATAGAAATGCTCAGGATGCCATTGTAGGTGCCAGTGGTCCAAGTACTGATTGCTTAGAATCAGGCCAGATGCCTTGACAAAGAACATCCTGGTCAATTCAGAATTCTTGACCTTCTTCTGGCTCTTTACCCATTCTTAGGTGGCACAAAGTTCATTTAGTTAGGAAGTTTGCATTAATACAAAGATCTAATGTAGACAGATCTAGCATGTACTCACAAAAGATAAAGGTAAATTGGGTATGCCCTGCCACCATGACCCTGCAATCACAGCACTGAGGAAGCTGAAGCCATAGGATGGTCAGTCATCCTGGGGTGCATAAATGAAATCCTGTCCCCAAAACAAAAACTACTGCAGAGCAGCAATAAAAAACAATAATGAGCCATAAGCTTTCTCTGATTATGAGGAGGCCATAGAACGTGTGCTCTGGGTGTATGTTTATAGTAAATTGCCACTTACAAAGCTGTCTCAGTATCCGTGATATTTCTACATTTTCCTATGTGTAAAGTCATAGAAAAAAGCAGGTGTTTTTGTCCTTTTATTCATAGTCTCTTTTCCTATAGTTTTATTACACTTGAAAAAAGTACAAAATTGTTTGAGTATGTTCTAGAATGTTCAGAAATCTCAAAAACCTTTGCCCAGTAGTCACCTCAGCTTCTCTGGTTTCTCAGCCACTAAAGCGGTTGAGCAGGTGGTGTCTGCATAGGAGAAAGTGACTGTGAACCCACGAGTTAGGGTTTTATGGTTATGCTGATGGGGAGTTGTACTGTGTGACTAAATGGTATGAACAGTTAATTTATTTGAATTGTGATATAGTTTTCCTTCTTTGAAATCTTCACAGAACCAGAATTTTGCCACAAATATACTTACGGAGTGAGAGCCACTGTTCAGTGCATCCATGCTTGGCTTTGCTTCACTCAGTGCCTGTGCTGGTACCGTGACACAGAAGAGCCTTTTCTCATCAAGAAAATGCTGCCTGGAAAATACTCTACGACTTTCTTCACCGTGAAATTTCCAACCCTTTACAGCACCCACAAAGGTAGGCTGAGGTCTCCGATCTGAGCCCTTACTACTGCAATCTGTTGCCCTGGACTCTGCCATCCCTGCTGCTGGTTCTGCTGAGGCTCCAGAACGCATTCATCTTAGTTTAGCCTTGAATACAATTTTTATCTCATTACAATTAACAGTTATTTTTAGTAAGACTTGCAGTCAGTTGGTAAGAATTGCAATGCTGTATCAATCCTGTCTGTTGCCCAGTGGCTTTAACCTGTGGGTTGCTTGGGTTTTTATTTAGTGGTTTAGAGTTGTTTTTTTTTTTTTTTTGTTTTTGAGTTTTTTTTTCCTTTGGGGAGGTTGGGAAGGTTGAAATTTCCTTGTTTATTAATGAGGTTAAGAAATGGCTAGGTGCACAAGAATCCCTCTCTCAACCAAGTATATTTTTAATCATTTTCTTTGAGGAGCATGTAATGATTGTTTACAGCCCATTTAACTGCAAATTGAGTTCTCTGATCCCTCCAGTTTCTCATCTTTATGGCATCCTGCTACGACTTGCTACTGCTCTTCTGTTGGGAATAGGAAAAAAAAGCTTTTAATTTCAGAACCAAATGCAGACACTCATTTTGAATTTTTAACCTTTTCCCAAGAACTGTCAATCAGTGATATCCCATCCTTGCACTAAAATGCATTCCTTCTTTGTCTGCTGAGTAGAGAGCATCAGCCAACACTTTACACAGTGCAAAGAGCTGTTACTAACGCAGATTACTAAAGTGCTTTTTAAGTACTCATGTAATTGTTCTCCATATCCATTTCTGCACAGCTCTACTGGGAGATATATTCAGAAGTACAAAACTACTGTTGCTCTAACATGTATCTGATGCCATGTCAGATGAGGGCACTGTTAGTACCGTGAGATTGCTGTCCCTGAACATTCACAGTATGACATAGGGTCTTTGCTAGAATAATATTGATAAATGTAGCCATTCTTGTTAAGTGATAGAATTTAATTGAGTACCTCTGTGAAGGAAACACATCCCCGCGACTTCCATAATTTTAGTTCTTCCTAAGGAATGCCAGTAGCCAGTACCAGTATGCATCCATGATTTATAGAATTGACACTTGATTTGGTAAAAGATGCTATATGGCTTCTTTTACTAAATTATCAGAAACACCTGCCTCCCGTCTTAGATATAAATTTGTGCTGGGATAGATTACACTAGTAATATATTCATTAAGAAGTAAAATTGCTGGTAGGTGCTATTGACACAAAATACAGCACTCACCTCAGGAAATAAGAGATAGTTTTTTCTTGAGGCAAAACTAACTGGTAGTAGCATGGGAGCACAGACTCAGGTTATAACCACTGGAGGTGATCACATAATATGTTATTTGATACAGAACAAGAAAAAAAATCAGTGCATTTATCAAATTGTTTGTCACTGCACGTAAGCAGGCTACAGCAAAAGAAGGGGAACTCTGTATACATCTGGGATGTTTGATAACATGTTTAGCTTTCAGATTGGTAAGGGCTAGTGCCGTGCTAAGCATACATTTTAGCGCTGTAGTGAATTTGGTCCGTAACACCCACATAAACTCCAGCTCTGGGGAGACAGACACTGTGACTTGCTTGCCAGTCATACTATGGTGTCATTGAGCTGCAGGTTCATTCAGAGACCTTGTCTCAAAAAATAAGTTGAAGAATTCCTGGGAAGAAACTGATGCCAAGCTCTCCACACACAGAGAACACATTTGACAGATTTGGATAGTCACAGGCATGTTCAGACACAGGCGTGAACAGTGAGTGATTTTCAAAGGGACAGTCTAATGTAGTCTGGTTAAGGTCTTCACACCATCTACAATCACGAAGCTCAGCATTGAGATGCAGCCTTGAGGAATTTATGTTTACATAAAGACCTTTAACAAATCAAAAGGATTACAAGTCCAAGGCCTGTCTTATTTACAGAGTGAGTTCAGGCCAACCTGGCAACATAATAAGATCCTGTCTCAAAATAAGTAATGTATAGCTTACCTGTCATTCATGGAGCTCTGGTGGTCAGTCCTTAGCACGATGTAAGCAGAAGTACAAAGACGGTTGGGATGGGCCAGCAAAATGGCTTCACAAGTAAATTCACCTGAGGCAAAACTTGACAACCTGAGTTCAGTCCCTGAGCACCCATGGTAGAGAAAAAGAACTGCCTGCATCAGGTTGTTTTATGACCTTTGTGTTTGAACAGTTGGCTTATGAGGAAATGGATGCTGGATGCTTTGTCCCCAGTATGACAGGGGGCTTGGGAATGTGAACCGAAGCTTGAGCCAGGATAATTTATCTAAAAAATGGCGCAGTTCTCTACTAGGAAATATATATATATATATATATATATATATATATATATATATATATTTCCTAATTAACTATAGTTTAATGTGGTACAGTTTTACATTGATATATTTGATGCATTGATGACTTATCTGCTACATATATATGTAAGCTGATAGTGAATTATATTCTTTTCTCAAAAACAAAACAATATCAGATTACATTATTATTATTTCCTCATATCTGATTTAAAATTATAGAGCTTTGTTAACTGTATATAGAAAGGAATGGTTAAAGTGGTATATTTATGGAGGTTTAAAACCACATATTTTGAAAGGCTTCTATTATACTATTTTGTGTTAGCAGTGATCAGTAAAACCCTTAGCACAAATCTCTCACACAGCCTGCTAGGCCACAGATAAAAGATGTCATTCAGACAACATGCAGCTGAGAATGACCATGAAATTCTGATCCTCCTGCCATAACCACTCAGGTTCTGGGATTACTGAAGTGTGTAACCCTGCCTGGCTCCTTATTTTTATTTTCTGATACCAGGCTGTGCTCAGGACCCTGAGTGCGTTGTGCCATGTGGTCACTGTGCCACAGGGCTCATCCTGCATCACCTTGCATTGTAAGGTGGAAGTAATCTGCTTCCTTCTTCTGTTTCCCTTGACCCCATTTGTCATGGCTGTGTGTCTTACACATTGCTTCATCTTTTAGTGGAGATAATAATACCTATATCTATTTACTTCGCAGAATAATTGTAAGAATTGTCCTGAAATCATGGTATAGACTTTATAGGTGTGCTTGCTGCATGAATGCCATGGAGATAAAAATGGAGCGGCCATTTATTAATTTTGTTTATCATATTCCTAAAGTTTTAAAAATATATTAATATTGCTTCATATTGGATACATAAATAATTTTTGTACCAAAAAGTCTAGAACTTGGCATGCAAAAATTTTGACATTGAATTGTGATCAGATTTCATATCCTTCGTTCCTTCTTTCCTTCCTTCCTTCCTTCCTTCCTTCCTTCCTTCCTTCCCTCCTTCCTTCCTTCCATCCTTCCTTTCGTCCCTTTTTTCTTTCTTTAAGATTGGGTCTCATGTCAGGTGGTATCAGTGCATCCCTTTAATCCCAGAAGAGGCAGGTAGTTCTTTGAGTTTGAGGCCACCCTTGTCTATAGAGTGAATTCCGGGATAGCCAGAGTTATGCAGAAAAACCCTGTCTTGAAGGAGAAAACAAAAAACAAAAAAACAAAACAAAACAAAACAAAACAAAACAAAAAAACCAGAACAGAACAAAACAAAACTAAAAGTACAAGTCTCACATAAAAATTAAAAAAAGACAGGGCTAGGCCACACATAGGTCTTACTAGCTTCAAATTCATTATGTAGCAAGCATGACTTTGAACTTCTGACTTCCTTTTCCCTCTTAAGTGCTGGGATTAGGGGAATGTGCAACAACAACAGCAAACAGTTTTATGTGGTGATGGACATCAAACTCAGGGGTTCAGTTTCCTTGGCAGATGTCCTACCAGTTGAACCATCGCCCCAGCCCTAGTTAGGTTACTTTGTTGGACAGTGTCCTAAAAAACAAAGTCTTTAAAAATAATTACTGAGACAAAAGAATCTAGTCAAAATGACGAATTATGTAGATACTGTTCTATTGAGGCTGTTGCAAAAGAAACATTTGTGAGGAAAGAAGAGTAAAAGACCATGACATAACCTTGTTTAGACTCTGATGTGATTCTTTCAAAGAACTAGTGTGCCTGGGTTACCATAGTAACAGCACTGTATTAAGTGAACTTTGAAAATTGTTACACAGCTTGTTTTTATTTTATGCTGCATGATTTGTTAAGATGGAGGTTTATGCATTTACTCTGCACCTAGAATCATTGTAGGTGAGGATTAAGGCAGACTATTTAGGAAGATTAATCATGATAATATTTATTTGGCCTCTTTTGTTATGTTAAAAAAGAAACATATTTTAAATAAGTTATTTGCTGTCATTGATTTTTGGAGACAACAGAATTCAGCTAGCACCCAATCTCTGTGTTCAAAGATTCATATTTCATTCATGATCACATTTGAAACAACTCCAACAAGTGTTTTCTTGGAAATGTGAATTGAAAAATGTGGGGATTATTTTATTTGGGTTCTGGTTTCCTTAAGCTTTCTTTGCTTTGCAAAGAAAGGTATTTGGGAAGTATAGGAGCAGAAAGATGTGACGTTATTGCTTCTAGCAAATTGTAAGGAGAGAGTATTTCATTACATTGTGTGGCATTTGTAGCTTCTGAATTTTTTTTTTTCGGAGCTGAGGACTGAACCCAGGGCCTTGTGCTTGCTGGGCAAGCGCTCTACCACTGAGCTAAATCCCCAACCCCAACTTCTGAAGAGTTGTAATACACATAATATCCTAATGGAATTAGAACCTTAATGTTCATATAAATAATAGGGATTGGTGGTGGGTGAGGGTGGTGGACTTACATGCCATGTTTCCTGAGACTTCTTAGGTTGGGGTAGGATTAGCTTTTACAATTTTGAAGGAGACTATCTGTAGAGCTCACTCACATCCATGTTATTGGTGCCCAGTACTTGTCTGGGTCTCTTTGTGCACTCCGAAGGCTGATCCTCTCAGAGAGGTTTTCTCGGCAAAAGTCTGGACCACTGCAGAAGTAGCTGCTCCATTATTCTGAGTAAGTACTTGTAGTCCTGAAGTGCTGCTTCTCTAAGGTTCAGCCAGTTGCTCCTGTTTTGCTGCCCTGAATAATAGGCTTCTGGTCCACATTTTAATCTACTTATACTATAATAAAAATGGTAATTGTGGTTTTTAATTCTCTAGGGAAATTTTTGACCTATTAACATTAAAAGATATATGCGCTATTAGCAAAAAAAAAAAGACTCATTTGGATAAATGTTCTCATTTTTGCCTTACTATTGAAAGTAAGTTAATGAAAACATTAACTCTTTTGGAAGTTATTACATTCTGTTGCAATGCCCTCACATGGAAAGATACTCATTTACGATCTGTCTCAAAAAGTTGGCTAAAGACCTGTTGATACCAGGACACCAAAATATAAATATACTGGGTTTCTTCCTAATTAGTAATTACCATTTTCTGCTGATATTATGCTGATTTTGAAACCGATATAATTGTTTTTATATATAAATCATGTATACATAAATTATTTCTCTATATAATATTAATTTTAGCTTTGAAAAATTAAACCTTTACCTTCATCACTGAAGACTTGTAAAAAGTAACACCTGTGTTGACACCTAAATTCTGTTTTGATTCTTTTCTCTTGTCACATTGATTTTCATAATTGATCTTATAATAAAAACAGCATTTCAACTGGATAGTGGTGACACATATCTTTAATCCCCACACTTGGGAGGCAGAGGCACGCTGATCTCTGTGAGTTCAAGGCCTGGTCAGGATAATCAAGGCTATACAGAGAAACCCTGTCTCAAAAAACCAAAAAAACAAAACAAAACAAAAAACAAAAAAACAACAACAAAAAAACAGCATTTTAAATATAAGTTATATAGCTTTTGTAATACTCATACAAAATAGTTTAAAGATTTTAAGGTATCTATAATATTTTATTGTTCTGAAGTTGTAAGATTTTTGAGGCTTAAAGGAAGCAAAGGAGATTATTATTTGAATTTAATTTATACAACAATGTGTGATTGGAGAGAAAGTTGAGACATGGTAGGATCCTAAATTTTCATTTTAATCTATACATATGATGTCATATTGATGCTATCAGTGAAAAACCAATAAATTTATTATATTGACATATTTTAGCTGAAAAAAAAGGGAGAAGAACTGAGCAGGCAAATAGACAATAGGGCCTCATTTCTACTATATGTCGTACTTTCGAATCAGTCAAGACTATATATGAGTCTCTTCAAAGTGTTTTATAGTTCACCATAGTAAGAATACTCATCAGCTGTTGTTGCCATATATAATTGCACCCAAAATTGTGTAACTTAAATAATTGTAGCTTGTTCTTGCTGCAAATTCTTTGGGTCAGCTGGAAACTCACTGGAGTAAGTTGAACTCATCCAGTAGAACTGCTTCTGCCCTGTTTTATCTGTGCTTAGCTCTTAACTGTCAGTTGGGGGTGGGGCTGTTCCATGGGTATTAATTCTAGAGCCCCACCTCATGAAGCAAGCCTTGCCAATAAAACCCCCTCGTGTGGCCCTGGGGAAAGCAAGTCCTATTGCACAAATGCTTTTAAAGACTCTTTTCTTGCTGTCTAAAAAAATCGCACAGCAGGTCCAAAGGAAGCCTGCCCTGCCTAACACAAAAGCAATCACCAAACCCAGCATCACTGAGACAAAGAACACTCTTACCTTGGGAATGGAGAGCTGAAAGGAATGATGTTTCAGCTGCAGCCTGACCTCTACATGGAAAATAATTCAAATTGACTCCTTAATTGGCAAAGGCCTTAACCATAATTTTGCAGAATAAACACATTAGCAGTGTTTCAGTTCACTAGTAGCAGAATAATGCAAGTTAAGATAATATCTGCTGGGCGATGATGTCACTGCCAGTAAAGTTACAGGGCGGTGAGCATTTATTCTCAGGCAGTTGTTGTTTTGAAAAATATATCTTCTATGCAGGTGTGGTAGTTCATGCCTTTAATCCCAGCACTTAAAATGCAGAGGCAGACACATCTCTGAGATGGAGGCCAGCAAGGTCTACAGAGCGAGTTTGACACAGAGAAACCCTGTCTCAAAAAACAAAAATATATATCTTTCGATCTAGCAAATCCCTTTCCATAACTAGAATAGGAAGAGAACTTGGGGAAAGTTAAGACATGCTTATGGCATTCTACAGTAAGAAAATGAAAGTGTGTAACACATTTACAGTAGATTTAGGAGCTGCAGGACATGAAACATCACATGGTAGCCTGACAAAGGATAATGCCATCACCTGGAGGAGTAGGTCAACCAGTCCTACTTGGCAAGTTTAAGGGTAAGAGAGGCCCTATCTCAGGGAGTAAATGAAGATGGATGTCCCTGAGGAAAGACCTCTAACACTGTCCTCTGGCCTCTATGCCCACAGAAGAAGCACAAAAAATACTGATCTCAAATGTGACCACTAACAGCAACAGCATTGGTCCACCAAAGTTGTTCAGGACCCACATGAATCCAGGCTGCATTTGTGCAGGGAGGCCAAGGTCTAACCTGTGTATGTCCTTTCATTGGTGGTTCAGTCTGTGAGAGCCCAAAGATCCAAGTTAGTTGCTTCTATTGGTCTTTTTATGGTGTTCCAGTCCCCAGCTGGTCTCCCAATCCTTCCTTCTAATTCTTACATAAGAGTCTTCAAGTTCTGTCTGCTGTTTGGCTGTGGGTAACTACATCTGTCTGAGTCAGCTGCTCGGTGGAGCCTCTCAGGGGACAGCCATGCTAGATTCCTTTCTGCAACCATAACAGAGCATCATTAATTGTAAGGGATTAGTGTTTGCCCATGGGATGCATCTCTAGTTGGGCCAGTTATTGGTTGGCCATTCTCTAAGTCTTTGATCCATCCCCTGTCCCTGCATTTCTTGAAGTCAGGATAGATTTTGGGTCAAGTTTCATGGATGGGATGGGATGGTGTCTCTCTTGTTTCACCGGGGTTCCTGCCTTGTCTACAGGAAGTGGCCTCTTTGGGTACCATATCCGCAGTGCTGTGAGTCACAGCTAAGGATGCTCCCATTGATATTGGTCACCTCCCTTATCCCTGGTCTGTCTCATCATGGAGTTGCCCACCATTAACCCTATCAGTTGCAGATTTCCACTCATTCTCATGGCCATTTAGCCATCCCTCCTTTTCCTCCCCACACCTGGTCCTGAATTCCCCCCATTCCCCTTCTCATCCCCTCTTCCTTCCACTTCCCTCCCTCCATCTTACTCTAATGACATTTTTATTCCCCTTCTATGTGAGTTTTGAGCATTCTCAATTTTGCTTTCCTTCTTGTTTAGCTTCTTTGAGTCTGTGGAATGTAGCATGAGTATCCTGTGTTTTATGGCTAAAATCATTTATTAGTGAATACATAACAGGCATGTCCGTTTGGGATTGGGTTACATCAATCAGGATGATACTCTCTGCCCATTTGCCTGCAAAATTCATGATGTCTTTTTTTTTAAAATAATTGAATAGTTTTCCATTCTGTAGATGTACCAAGTCTTCTGTATCCATTTCTCAGCTGAGGGTCATCTAGGTTCTTTTAGCTTCTGACTATCATGAATAAAATTGAGCAAGTGTTTGTGGGATGGTGGAGAATCTTTTCGGTATGTGCTCAGGAGTGCTATAGCTATGTCTTCAGTTAGAACTATTCCCATTTTTCTGAGAAACCTCCCAATGGAATTCCCACCAGCAATGGAGGAATGTTCCCATTGCCCACATCCCCACCAGCTGTGTTTCTATTGATGTGAAGGTCAAGTCCAGGTCTCACACAGGCAGAGCGTTGCTCTACCACAGTACTGCTCCCTTAGCCTCTATGTATGGTTTAAAATAATTTTCCTGAATTATCGTAGACATATTTTAATGGTACTCCATACTCCTAGGAATTCCTTTTCACTTTAAATGTCAGAGGGGATCTGGGAAGCATTCTCTGAGGTACAAAAGTGTCTAAATAGAATTGCTATTTCCCTTTTCCTCTTTTATTCTTAGGACTGGTTAGCCCCATTGTATTTCCAATTATGTAGGAGTACAAGTCTCCTGTAACCATAAGGTTGGGAAGTGACAGAGTCTGGATACCAACTCAGATCAAAACCATTTATTTTTGTACCTCCTGTCTCTAGGATTGTAGTATCTTTAACTGTGAATGAAAATGAGAGTGGCTGCTTTTCATACTCCAAGATCAAAATTGTCATAACCTAAAGAGTACCATGTGCAATCACATGTGCACTAAAACTCACTGATGACCAGTGACAGAGCACCCATACTTATAACAGATGAGAAAGTTGTGTCCTGTAACTCATGAGCATTGAGAATATAATCAGTCCAAGTGGATTTCATTCACTTGGCTGACCACACATCATAGCTTTTGCACTGGGGAGAACCAACTGCTGGAAGTCATGAACTCATGACATCTGGAGCTGTGCCCACTGCTGCTGACTGTCATTGTGAGGTTGCCATGCAGCATATAACTAGTCAGAATACAGGCTATTATTTCTTCTGAGGTCATACAGCTTTTACATTATTATATGTTGCAGATTTTCTGTCTATTCATTTCTCAAAGAACAGTAGTAATCTCAAAAATCAGTAGTTTGAATTGGGGGACTATAGGAATAAATGCAATTTTTTTAGGTGCAAACCTCAGGCATAATTCAGCTTACTCCAAAGTTTGGACTTTGAAAACAATGTCTGCCCCATTTTACTTTTCATCTAAATTTGGGTTGAAATGTGTTAATTATCAGAGTAGGTGACTTTTGAGAGAATAGACACCCTTCACATGTGGCCCTCTTCAAAAAGAGATGGATTGCTGATTGGTGCTCTGGTTTCCTGCCTTTCACTCCTCTCCATTCTTATTTCAGTTTAATTCCTATCATGTCTGTGGCTCCGCAGCTCTTATCAAATTTATTTTTATTTTAAATTCAATATATGTCATTTCTATAAATTTGTTCCATATATTATGCTTCAAATGTGGCAGATGTATAACAGAGAGACTCCTCTGGTAGAATAGCAATGACTTGATTTTCTGTGATTCTTACCATTACTAAAGTGGCCTAGCAGGGTAAGCCAAGAGAGAATAAGGTGTAATTTCTTGACTAAAGTGGTGGTCGCATCCTTCCAGGACGTCCTCTCAATACCAAAGAAGGAGGAGGACTTAAAGGAGGAACATTCTTTATTATGGAAATAGGGAAGATAAAAAAATGAGACCCAAATGTAGCATGGGTGCATCATTGAAATCTGAGGTAAAATATTACCTACTCTGGGACAGTCTGTGAAGATATTTAAAAGCCAGTACATCTACATGTGTTTCTCCTACGAGTTTCATAGAATAAATGGGCTTAGAAAGAGGAAGCTGCTAACACCACCTTAACAATTGTATTATAAAGACAAGGCAAAAATCTAGAAATACAGGAAGATTAGTATACTGTGTTTTGTTTCAGTATTAATTTACTTTCCTCTGACAACAACTTATATTTATTTCTTCAGTAGCTAATAAAGAGCATCAGCTTTCAGTAATAAGACTTGATACTACTTATGCTCACTTGACAAACACCAGCATGTGACTTACTGAATATATGCCTGTTATTTCGTGCAAGTCCTCACTTACTAGTAAGCTAGTTAATTTATTGTTATTATTATTATTATTATTATTATCATCATTATTATGATATTTCTATTATGAGAAATGAAATAAAATGTGTGGATTACATGACTTATCAAAAACATTTCATTTTAAAAATTTCTAATTTATCATCAAATATCTTGTCTTTTAATCTCTATGTTCATCTTATTTTTTAAATATTGAAGACTGGATTTCATTCCATTCCTGAATTTGCTTTTTTTTTGCAAACCTTGGTAAATAAATTGTGAGCGTGTTTTAATGACCCGTGAAACTGATAATTCCTACTACTTAGCTGACCTCTGAACAAATACATATATACCTAGATAACAAATTATGTGTTAGACACTTAGAATTCAAATTCAGTGTTCTAATATTAATATTTAGACCAATATGATTCTGAAGAAAATTCTTATGACTTTCTCAGTACTTTATTGCTGTGAAGAGACAATATCATCACAGCTATTCTTATAAGGAAAACATTTAATTGGGGTTGGCTTACAGTTTCAGAAGTTTAATCCATTTTCATGGTGTGAAGCATGACAGAGTAAAGGCAGACTGATGTTGAGAAGGAGCTGAGAGTTCTACATATTGATCCAGAGGGAACATAAGGAAACTGTACATTACACTGGGCCCGGCATGAATATATTAGACATAAAAGCCTGTCTCTTCCACCAAGGACACACATATTAATAGTGCAACTCTCTTTGGACCCAGGTTTCAGTCTGTTGGGCCAAACCTATTCAAATAACCACAGTGATTATAATTTAAATCTGAAGATTGTTTCCTATCCAAACAGAGCCTTTCTGTTCTCTTCTGTTCTTTCTTTTCTTCCTCCTCCTCTCCTCCTTTTTTCTTCTTCTTCCTCTTCCTCTATTTTCTTCTTTTTTTGATAGATCCAATTAGGATCACTTGCCTTTACCTCCTACTAACTGTCTAAAAGACGATAAGTAAGTGATATGCTGGTGTATATTTATTTAATAAACCAGCTTTGGGGTGGGAGTATAGATTGGGAACACTGGGTTGTAGTGTTTCTTGATTTCCATGATATAATTTTTTCCATCAGACCCACTTTTTGCCACTGACTGTTGCATGTGGAGTTGAAAGAAGATGTGCAGTGGAGCAGCAATGCACAGTGATTCTGTCATGCAGATAGAATATATGCAACCTGGGAAGGGTAGAGAACAACACAGTTTAACACCAGGAAGAAGTAATAAATTCTGAGTGTCTATTGTTTTTACATATACCTAGCTGTAAGTTTATATGCCTTACCATTTAATAATGATTGTGTCAGCAGTTATGTATCTTATGAGATAAGACATACTGACTCCAGTTGTTCTAGACCTGCAAGGTATCAGTTCTTTCTGACTGTGCAATTCTGGTGTCAGTAAATGTCTGAGCATTTATTTGACTAAAATAATGATCCTAAGGCCCAAGAAGGCATTCAGAAATCAAGGCCTATGTCTCTTCCAATGTTATTTCAAGTGGTTACAAACTATCTTGTGTGTTGTCTTATGTCTTATAAACCCTAGATATAAACAACAATTTTTTAAACATAACACACTTTCATACCTAAAACCTTTTCAAAAATGTCTTCAACCTTATATGATCTCACTTTATCCTCCTAGCATTTGCAATATTGTATATTTCTTTTTCTGGATATATCCAAATGCTGTGGGCGTGCATTTCCTTCTGTGTTAAACTCCCATTCTCCTTGATGTTTTTGCAGCTCTTTGCACTTCATTTGAACACAGCTTCACTTATGTAGTAAACCTCTGTTACTCAGCAAATTATCAGTTACCTTTGGATCATTCCATACTCAACTCATTAATAACTTTAAAATGATCAGTAAATACTTGTTTAATAGGACAAATTGTGGAGAATGCATGAGACAGTATGAGAAACTGACAAAATTTTAAAACTTTTTGAGGTTAGATCATGTGCACCATTATTTTTCCTGGTAACTCAGAACCAGCTTATTGGTTATCAATCCATATCTTGAAACTGGAGAACATCATGGGGACTCAGGAAGTTACCAGAGGAGGATTTCAGAGAGCAAACGGTACTCAAAACCAAAAAGTTTAAATTGTATAACTATGTTTACAGATTATTTTTATTCTGATTTGATGTGCTTTATTGTGTTCTCAGAAGAAAGCCAAAAGTTTCCAGCATGAAGACAGATTAGCCTTTGTATGGGTGATGCCTCAGTTGGCGGAGGCGGGAGGGAAAGACATGGATCTCTGTAGCTTGAGGGAAGCTCGGCTTCATAAACATAAAGGGCATGTAAGTGCCTCATCACAGCCTCTGTTGTGTTCTCAGCGCTTTCTCTGGAGTCCTCTTTGCTCCTGAAGGGTAAGCATTGATGATCCAGTGTGTGAAGGAGGATCTAAAGTAAAACAACACCCCAGGTGCTCTTGGAGAGAAAGTGGTGCAGGCTCTTCCTCTGGTTTCTGCATTGTTTTTTCCCCAAATCTTTTACCCTAAGCTGTCACCTAGTTGTAGAAGTTGAAATTTCATGTTTAGACAACCAAAGAGTACATTGAAATGTTACAGACCCCTAGTAAAAGTTTGTATAATTTTGTATACGGTTAGCTCAATGATTGTTGTGGCACATCAGAGAAGTCATATTTGTTATTAACCATTGTTCGACAATGATTATTTTAAGGATGTATATTTTAACAGTTTGATTTCTTTATGGAATTATGAAGAATCTACCTTTACTAAGGAACTGCAATCTTTTCTTTCCTTTTGCTCTTCTCTCCTCTTTTTCCAGAACGAGGTCACTCTGACACCATGGTGTTATTTTACCTGTGCTCATATTTTGTATCATCAATTCCTGCTATACCCTCATCTGGGATCTCACGATGGACTGGGGTCTCTTTGATGAGAATTCAGGAGAAAACTCTTTCCTCTGGGAGGAAATTTTATACCCTCAAAAAACATGTATGGAATGTTCACACTAATCTTAGATATATCTGTAGTTAGGTCATACAACAATACTGACACAGGTCTAGTTAAATAATATGATTACAAAACAATTATCCCAGATACCAATCTAGTCCACAAAACACCTTATCTTGTGTGTTTGCTGTGTAGTAGATGCAGTGGGACATTTGATAGAAGTGTCAACCCAATCAGAGTGGGTGAAAAAATATATATGTTATGTATTGTATATAATATATTGTATATATAATATATTATTTTATGATTTTACTGGCATATTAGAGTTACAGGGATATGAGATGCTGAATTTTAAATTAAAAGAACAAGAATCCTTACACAGATGATTTAGTAAAGGTAAATGTGGTTATTAGATCTTCAAAACATTAAGCCATGAAATGGGAATCTAACTGTCTGGATTCAATCCCAGCTGTACACCAACTAGGCCATTCAGACAGCGAAGACCGCAGAAGATTATCAAAGTAAGAGTGTTAGACTTCATTAGCTCTTGATTATTTTATTGGCCTAAAGTTCTGCTGTGGATAGCATAGAGATTGAGTTAATAATTTTTAAGGATTTATATATTTATTTCATGTATATGACTACACTGTATCTGTCTTCCGACACACCAGAAGAGGGCATCAGATACCATCACAGATGTTTGTGAGCCACCATGTGGTTGCTGGGATTTGAACTCAGGACCTTTTGAAGAGCAGTCAGTGTTTTTAACTGCTGAGCCATCTCTCTAAGCCTGAGTTAATGTTTTGAGCTATATCAAAATGTCACCATTATGTCAGATTAGTGTTTTGAAAAGTATGTGACTGTGGGGTGCTGGGTAGAGAAAGCTGCCTGCGAGGACTGGAGCAACATGCGTGTGCAGAATGCTGTGTGCATAGAGTGCCTCGGGTGAGCCCTTTCAGGGAAGCAGTGATTCTCACATGAGAATTTAGGAAACATCACTGAGCATTGAATATATTTTTTATATTTCTCAACTAAAGGGAAACAAGGGGCAGGGCCAGGTGACAGCATGAAGGCACAAGCAGGCACAGGATGGAGATGTCAGTCCTTAGTACCGTTTTAAAGAAAGAAAGAAAGCCAGTCAAGTAAAGCTCCTTCATGATCACATGTGGGCTTTTTATGACTGCTGTGGTGTTTGGTAAACACTTGGACACATTTGGTTCCTGTGCTCACTGTGTAAGTTCAGTGTCCCTATATCAATGTTAGTTTGTTTTCTGTCATACACTTCTCATTTGTAGACTTCAATACAGTGATATTGGAAAATAGATTCTGTCAATTTATTATTATATATTTTGTTTTTTTTTTCTTTTTTCTTATTTTTTGGAGCTGGGGACCGAACCCAGTGCCCTGCACTTGCTAGGCAAGCGCTCTACCGCTGAGCTAAATCCCTAACCCCTTATTGTTATATATTTTAATGCTCTAGAAAATAAAGTTATACTTTCTTGAAATCTAATTGTAAATTTATATGAAAAAAGTGAAGAAGCCATTGTGCAGTCCAGTTTACCTTCATTCTGAAATCCTGTTACAGTGTCATACAAATCCTGCCTGCCTCCTCTCAAAGGGAGCCTAGGTTGGGTGTGTGTGTAATGAAACTGGGGAGGGGACCATGAAAGGGTTAAAAGAGCCCTTAAGGCAGGAGGGATGGGAGTGATCACCACATGTGACATGAAAATAGAAGAGGATCCACTGTGTTGGCAAGAAGAGGAGTTAGGGCAAGGGGAAGGAACGAATCTGAAGAATTCAGAATGAAGACTGTGGAGATGCACTACAGAAACCTTTTGCTGATTTTTGCTGGCACATTTTTTTTATTTAAAAGCTAATTGTCAGCTCATTGATAATGTTTAAAACTGACTAATCAGAACATTTACAATTATGGAGGCAAATGGGATGGATAAATACAAATGTTTGTCCCTAGGGAGTGGAAAAAGACATCAGTACAAGGGGACTGATTTTAGGTTCTTGTTAACCTTCTAGTGGTGATGAATACACTTGTTTAAAGTTAAAATAGGATTGGAGGTATGCCTCAGTACCTAAGGAAACCTGTTGATCTAGGAGAGGAACTTGCTCAGTTCCCAGTACCCCATGACAGCTCACAGCCATCTGCAATTCCAATGCCAGGGACTCATTGTCTTCTCCTCGCATCTGAAGGGACTAGGTACACACAGCACAGCCTTGATATACACTTTAAAGTGCTCATTTTGCTCAGTAATAAGTAAACTGTGTGTTCTGAGATTTTTTGACAGTTGTGTATTTAAGAATCTTGGATAAACTGCATTAGCAAAATACTATGATCACTGATGCTTCTCAAATCCAAGCCTCGATTTATTTTTCAGCATCAAAAATAAAAGGCAACAGTTATGTGTGGGATGAAGAAATTTCAGTCTGCACATTGTGTCTGACACTGACATCTGGGAGAGAGAAGTGCTTCTAGTTGAGACTTCATCATCTCAATCTTTCAACTAGTATTACTCTGACTCCCATGCATTGACCGTGAATCTTTGTATTTCTGAGTCAATAAGGATGATTAGCAGGCAGTTCTCTTTTTTTATAACTTCCTTCATTTTCTCTTATTTTAACGAGTTTTTTGCTTCTTTAATTGGATACTTTTATATTTTCATTACAAATGTTATGTTTCCATTCTCCTGTCCATAAGATCTATTAGCAGTACCCATCCAATTCCTCTATAACCACCCTTACTGCCCCTTGAGATTCCCATGAACTGGGAGTTAAACCAAGGCATGAAACCAAAGGGCTTCTCCCTCCTTTGGTGACCAATAAGGCCATCCTCCTCCCCATAAACAGTTGGAGCACTAGGTCTGTCCATATACATTCTTTGAATATTGGTTGAAACTGAAATTTCTGGTTCGTTGGCATTGTTGTTGTTATGGTGTTGAACGCCCCTTCAGCTCTTGTAATCCTTTTTCAAAATATAACAACAAGAGGTCTGTTCTCAGTTCACTGGTTTGACAGGAGCTTTCACTTCTGTATTGGATGTGCTCTAGCTGTGTCTCTCAGGAAACATCTATATCCTGTTCCTGGCAGCATGCCTTTCTAAGATTCAACACTCTTATCTAGTTTTGGTGGTTGGATATATATATATATCCAACCACCAAAACTATATATATATATATATATATATATATATATATAGTTATCTCATATATATATATATATATAGTTATCTCATATGAGATATATATCTCATAATATAATAGATAATATTCATATATTTACATATATATTTTGGTGGCTCCTACACACATGAGATTAGGTATAACATTAACATTGATTCTTTGTAAGAAGCTCAATTATTTAGAATCTACAAATGACAATGCCAAATAGACTCCCTCCTTTTCTTATGAAATTAGTAATGTTGAGGTGGACCTCAATCCATTCCTCTCCCTGCCCATCCAAATGAATCTCATGTTTTGTCTGAAGAAAGAAGAATGATAAAATATCCAAAACCCTCAAGTCTGTCACTGGGAAAACAGCATGGTATTTGTTAGAGAACTGACATCTAATAGGAATACAGAACCGCATTCTATTGTCCATGTTGTCCTTTGCTTTACTGATGTCTCGTAATTTTTTGACAAAATAAGGATTTGGGAGTTTATCATTTGAAGAAGGTACAGAGTATTTACATTGTTATATTCATTCTATAGCTGTTCCAACTTTGTTGCCATAATCATTGCAAAAAAATTGAAAAGTAAAACATAATTATTAAGTACACAATCAGGAATATTATAAAGTCCCCTATCAAGGAATGTACAATAAGAAAATGTAATACAATATTAATTCAATTAAAGGTCTTGAGGGAAATTACGTGCACTTGGGAAACAGAGAAAAACTAGGAAATTGAACTGTACGTCACAGGAATGGACCTGGGAATAAAATGATTATCCAGAAGAATCTCCTCCACTCCATGTTCCTAGATCTTTTCTACCCATGCCAAGCCCCTATCTTTCTTCCATTCAGAGCATGTAACCAATAATGAACCAAAGAGAATTCTCTAGCTTTAGAGAAATGTAGTACATAAAGGTTTCTACTGTGTCACAGGAGACTCTCTTGTAAAGTGCTCCCTCGAATCTGGTCAATGTAAATAAAGCAGTTCAGCAGGTAGGCCATTGCAATTCTCAGTGACATCATCATTAGGCCCTCCCTGAAAAAGCTCTTCTATCCCGCATTGACCTAGCTTCTTCTGTGACATCACCAGTGTTGTCCTGATTGCAATTGAATCGCAGATATTCCTTCAGTACCTCTAGGGTTTACTAATAGACTCCTAATTCAGAGTAAACAGCCATCTGGGAGGGAGAAGAAAGAGGAAGACGATATCAGAGATGGGGAGAAGGAAGCTGCCCTTGTCTTTGTATAAAAAAAGGAAGAAATACATGGTCTATGGGAAAGCTCGGTGAGTCCTGCGTGAACTCCTCCATGATTTGGATTCATTTAGTGCAGTTTGTGTCTGACCCTGTTATCTGAGATAGAGAAGTGATCCTAGTAAACACTTCATCGTCTCCGTCTTTTCACTAGTATTGCTCTGAATTTTTAGATTTCTGAGTTAATTGGTGTGATTATTTTGTCATGCTCTTTTCTTTAATTTCTTTGATTTATTTATTTTTTACCGTATTTTATTCCTTATTATTAATTGGATATTTCTATATTTATATTCAAATGTTATTTCTTTTCCCAATTTCCTGCCCATAAGGTCCCTAACCAGGCTCCTGCTCTTGTTCTATTATGCCCCTTACTGCCCCTTTACATTCCATTGAACTGTGAGTCTAACCCAGGGAGAACAAATGGGTTGTCCTTCATTTATGGTTAAGAATGACCTAACCAGCCATAGTTCTGTCTGTGTACCTACATTGAATATTGGTTTAGTACCAGAGAGCACTGATTCATTTGCATTGTTGTTCATATGCGTTTCAAGCCCCTTCACCTCTTGTAATACTTTCTCAAAATCTACCAACAAGAGGTCCATTTTAAGTTCACTGGTTTGCCACTAGCACTCACTTATGCATTTGACATGCATGTCTCTAAGGAAAGATCTATATCTGGTTCCTGGCAGAATGCCCTTCTTAGCTTCATCAATCTTATCTATTTTTGGTGATATATATATATATATATATATATATGTATATATATATATATATATATATGCACACACACACACACACACACACACACACACACACACACTCATTGATGGTTCCTGCAGTGATGAAATAAGGTGGAATTTAAACATGGATTCTGCGCAAGTAGGTCAAGAATATAGAATCCACAAATGAAAATGCCAAATAGACTCTCTCCTGTTCTTATGAACCTAATGAAGTTCAGGGTTCCCTGGACTTCAGTCATTCCTCTCCCTGCCCATCCTCCTGTATCTTTTGTTTGGTCTGAAGAAAGAATCATGGTAAAGCATCCAAAACCTCAAATCTGTCCCTGGGACACTGGAAGGTTGATAATCTAGTACTGATATCAAAAAAGGTCTAGAGAAAAAATTCGATACTCCATGTGGTCCTTTGCTTTACTGATGTCTGAAAATTTTTGAAAAAAAATAAGGATTTGGGAGTATATTATTTGAAGTAGGTCATACTCACTTTGTACCTGGTCCCCTTTTTTGCCAAAATCTTTGCAAAAAATTGAATTGGAAAATAATTTTTGAGGACACATTCAGGAATATATATATAATGTCCCCTCTCAAGGAATGTAGAAAAATTTTAATATTGCATCAATTGAAGGTCTGTAGGGAAAATACTTGCCTTTGAAAAACAGAGAAAACCTAGGAAATTGAAGTGTATGTCACAAGAATGGACCTGGGAATATAATTATTATCCAGAAGAATCTCCTACACTCCATGTTCCTAGACCTTTTCAACACATGCCAAGACCCTTACTAACTTTCTCCATTCAGAACGTGTAACCAATAATGAAGCAAAGAGAAGACTCTAGCTTTAGAGAGATGGAGTACGTAAAGGTTTCCACAGTGTCACAGGAGTCACTCTTGGAAAAGGCACTCTTGAATATGGTCAATGTAAGGAAAGCTGTTTAGCAGGTAGGACATGGCAGCTCTCAGTGACATCACCATTAGGCGTCCCTGAAAAATCTCTTGTATCCTGGAGAGCCCTAGTTTCTTCTGTGATGTCACATTGTTGTCCTGACTGCATCTGCCTCTCCGACATTCCTTCAGTACCTCTAGGGTTTACTAATTGGCTCTAAATCAGAGTAAACAGCCATTTGGGAGTGAGAAGAAAGAGAGTAAAGAGAACAGTGATGGTGAGAAGGAAGCTGGCCTTCTGTCTTTGTATAAAAAAGGAAGCAATACTTGGTCCATTGGAAAGCTCAGTGAGCCCTGTTTAGGGGTTGAGTGGGTTTGCTGAAGAGATAGCCTTTATCTGAGCCTTCAACATATGGGAATCAGGAAATGAGAGCCTCCCAGAAACATCTGAACATCCCTGCTTGTTATGGTTCCTTGAAGTCGGAGAGTTTATATCATTAATTTCTTTATTCCAAAAGCCAGGTGTTGGAAAGGGCCCAGTTGATTCCTGAGAGCTCATGGCTTTGATAATTTTTCCCAGAAAGGAAGGTCCTAAGGAAGAAGGAAAAGACAAGTATTGTGTCCTCAGCTCAGTGTAAACTCCTCCATGCTTTGGATTCCTCTAGTGCAGTTTGGGTCTGAGACTGACATCTGGGAGAGAGAAGTGCTTCTAGTTGAAACTTCAGCATCTCAGTCTTTCCACTAGTATTACTATGACTACCATTCCCTGACAGTTACCTTTTAGGTTTCTGAGACAATAGGTGTGATTAGCTGGCAGTTAACTTTTCTTTTTTTCTCTCATTTTTTTATTTTTTAGCAATTTTATTGCTTTTTCTAATTGGATATTTTTATATTTACATTTCAAATGTTATTTCCTTTCCCAGTTTCCTGTCCATGAGATCCTTAAACAGTCCCACTAACCTTCTTCTATAACCCCCGTTACTGCACCTTGACATTCCCTTGAACTGGGAGGCAAACCTAGGGAGGAGCACGGGCTTCTCCTTCCATTGGGGCCCAACAAGGACATCCTCTTCTACCAATGGAGTTGGAGCCATAGGCCTGTCCATACACAGTCTTTGAATATTGGTTTAGTACCAGAAAGCTCTGCTTAGATGAATTGTTGTTCTTATGGGGTTGAAAGTCCATTCAGCTCTTGTAATCTTTTCTAAACAACTACAAACATGAGGTCCATTTTCAGTTCCCTGGTTTGCCACTAGCATTCACTTCTGTATTTGACATGCTCTAGCTGTGTCTCTCATGAAAGATCTATGTCCAGTTCCTGCTGGCAGCATGCTCTTCTTAGCTTCAACAATCCTATCTAGTTTTGGTGCCATCCAGTATATATATGTATATATATATATATATATATATATATATATATATATATATATATATATATATATGCTTTTGGTGGCTCCTACTATTAAGAATTTTGATGGAATATTTACTTGGATTCTGTGTAACTATGTCAAGAATATAGGATCCACAAATGACAATGCCAATAGACTCCCTCCTTTTCTTAAAACCTATGGATGTTGAGGTTTCACTGGACCTCAAGCCATTCTTCTTGCTGACCATCACCCAGAAACTGATGTTTGTCCTGAAGAAAGAATCATGGTAAAGCATCCAAAAACCTCAAGTCTTTCCCTGGGAACACAGGAAGGTCGATATTAGAGAACTGATATCTAATAGAACTACAGAACCATATTTTATACTCCATGTTGTCCTTTGCTTAACTGATGTCTGCTACTTTATGGATAAAATGAGGATTTGGGAGTTTATCATTTGAAGGAGTTAGACAATATTTACACTGTTATATTCGCTCTATATCTGGGCCCCATTTGTAGCCATATTCATTGCAAAAAATGGAATTGGAAAAATGAAATTTTTAGTACGCATGCAGGAACATATAAAATGTCCCCTGTGAATGAATGTACAATCAGAAAATGTAGCACAATATTCAATCAATTAAAGGTCTGTAGGGAAAATACTGGCACCTGGGAAAATGAGAACACCTAGGGAATTGAACTTTATGTCACAGGATTGGACCTGGGAATAACATGAATCTTCAGAAGAATCTCCTTCTCTCCGTCTTCCTAGATCTTTTCTACCCATGCCAAGCCCCTGACTAACTTTCTCCATTCAGAGCATGTAACCACTAATGAAGCAGAGAGAAGTCCCAGCTGTAGAGAGATGTAGTACGGAAAGGTTTCCACTGTGTGACAGGAGACATACCTGGAAAGGGAACCCTTGAATCTGGTTAATGTAAGGAAAGCTGTTCAGCAGGTAGGCTATGGCAGGTCTCAGTGACATCATCATTAGGCCCTCCCTGAAAAATCTCTTGTATCATGGAGAGCCCTAGCATCTTCTGTGACATCACAAGTGTTGTTGTGACTGCATCTGCCTCTCAGATATTCCTTCCGTATAACTATGGTTTACTAATTGGCCATAATTCAGAGTAAAGAGACATTTGGGAGGGAGAACAAATAGGATGAAGAGGTCAGAGATGGGAAGAAGAAGCTGGACATCTCTCTTGGCATAAAAGAAAAGAAGAAATAATGTGGTTCTTGGGAAAATACCCTGGGCAGATGGCTTTAGTTCTTTTGTTCTCTAGGTTCACCGAGCTCTTGGAGAAGTTGCTGAAAATCCTAAAGACCTTTGAGCAAACGGTAAAGTTTCTAGATACCCCTTTTTAGTTTTCGATTGTCCTGTGTTTCCCAGGAGGGGTGCTAGAGCCAGATTGATTTTAGATGCTTTGGAAGACATGGAATTTTTCTGATATACTTTGGCTAATGGCACAATGTCTAAATGATTTTTTTTCGATGTGGACTATCCCTCAGACCTTTGGAAATATAAAAAAGGTTTTGTATTTTTGAAGTCTAATTTTCACAATGACAAATCACTTTGAGCATGGAGAACACTTTCTCGAGCCCGAGAGAGGGGTGAAGAAATTCCCTGAAACCCTAGGGCAGATGGTGAACATGCCTTTTTGGTAGAAGGAGGAGTTACTTGAGCATCTTGGGACAATATGGAATGTCCAGCATGACCCTGTAAGGATTGGAAACTTTCCACAAACCCTTCTTCATTTTTGGAAAATTTCAATGCCGTTTGGACAGATGGAGAAGGTGTGGGACTCACCTGAGGAGTAATTGTAACTTTTGGTGTCTCTTTGGCAGCAGAAGATGGCACAAGATCCCTTTGGGCAGAAGGTGGAAGGTTGAAACTGTCCTCCTTAGAGGAGAAACTTCTCAAGACACCATCAGAAGGATCAAATCTTAACCCTGTGTTTCTAGAAACTGGATGCCTGTGGTCCACTTTGGTAGAGGGAGAATGTCGACTATTTCTCCCCAGAGTGGACATGTGATATAAATCTACTTGGGTAGATGGGGTTAGTTGTAAAGCATGCTGTTCAGATGCAGTAGATCCTAAGACATCCTTCTCAGATGAGGAAGGTCTTAATGTACCGTGTATATGTGTAGAAATCCTGACTGTGACATCAGAAACGGGAGTAGGTATTAGAGCTACCTCTGAAGATGTGACCTCTCCTAGAGCATCATGGACTTATGTGAAAGGTCTGGGAGCCTCATGAGCAGATAAGGATGTTTCTAGACATCGTTGTGTAATTGTGGAAGTTCCAAGAAAAATTTCTTCTGCTGGAGATATTGAAACAGACTTTCGTATAGAAGTGTCAGGTTCCCTAGCCTGCTTGATAGGCAAAACGGCTTCCAAGGCCCCTTCAGGAGATAGGGTAAAATCCAGAGCCTTTGAGGTATTTGGCAGATATACTGGGTCTGCTTGTGGGTATAAAGAAGGACTGGAAACCCTTTGTGCATATTTGGAAGAGTGTGTATATTCTTCTGTATTTGGGGAAGATTTCTGATCTTGAGGAGATGAGGAAGTTCCTATAGTCTCCTGTGAAGTTTGCGGAGGTCATATGCATTCTTTTGCACAAATGGAATCCATGGAATCCCTTTCGTCAGATGTCGAGGATGCTATAGACACTGGTGTTTGCATATCATGTTCCCCTACTCCGCGTTCACATATGGTTGGATCCATAGCCTTCTCTACAGATGGAATATGTCCTAGAACATCTTTTGTAAGTGTGTCACATACACAAGCCATTTCTAAAGATGTGGCTGTGGGTAGAAATCCTTTTGTAGATGTTTCTCGTCCAACAGTCTCTTTATGAGATAGAGTACTACTCAGAGAAACCTGCTCAGTTTTGGGAAATTCTAACATCTCTGATGTACATGTGGAAAAATTTGGAGACTCTCCTTTCAAGAAAGAACGACTCCAGTCCACTGAGGAGGTAGAGGATGTTGTATCTTCTCTGCATATTGTATAAATATGGAGTCTGCATGGCTCATTGACCGTGTGTTGTGGTAAACTTGGCTCTTTTGGGCCTGATGATATATCCGGAGCTTCCTTTTCAGTGTTAGAGGATATTTGAATAATTCTCCGTAGTGTAGGAAAATTTGAAGTACTGGGGGAGATGGTGAGGGTGCTAGAACATATATTTTATGTGCAGAAGGCACAAGAGTTCCTTGGGTGGACTCAGAATTTCCTAACACATCTTGTGTGGGTGGGGAACTCTCAAGACCCCCTTCTGAAACTGGCAGTGGTCCTTGAACTAATGGTGTACATGCAGAAAGGTTTGTCTCTGCTTGGGCTGGTATGTGTATTATGAGGTTTGCATGGGGATTTGCGACTGTATTTTGTCCCTCTTGGACCATAAGTGATGATTTAAGCCCATTTTTAATCGTGGAGGACGTTGAAGGTCCCCTTGGTTTAAAGGGACATTCTGAAATCCCCTTCCTCAGCAGAATCAGGTTTCAAACTCACTTTACATGAAGCAGATTGCATAAGGCACGTTGGTGGAGATGGAGGACATCTTTGCCTGTATTTGTGAGTGGACATAACTCTCTGCTCTGCTTTGGCAGCTGGCTTTGGTATTAAAGTCTCGTGTGGAGAGGGGGCAGGATTTAATCCATTTGTGGAACATGAGAAATCACTGAGATTACCTTTAAGAGAAGAACTTTTGCAGCCCTCTTTGTCTGATTGGGCCTGTTGTACCTCCCCTTGACCAGAAGGGTCTTGTCCAACACACTATGGAAGAGAATTGAAAGACTGGATACCTGTAGGATAGGGAAGGAATATTTGAAACTCCTTTGGAAACTCTGTGGGACAGAGAGCTGATTACCCAGAAGAGTGGTCAATACTGAGACCTCAGGGAAGGAGAGACTGCCACTTCTGCCCACCTGTGAGCACAACCCGAGCCCAAGAAGAAACTGCATAGTGCCTCTGGACACATGGATATAGGAGCAGTCAAGCTTCAGGTGCCCTGCATTCCAAACTTCACCTGGATCTGAACAGGTTCAAACAGTATTCTACACCCAAATCTCGTGTGGGGTGGGTAACTCTTAGACCATCAGAGGGGCAGAATCCCCTGAAAGCTCTGCTCACATTCCTGACTCAAGAAAAAACACCTAGCTCCATCTGGGCCTCCTGTGCATAGGGACCTAGGAGTAGTAGGGGCAGGACATTTCTGGTTGCAGCCCTCATGGAAAGCTGAAAGTCAGCCCAACGAGCAAGTTCAGGCCTGAGACCCGAGGTGAATCCAACTTTTTTGCTCGAAGTGAGCTGACTGGTGGACTCAGGACACGCAAAGGCAGAACTCCTCTGGGACCAGGCACTTCCAGCTTCTAGCTGACTCCTGAACCTCCCTGATCCCGGCCCAGAGCTCCCTGATCCTAGACGCTGTGGGAGAGAGAGCTGATCACCCAGGAGTGTGGGCAATACAGAGTGTACAAGGCAAAGAAACTGACACTGCTGCCCAGCATTGCCAACATCTCTGGCCCAAGACAAAACTGCATAGTGCCTCTGAACACAGGAATATAGGAGGAGTAAAGCTACAGGAACACCATGTTCCAGACTGTGCCTGGATCTGAACTGAACTGGTCAAACAGCTCCCTGTACCCATATCCTGAGAGTGGGGGAAATAGACCTTCAGAGAAGCAGACTCTCCTGGGAAACCAGAGGAGACTACTCTCTGCCCAGATTCCTGACTCAAGAGGAAAACATTTTGTGCCATCTGTGCCCCCTCCCCCCCAACAGAGAGACCTTGGAGAAGTTTGGGAATTTCCTTCTGGTTCCTGCCTACAGGGACAGCTGAAAGCCCGTTAACAGGAGAAACTATATGCCTCAGAGCAAAATACTCTGTTCCCGTAACTGGGTAAAAGAAAACAGGAAAACAGGTCTACAGTGGTCCTGACACACAGGCCTACAGGACGGTCAAGCCTCTGTCAGAATGAGCAAGACAAGCTAACTCCAGAGACAACCTGATGGCTGGAGGCAAGCACAGGAACACACACAACAAAAATCAAGACTACTTGGGCTAATCAGAACCCAATTCTCCCATCAAAACAAACACTGGATATCTAAACAAATCAGAAAAGCAAGCTCTAGGTTTAAATTCACATTTCATCATGACGATGGAGGATGTTAAGAAGGTCATAAATGACTTCCTTATGAAAATGCGGGACAACAGAAAATACAGAAGTAAACAAGTAGAATCTCATAAAGAGGGAACAAAAAGGTACCTTAAAGAACTACTGAAAAAACAACAAAACAGGAGAAGGAAATGAACAAAACCATCCAGGAGTTAAAAATGGAAATAGAAACAATAAAGAAAGCACAAAGGAAGACAACCCTGGAGATGGAAAACCTAGGAAAGAGACCAGGAGTCATAGATGTGAGCGTCACCAACAGGGTAAAAGAGATAGAGTATATAACCTAAGGAGCAGAAGATTCCATAGAAAACATTGACACAACTGTCAAAGATAATGGAAAACAGAAGAAGCTCCTAGCCCAAAACAGGAAATCAAGGATACAATAAGAAGATCAAACCAAGGATAACAGATATAGAAGAGCGCGAAGACTGCCAACATCAAGGGACAGTAATATCTTCAACAAAATTAAGGAAGAAAACTTCCCTAATCTGAAGAAAGAGATGCCAATAAACATACACAAAGCCTACAGAACTCCAAATAGATTGGACCAGAAAAGAAAATCCTCCCATCACATAATAGTCAAAACACACAATGCACAAAACAAATAAAAATATTAACAACAGTAAGGGAAAAGGTGAAATAACATATAATGGCAAACTAATCAGAATTACACCAGATTTCTCACCAGAGACTATGAAAGCCAGAAGATCCTGGACAGATGTCATACAGACCCTAAGAAAACACAAATGCCAGCCCAGGCTACTGTATCCAGAAAAACTCTCAATTAACATAGATGGAGAAACTAAGATATTCCATGACAAAAAAAAATTTACACAATATTTTTCTACATATCCAGTAATACAAAGAACATTGAAGATAAACACACAGCTAATGTTTCGCAAATTAAATTGCCATTACTTGTCGAATAAGCTTAGTTTTAAGTGGTTATAGACAGTAAAACGCATACTTTTCTATACAGACAAAGCACGTGTTTCCCAGTTTGAATCTCACATTCTTTGGCGAATTCTGTTCATTCCAAGTGGGAAAAGTTTGTCGGAAGTTTCCTTTGAAGATAAACACGCAGCTAGTGTTTTGCTAAGTGAATTGCTGTTTTTTGGCGAATAAGCTTAGTTTTAAGTGGTTCTAGACGGTAAAAAGCAGACTTTTCAATATAGACAAAACATGCGTTTCCCAGTCTGAATCACACATTCCTGGGTGAATTCCATTCATTTCAATCTGGAAAAGCATTTAGAAAGTTGACTTTGAAGATAAACACACAGCTAGTGTTTTGCAAAGTGAATTGCTCTTACTTGGCGAGTAACCTTACTGTTAAGTGGATCCAGATGGAAAAAGCATACTTTTCTATACAGACAAAGATGTGTATCCCAGTCTGAATCAGACATTCTTTGGCAAATTCTGTTCGACCCAAGCAGGAAAAGCTGGTCAGAAGTTTAGTTTCAAGATAAACACACACTTAGTGTTTTGCAAAGTGAATTGCTGTTACTTGGGGAATAAGCTTAGTTTTAAGTGGTTCGAGAAGGTAAAAAGCATGCTTTTCTTTATAGATAAAACTGCGTTTCCCAGTCTGATTTGTACATTCTTTTGTGAATTCTGTTCCTTCCAAGCGGGAAAAGCTTGAAGGAAGTTTACTTTGAAAATAAACACACAGCTAGTGATTTGCAAAGTGAATTGCTGTTAATTCGCGAATAAGATTAGTTTTAAGTGGTTCTAGATGGTAAAAAGTATACTTTTCTATATAGACAAACCATGTGATTCCCAGTCTGAATCAAATATTCTTTGGTGAATTCTGTTCGTTCCAAGCGGGAAAAGCTTGTAGGAAGTTGACTTTGAAGATAAACACACAGCTAGTGTTTTGAAAAATGAATTGCTCTTATTTGGCGAATAAGCTTAGTTTTAAGTGGTTCTAGACTGTAAAACGCAGACTTTTCTATATAGACAAAACATGCGTTTTCCATTCTGAATCGAACATTCTTTGGAAAATTCTGTTCGTTCGAAGCGGAAAGGCTTGTAGGAAGTTGACTTTGAAGATAAACACACAGCTAGTGTTTTGCAAAGTGAATTGCTGTTACTTGGCCAATAAGCTTAGTTTTAATTGGTAGTAGAGTCTAAAAAGCTTACTTTTCGGTTGTGGTTTGCCTTGGATTTCTCTCTGAATTTGTAAAATAAAGGCAAGAGTGTGAGATTTGGGCAGATGGAGGAGTCGGGAGCGAGAGGGAAAGAGGTTCAGAGAATAGGGTCAGAGAGGACAGTTGTTGACAGTTGAGCCAGTAGAATCTGAGGAGGGGGGAGAGGATTGGACAGTTGAGAGAGTTGGGAGAGGAGGAATGAAGATAGGTGGGAGAGCGAGAGTTTAGACACATGATGGGGAACTGAGAAAATTTAGAGGAGTCAGGGGAGGAAAAGGAAAGGAGCGAGGAGAGAGTCGTCATGGGAGAAGGAGAAGCTGGAGACCTGGCAAATAAAAGGTGCAAGGGATGAGGGATTAGGAGCTAGGAATAGGACAGTGTAGGGTGGATCTGCCCAATCTAGACGCTGGATTGTTTTCACATTAATTGAGTTGCATTTTCTTTGTACGGGCCGATTCGTGTTGGAGAGGAAACTGCAACAACTGGCGCCCAACGTATCCATTAGAACTCACTTAACCTGAGATAAAAGTTTACTTCCCTCTCACCCCCAGAATAGGGCTCTGATAGAGATCTAGGCAGGAGTACTGGTGGATTAGAAGTTGAAGACTGGGTCTGAGGGGTCTAGGAAGAATCGACAGGACAGCACGTGTTCTGAAGGGGAGGGAGAAAAAGGTACAAACGGCTTCGGATCAGATACTACTTTGATGTAAGAGAGATATATAATTTTTTGATACTTAAAGATGAGAAACACAATGAATATCTTTTGGTCCTTATGGAATGATATTTTGAATGGTCTGACGGTTGTGAATTTTGAGGAAAAAGACACTTTATCATTGACCGGTATTGCAATATTCATTCTTCTGATTTACTATATCTTCTCAAAAGAGAGGGCCCTAGATAGCTAATTTCTAGCCTTAGGAAAGAAATTACAAGTAATGTAGAACAGAAATTTCTGAGATATATAGATGACTCTGAACAACAGAGAGATAAGCTTAAGTTTTGGCAACAGGAGCTAGAAGAGACACTAGAAAAAAGAATTCGACAACTCAAAGATCAAATTGAACAGCAGGAAAATAGAGATAGAATCTGGAAACAAAGTCTAGAGGATAACTTACTAAAACTAGCAAATCAAAATAAGGCAGAGGCTGCAATATCAGAATTACAACATAAAGAGAAGCTAAAATTATGGAAGCAGGGCTTAGAACAGAAGATACGGGTAATTATAAAACAACATGAACAACAGAAAGAGAAAATTAAATCTTGGCAATGTAGCCTAGAAGGAACACTAGAATTGAAGACACAGGAAATTATAGATCAGAATAAGAGACAGAAAGATGAAAATAAAAGTGGTAGACAGGAACTAGAAAGGATGTTAGAACAGAACATACAACAGCTCACAAGTCATACTGAACAGCAGAGAGAAAGTAATGAGGTTTGGAAGCAAGACTTGGAGAATAACTTTTTAAAATTAATCAATCAAAAGATAATGGATAATAAATTATTAGAAGTACAATATAAAGAAAAATTCAAAGTGTGGAAGCAAAGCCTTGAACAGAGAATTCAGGAACTCAAGGAACAGGGGGGAAGACAGAAGGAGAAATATGAAGCATGGGTACAGACTTTAAGAGAGGAATTTAAAATTACAACTAAAGAAAAAACTCAGGAAGAGACAGAAGATAAAATTAGGGAAAGCCAACCTAAGGTTATTAGGAAACAAACTTTAGTCTATCCAGTTAGTGTACAACAAAAGCCTCCAAACGATGATCATCCACAGGGTTATGAAGAATTTGAATGGCAACCCATGGATGTGTTAGAATTAAGGAAATTTAAGGAAAGCGTAACTAATTTTGGAATGAATTCACCATTTGTAAAACAAATCTTGATTTCTTGGGCTATTAAAAATAGAGTAACCCCCCAAGACTGGAAAGATATGGTAAGAGCAATTCAAGAGCCTGCTGAAAATTTACAATGGATTTCGTGGTGGAGAGAAGAAGTGAGGGAGATAGCATGAAAAAAATAGAGCTAGGGGCAGAGAGATTTCCACAGATCAACTGCTTGGTGAAGGCCGCTTTGCTGAAGTAGAAGTGCAGGCTGTATATGATGAAGAAACTCTGGCATGGTGTCGATTGTCAGCCTTAAAGGCCTGGGACAAAGTCGCAAAATCAGGGAAAAGACTTGAAACATTCACTCAAGTCATACAAGGTCCTAAAGAAACCTTCCCTGACTTTTTACAAAGGCTTACCTCAGCTGTGGAAAGGAGTGTATCAGATTCAGTGGCAAGAAAGGTGATAATTGAGTCTTTAGCCTTTGAAAATGCAAATACCGAATGCAGGGAAGTAATCAGACCACTGAAAGCAAGGTCCGCACCAATAGATGAGTGGATTAGATATACAGCTATTGTTGGATCTTGTTCTCCTGATACGACTGTGATAGGAGAAGCTGCCACTGGGCAGCTGGAGATGACCCAAGATTTCAAATGTTTTAATTGTGGTGAGCAGGGTCATCTCTGATATTACAGCAAGAAAAACCAAAGTAATACCAAAAGGGGGACTATGCCTCCTGGAATGTGTCAAAAATGTGACAGAGGTGGACATTGGACTAAGCAATGTAGAGCAATAACAGAGAGATAGGGCCGCATCCTGCCATTAAACTTCCAGGGGGCCTCTCACAGGCCCCAATGCCAGGCAAGGAGAGTTCTCTTCCTCAGGACAATTAAATGGCATGAATTCAAAAATAGATGTTCTGGGCCCAGAGGAGTCTGAGGGAAGTCCTTTGGACAATACCAAAAGCCTCAAAGGGAGCGAAAAATGAATATTTTGGACAACGTCTATAGAGGACAAAAGACCAAAACTAAAAATACTGGTAAACAATATTGAAATTGAGGAATGATTGACACTGGAACAGATGTTACCATCATCTCTTCAAAATCTTGGCCCACTAGTTGGCCACTTCAAGGAGTGGATATGCAGCTTCAAGGTGTTGGCACTTTATCCCAAATAAAACAAAGCACCAGGTGGCTTAAATGTATAGGACCAGAAGGTCAGGTAGGAAAATTAAGGCCATACGTGGCTGATATAGCCTTTAAATTATGGGGAAGAGACCTACTACAGCAGTGGAAAACTCAAATTAATATCCCCTCAGTTTCAGGGTCTGGTCCTGAAATTCATTTAGGCTCCTAATAAAAACTTTAAATCAGTCAGGGAATGTTATCAAGGATAGTTAGAGACGGTCCAAGCTGTCCATAAGCAAGATACAACAGAGGCTGACAATTTAGTGCTACCACAAGGAGCCACTGCTGTTAAGACAACAACAGCCTTGCCACTAAGGTGGCTGACTGACCAACCCATCTGGATGGATCAGTGTTCTATGACAAAAGAAAAAGTACAGGCATTAGAACAGCTAGTCCAGGAGCAGCTGGAGGCTCAGCATATAAAGGAGTCCACCAGCCCTTGGAATTCTCCAGTATTTGTCATTAAAAAAAAGGTCTGGCAAATGGAGGGTGTTGACAGATCTCAGAGCAATTAATAAGATTATTCAGCTGATGGGTTCCCTGCAGCCTGGGATCCCGCTGCCTTCTTTGTTGCCTAAGGAATGGCCTATTATAGTGATTGACTTAAAATATTGTTTTTTTCACTATTCCTCTACATGAAGGCGATAAGGAAAGGTTTGCCTTTTCAGTGCCAACCCTCAATAGAGGTCGCCCATAAAAAGATATCAATGGAAAGTCCTGCCACAGGGAATGTTGAATAGCCCTACCTTGTGTCAATATTTCGTACAGCAGTCATTGGAGATGATTCGCAAACAATTTCCCCAATCTATTATTTATCATTACATGAATGACATTTTATTGTCTGATTCAGATATAAATATCCTGGAAAGAATGTGTGATGAAGTGAAAAAAACCTTACCTTGCTGGGGATTACGAATCACTCCTGAGAAAATGCAAAGAGGGGATTCTATTAATTATCTAGGGTATAAAATAAGTCTACAAAGGATTAGGCCACAAAAGGTGCAATTCAAAAGAAATCAATTAAGGACACTTAATGATTTTCAGAAACTACTGGGAGACATTAACTGGTTGAGGCCTGTGATTGGCTTGACCAGTCAAGAGTTGAGCAATTTATTTCAAACGTTACAACGCAATAAAGATTTAAATAGCCCAAGGAAACTGGCAGCTGAGGCTGGTAGAAAGGAAATTGCAGGACACACATCTAGATCGTATTGATCCAAAGATGGCCTGCATATTAGTCATCTTACCCTCTACTCATTCCCCTACAGGAATTCTCATGCAGAGGGAAGATTATATCTTAGAATGGATATTTTTAGCACATAAACAGAGTAAGAAACTGAAAACCTACATTGAGAAGGTCTCTGAATTGATACTTAAAGGAAAATTGAGACTTCGATAATTACTTGGAATGGATCCGGCTGAAATTGTGGTACTTTTTACTAATGCAGAAATTGCCTCCTTGTGGGTACAAATTGAACATTTACAAAGAGCATGCAGTAAGTTCTTAGGAGAGATTAACAACAGATACCTTAAAAGCAAGCGACTTCAGTTCATAAAACGAACTAACTGGATCCTCCCTCGTATAATAAAGGGAACTCCAATATCTGGAGCCCCTACATTTTACACTCATGCCAGTGAGTCAGAAAAGGCAGGATGTAAATCAGAAAACGTAAGCAAGGTGACTGAGAGTCACTATAAGTCAGTTCAAAAATCTGAATTGTATGCAATACTCATGGTGTTGTCAGATTTTCAAGAGACTCTTAATACAGTAACTGACTCTCAATATGCAGAACGGGTTGCTTTGCACATAGAGACTGCAGAACTTATTCAGGATTATTCTGAATTGACATCACTATTTACTCAGCTACAACAAAAGATCAGAAATAGGAGTTACCCACTATATATAACACACATAAGATCCCATACAGGACTGCCAGGCCCTCTGGCCCAAGGTAATAATGAAATTGACCAGTTACTGATAGGAAGTGCACTAGAGGCTTCAGAACTCCATAAAAAACACCATGTTAACAGCAAAGGTTTAAAGAAAGAATTCTCTATCACTTGGCAACAAGCCAAGGAGACTGTGAGGCAATGTCCTACTTGCTCGTTATATAATCAAACTCCATTGCCTACAGGAACTAACCCTAAAGGCACCCAAAGAAATGAAATTTGGCGAATGGATGTTCGCCATTTTACAGAGTTTGGTAAGCTGAAATACATACACCATACTATAGATACATACTCAGGATTTCAATGGGCAACAGCCTTAGCATCAGAAAAGGCCGATTCTGTAATTACACATGTGTTAGAAGTTATGGCTATAATGGGGATACCCATACAAATTAAAACGGACAATGGTCCAGCATATATCTCTAACAGGATTAAGCGCTTCTTTGAATATTATAATATAAAACATGTTACAGGTATACAACACAATCCTACAGGACAAGCGATTGTGGAGAGATCTAATCGAAGTCTAAAGGGGATGCTTAACAGGCAAAAAGGGGCAACAAAAACTCCCAGAGATAGGCTACATAGTGCTTTATTAACTTTAATTTTTTTAAATGCTGATGAACAAAACAGCACAGCTGCTGGAAGACATTGGATTGTGGAAAAGACTACTGAACTAAACCAGCCTGTTTATATTAAGGATATTCTGACATCAGAATGGAAATTGGGAAATGTGTTATGCTGGGGAAGGGGTTATGCCTATGTGTGTACAGGAGGAGAAAAGCTGTGGGTTCCTTCCAAGCTGATAATGATCAGACATGACAAGGGGAGACCTCCTGAAGTCCTTGGCAACACAGAAGAAAAGGGAGACTAAGACAATCAACAAATAGGTGATGTATATATGAGGATGTTTAGGTCTCCGTGTATGAACTGGCTGAGCCTAAAATGTCTATAAACAGCCAGTAATATTTTGAGTACGAATTTCTCATAACTTGTTATTACATGCATCCTGTAAAATGGCATGTATTACAAAATTATGTTACGGTTTGATTATATGATCCAACTAACCTGAAGAAAGGCAGTCACCTTTCTTTGTTGATCTCTATTAACTAAGATGTGCACCCAGCTTACTCCATTTGAATGTGCTTACAGAACAATATGATGCTTGTAAAGTTTTGTGTGCTGCAGGATGAAAGAAGAGAAAGACAGCCCTGAAATGACCCACACTCTGGGATGCTGAGATTCCGGGACCTTCCAGTCCAACTTCGTGTTTGATTCTCCCTCAATTACACTGAAGCTGCTTCATTTAAAGGCCTGCTTTCAGAACTTTTCCAGAATGGCCATCTTACATATCCAGCCCTTCAGACTGTCATAGTCAAGATGTCAGCTAAGCGATGAACTTTCTCAGCACAGAGTGACTGGCAGGCAAATCCCAGCTACCTCTACTCCAACAAAGCCAACTTTTCCTAATTCCCCTTGGGCCCCAGAAGGGAATTCTTCACCCCAATTCAGCTGGAAGAAGACGAGGAAGATTATCTTCCCAGTTCCTTATGTTGGGGTGGATGGTTGTGGTTACTCTAAGAACAGTGGATATGTTTTCTTTTAAGGGATACTATACAAATGTAGCTTTGGGCACGGGGAACTAGAGAATTTAAACTCAGGGATTGTTATCTTTCCTTTCTTCTTTTTTATCCGTCTTAATTTAAAAAAGGGGGGGTGATATAGTAATACATAGAAGTTAGAGAAATAGACAAACAGGGATAGATGAGCAAACTTACTCTTAAACAAAATTTTACAGCTATATCTTACATTGATAGAAATGTTTGTAATTGATACAAAGTTGAAGCTGCAATCTTTTCATTGGTATAGAATGCATTTTATACAAATGTGAGGTTTTCATTGGTATACTTTCTTATTGATTTATAATTGAGATTAATATTGCTACTTTAACATAAGCATTGTGCCTCCACTATGCATCTAAGAATACAAGTCTTAGACCCAGTCCTATAACTGATATTATACATTATTTTTAGTTGATTAACCAGTACCAGCTAAAGACCAGATTGCAAAGTCATGGTTCTGAGTCAGTTTAGATGGGTTTTGGAAATACTTCGATTAGAGAGGGCCAAAGGTATTCTATGCTTAACCGTTCAGAAACACCTATGCAGATAGGAAATCTTCAAGGGCGTCAGAAGTCCACAGAATAACCCGTTTATGGACTTTTTTTGTCTAGATCATTTGACTAGAGACCTGTCTGCCCCTGACAGGACCCCTTAGGCTCAAAGAAGAAATTGAGCATCAATGGAGTTGCTCAAATCGTGGTGACACAGTCACTGAGCAAATTGCTTCAATTCATCAACAAACAAAACACTGTCTAGAAAAGTACAAATTATGCAGAATAGTCGACTGATAATCTCTGCCAAGGCAGGGTGATCAGCCCTTCAAAATCTGCATTACAAAAGTCTGTCAGATGGTCCTGGGCCAGAAGGCTGAAGACTGATGCTCCGACATATTGAGGAATAGGGGGACTGTCCAGGTGATCAGCAGTCTCTGTAAATTGGCTAAGCATGGAAGCCATGTTTTGTACTTCCTATATTTTCAGGTAATATTAATCATTCTTGGATTTCTGATGTGGTTGGAGACTGGTAGTCTCATAGACAACCCAAGCGATTTAGTATTGAGAAAGATGATAAATCTGTTAGGGTGGTTTTCAGGTGGCATAGGATCTGGAACCAGGATATAGTCAGGTATAGTTTTTAGTAGAGATGACATGGATAATGAACAAAATTGATGCACTGGGTGATCAGTGTATTGTTGGTTTTATAAATTGCAGAATGGTAATAATACTTAGTACACATATATATAGGGAAAAGGTATTTTAACTGGAGAAAAGGGGGAAATATTGTGGTTGGCCTTGAAATATTCTCTGAATTTGTTAAATAAAGGCAAGAGCGTGAGATCTGTACAGAGGGAAAAGTTGGGAGTGAGAGGGGGATTAGAATCAGAGAATAGGGTGAGAGAAAACAGTTTGTGACAGTTGAGCCAGTAGAACCTGAGGAAGGGGGAGGGATTAAACGGGGGCGGGGAGAGTTGGGAGAGGAGTAAGGAAGAGAGGTGAAAAAGGGACTGTTTAGCACACGATGGGGAACTGAGAAAAGTAAGAAGAATCAGGGGAGGAGAAAGAGAAGAAGCGAGGAGAGAGTAGCCGTGGCAAAAGAAGAAGCTGGAGACTTGGAAAATAAAAGGTGCAAAGGATGAGAGATTTGGGAGCTAGGAATAGGATAGTGTAGGGTGGATCTGCCAAATCTAGAGGCTGGATTGTTTTCTCATTAATTGAGTTGCTTTTTCATTGTATGGGCCTATTCGGGTTGGAGAGGAAACTGCAACATATTAACATCAAGGCAGGAGCACGACAGCATCTAGGCAGGCATGTGCAGGAGGAGCTGAGCATTCTACATCTTCATCTGAAGGCTGCTAGAAGACTGGCTTCCAGGCAGCTAGGGTGAGGGTCTTAAAGCCCATGTCACAGTGACACACCTACTCCAACAAGGCCACACCCATTCCACAAGGCCACACCTCCTAGCAGTGTCACTCCTATTTGGCACTATTGTCTTCAAACTTGAAACTTATCCATAAATCTGTTCAATGGACAACAGGTAACTTTAATGAAATAAATACAGAAGTATTAGAAAAATAGACAGGAAGATGTGTGCCTTACTTACTGTTCTATTTCTGTGAATAAACACCCCGACCAAATCAATTTATGACAGGAAACATTTAATTGCGGTCTTACAGTTTCAGACGGTGAGTGCGTGGACCATCGTGGTGGACACCATCATAGCAGGCTGGCAGGCAGGCAGGCCTGGCTGAGTAGATCCTGAGAGCTCTCATCCTGCTTCCCAGATGAGAGAGAGAGAAAGAGAGGGAGAGAGAGAGAGGGAGAGGGAGAGAGAGAGGGAGAGGGAGAGGGAGAGGGAGGAAGGGAGGGGGAGAGAGAGAGGGAGAGGGATAGAGAGACAGAGAGTGAGAGAGAGAGACAGAGAGAGAGAGAGAGATGGAGAGATGGAGAGGGAGAGAGAGAGGGAGAGGGAGGGAGGGAGAGAGAGAGAAGCCTGGTGGGCTTTTGAAATCTCAAGGCCCCCACCTCCCATTGACACATCTCTTTTAACAAAAACACAACTCCTAATCCTTTCTAAACAATCCACCAACTGGAAACGAAACACATTCAAGTATTTAAACCTGAGGGTCACACTTATTCAAAGTCCTAAAGTATGTTTTTTATTTTTTTTTCTTTTAAAGAAATCAAGTAATGAGTGTCCATCCAATTTGATAGTATATTTTATCATTACATTTCTTTACTCAGAGGTTAGGGTTGTTTGCATAAGAGATTTACAATCAAGCCATCACTTCCTCATAAGCCAAAGGCATCATACCCCCCCCCTTTCTACTTAATTATACACATTGGCGTTACTTATCTATATGGAAACAATTCACCTCATCCTGATTTAGTTCAAAGAATGGGGAGCTATTGATGTGCAATTAATTGATATTCATAATGGGATAAAACAGAAGCCAACATGATTGATTCTATTGTTGCTGGGAGCTGAAGATTTCCCTTCCATTTAATAAAACGTGATAAATATGATTTTAACGCAAGCCTAGAATCCCCAACGAAGCCTTTAGTTTATATTTGTTTCAGTATTTCCAGATCATTCTCTGTGATACACAGGAACCTAGAGGAGGAGAACTGTGTGGAGTCACTGACACACACTCAACAAAGGATTCGTTTGCACAATAAGGAGATATATCATGTCCTCTGAGAGTTGGCCCCAGGACTCCCAATGATCTAAAAGTCCTCAGGTTCCTTGGATAAAGCGACACTGCATTTGCATATAACCTCTGCAACCCTCTTGTATACTCTAGTCATATTTATATGTGTGTGTGCGTGTGTGCATAGAGACATGTAAGTGCAGAGGCTGGGGGAGGGTAGAGCGTGTTCTGCTCCTTCACTACCTACTGTATTCCCTTGTGACAGGGTCGCCTGCTGAACCTGAGGTGAGGCTCACTGTCAGGAAGTCCCGGTCATCATCCTGTTCCCATACCAAGCACTGGTGTTTGCATGTGTGACCACACACTTGGTTTTACCCCTCTGCCGTCTCCCCAGACCCTCCTACATTTTAAATAATCTCTGCATTTCTTTTGTACTTAATGAAATGAAATCATGAGGGGCTGTTATTTACGAGATGACAAGAAAAATGGTTTGTATGTGTTCAGTACAGATATGGTATATTAAAAACCACTTTTATTAGTTCCTTGAGAACTTTGTACATTATATATTGATAGAATTTACTTCTCCCTTCTCTTCCTAACTCCTCCCAGATCCATCCCCACCTAATCCCTTCTCCCAACTTCAAGCTCCCTTTCTGCCCTCTGTAATAACACACTCAAGTCATTTATGCTGCCCATAAATTCATGGGCCTTGGGCAAGCCACTGGAGCCTGGCCATCTTATCACCAGCTATATCTTTGTAGAAAACTGACCCTCCCTTTCCTATCAGCTAGGGCTGAGGGATAGTGGTCCTGTTGAGTATAGAAGACACTGCTTTGTTCTGGTTCTCGCTGACATCTGTATCTTATATTTCCACTCCCTCTTCCTTGAGGGTTCCTAAGACTCAACTCCTTCCCTTTCTGCCTCTCTCTGTGAGTCTGTGTATATGCGTGTGTGTCTATATCATAGATGTCCCATTTTACATTCAAACCAACACATGATGGGGGGCGTCTTTACAATTGATTGCCGACGTTATCTCACCCCAGACAAAATGCTGCAATGCAGACATGGTGTCGCTCAGTCCCAGAAAGAAATAGGGGATGTTGAGAAACCTGCCCAGCTGTTTCTAGTGTGCGGTGACGTTTAGACCTCTGACACAACCTTCTGGCCATGCCTTATGGGTTTAAGATACACATTGTCACAGTGCAGTGTTCAAAGGTGGTAGTATGAAAGGCAATTGGACACTGTGGGTTGTAATCAATGAGTTCATCTGTTGATGGATGTGTATGAAGGTGGCGGGAAACTAGGAGATAGAAATTAAGGGACTTGGTCATTTAGGACGTGTCTTGGAGGGTGTTTTATTGTCCTTGGTCTCTTCCTGTGTTGGTGCTTCCTGGATGACAGTGAGGTTAGCAGTTGAGCTCTACCGTGCCCCTTTCGTGGTCATGTGACCATGGACTGAAACCTATGAAACCATGAACCAAAATAAGTTTGTTTACTATGTGAGTTGCTAGGCAACGTGTAAGAGTGATGAAGGCATTAACATGAAAGTGGCCAAAAGTGAGGCTGAGCATACCAGGTCAGGTCTGGATTTGATGTAGGTGGACCCATGACTTAATCCTTTAAACTCTTTGTCTGGAGGCTGCACGCTAAGAGAAGACCCAATGTTCCCAAGTGGTTTTATCCAGATGATTCTGCCAATGTATCTGTCGTCTTAGCAAATCAAGAACCTCCTGCTTCCCGCTCTAGTCCTTCTCTTGACTTCACTTCTTTGCCTTTAATAGACTTCGATATCGTATGAAATAGTGGGAAATGAGTATTAAAAAAGGGAAGGAAGTTATAAATTTTGCTTTAAAATCATTAAATTACACACTTTAAATGGATTTTTTAAGTGTGTAAATTATACTTCAATGAGCCTGCAGAAAAGGCTTGGACAACTGAGATGCTTGTAGTGTGATTTGCTATTTGTCATAGTTCCTGTGACTTTGCTCTTAATAGTAGTGGGTTTTATTACAGATGACTCAGACACCAGGGTAACCATGCAGGGAGAACACTCCATTCCTTCAGGGAAAAAAATCAAGTCAAATTCATTGGCTTTCTTGATGAGGGATTTTCTGGTCACAGCTGAGTTGGCTGGAAGTTGGACAGCTATTGGCTGAGAGCAAAGATGGAGAGAGCACAATGTTTACAGGGATAACTGAAGGTTGTGCTCACAAAAGGGGCTGAGTTTCACAGACTGCAATTGCAGAAGCTCCAGCGGCTGATGAGGATGAGGCCTAGGAGCCTTGCAAGGCTGCCATTATACGTTTTGTGATGTCACGGCCGAGTGTGAGATAAGGCTAGATGAAGTGGGAAATTTTTGGTTTCTTTGGAAACTCACTTGTGTCACAGGATGTTTTTCTGGAAGCTATGTTAGGAGAGGATGTTTTGCTGAAGCAGACACATGAGAAGTCATGTGATATTTCACTGGAGCAAACTCTTGAAGGGGGACAGGATGTTTACGGAGAACATAAATGTAATCCCACAGAGAGGGAGAGGACATCTTTACATTGTTACACCTTGCAATGCTTCGGTGGTCTTTGCTGGTATTGGTTCCATAATGAGAAATGCACAAAAGAGGCTGTGCTATCCGGGCTGCTTCTGGCTACTTATGCTGCTGCTTCTTGGTTAGAGCCTTGTGGTCTCTGCCAGGTCAAGGCACTGCTACTGATTCGTGTTTTGTGTTTGCTATTGGACCGTACCACAACATGAAGATTGGAGTTACCCCAAAGAATTACCTCTAAATAGGTCCACAACTCTCTCCCTTTTCCTATTAACTTTCTCTCTCTGCTACCTCTATTGTTGGGCTAGAAGGGTGGTTGAAGTGTTTAAGAATCCTAAGTTAAGTAGGTTTTGAAAAAATCTAAGCCTACAGATAGAGTAATGGGTTTTGAGAAAGGTTATGTCTCCTGCTGAGAGGAGATGATATGTAGTTTGTGACTTTTTGCTTCTGTGGTCTACTGTGACCCATTAAATGGCCAGTGACTGACAGTCTCCCAGTAAGTGTAGAACACACTAAAATGCTTTTGCTTGGCGTTGGGAGCTGTAGAATCTATTCATTTCTTGTCACATATCCTCAAGTATTCATGTTGGTGACAGTAGTTACTCTTCAGTTCTGCCATACAGGGAAGTGTGTCTGTACACTGAGAGAAGAGAGTGGCTGGTGGTGAGGATGTAACATGGAGTAAGAGAATCATTATGGTGCTGGGTCTCTCTTTTCTTTTTTTTCCCAATTTGACAATCTGGAGACAACTGAGAAGAGAGAACAATTCAAGAACCGCCTCCATTAGATTAGTCTTTGGGCAAGTCTATGGAACATTTTCCTGATTAATGATTGTTGTGGGAGGGACCACCATTGTGGGCAAGTTCATCAGTAGTCATGTGTAAAACGAATAGCCTTTTAGGCTGTAAGAAAGAGTAATGGAGCAGCCATGGGGAGTGTGGCGGTTTGAATAAGAAAGGCTCCCACAGTCATATATTTGAATATTTAGTTAACAGGGAGTGACAGTATTTTCAAAGATTAGCAGGATTAAGAGGTGTGGCCTCATTGGAGGAAGTGAGTGTGTTCAGAAGGGTGGGGTTTGAGTTTTCAAGAGCCCCATGCTTTCCCAGAGTTTCTCTCTCTTTCCCTCTCTCTCTCTCTCCCTCCCTCCCTCCCTCCTTCTCACTCTCTCCCTCTCTCTCTTTCCCTCCCTCCCTCCCTCTCTTTCTCTTTCCCTCCCTCCCTCTCTGTCTCTCTCTCTGTCTTTCTCTGTGTCTCTGTCTCTGTCTCTCTCTGTCTTTCTCTGTGTCTCTGTCTCTGTCTCTCTCTGTCTCTCTGTTCTCTCCATCTCTGTTTCTGTCTCTCTGTCTCTCTGTCTCTCTCTGTCTCTCTTTGTCTCTCACTGTGTCTCTGTCTCTCTCTGTCTCACTCTCTCTGTCTGTCTCTCTGTCTCTCTGTCTCTCTGTCTCTCTGTCTCTCTGTCTCTCTCTCTCTCTCTCTCTCCTTACAGAGCAGTAGCTCTCTATTGCTCCCGTGTTATGCTCCCTGCCATGATGATGGACCAGACGTCTGAAACTGTAAGGGAGCCTCCAATTACATGCTTTCATTATAGTAGTTCCTTGACCATGGTGTCTCTTCACAGCAACAGAACAATGACTGAGACAGGGAGCAGGCCAACACGCAGAGCTCCTTGTTACCGCTTCAAGCTCCTGCTTGGTTTCCCTCAGTGATGGTCTGTAACCTGTAAGGCAAATAACCCTTTCCTCCCTAAGTTAGTTTTGATCATGGCATTCATCATGGAGAGAAGGAAGCAAACTAGAACTTCACAGGTTAGTCCATGAGCAAGTCTTACCTTTAAATTAAAACAAAGTGTCTATACGTCTCTATTTGTGGTTATGAGGTAAGCGTCTGTGGCTCTACTAGACACAATGTTTCTATAAGACATTGTCTTACTTAGGGATCCTATTGTTGTAAGGAAACACAGTGACCAAAAGAGCAAGTTAGGGATGAAAAGGTTTATTCAGCTTACATTTCTACATTGCTGCTCATCAGCAAAGGAAGTTGGGACAGGAACTCAAACAGGACAGGATCCTGGAGGCAGGAACTGAGGCAGAGGCTATGGAGTGACACTGCTTACTGTCTTGCTCCTCATGTCTTGCTTAGCTTGCTTTCTTATAGAACACAGGACCACCAGCCTAGGAATGGTGCTCCTCACAGTGGGCTGGGCCCTCCCCAACCAATCACTAAGAAAATGCCCTACAGCTGGATCTTATGGACGCATGTTCTCAACTGAGGCGCCCTCTTCTCTGATGACTCTAGCTTGTGTCAAGTTGGCATAAAATCAGGGCGGTGGTTAGAATGTGATTGTCCCATGGGAAGTGTGGCACAAGTAGGAGGTGTGGCCTTGTGGGAGTAGGTGTGGCCTTCTTGGAGGAAGCATATCACTGTGGGGGTGATATGCTTCTTCTCCAACACCATGTCTGCCTAGACGCTTCCATGATTCCTGCCTTGATGAAAATAGACTGAACTTCTGAACCTGAAAGCCTGCCCTAATTAAATGTTGTACCTTGGGGTTGGGGATTTAGCGCAGTGGTAGAGCGCTTGCCTAGGAAGGGCAAGGCCCTGGGTTCGGTCCCCAGCTCCAAAAAAAGAACTCCCCCCAAATAATGTTGTCTTTTATAAGTTGCCTTGGTCATGGTGTCTTTTCGCAGCAATGAAACCATCAGACAACCAGCCAGTATAAAAACCCCCAAAGAGCAGAATTCTTCAACGATAGAAAATATTTTCAAGTCCTGAAGTGAGAACTTACTCTTGAGAGAAGAAACAGTAATGAATGAGTTCATGATAAGGTTGTCTCCAAAGACACTCTTGGAGTGTAGATGTGGCTCAGGGAGACCCCATGGAGTGCACAGGGGCTTCTCAAGAGGAGAGAACTACATGGTCAGGAACCACAAAGGATTTTAAAGTAATTGCAAATGGCATAGGAAAGAGCTCAATGCAGAACATCTGCATTGGAGTCACTGTCAAGAGTTTTCTGAGGATAAGCTTACATGTGAGTCAAAGACGGGAACTTCTGGGAGCTAGATACGGTAACAGGGCCCGCAGGTGTGTAGGAAGCCATCCAGGCTTAGGAGAGCCAGGCAAGACAAGCCAGTGCAGGAGCTCTTTGTGGTCATCTAGGGGCATTGAGCAGAGACCTAAAAAATACTACAGGATGCAACAGAGGCAAACAGTTGTCAGGGAAACTAAAAACAGGATCAACGTAACACCTGACAGAAGCTCACGGCATCCCCATCTTCCCATTTAAATTACTTTTTACTGATCATACAAAATAATGGGCTTTATGATACTTTCAGGAATCAATAGATATAAATTGGTTTGGCATTCACTACTCTTGAGTTATCCTCGTCAAAATGTCCTCCGGGGAAGCCTCCACCTCACATCCACCTTCTGTGGTGATGGTTGGCTGTACTTTAAGGAATCAAAGAGACCAATATGGATGCGGCACATGCTCAACTCATTCTAGACCCTTTCTGTTCTTCCTGGTCTCCTGCTTCACTTTTTGAGAACTCCATTTGGAATTCCTTCCTCCCTCAGTGTCCTCTACTCCCTCATGTGTTCTTTAGTCTTTCTTCCACATCACCGTCAATTTATTCTTTCTTACCCTCATCCTGGTCCCTTCTCTTCATGGGAAGATTGGTTTTATATGAAAAGATGACTTTAGGGGCCTGGAGAGATGACCAATGGATCAAGAGCTCGTCTGCTTTGAAAGAGGACCTGGATTTGGTCTTTGAGCTCATGTCCAATGGCTCCCAATAACCTTTAATTCCAGCTCCAGGGGACCTGACTATTCTTGTCTTTGTGGTCTCCTGTGTTCATGCCCTGCCCCCACCCACATAATTAAAATAATACATCTACAGATGAGAAACAGGTTACATTAGGTTTCGTTAGTCAAAGAAAACCTGAACTTTTCTGATTCTGAGTCTGCTTGGATCAGTTTATTTGGTTTCCCCTTGAGTTCCAAGATCACCTCCCTGTTACCTGCCACTCTTTACCCAACAGTCTGTTTCTCCCTCAAACTTCACCTCAGAGAGTCTATCTATGTCTGGCCCCTCTCCACTGCTTCCTAAACATCCATCTTTTTTCCCCTGTGCCATCCCTGCTCCTCTAAGCCTCATCTCCAGTTCTTTTCTCTCCCTAAAGACCAGACCAGCTCATTCCTGTTTGTTTTAGTCTACATGACATTAGACTTACTGTTCACAGCCTTGACCTTTCCGGCTTCCTCTCCATGTTCCATCCACCACAGTCCGTCTCCTCCACCAAAGTGTTCACACACAACACGTCACATCGCACATTTTAATTTTTAGAGCAAAACAAATTCAACTGAAAAAGATACTGGGGTTGTCAAAGGCCCGTGGGTATCTGAAACACAGAAAAACAAACATTTTCCCCAATCCTATAAATTACCCATCTATGTCCCCCTCACTTTGTGCATTTCACCTTAACGGATCTTTTCCACCAGATTATAGACGTAGATGTGGATGTCGCCATAAAACTTGGTGAACTACACAGAAGGCTTGGCTAGAACTTGGTAAATGACTTTGACGATCTGTTTGGACCCGTCGCTTCTGGTGAACTGCACACATTGACCTGTTAAGATGTCGCTGTCAACGTCTGACTTCACCTCTGCTGGAGGAGTCTCTGGAATGATATGGAGGTTACCTTCTGTGTAATCATCCAGGAGCTGGTAGATGTATAGGATGGATCTTTCTCGTAGGTGATGTAAAACCAGTCCTTCATGATCGGCACCTGGGCTAGGACCACCCCCCTCCAGTTGTCCATAGAGCCATGTTTGCCCTCATATTTATGCTCCACAGCTCGGCCAACGATGGCACTTGCGAGATGGGCGTCTTTCACTTGAGGAAATACTACTTGTGAGGCAAGATCCTTAGCTTTAAAATCCTCTCATCGCTGTGAAGTGCCAGGCCGTAGAAACAGTCAATTCTGTCATACTTGACCAGATAGAGAGAGGGATTTGTTGGCAGTTGATCTAGAACGATGACCTTCCATTGGGTGACGGCTCATCAACTTCCTTCCATCTGTGAGAAATTCTGCAGCCCACAATGTTAGCAAGGGCCTGGGGAGAAGGCCTCCTCCTCCTCCGCTTCTGGAAGGATGGTGTGCTCATCCTTCTCAGAGACGTCCTCTTCTTCTTGGCTGTAGACCTCGTGTGGTAGGCCACGGCATCCTGGTCCACTGTCTTGTGGCTACGATCTGTGTTCAGGCTTCATACTTGCCCATGGCCTGGGTTTGAAGAGCTCACCTTCTTAAACCAGACACAATGCTGTTGCCTCTGTCATGTGACTGCCTGCAAGAACAATGGGGGTGGGGTGGTGCAGGGCGCTGGACCAAGGCTCTTGTCTAAGAAAACTTTGGAGCATGTGAGGAAGGCGATGGTAGACAGTGTTGAGCACCTGAATCTTATTATGTCGTAATCAGAAGTTCCTAGGAGGGCTGTGCAATGGTGGAGCACACCTTTAATTCCAGCACTCAAGAGGCAGAGGGAGGCAGACCTCTGTGAGATCAAGGCCAGGCTGGTCTACAGAGTTAGTTCCAGGGTAGCCAAATCTACACACAGAAAAACCCTCTCTCAAAAATCAAAATCTAAAGTTCAATGTGAAATGAACAAATGGTTCTCTACAGCTCAGAATAACATATTTAGACACATTTCTTCAGCCCGAGGCACTTTGTCTCTGCTGAGGAATCTCTCCTTGAATGGCTAGGTCAGTGTGGGATTAAGTATTCCTGTCCCCAATTTAAGCAAGCAGAACAGATAAAGGATAGCAAAGGAGCCAGGGGGGTGGCCACACCCCTCTTCTACCCTCTAACTATGAGCTACGTGGCAATATCCACAAGTGTCTGCCCAGAGACACAGCACACCAGTCCACTGGCTTTCTGTACTGTGCATCCTGACCCAGCCCTAGGTTTATTCCGCGACGCTGTTGCATCTTCAACTGCAACAAGATTCTTATGTGTAGGCAACAACAGCCATTTAGAAATAATATCTCCTGGGGTTGGGATTTAACTCAGTGGTTGAGCAGATGCCTAGCAAGCACAAGGCCCTGGGTTCGGTCCTCAGCTCCGAAAAAAAAACAAAAAACAAAAAACAAAAAACAAAAAACAAAAAATAAATAAACCAAAAAAAAACCAAACAAACAAAGAAATATTATCTCCTAAAATGCACAGGCACAGAGAGGAGCTTTGGCATTTTAGTAGGATTATGAATTAGATATTGTTAGCAAAGGATGATAAACTCCGGAGACTGACTAGCCTAGACCATCCGCCGAGCTCTCAAACGTGGAAGACATTAGAACATACGGGTACTCGCTGTACGAGAGAAACTTTTAGCTTTCTGGGCTAAATGGGTCCCAGTTATCTTCATAAACGTATTTACCGAGAGAAAATGTCCTAGTCGTGCAGATTATGTCTTCGGAAACCGGACAGCCACTAAAAGGCTGTTGAACAATTGTGGGGTTCAGGAGCTGAACTGGCTTTCACACACCGCTGGGAAGATAGTGAACCCACCTTCAAGGAGTCAAACGCCCCCAAGTGGATGAGAAGCGCAACCTCTGCCCAGTGCTCTGTGACATCATCCAGGCTCTGCTTACGTCATAGAAGCCCTCTCAGGCCAGTTCCTTCCCTAGTAACGTTTAGAAACGTCCAGCATCTAGGTTTTAGCTTCTCATGTAGCCTCGTGGAGACCCAAAATAAAGTTCCCACCCAAATATTCTGATGACTGGAGTCACAATCTCCCCATGTAGCTCTTTTCATACATTTTTTTTCTGAAAAAGTCTTTGGTTTCTGAGTCACCAACATCCTTGATGGTTATTTTCCCAGCTCCTATCTTTCCTTTGGTTATCTTTAAGCCATTCTCCGTATCAGAAATATTGGTAGCCTCTCTCCGAGGCAGCCCACTGGATAGCACCCCAAAATTAGCTTTATCAAAATCCAAAATTAGAGGAGGGCCATTTTTATTCAAACAAAGCTGGAATTTGACAGGATTAAATACCTTGTATTGAAGTCAATGGCAATCATGAATTATGGATTCTTTGCAAAGAAGGAGGAAAAATTCGCTCCTGGACCTGCTTCCAAAGTCGGGATAAACTGATGACAAACCCGATATCGACCAGTCATATTTTAAATGTCTTTAAAATTTACCAGCACTTCTGGTTACAAGAATTTATTAGATCAAATGCAGCAAAACAGGATGAAATAGATGAGGTAATTTTATTTTTGAAATATGGGTAGACAGAATACTGGATGCAGGTAAGGATTGAATTTACCTGTAAATTACAATGCACTTTAATTGTTGGTGTTACATAGTTCTTCAGATCTTCAAAAGGATTCTTTTCAGAACCCTCCCTGTCCCTACCACACTCTGACCCTCCCTTCCCTCTTCCCAATAATTCCCTTCCACTTTAACATTATAATTTTTTTAAATGTACTTAGAGCTTTGCAACTTATGGCACCTTTTTAAAATCTCTCTACTTTTCTAAGTGCACCGTCTCCTTTTTCTCCCTTCTATCTTAGTTTTAACCACATTTTTCCTTCACACTTTGAGATTTACTCTCTCTGTGCTCTCATGACTCCTCTGCCATTAATGTGACTCTTGGTGCACTATGTAGCTGACCTCAGTGTGGGGTTAATTCAAATGACATGATTTTTCCCCCTTTTTTCACTTCATCTTCCTTCTCTAGGCAATATCTTAGATTTACATCCTTGGGATTTTTTTTAAGCCTGGAAAGCGCGCGCACACACACACACACACACACACACACACACACACACATAAATACACACAGAAACACTCATACATAAACAAACACACAAACACACACATATATACACACATTAACACACACACATGCACACACAAACACACACACAAACATACACATATACACACTCAAACACACAAATACACAGAGAGAGAGAGACAGAGACAGAGAGAGTCACAGAATGAGACAGAGAGTCCATGAGAAAACATGTTATATCATCTTTCTAATAACAATAAAAAGAGACAACTTTCAAAAAAGTGAAGAACAATTAGGCATCAGGAAGAATAATCTCATCATAGCGATCAACCTGAGGAGGAAAGTGTTTGTCTCTATCTTGGCTTCTAGGTACCAGTCTGTTACTGTGCAAAAGTTGGGGCAGGAACTCAGGCAGGACTCTAGAGGCAGGAAAGTAAGCAGAGACAAATTAGAAATGCTGAGTACTGGATTGCTATCCATGACCTACTCAGCTTTCTCTCCTTCTCCTACAACCCAGGGCCACCTTCATAGGGGATGACACTCCCCATAGTGGGTTACACCCTTCCACATCAACCATCACAAAAAAAATTCCTTACAGATGAGGCCAAAGGACAATCTGATGGAGGCAATGCTTCAGCTGAGGCTCCTTCTTCCCAGGTTGAGTCAAACTGACAATAAAAACTAACCAGGACCCTGCACATCCATTCTGATTGCCACACTGTGTGCAATAGACAAGCCATTGGAATTACCTTAGCTGTTGATCACTGGATGAATGGCTTAAAAAATGTGATATACTTGATGTGATTTTCATCTGTATGGAAGAGGAAAGGGTTTTGTTCTCAGAAAAATGGATGGAACTGTAAAATACAATATGTTAAGTGAATCAAGACAGAATCAAACAGACTATTGTGATATTTAGATTTTAATAAGGGATATTAAGTTAAAGGGGGCATTTTGGAAGAGGAAGGGGAGCAGCAGTGTGTGTGTGTGTGTGTGTGTGTGTGTGTGTGTGTGTGTGTGCGCACGCGCGCGCACAGGTGGAAATGGAGGTGAGTTGTGAGGATGATGATGGCTAATGTACAGTGTAAACCTGTACAAGGAGTCACAAGCAAGCCCACTGACGTGTACATTTAAAGCACATCAATATAAGAGAACTGATTCTAAAACAATGTTTTGATTAAATTTGGGGTTTATACTTTAGAGATACCGTACAGTTTATTCATATTTTCCTTCCGACAGGTGGCTCTTGCTGTTTCGAACTTGATACTGGTGGCAGGATATGGCAATGAGCTTTGGTGTCTGTATCTCATTAATCACCCAGAATTCACCTCATTCAGTGAGGCTACCGTGGGGAAAGAGGTAGTTAGAGATCTTAAGGGTACACAACATGGGAAGAAAAATGCCCACCCCCACTATAGATATCCAAATATTCACCCTCATCTCTGGTTTGAATGTGTTTTCCCAAAAGGAATTTTATGAAAATTAATCCCCAGTCGGAATGTAGTTGTGAAGAACTGATTAGGTCAAGAGGAATACGACCTACAAAAAAGATCTATTAATGAAGCTATTGTGGAAAAAGGTTAAATTATGAAAGGGATTTTGGCTCCCTCTCTTGTTCTCCTAGCGCATTGGATCCCTTCTGCTGTGACAACATCCCACAAGAACTCCTTCCTCTGCCGATGGTCTCTTCATCTTGGATTTACAGACTTCTGAATCATAATCATACAGATTCTGTTTCATTATAGATGAGCCAATCGGTGCCATTCTGTTTGTCCATACAGGCGTGAACATGCCTCAGAACTGTGAGCAGCCGGGTAATATGGGAAAGCGAAGCTGGCAGAGAGGACTAGGTTGTTAGTGCTGACTGAAGACAAGATGGGTTCAGGGTTAGCGTGTGTGCTCTTCGTGAAAGAAACATCACAGAGGAAGAGTGTAGATTGGAAAGGTGCAGCTTGGGAGGCATCAGACATCTACTGTTGGCCTTGTGGGGACAAGGAGCCATTAGGTAAGGGAAAGATCACCAGGGATACCTTCAGCCACTGCTTTTGGCTAGCAGAACCCTTTTTAGAATCCTCATCTTCGAGGATGTAAAAGAAAACTGCCTGGAGTCAGTTGATCCATCAGTAACCATCAAGAGTGTGTCCACTATTCCAGAGGGACCCAGGAAAAAGCCTGATCATGGAAGATCCTTTGCCTTCCAGAGATGGAGACGTCTCCCCAGCAACACTGGGCAACCCATCTACGTCGGTAAGGGCCTCCCACTAAGTCCAGATCAGTGGTCCTTAACCCTTGGATTGAGACCCCTTTGGGAGCTCAAATGGCCCTTGCACAGGAGTCACATATCATATATCCTGTATATCAGACATTTACATCACAATTCATAACTATAGTAAAATTATAGTTATGAAGTAGCAATGAAATAATTTTACAGATGGTGGAGCTGTATGAAAAGGTTACGTTAGGAAGGTTGAGAACCACTCTTCCTGACCCCTCTAAGATATGCCTGTCGGTGTGGACTGGAGGTATAATCCCTTTTATTCAATAAGGCAAATCCAGAAAAACCAAAACACCACGAAAAGGTTATGAAGGATAAACAGCCACTGCACCACAGTGTCAGCACTGCTGACATCTTAGACAAACGATGTCAAAATGGAAATCACGTCACACCATGACCATCCCCCTGAATGAAAAGCAGAGGAGAAAAACCAGTTCCCAGGTGGTGGCACCAAGAGAAAACCATTGTCAGAATCGTCAGCAAGGATTTTACAGCCAGGATTCAAGCGTCGTCAATGAGAAACTTCCAAAACAAAAGGATACACGTCATCTTGGTGAGGTAAGAGAAGAAACAAGAGAAAATCGAATAGGAACTCACTGAATTAAAACAAACACTAAGAGTAGGAATTAAAGGCATGTCTGGGCAAGATGAACAATGAAGTGGAGTTTAGAGCAGGCAGAAGGGGCTGGGGAGATGGCTCACTGCTTAGGAACACTGGATGCTCTTGCAGAGGATCAGGGTTCAGAGGATTTGATGGACTCTTTGGTCAAAACACACACACACACATAAACAGACACACACACACACTCACGTACACACACACACATACACACACAAACACACACACACACACTCACACATACACACACATAAACACAAACACACACACACTCACATACACACACACAAACACAAACATACACACACACTTACACACAATGACACACAAACACACACACTCACATATACACACACATACACACAAACACAAACACACACACACTCACATAAACACACACACATACACATACACAAACACACACAAACACACACACACACACGCACGCACACACACACACACACACACACACACACACACACCATAGAGATAAATTTAAAAAACAAATTGAAAAAAGAAGGAGCCAGGTATGCCCTTTAATCCCAGCACTCAGAAGCAAGCTGATCTCTCTGAGTTCAAGGCCGACCTGGTTTATACAGTGAGTTTCAGGCCAGCCCTACCTACATAATGAAACCCAGTGTCAAAATAAAACAGAAAAGAGTGTTCTATTTATTTCTGATAATGTAGGCAACAGAGAAACTATTTCTACAGAGAAAGAACTTATTGTTAAGAGAACCAGTGGGCTGGAAGGAGACCCCAATTCTTTGTGTAACTAACTCCATCACAGCCTCAGCAGGAAGCAAGAATGGGTACAGCTAAAAGGAAGCAGGACAATCATGAGTAAAGCTGTGGACATGCATCAGCCCATCAGCAACAGAAGCAGGTGGAAAACCAGCTGGGATGAGATGGCGTCACCAGCCAATGTCTCTGACTGACAGTCCCTAGTAGCACCAGGATGTTCTTTTCCTTCAAGTACCCTGGACTTTTCAGACACTCAGAAACCACAGAACAAAGTGTGGCAAATGCCTAAGAAAGGATGTATTGTGGGACATATTTGTTTATACAGGTTTCATGTAGCCCAGGCTGGCCTCAAACACACTATGCACCCGAGGATGATTTTGAACTCATGGTTCTCCTCCTGGTAATGGGACTATGGGCATGGACCACCACACCAGGCTGATGAGGTACTGTAGGTGGAGCCCAGAGCTGTGTGAGAGCCAAGTGAGCACTCTGTCCACTGAGCTGCATCTCCAGCCCCTCGGGATGTGTTCTGCTAATACAACAAAACTAAAATAAACGTCTGCAATGAGAGACAACAGGAGTCTCCCTATCCAGAAACATTAAATCACACATTCACAAGTAATACAGATGTCAAGAGATAATGAAACTATGTAACAGTAAGAAAAAAAGAAGAAGATAGGAAACATACTATCAAAATGTGTGAGACATAACTATGACGGTGCTAAGAGGAAACTTTATTTACAACACTAATTCTTAGATTAGAAACAAAGACCAGCAACCTAAATTTTTATCTACACTAGAAAATAAGAAAATAATTAATTCAATGAAAAAATAATTGTTAAAGTGAACCCCAAAACACAAAACACTAAAAATAAGAAATTAACAAAAAAAAAGACAATGAAACACAATTCGTTTTCTTTTTAAAGCAAAGAATGGTATTTCATCGTCTCGATTAGACCTAGATAGAAAAATATAAGGTCCATTCTGTTTGGCGATTTAAAAAAAAGAAATTCCCCTGTTTTAGGGTTTATGCAGAACACTGAACCTGGTACCGTTCCAAGAGGGAAAAGCTTGTAGGAAGTTGACTTTCAGGATAAACACACTGCTAGTGTTTAGCAAAGTAAAGTGCTGTTACTTGGAAAATAAGCTTAGTTTTCAGTGGTTCAAGAGGAGAAAAAGCAGACTTTTATATATACACAAAACGTGTGTTTTCCAGTCTGAATCACACATTCTTAGAGGAATCGTGTTCGTTCCAATCGGGAAAAGTTTGGAGGAAGTTGACTTTGAAGATAAACACACAGCTAGTGTTTTACAAAGTGAATTGTTCTTACTTGGCAATTAGATGGTAAAAAGCATACTTTTCTATGTAGAGTATAAAAACTTTTCCCAGTCTCAGTCTCTCATTCTTTGGCGAATTCTGTTCCTTCCAAGCGGGAAAAGCTTGTTGGAACTTGACATTGAAGATAAACATACAGCTAGTGATTTGAAAAGTGAAGTGCTATTACTTGGAAAATAAGCTTAGTTTTCAGTGGTTCAAGAGGACAAAAAGCTAGTCTTTTACAAAGTTGACTTTGAAGATAAACACACAGCTAGTGTTTTGCAAAGTGAATTGCTGTTACTTGGCCAATGAGCTTAATTTTAATAGGTTCTAGACGGTAAAAAGCGTACTTTTCTATATGGACAAAAAATGGGTTTTCTTTCCCAGTCTAATCTCTCATTCTTTGGTGAATTCTGTTTGTTCCAAGCAGGAAAGGATTTTAGGAAGTTGATTTTGAAGATAAACACACAGCTAGTGTTTTGCAAAGTGAATTGCTGTTACTAGGCGAATAAGCTTAGTTTTAAGTGGTTCTAGAGGGTAAAAAGCAGAATTTCAATATAGCCAAAACATGGTTTTCCCAGTCTGAATCTCTAATTCTTTGGCGAATTCTGTTCTCTCAAGTGGGAAAAGCCTGTAGAAAGTTGACTATCAAGATAAACACACAGCTAGTGTTTTGCAAAGTGAAGTGCTGATACTTGGCCAATAAGCTTAGTTTTACGTGGTACTAGACGGTAAAAAGCAGACTTATTTATGTAGAGTAAAAAAGCTTTTCCCAGTCTCAATCTCTCATTCTTTAGCGAATTCTGTTCGTTCCAAGAGGGAAAAGCTTGTAGGAAGTTGACTTTCAAGATAAACACACAGCTAGTGTTTTGCAAATTGAATGGTCTTACTTGGCCACTAAGCTTAGTTTTAAGTGGTTCCAGAGGGTAAAAAGCAGACTTTTCAATATAGACAAAACACGGATTTCCCAGTCTGAATCGAACACTCTTTGGTGAATCAGTTCGTTCCAAGCTGGAAAAGCTTGTAGGAAGTTGACTTTGAAGATAAACACACAGCTAGTGTTTTGCAAAGTGAATTGATGTTACTTGGCCAATAAGCTTAGTTTTAAGTGGTTCTAGACGTAAAAATCATACTTTTGTTTATGGACAAAACATGGGTTTCCTTTCCCAGTCTCACTCGAACATTCTTTGGCGAATTCTGTTAATTTCAAGCGGGAAAAGCCAGTAGGGATTTGATTTCAGGATAAACACTCAGCTAGTGTGTTGCAACATGAATTGCTCTTAGTAGGCCAAAAAGCTTTGTTTCAAGTGGCTCTAGAGGGTAAAAAGCAGACTTTTCAATATAGATATAACCTGGTTTTCCCAGTCTGAATCTCTCATTCTTTGGCAAAATCTGTTCGTTTGAATTGGGAAAAGCTTGTAGGAAGTTGACTTTGAATATAAACACACAGCTAGTGTTTTGCAAAGTGAATTGCTGTTACTTGACCAATAAGCTTAGTTTTCAGTGGTTCTAGAGGCGAAAAAGCATACTTTTCTATAAAGACAAAACATGCGTTTCCTAGACTGAATCAAACATTCTTAGGCGAATCGTGTTTGGTCCAAACAAAAAAAGTTTGTAGGAAGTTGACTTTGAACATAAAAAAAATCTAGTGTTTTACAAAGTGAATTGTTCTTACTTTGAGATTAAGCTCAGTTTTAAGTAATTCTAGATGGTAAAAAGCGTACTTATCTATATAGACTAAAAAAGCTTTTTTCCACTCTCAATCTCTCACTCTTTGGCGAATTCTGTTCTTACAAGCGGGAAAAGTTTGCATGAAGTTGACTTTGAAGATAAAAACACAGCTAGTGTTTTACAAAGTGAATTGTTCTTACGTGGTGATTAAGCTTACTATTGAGCGGTCCTAGAAGGTAAAAAGCAGAGTTTTCTATATAGACAAAACATGCGTTTCCCAGTCTGAAAAACACATTCTTAGGTGAATTCTGTGCTTTCCAAGTGGGAAAAGCTTGTAAGAAGTTGCCTTTGAAGATAAAGACACAGCTAGTCTTTTACAAAGTGAATTCCTGTTACTTGTCCAATAAGCTTAGTTTTAAGTGGTCCTAGAATGTAAAAAGCAGACTTTTCATTATAGACAAAACATGTGTTTCCCAGTCTGAGTCACACATTCTTCTGTGAATCGTGTTCTTTCCAAGTGGGAAAAGTTTGTAGGAAGTTGACTTTGAAGATAAACACACAGCTAGTGTTTTGCAAAGTGAATTGCTGTTACTTCGCCAATAAGCTTAGTTTTAAGTGGTCCTAGAAGGTAAAAAGCCTACTTTCTCTATAGACAAAACGTGGGTTTCCCAGTCTGAATCACACACTCTTAGGCAAATCCTGTTGGTTCCAAGCGGGAAAAGTTTGTAGGAAGTTGACTTTGAAGATAAAAGCACAGCTAATGTTTTAAAAAGTGAATTGTTCCTACTTGGCGATAAAGCTTAGTTTTAAGTGGTTCTAGATGGTAAAAAGTATACTTTTCTATATAGACTAAAAAGGCTTTTCCCTGTCTCAATCTCTCATTCTTTGGCGAATTCTGTTCGTTCCATACAGGAAAAGCTTGTAGGAACTTGACTTTGAAGATAAACACACAGCTAGTGATTTGCAAAATGAATGGCTGTTAGTTGGCGAATAAGTTTAGGTTTAAGTGGTTCTAGAGGGTTTAAGCACACTTTTCAATATACACAGAACATGTGATTCCCAGCCTGAACCGAACATTCTTTGGCGAATTCTGTTCGTTCCAAGCGGGAAAAGTTCGTAAGATGGTAGGATGTTGACTTTCAAGATAAACACACAGATAGTGATTTGCAAAGGGAATTGCTGTTACTTGGCCAAAAAGCTTAATTTTAAGTGGTTCTAGACGGTAAAAAGCATACTTTTCTATATAGACAAAACATGCGTTTCCCAGTCTGAATCACACATTCTTAGGCGAATTCTGTGCTTTCCAAGTGGGAAAAGCTTGTAAGAAGTTGACTTTGAAGATAAACACACAGCTAGTCTTTTACAAAGTGAATTCCAGTTACTTGTCCAATAAGCTTAGTTTTACGTGGTCCTAGAATGTAAAAAGCAGACTTTTCATTATAGACAAAACATGCGTTTCCCAGTCTGAGTCACACATTCTTCTGTGAATCGTGTTCATTCCAAGTGGGAAAAGTTTGTAGGAACTTGACTTTGAAGATAAACACACAGCTAGTGTTTTGCAAAGAGAATTGCTGTTACTTGGCCAATATGCTTAATTTCAAGTGGTTCTCGATGGTAAAAAGCATACTTTTCTATATAGACAAAACATGCATTTGCCAGTCAGAATCACACATTCTTAGGTGAATTCGATTCATTCCAAGCTGGAAAATCTTATAGGAAGTTGACTTTCAGGGTAAACACACAGCTACTGTTTAGCAAAATGAATTGCTGTTACTTCGCCAATAAGCTTAGTTTTAAGTGGTCCTAGAAGGTAAAAAGCCTACTTTTCTATATAGACTAAAAAAGCTTTTCCCTGTCTCAATCTCTCATTCTTTGGCGAATTCTGTTCGTTCCATATGGGAAAAGCTTGCAGGAACTTGACTTTGAAGATAAACACACAGCTAGTGATTTGCAAAGTGAATGGCTGTTATTTGGCAAATAAGATTAGTTTTAAGTGGTTCTAGAGGGTAAAAAGCAGACTTTTCAATATCGACAAAACATGGTTTTCCCAGTCTGAATCTCTCATTCTTTCGCGAATTCTGTTCGTTCCAAGCGGGAAAAGCATATAGGAAGTTGACTTTCAATATAAACACACATTTAGTGTTTTGCAAAGTGAATTTCTGTCACTTAACAAATAAGCTTAGTTTTAAGTGGTTCTAGAGGGTAAAAAGCATACTTTTCTATATGGACAAAACATGTGTTTCCCAGTCTGAATCTCTCATTCTTTGGCAAATTCTGTTCATTCCAAGCAGAAAAAGCTTGTAGGAAGTTGACTTTCAATATAAATACACAGTTAGTGTTTTGCAAAGTGAATTTCTGTTACTTAGCAAATAAACTTAGTTTTAAGTGGTTCTAGAGGGTAAAAAGCATACTTTTCTATATGGACAAATCATGCGTTTCCCAGTCTGAATCACACATTCTTAGTCAAATCGTGTTCGTTCCAAGCGGGTAAAATTTGTAGGATGTTGACTTTGAAGATAAAAACACAGCTAGTGTATTACAGAGTGAATTGTTCTTACTTGGCGATTAAGCTTAGTTTAAGTAGTTCTGGGTGGTAAAAAGGATACTTTTCTATATAGACTAAAAAAGCTTTTCCCAGGCTCCATCTCTCAATCTTTTGTGAATTCTGTTCGTTCCAAGCGGGAAAAGCTTGTAGGAAGTTGACATTGAAGATAAACACACAGCTAGTGATTTGCAAAGTGAATTGCTGTTACTTGGCCAATAAGCTTAATTTTAAGTGATTCTAGACGGTATGAAGCAAACTTTTCTATATAGACAAAACATGCGTTTCCCAGTCTGAATCACACATTCTTGGGCGAAATCTATTCAGTCCAAGTGGGAAAAGCTTGTAAGAAATTGACTTTGAAGATAACAAAGCTAGTGTTATGCAAAGTGAAATTCTGTTACTTGGCCAATAAGCTTAATTTTAAGTGGTTCTAGACGGTAAAAAGCATACTTTTCTATATAGACAAAACATACGTTTCCCAGTCTGAATCACACATTATCAGGCAAATTCTGTTGGGTTAAAGAGGGAAAAGCGTGTAGGAAGTTGACTTTCAAGATAAATACACAGCTAGTGTTTTGCAAAGTGAACTGCTGTTACTTGGCAAATAAACTTAGTTTTATGTGGTTCTAGCGGGTAAAAAGCATACTATTCTATATACACAAAACATTCATTTCCCAGTCTGAATCCCACATTCTTAGGCGGATTCTGTTCTTTCCAAGTGTGAAAAGCTTCTAAGAAGTTGTCTTTGAAGATAAACACACAGCTAGTGTTATGCAAAGTGAAATGCTGTTACTTGGTGAATAAGCTTAGTTTTAAGTGGTTCTAGACTGTAAAAAGCAGACTTTTCAATATCGAAAAAAACATGCGTTTCCAGATGGTTAAAAGCATACTTTTCTAAATAGATGGGGCTGCATCTTGCCAATAAACTCCCAGGGGGCCCTATTGCAGGCCCCAATGCGAGGCAGGAAGAGTTCTCTTCCTCAGAACAATTAAATGGCATGACTTCAAAAATAGATGTTCTGGGACCAGAGGAAGCTGAGGGAAGTCCTATGGACTATTCCAAAAGCTTCAAAGGGAGCGAAAAACGAATATTTTGGCAAACGTCTATAGAGGACCAAAGGCCAAAACTAAAAATACTGGTAAAGAATATTAAAATTGAAGGAATGGTTGACACTGGAGCAGATGTTACCATCATCTCTCAAAAATCTTGGCCCACTAGTTGGCCACTTCAAGGAGTGGATATGCAGCTTCAAGGTGTTGGCACTTTATCCCAAATAAAACAAAGCACCAGGTGGCTTAAATGTATAGGACCAGAAGGTCAGGTAGAAAATTAAGGCCATACGTGGCTGATATAGCCGTGAAAACTCAAATTAATATCCCCTCAGTTTCAGGGTCTGGCCCTGCAATTCATCAGGCTCCTAATAAAAACTTTAAATCAGTCAGGGAATGTTATCAAGGATAGTTAGAGACGGTCCAAGCTGTCCATAACCAAGATACAGCAGAAGCTGACAATTTTGTGCTACCACAAGGAGCCACTGCTGTTAAGACAACAATAGCCTTGCCACTGTAGGGCGCCCTCCTGTGGTAAACAAGGGTACTGCGCATGGGCAGGCTTTGCACCTGGCATCAGTTGGCCGGTAATATGCTAATGAGGGAGCAGTACCATGCTAATGAGTTGATTCATGCTAATCCCTGAAGGACAATTAGCATAGCCTCAGCCTGCTGTCTATTTGAGGCTAGTGCTCTTGCTGCTTGGGTTCCCCATATCAGCAATGAAGGTGTCCTGCAATAAAGGCTGTTGACAAGGATCCAACAGTGTTGCCTCTTCCTTGCTGGACGAGGTTGGCACAACAACTGGTGGCCCATACGGGGACCCGAGAATATTCTCGTGGATCCAGAAGTCTTCAGCTTCAGGATGGCGACGTCGGAAAATTCCCGGATAAGGGAAGATAAGGTTCTCTGGAGGTAAGCAGAGAAGTTGAAAGCCTTGGTATAGAGGCCGAGAGGTTAGTGAAGTTGAAAGCCTTGGTATAGAGGCCGAGAGGTTAGAGAAGTTGAAAGCCTTGGTAAAGAGGCGGAAAGGTTTGGGAACTACAGCAATGTTGTTTCTAATTGATCCTTTGTGGGTAGGACTTGTAATTTTGTTTCTTTTTTTCTTTGTGTGGGATACAGAAGCCACAGACGGCAAGCTTAAGCCGGGACCAAAACCACTTTGGCGAATGGTCCCTGCCTGCTTGGAGGATAAACAAAGTGAGGAAGCCGTTAGGACAGGTCAGAGTGTCCTTGCAGAGCAACACAAAAGTATGTCGTAGGGAGAAAAGGTCTCCAAAGAAAAAAAGAAAAGAAAAGGAGATAAAAGGAGCACAGTATTTTGGGAGAAAGATTTTGTCTTTGTGCTTGTAAAAGGTGTGATTAGGCTCTAGAAACCTCACAGAGTCATACTGATCAGATTTGATAGAGGTAGACCGCCTGAAAAATTTATTCAGAAGAATCAAACAAAAAGATAAACTTTTGTCTTGAGAATTGTATGGAGTGTGCCTCCTTGGATTCCTAGTCTCAAGGAGATTTAGCAGGTGACAAGGTGCTTCTCTTAAAAAAAGCAGTTTCAATCAGCCCTTGGAGCCTTGCACCTGTAGCTAAGATATGTGTAGCCACTTCAATTTTGTTTCTGATTGGTTTTAAATGTATAAATATTCTCTACATGCCTTGGTTATGGACTATTGGCTTTTAAGTTATTGGATATGGTTAAAAAATGTAACTTTGTAACAGAAAGTTGACATAAAACTGGTAAATTTAGATGGAGTTATTCTACACAGCATGTGGCATGAGGCAATCTAGGGAAACAGGTCTAAATTGGGATGATATTTTTATGGAAATCTTATCATAGAAACCAGGCTTCTAAAAGATTTTAAGGCAATGTCTCTTTGTTGGGGTATTGGAGACCGCACCATCATACATTCATATGTAGGAATTGGCAGTCAAACTTTGTAGCATGAAGGATAGACTCAGTGTTTTGGAGACTAGATTTTAGAGGCTAGTTTGTTAGAAGTTGAGGTTTGCTTTCCAAAGCTGTGGTTTGCCCTGGAGTTATCTGTATTTTGATACTAATTCCACTGCCCCAAGAACAGCTGCCTAGTCAGAACTCAGGTCACCTTGTGGTTGTGCTCTTGTGGTACAAGGAGAACTTAAAGATTGTGATTAAGGATTGCTAGTGTTCATTGACTAACTCAAACTTATTTATAATTGAGAAAAAAATCAAACAGGTAGAGATTGTTACGGGATTTACAAAGGATTGATGAGGTGTTAGAACTTGTGAGAGCATTACAGCCAGTTTGTTTACTCCAACAGCCATTTCAAGATAGATTTAGAGGATTGATTTTGAGTTTTCATTACGTGAGCTTGCTTATAATTTTAGAGAGGCCATAAAGTGATATCATTAAAAATTTTACAAAAGAATGGCTAACAGCCTTATATTATGTAATTTTGTTGCTTCTTCAATGTAAGAAGTTAGAACTTAAATCTTTCAGTGTATATGGAAATTTTTACTACAAATCTTTTCTCTCAAAGTGAGCTTTAATATTTGGGGAGTAGCTGTTGCACTACTCCAGAAAATAATATTTGAAACTAATTTTAAACTTCTAAGGATATGTTAATTGACTAAGTACCTCACCTTACCAGAGGACTTAGGTCCTTGTTTGTTATCCTCATTGGAAATAAAGCTTCAGTTGTATTAATACAGAATTGTAGGCTAGAGTCATGGAAGTATTTTAAAAATAAACCTGGTAAAACATATCTTATTCCAAACAACAGTTAATTGGTTATTACAAAATACTGATATTTGGCCTATTACATATACAAATTTTTCAGGCAAATTGATAATTTTACTCTTTGCATGCTTTTGTACTTCCTGTATATTTGTGCATGCAACCCATAGGAAATATGCTTATTAGAGACAAGTTTTCTACATGAAATCAGTGAGTAATGATTTCAGTGTGAATTGTCTGACAACTCACCGTCCTTTCAGTGCTCTGGCTCAGACAACTAAACAAAACCATAGACCCAGCTCTTTCAAAATGGTAATGGAGTTGATATGAAAAGAGGAAGACTCCATTTGCTTACTTTCAATTCCCAGCCTCACCCTGCCAGCTCAGGGATTTCTAGCACAACTGAATCTGGACAATATTTACAGGATTTGGCATTTCTAATTAATGCTTATGTTTAGGTTAATAAGGTTTGTGAGGTGCTAGAGAGATGGCTTAGTTGTTAAGAGGACTAAGTACTGTTCCTTTATATGACATTTAAGAACTCAAACTGGATTGCCTGGACCCCTTAACGAGGGAGGACAATGATACTAGACAGTTTATATCATAATAAATAAAAAGGGGGAGTTATCCCTGTATGCTATACAATTATTTAATAATGCTCCTTTTATTTCAATTTTAAAATGTGGATGCCAAGGAACTCTGAGTGTTGATGGCACCCTACAACTTGGCATACTTCTGCCTAGGTGAAATAGAAAGATTCATGTATTGGCTTGATCCTGTCCAGGTATTTTTATGGGGAAGAGGGAATCTTTGTGTTTTTTCTACAGGATGCTACAAGAGTGTGCCAGCTGCCAGAGGTGGTTGGTGAGACTTGCTGATCCTGGTTGCATGAAGATTCAGCTTTTGTGGTTCGGGTCCCTGGAGTCATTCCTCTGCCCTGAAAGGAAGATGGAAGATCCCCCCTCATTTTTGTCAACCACTGCGTGTGTCCCGTCCCACTGTGGCGTACACTCAGACCCTCTGTGCACTGCTGCTTTCTGGAGAAGACTGGACTCCGTTACCCTTGCCCCCCTCATTCCCGTGGTGACTCTTGCTGCCTTAACTGGTGTTGTCATTTTGTAGTCTATAGCTTCACAGGAATGCCATCTGCGTGAAGCTGCTGTGGACTGGGGAACTCTGTCCTGGTTATGCAGATCTCAGACACGATCCCATTGCCTGCTGGTTGTTCCAGAAAAGAATGGCTTATCCTGAACTGTCCTGGGAAAGACCTTGTTATTTTCGCTGCTATTGTAGCAGCCAATTACTGCTGCAGCCATTGTGTCTGCAGTGTCTGGAGTTACCCTCCCCCCATTCTATTGTTAGGCAAGCACAGTGGGTGAACTTTCTGGAGTAGTTGCTACCAATTGGGAATTCTAAATTTTATCATAGGAGCGGCTTGACTACGGCCCTTGGTGGTAGCATCTGAGGAGAACAAGATGAGGTGCCCACTATCGGGAGTGGCTCTGTTTGGTGCAGCCCTATGCTGTGGATTAGTGTTCATGCTATGGTTGGTTTGCAAACTCAGGTCTCAAAAGAAATGTGACAAGGTCGTTGCCACTCAAGCACTTGTGGCCATTGAACAAGGGGCCACCCCTAAAATTTGGTTATCTATTCCCAAATATTTGTCGACATCTCAGTTCTCTGCTTTTGCACTCCATGGATCTTTGGATCCATTGCACTGGGATGAGAGAGACACAATGATTCTTTGATCAGTCCATCTACATTGCTGAGGTTTCCTCATTACACGGGATAGGGTGATCATGATTTCCCCACCTACTCATTTTCTGGCTGGCCTCTTTTACAGAGTTCGCCCAAGGTCGTTTAATAGTTACTATCACACAGCACTGCGGTATCCAGAGACGGGCAACTTTCCTCATGCACAGACCAATCTAAGACACGGGGCCCAGTGGTGATAGTGTTACCCTACGACTGATAAGGCTGTGACATAGAGGAACGACCTAAGACAGGAACCACTGCAGATGGACGTAACTGCAGGGACCTAGACCAGCCTCATACTAGTAAAACAAAAAGGGGGAGATTTGGAAAGCTGCAATAACATTCGCCACCACAAGATGGCGCTGGCTTCCACTGCGCCCCACGTAGAAAGCCGGGATAGCATTTGTCATTACAAGATGGCGCTGGCTTCAGCGGCGCCAGCCCGACTTCCTTTCAGGAAGTTAGCTGTGTGTGCATGTGCAAGAGTGTGTTCTTGCCAGGTCTTTGCCCACTCCGGGGCGTGCCTATGAGAGCATGGGTAAGCGACCAATCAGGTGTGGATGCACCGCGCTAGGGTGTATATAAGCTGCGCCATGCTGGGGCCCCGCGTCCCCTCTTTAAGATACAATAAACGCTTTGCTGCAGAAGGATTCGTGTGTCCGCGCGTGCATTCTTGCTGGCGAGAGGATAGCGCGGGACAGTATGTCACAGGAATGGACCTGGGAAAAAAATTATTATCTAAAAGAATCTCCTCTGTTCCATGTTCCTAGATCTTTTCTACCCATGCCAAGCCCCTGACTAACTTTCTCCATTCAGAGCATGTAACCACTAATGAAGCAGAGAGAAGTCTCCAGCTTTAGAGAGATGTCATATGTAAAGTTTTCCACTGTGTCACAGGAGACATACCTGGAAAAGACACTCTCAAAACTGGTCAGTGTAAGGAAAGCTGTTTAGAGGGAGGCCATGGCGGTTCTCAGTGACATCATCATTAGGCCCTCCCTGAAAAATCTCTTGTATCCTGGAGAGCCGTAGCTTCTTCTGTGATGTCACAAGTGTTGTCGTGACTGCATCTGCCTCTCAGATATTCCTTCAGTACCTCTAGAGTTTACTAATTGGCCTCTAATTCAGAGTAAACATCAATTTGGGAGGGAGAACAAAGAGGATGAAAAGATCAGATATGGGGAGCGCGAAGGAAGCTGGCCTTCTCTCTTGGTATAAAAAAAGGAAGAAATACATTGTCCTTGGTACAGGTCAGTGAGTACTTGGCAGGGATTTAGTGGGATTGCTAAAGAGATAGCCTTGATCTGAGCCTCCCATCTATGGGAATCAGGAGCTGGGAGCCTCTCAGAAGCATCTGGACTTCTCTGTTCTTATGGTTCCTAAGGAAAAAGGGAGAGACAGGTATTGTGTCCCTGGCTCAGAGTAAACTCCTCCATGTTTTGGATACCTATAGTGCAGTCTGGGAAGCAGCAGTGCTATTATTTCCACTGACTACCATTTACTATTCTGAGTCAATAGGTGTTATTAGCTGTAAGTTTTCTCTTCTTTTATTTCTTTCTTTTTTATGTTTTAGCAATTTTATTGCTTTTTTTAACTTGATGTTTTTATATTTACATTTAATGTTATTTCGTTTCCCATTCTCCTGCCCATAAGATTCCTAAACGTATCCTTCCCCTTCTTCTCTAGCCCCGCTGACTGTGCCATCACATTCCCTTGACTGGGAGACAAACCTAGAGAGGACCAAGAGCTTCTGCTTCCATTCCTGATGACAAGGCCATCCTCTGCCACGTGCAGTTAGAGCCATAGTTCTGTCTATGTACATTCATTGAACATTGGTCTAGTACCAGAAAGCTCTGGTTCATTGACATTGTTGTTCTTCTGGGATTGATAGCTCCTTCAGCTCTTGTAATCCTTTCTCAAAATCTACCAACAAGAGGTCTGTTTCAGGTCACTGGTTTGCCACTAGCATTCACTTCTGTAGTTGACATGATCTGCCTGTGTCTCTCAGGAAATATCTATATCCGGTTGCTGGCAGAATGCACTTTTTAGCCACATCAATCTCATCTAGTTTTGGTGGCTGATATATATATATATATATATATATATATATATATATATATATATATATATATATATATTTGGTGACTCTTACACCTATGTGGTTAGATGGAATGGTAACATGGATTCTGAGCAACTAGGTCAAGAATGTAGAGTTAAGAAATGACAATGTCAAATAGACTCCCTCCTGTTCTTTTTTTTTTCGGGGTTGGGGACCGAACCCAGGGCCTTGTGCATGCTAGGCAAGCGCTCTACCGCTGAGCTAAATCCCCGACCCCCTCTCCTGTTCTTATGAACATATTGAAGTTGAGGTTTCACTGGTCCTCAAGCCTTTCTTCTTTCTGCCCATCCTCCGGTATCTTATGTTTGGCCTTCAGAGAGAATCATGGTAAAACATCCGACCCTCAAGGCCTGCAATGGGAACACAGGAAGTTAGATAGTGTAGTACTGATATCAAATAGGACTAGAGAACTGAATTCTATAGTTAATTTGTCCTTTGCTTTGCTGAAAATGGAATTGGAAACAGAATTTTTGAGTACACATACAGGAATATTAATAAAGTCTCTTATCAAGGAATGTACAATGGGAAAGTAAAATACAATATTCATTCAATTAAGGTCTGTAGGCAAAATACTGGCCTTTGGGAAATAGAGAAAACCTGGAATATTGAACTGTGTATCACAGGAATGAACCTGGGAATAAAATTTTATCTAGAAGAATCTCCTCCATTCTATGTTCCTAAATCTTTTCTAGGCATGCTTAGCCACTGACTAACTTTGTCCATTCAGAGCATGTAACCTCTAATGAAGCAAAGAGAAGTCTCTAGAGAGATGTAGCATGTAAAGCTTTCCACTGTGTCACAGGAGACATTCCTGGAACGGGCACCCTCAAATCTGGCCAATGTAAGGAAAGCTGTTCAGCAGGTAGGACATGGTGGTTCTCAGTGACATCATCATTAGGCCCTCCCTGAGAAATCTCTTGTATCCTGGAGAGCCCTAGCTTCTTCTGTGATGTCACAAGTGTTGTTCTGACTGCAACTGCCTCTCAGGTATTCCTTCAGTACCTTCTGGGTTTACTAATTGTCCTCTAGTGCATTGTAAACAGACATTTGGGAGGGAGAACACAGAGGATGAAGTGATCAGACATGGCGAGTAGGAAGCTGCTTTTCTGTCTTGGTATAAAAAAGGAAGAAATATGTGGTCAATGGGAAAGCTCCTTGAGTCTTGGGTAGGGGTTGAGTACGTTCTCTGAACAGATAGCCTTGATCTGAGCCTTCCACATGTGGGAATCAGGAGCTGGGATTCTCTCAGAAGCATCTGGACTTCCCTGCATGTTATTTTTCTTGGAAGTCAGATAGTTTATATAATTCATTTTTTTATCCCAAAAGCCAGGTTTTGTGAAGGGCACTATAGTTTTTTCCTGAGAGCTCATAGCTTATATACTTTTTCTAAGAAGGAAAAGGTCCTAAGGAAGAAAGGTAAGGCAAGTATTGTGTCCTCAGCACAGTGGAAACTCCTCCATGCATTGGATCCTAATAATGCAGTTTGTGTCTGGCACTGATATCTGGGAGGGAGAAGTGCTTCTAGATGAGACTTCATCATATGAGTCTTTCCACTAGTATTACTCTGACTACAATTCCCTGACAGTGACCCCTTAAAATTCTGAGTCAATAGGTGTGATCAGCAGGCAGATTTCTTTTCTTTCATTTCTTTCATTTTTTTAAATTTTTAAACAAATTTTATTGCTTTTTAAATTTGAAATTTCTAAATTTACATTTAAAATATTATTTCCTTTCCCAGTTTCCTGACTATAAGATCCATTACCAGTCCCCTTACCCTTCTCCTATAAACCCCCTTACTGACTCTGGACAGTCGCTTGAACTGGGAGTCAAACCTAGGCAGGACCAAGGGTTCTCCTTCAATTGTAGCCCAACAAGGCCATCCTCTGCATCATATGCAGTTATTGCCATAGATCTGTTCATGTACAGTCTTTGAATATTGGTCTACCAGAAAGCTCTGTTTCATTGGCATTGTTGTTCTTATGGGGTTGAAAGCACCTTCACCTCTTCTAATCCTTTCTCCAAATCTAACAACAGGAAGTCAATTTTCAGTTCACTGGTTTGCCACTAGGGTTCATGTTGTGATTTGCCCTGAAGTTTTCTGTGTTTGATGCTAATTCCACTGCCCCAAGGTCAGCAGCATAGTCCTGTACTCAGAACTCAGGTGACATCACCAGAACTATCTCCCCATTGAATTTGTAAAGTATATGTGAGTGGTAGGAACAGGATAGGAGGAGGGTTATCATTTGAGGAGAAGGAAGAATGGCCAGGAGAGAAGTTTGAAGGAAGAGGGGGGAGATTAGAGGAAAAAAGAGAGAAAGGAAGATGAAAGAGTGAGAAGCCATGGTAGGTGAATTTAAGATTCTGTTCTGTGTATTTACATGTTGTTATTAATGTTTCTAAGGGATGGATGGTACCAGGCTTTGTATGTTTCAGAGGGAAATTATATCTAATGAAGTGGATTAAAGATTATTGTGTTGTGTGTTTTTTATGTGAGGATGTGAGTATAGGAAAGTGTGTGGTGGCAGGAAACACTGCGCAGCCGAGGAGTGGGAAGGTGTTTCTGCCAAAATATCTCGCACAGAATTTCAGACACATCGATGAAAGTGTTAGCAGGGTAAAAGAAAATTTTATTTTTTTATTTTTATATTTTTACAAGAAAACATTCACTTCTATATATAATAAGTTCTAGTTGTGTCTCTCAGGAAATATCTATATCTGGTTCCTGGCAGAATGCACTTCTTAGCTTCATCAATCTTATCCTGTTTTGGTATATATATATACATACATATACTTTTGGTGCTTCCTACATCTATTAGGTTAGGTGGAATGTTAACATGGATTCTGTGTACGTAAGTCAAAAATGTAGAATTTACAAATGACAATGTCAAATAGACTCCCTCCTGTATTTATGAAGCTTTTGAAATTGAGGTTTCACTGTTCCTCAGGCCTTTCTTCTCCCTGCACATCCTCCTGTTTCTTATATCTGGGCGTAGAAAGAATCATGGGAACACATCTAAAACCTTCAAGTCTGGCCATGCAAACACAGGAAGGTAGATAGTGTAGTACAGATATCAAATGTTTCTAGAGATCCGAAATGTATAGTCCATGTGGTCATTTGTTTTATTGATGACTGGTAATCTTTGGATAAAATAAGGATTAGGAGTTTATCATTTGAAGTAGGTACACAGTATTTACAGTGTTATACTCACTCTATAGCTGGGCCCATTTCATTGCCAAAATCATTGCGGAAAATGGAATAGGAAAACAGAATTTTTGAGTACACATTCAGGAATATTAATAAAGTCCCCTATCAAGGAATGTACAATAAGAAAGTTAAATACAATATTCATTCACCTAAAGGTCTGAAGGGAATATACTGGCCTTTACAAAACAGAGAAAACCTAGAAAATTGAACTTTATGTCACAGGAATGGACCTAGGAATAAAAATATTATCCAGAAGAATCACCTCCACTCCAAGTTCCTAGATCATTACTACCCATGCCAGGACCCTGATTAACTTTCTCCATTCAGAGCATGAAACCACTAATGAAGGAAAAAGAAGTCTCTAGCTTTAGAGAGATGGAGTACATAAAGGTTTCCACTGTGTAACAGGAGACATACCTGGAAAAGGCACCCTTGAAATTGGTCAATGTAAGGAAAGCTGTTCAGCAGGTAGGCCATGGCGGTTCTCAGTGACATCATCATTAGGCTCTCCCTGAAAAATCTCTTGTATCCTGGAGAGCTTTAGCTTCTTCTGTGATGTCACAAGTGTTGTCTTGACAGCAAATGCCTCTCAGATATTCCTTCCATATATCTATGGTTTATTAATTGGCCTCTAATTCAGAGTAAAGAGCCATTTGGGAGGGAGAACAAATAGGATGAAGCAATCAGAGATGGGGAGAAAGAAGCTGGACATCTGTCTTGGTATAAAAGAAAAGAAGAAATACGTGGTTCTTGGGAAAACACCCAGGGCAGATGGCTTTAGTTCTTTTTTTCTCTGGGTTAACTGAGCTCTTGGAGAAGTTGATGAACATCCTAAAGACCTTTTGGCAGATGGTAAAGTTTCTAGATATCCCTTTTTAGATTTTGATGGTCCTGGCGATTTTATGTCTGATGGTAAATGTTTCCCAGGAAGAGTGCTAGAGCCAGATTTATTTTTAGATGCTTTAGAAGACATGGAATTTTTCTGATATACTTTGGCTAATGTCACAAGGTCTAAATGATAATTTCTATGTGAACTTTCCCTCAGACCTTTGGGAATATAAAAGTGGTTTTGTATTTTTGAAGTCTAATTTGCACAATGACAAATCACTTTGAGCATGGAGAACACTTTCTGGAGCCCTAGAGAGGGGTGAAGAAATTCCCTGAAACTCTAGGGCAGACAGTGAACATGCCTTTTTGGTAGAAGGAGGAGTTTCTTGAGCATCTTGGGACAATATGGAATGTCCAGCATGCCCTTGTAAAGATTGGCAACTTTCCACAATTCCATCATCATTTTTGGAAAATTCCAGGCCCTTTGGACAGATGGAGAAAGTGTGGGACTCACCTGAGGAGTAGTTGTAACTTTTGGTGTCTCTTTGGCAGCAGAAGATGGCACAAGATCCCTTTGGGCAGAAGGTGGAAGGTTGAAACTGTCTTCCTTAGAGGAGAAATTTCTCAAGACTCCATCAAAAGGATCAAATCTTAACCCTGTGATTCTAGAAACTGGATGCCTGTGGTCCACTTTGGTAGAGGGAGAATGTCGACTATTTCTCCCCAGAGTTGACATGTGAAATAAATCTACTTGGGTAGATGGGGATAGTTGTAAAGCATGCTGTTCAGATGCAGTAGATCCTAAGACATCCTTCTCAGATGAGGAAGGTCTTAATGTACCGTGTATATGTGTAGAAATCCTGACTGTGACGTCAGAAATGGGAGTAGGTATTAGAGTTACCTCTGAAGATGTGACCTCTCCTAGAGCATCATGGACATATGTGAAAGGTCTGGGAGCCTCATGAGCAGATAAGGATGTTTCTAGATATCGTTGGGTAATTGTGGATGTTCCAAGAAAATTTATTCTGCTGGAGAAGTGGAAATAGACTTTCATATAGAAGTGTCAGGTTCCCTAGCCTGCTTGATAGGCAAAACGGCTTCCAAGGCCCCTTCAGGAGATAAGGTAAAATCCAGAGCCTTTGAAGTATTTGGCAGATGTTCTGGGTCTGCTTGTGGGTACACAGAATGACTGGAAACCCTATGTGCATATTTGGAAGAGTGTGTAGCATCTTCTGTAGTTGGGGAAGATGGCTGATATTGAGGAGATAAGGAAGTTCCTATAGCCTCCTGTGAAGTTTGCGGAGGTCATATGCATTCTTTTGCACAAAAGGAATACAAGGAATCCCTTTCTTCAGATGTCGAGGATGCTACAGACACTGGTGTTTGCATATCATGTTCTACCACTCCTTTTTCAAATATGGACCCATAATTTTCTCTACAGATGGAATACGTCCAAGAATATCTTTTGTATATGTGTAACATCACAAGCTGTTTCTAAAGATGTGGCTGTTGGTAGAACGTCGTTAGTAGATGTTTCTCATCCCACAGTCTCTTTATTAGATAGAGAACTACTCAGAGAATCCTGCTTAGGTTTTGGAAATTCTAGCATCTCTGATTTACATGTGGAAAATTTTGGAGCCTCTCCTTTTGGACAGAATGACCTAGAGTCCCCTGGGTAGGTAGGGAATGTTTTATCTTCTCTGCACATTGTATATATATGGAGTTTGCATGGCTCATTGATTGTGTGTTGTGATAAACTTGGCTCTTTTTGGCCTGAGGACAAGTCAGGAGGGTCCTTTCGGGTGGTAGAGGATATTTGAATAATTCTCTGTTGTATAGGGGCATAGGAAGCACTGGGGGAGATGGTGAGGGTAGTAGATCACTTTTTTATGTCCAGAAGGCACAAGAGTCCCTTGGGTGGACTCAGAAATTTCTACCACATCTTGCATGGGTGGGGTACTCTCAGGAACCCTTTCTGAACCTGGCAATGGTCCTTGATCTAGTGATTTTGTTATTTGGATACTTTCTCTGTGCCCTTTTGTCATTCTAGCTCAGGTTTATCTATCATGTTGATTTACCCTTGGATCCAGCTCCTAGTTTCATTGATTATTTGTAGAGTTCTTTTTGTTTCTACTTAGTTGATTTCAGACCTGAGTTTGATTATTTCCTGCCTTCTGCTCCTCTTTGGTGTACCTGCTTCTTTTTGTTTTTGATCTTTATATTTGTTGTCAAGCTGCTAATGTATGCTCTCTCCAGTTTCACTTTGGATAATCTCAGAGCTTTGAGTTTTCCTCTTAGCTATACTATCATTGTGTCCCATAAGTTTGTTTGTTGTACCTTACATTTCCTAAAATTTTAATTTTTTTAAGTTTTAATTTTTTTCTTCAGTTCTTCCTCTACCAAGTTATCACTGAGTAAAATATTGTGCAATGTCCATGTGTATTTGGGCTTTCTGACATTTTTTTTTGTTATTGAAGTCCAGCCTTAGGTCATGGTGTGTGAGAAAATGCATGGGATTATTTCACCCTATTGTATCTGTTGATGCCTCTTTTATGACACAGTGTATGATCAGTTTTGGAGAATGTGCCATGAGTTCCTGAGAATAAGGTATATTCTTTTGTTCAAGGATAAATATTCTATAGATACTTCTTAAATCCATTTTGTTCAAAATCTGTTAATTTCTCTGTGTCTCTGGTTTCCCATTCCATGATATGGCCATTGCTGAGTGTGGGTTGTTGAAATCTCCCACTACTATTTCGTTAGCCTGAGCTTTAGTACACTTTCCTTTATAAATTTAGGTGTCCTTGGATGTATCATATAGATATTCAGGATAGAGATTGACCATGGAGGAATTTTTTTCTTTGATGAAAATGGCGTGTCCTTCCTTATCTTTCTTTTGATAATTTTTGTTTCAATTAGATACTGGAATGTATGTTCCAGGATGTTTCTACAGACCATTTTCTTGGAAAATTGTCTTCCAGGCTTTTATTCTGAGATACTGTCTTTGTCACTGAGCTGTGTTTCCTTTGTGCAACAATATTCTAGTTCTTCTTATGTATGCAGTCTGTTAGTCTATGTCTTTTTTATTGGAGAATTGAGCATTGATGCTAAGAGATATTAAGGAATATTTATTGTGGTTTTCTCTTATTTTGGGGTCGAGGTGGAATTATGTTTGTGTGACTCTCTTGGTTGAAAGAGGATTAATTTCTTGCTTTTGATAGGGCGGAATTTTCCTCCTTGTGTTGGAGTTTCACATCTATTATGATTTGTAGGGCAGGATTTGTGAAAATATACTGTATAAATTTAGTTTATCATAAAATATCTTGGTTTCGCCAGCTGTGTTGATTGAAAGTTTTGCAGGGTATAGTATCCTGGGCTGCATTTATTGTCTCTTAGTGTTTTATACAATCCACTCTGGACCTGACTTTCATAGTCTCTGGTGAGAAGTTTGGTGTAATACTTATAGGTATGCCTATATATTTTACCTGACTTTTTTGCTTACTGCCCTTAATATTCTTTCTTTGTTTTGTGCATTTGGTGTTTGACTCTTATGTGAAGGGAGAAAATTCTTTTTTGTTCAATCTATTTGAAGAAATGTATGATTTTTTATTATTATAGGCATTTCTCCCTTTATGTTAGGGAAGTTTTCTCCTATAATTTTTGATGATATTTACTGGCCCTTTTATATGTGAATCTTCGCTCTCTTTTATACTCATTAGCCTTTTGGTTGATCTTCTCATTGTGTCCTGGATTTCCTGGTTGTTTTCCATTAGGAGCTTTTTAGGTTTTATATTTTCTTTGATGGTTGTGTAAATGTTTTCTACAGTATCTTACGGCCTTGAGATTTTTATAATTTATCTCTTGTATTCTCTTTCTGATGCTTTTCTCTATGACTTCTGATTTCTTCCCCAGGTTTCCCACCTCCAGATTTGTCTCTCTTTGTGCTTTCTTTATTGCTTCTATTTCCACTTATTGATTCTAGTTTTTTTAAATTCCTTCATCTGTTTGACTGCGTTTTACTGTAATTCTTGAAGGAATTTTGTGTTTCCCCTTTAAGGGCTTCTACTTTTTTACATGTGTTGTCCTGTATTTCTTGAAGAGTTTTATTTGTTCCCTACTCAATGTCCTCTATCATCATCATGAAAAATGATTTTGAATCCACATCTTGCTTTTTCAGTTTGTTTGGATATCCAATATTTGCTTTCTTGGCATAAGGGAGCTCTGATGATGCCAAGTAGTTTTGGTTTCTGTTGCTTAGGTTCCTGTGCTTGACTCTTGTCGTCAGGTTTTCTCTGGTGTTTCATGGTCTTGCTGTCTCTGACAGTGGCTTAACCATCTTGTAAAACTCTTTATCACTGTTCCGATAGACTTCTTTTCTCCCACCAAGATGTGGGTACAGAGATATGTAGGACAAGATCAGCAATGGGTGCAGGCAGAAACAGGAAGTGTCCTGTCCCAGACTGCTCTTGTTTTCTGTGTCCTGAGACTTCCATCCTGGTTGCTTGGAGCAGAAGGGTTGGTCTCGCCTGTGTTCTCAGTTGTTACTTTTCCTGGCCACTGGCTTTCATCTCTGGACACAGGTAGATACCGGAAAGATCCTCTCCCTTACTCTTCCTAGGTTCCTGTATCCAGAGGGTTCTAAACAGCTTCATCTCAGAACAGGAATGTGAGCAGAGGTAATGGTTGCCCCTAAGTTCTCAGAATTTTCCATAATTCTGGGAGTCCAGCTTTCTCCCCAAACGATTTTGGGTACAATGAGCTATTTTACTGTGTCATCTCTGGGCGCCGTCAGAAACAGGAAGCTTGTATCTTCTTGATAGTATCATCCTAATAAATGGAAATATCAGGATAGGCATTTCCTGTATATGAAATATATATTGAGGCAGTTTTCTTGGGGAGGTGGATACAAATAGATACAAAATACACTTGAATAAGCGTGGTGTATTAAGAAACATCCTGACTGGAATCTGTGAAGAAGAATGACAGAGTCTGTATTATGTAAAATGGATTATGAAATTGAGTGGAAAAATTCTTCTAATAAACATAATATAATTTTAAATTGAATCTTCATCATTTATTTATATAACACATCTTCACTAGGCATCTAGAATTTCATCGATTATGATACATTAAGGATGCAAATAAAAAAATAACCTCATCTTCCATAAACAGGTATTCTATATTTTTCTTTGTATCTTAACAAGAACCATGGATAATACTGAGAACTTAGGGGAAACCATTACCTCTGGTCCCTTAATGTAAAGGGAGAGAAAGAAATTACAGTTTGTCAAGCATGTGCTCACAGGTACTTACTTATATAATGGGTCCATGATCTTTATTTTCAGTGAGCTGGGTGTTTGGTGGGGGTAATCTGAGTTTGAATTTGGGGATTTATTTCTGTGTTTTATAACTTATTTTACTATGTCATCATTATTTTTTAAATATTTATATTTTATTAAATGAGGTTATTTAATTTATATTTTTTCAGCAATTCTGCTGAGATTAAATTTCTCCCAATTAAATGAACTAGAGAAACAGATTTTGATATATGACGAATATACCAGATTACTGCAGACGATGTGGCGATTTGATTATAGGGGAGCACTAACTATGCTTCCTTTGGTATAGAATATGAAGATGAAACCAAACACATGTTAAATAATTCAAATAAGGTATTAGCTATAATGGTGAATTTTGTAATTGGATGGATTCACTATCATTATAATTAGACCTGATATGATGTAGAGGATTACAAAGAGCTAATATGTGACTATTTCAATACAAACACCTAATATATAGTGACTAATTTCAGTTTCATGGACATTTTGGTTGGGTCACAATCCTTTAACACCTGACATATTTTAGTAGCCTCCTATGGTGAGTTCTCATGCATACTAAATATATTTACTCTATAGTATGTATGAGAGTTAAGAATGCACATGGCTAAAGTATTACATCTAGGTATTATAAGCATAGAAAAACAACTGTACTAAAATAATTTTAATTAATTTGCTAATTATTTTTATGTATGTAAGAGTAAATACTAGGATGAGAGACACTTCTTTGTATCTTAATATGAAAAGAAGTGTTAGATAAAAAGAATACAGGTAGTCAATTTTTTAAACACTTTTTGACTTTTACTTCACTAGTGATTACTTTCCCATATACCATAAATAGTATAGTCAAATCACCAGACAAAAATATACAGTATAAATATAAATATGAGAATGTTTGGTAAGTGTTTCTGTCCTCAATGAAATAATACCAGGGAAATCACTATCATCCAAAGAGCCAAAACTAAAGAGTCTCCATGATGTATATCATAAATATAAATTAAATTGAATCAGTATGCCAAAACACTGAGCATAAAATGATGTAGAGACATAGCCATCAACATAATGAAGCTATATAATATTATCAGCAGAGGTTGTACTTGTTGGCTAAGAAGGGTTTTTTAAAACACATATACAAATTTAATGAGTAGTGCTTAAAATAGAAGCACTGTGGCTATAATGTACAAAATTTATTCCCACATAATCACTTTCCACCAAAATAATCCAGTTACTAATTCTGAACTCATAGAAATGGTCTCAGATAGTATTAGGAAATATTAAATTTTGGGATTGCATATTGGTTCCCTGGATAAGGGTGGTTGTTTGCCAAGCTGAACTTGAAATGCTGAGATCAATCCCTGTGACACACATGGCAGAAGATAATAAGTCACTTCTGAAAATTGTCCTCTCAACTAACTAGAATACTGTAGCATTTGAGCACACAACTAATGAATAAACAAATGTAAGGTAAGAAGAAAAGTAAATGAGTAAATACTATCACTGTGGGGAAAGGAGAAGGGAGATGTGGGAGCAGTCACAGAGAGCATGGTAAATCTCATTATTTCAGCTGCATCAATATATGAGACCCCTTGCAGAAATATGTTCACAATATACATTTTTCTTATGCTTGATATTCTCTATAAATTGTTTATTTTAATCATCCCAGAAAAACTACAAAATGAAAAGGTAAGGATATCATGGTTTTCTAGAAGTTATGATCTCTGCAAATTTCATAAATACCAAAAACTAGAATCTATACTCTTAGACATTGAAAACTAATCACTGTATAGAACAACTCATACACGTGAAACCGTGATGAACAATACCCAGGCTCCATGCAGGTGGAAGACCCATGAGTCTACAGAAGACTAAAAGGAGGAATATTCAAAATAAGAAGAGAAAAGTTTGCAGGCATAACAATGAAGGAATTGTAGAATGAGAACAATAAAATCCTCAACCAAACAAATTTCAGGCATGATAAATAAAAAGAAATCTGAACCCAGGTGACCAAACTGAACCCAGCGATAGTAGAAACATAGTTCAGAGAAGCATCCAGAAAAGAAACAGAAAGTTCCCACGAAAGAGGGATAGCAATTGACACAAATGACAGAATAGTCTTCAAAAACATCCTCCAAAAATGAAAGAATGTAGCTATCTAATGAAAACTCCATGAATTATGGAAACTATCTTTCAGGAATGTGTTTAAGGAACATGTATGGCTTCACACTGAAGAAGGATGTCGACACTATTGTAATCCACACTCAGTCTTAGCCACAGCTCAGCAACAGCTCCTTATGTCACCTGAAAGAGGAATGATAAATTGTGTGAAAGAACCTGTGAAGGTCTGACCCAAAGGTTCTAAGTTTGTATCTGCTAATATTCCAAGGAGGTAATCTGTAAATCCCAGGCACACTATAATGATATAAAAGAAAGCTATTAAAAATAAAAATATACAACATATAAGGCCAGATATATCAAATGTTCCTATGCTTTTTCTGGTTTAGAAAGTCAGAGATAAAGGTTAGAGTTTAGGAGATTTACATTTGAACACAAAACGAATTCTAAAATCTAATCACAGTTTGCTTATTTGAAAATCATTCAATAAAGAAGTTCCTGAAATTTGAATGAAAAAATTCAGTTGTGAAGATCAAAGACATAACCAACTGTGTGCCAGGAAGGCCCTGACCTATATTTCAAGCTCTTAGGATTTTGAGAAAAGTTCTCACGTTTTTCATGTTAAACTTGTACTAACTGCTCTGAAGCTCTCACATGTGAAGTTCTGGCCTCCTACTTGTCAGCCCTTTCTCAGATTTTATGGTATAACTAAAGGCATGTGTCATTACTAGTAAATGAAAGCAAAGCAAAGCAAATAAAACAAAACAAAACCACCTTTGAAATTATATATTTTTGTAGTGTGTGTGCCTTCATGTATGAATGTGTGCATCTCTCTGTTTATTTGCATATATGTCTGAACATGTATATGTTACACTTCACAGGTGGATAACTAGAATCCAACTTTCCAGCATCGAGTCATGGACCCAATGATGTCATGAAACTTGCACAGCAGTTACTCTTATCTTAAATCCATTTGAATTCCCTTCCAACATTTCATTTAAAAGCAAATTAATTTACCACTAAAGAAATGATGTGAAGTTTAAATGTATCAGTATATTTTCCAGGATATCTACATAGTTTATATTAAAAAAAAAAAACAACTGAGACACTAATTTCACTTTTTTTCATGTCCGTACATGAAAAATCAAGCAATGGTGTCTATAAATCAGACCTACAGATGAGAAAGGATGATGATGCATCTTAGTTCAGAGGAGATACTCAAGCTTAGTTTGCCTTTCACAGTAAGGTAAGTTCTTGTCCCAACTTTATATTTATAACAGACTTAATTTCTAATCTACATACAGACACAATAATTTTACCTATATGCTATTTTATTCCTCATGAAAATGTAGAATATTCAGGGTTATGTTTCAGAAAGTAAGTTATTTTATTTCCTTGGAGTTAAAGAATAATACATTCTATTTCTGATTCCACATAATCAGAAATTAAAACATGGCATAACATATTGAGAAATAAATAAAAATAAATATTTGATATAAAAATAGTGGTGATCATTTCAGGACATATCAGAGCTAAGTTGCATGGTTAGAAATATTTATGTCCCGTTTTTCATTATGTATATTTTTACGTTTATTGTTTTCTTAATTACCAAATGGTAACATCCTCTGCCCTTCTGTTTCTTTATAAAGGTTATATTTTAAAATGCTGAAATGTTTAAGATGAATTCAGTAAATAATTGGCCTACAATAAATATTGATTTGAAGAATAGATCACAAAATTTGATAGTGAGAAACTCAAGGAGAGAGGATGGGGATTCTTTCGTATTTGGAGATGCAACATTGTGATTTGCTACAGAACTGGACTATTGTGAAACCTCTGTCCAGGTGCAAGGCAGTAGGGGACACTGAAACAACACAATAACAGTGCGATTCATGTCTGTATCAGTTAGTTGGAACAGACATTCTTTGTACGAATGATCAAAATATTAAAAGCTCATTGGGTTCCTTAACCCAATGCATATTTTACATGTAGATTTGGAATTTCCCGATATTATAGTTGACATAAAAGACCTTCTCTGACCTAGACTGAAACATACCTTATAAATCTAAAATCTTGTCCCGAGTCTAATGACAGAAAAAAGAAAGTCATGAAATGTAGTTACAGTGCTGGCCATTTGTATAAAAATAAGTTCCACATTCTGAAGTGCATTGGAAGAGCCGAGGCGACATGCTAGATGAGGAATGGTTGACTGTAGCAGAAGGTGATTGCTTGTCAACCCAAGTCACAGTGACTCTCTTTGGAAATGTCTCACTGCACATCACACATCAGAGGAGGTGGTATGTCTAAACATCATAGGGCAACTGCCTTCCTGAAATGCAGAAAAATAAGTGAGAGAGGTTTCCATTGCACAGACATACTCTGGCAAGAGACAGAAGAACAGTGTGTCACAGATAAAAAAAAATCCTCCAATTATCAGTTACCCTAGTCTATGTCACAGGTGAGAAAATGTCCTCAATTATCATTCTGCCTAGTCTAAGTCACAGATGAGAAAATGTCCTCAATTATCAGTGTACATAGTCTATGTCACAGATCAGAAAATGTCCTTCAATTATCAGTGTACCTAGTGTATGTCACAGATCAGATCAGCCTCCTATGGGGCTCTAGCATTTATATGTTCTCTGAAAACTCTCCAGCATTCCAAATGTTACACACGTGCAAAATCTATCTGTTGGTCGCAAAATCACGCCCCTGCTAGAGCACGAGGCAAATCATAGTCAGCCACTGTTGAGAATTGGAAGCAACCCCATACCCCACAGCCTGGATTAAAACAAAAACATAGTCTTATAATATTTCTATGTTTTTAAATACACCAAAATTCTCACTGCAAATAGCCAGTTTCATTTGGATATTAGTATGATTGGTTTTCTATCCTTTAATGCATGGAGGGCTCCTGATTAATTTGAATCAGTCTTGCTAGCTTTGTTCTGTGCATGTCACTGGTGTTGAGGTGCATCAGAAGACTCACTGAGACACACCAAACATCTTCTGAAGAAAGATTTTTTTCTGCCTGTCAAAAAGAGTGAGGTATCCAAGACAATTTCATCTCTCTTCCTCTTCCTCCCATCCAGTGTTGGGGTTCTGCTGTTCTGTCAGTTGTGGGGGTATAATTGATCGTTCCCACATCCCTTCTAAACCTTGGGCCATTATCTTTCTGGGCCAGGCTTCAGATAATGGCCATACATCAAGTTTTGCTACTACCTAGCCCTGAGAGAGAACATGACCACATAACCAGCTGAAATGGGCTGAAAGTGCCATCGTGACTGAACGGAGGATGTGTGAGGCATCTTTATCTAATAACCACCATTTGTGATAATAAAGATTTCGAATCAAAGCCGATGAGTCAAGTTCTTTTCTTTTAATCTGCTTCTTCCAATAGCCCTACACATCCGTAACCCATTTTACTGCCGTCTCTTCTACTGAGAGCGGAGGCAAAGGCTTTCTATTCTCCGCAATGTCCCAACAGACTCAGTACTGATTCCTTTGGGCTCTCCGTGGAAGGTACTTTTAAGCCTAAACCCGCAGGCACCTTTTGGCGGGGGGGTTGTGTGAGGTTGAATGTCTCATTTTGTGTGTCGAGCTTGTGCTCAGTTCTCACATTACATTCTCTTATCCGCGTGCTCGCCCACACCGATTCATTTAAGACAATGTTGTACCTGCTTTCTTTTCCCAGGTGGGGTTCTGTTCTCTTCTTGTCTCTTGGGCTTCACGGAAAGGGTCTCACCCAGAAGTCCCCTGAAATAATTGACAAGGTAAAGCACATCGTTGGGTGACCAGCAGGGGTTTTCAGAGCTAACAGGCACAGCGGAAGAAATATTGGTAAGATTTATTAAGTCATGAACTAGTCCCGAGACTAATAATATATGAAAATAAAAAAAAGAAACCCAGCTTAAATAACATAGCACATGCGCACACACACAGAGACACACAGTCCTTCTACACAAGCATGCACATGCTCTCAGGAGTTCACAGTTCACAGACAGGTGTCATCTTCTTCGGTTTTCAGACTGTGTTCACAGGTAGCTGAACTTACTGTGGTAAAGACTGCCACCTATTTGATTATTAACCCTGCCTTTCCTCCTGGGCATCCAGCTCAGTGATATGGCCTGGCATCCGTGGACTGAGTGCCAATGCAATGGTCTGTATATATGACTGGATTACTGGCAGCCTCCTCTCCAGCCCTTCGTGTCCTTTCTCCCCTCCTTTCTTGGCTAGCTCTTTGGGTTCTTAGGCTCAAAGTAGGGCAGAGCTATGGGGAAGGGGAAACCTGGGTCCCAGGAGACAATGTGGAGCCATGTTAAGAAGGTAATTGCAGCCAGAGAGGAGGTCTGGGCCCTGGGTTGGCAGCTGATATTTCAAAGGCTCTTGTCTGAGTCATTTATTGACTTCCTCTTCAGAGATAACTACAGTAGGAGAAGCAATCCTCTCTGTACCCCACCAGCTGGAAAGGAGCTTTATTGAATTTCCACGTTTCATTTTTCATTTTGTAATGTATGCATCACGTGTACTCACGGTCGTGTGCACATGTTTGTGGAGGCTGAAAGATTGGTGTCAGTCTCAGGAAAACCACCCACATCAACTGAAACAAGGACTCCCATTGTCCTGGATCTCACCAGTTAGGCTAGAAAGGCTGGCCCTCCAAGTCCCAGGATCTACCTGTCTCTACACATCAGTACCGGATTAATAATATACAGTGTGCACACACACTCCCGGCTTTTCCTTCAAAGTAAGAGCTCGGACTTATGGACTACAAAGTTAAAATAATCAAGGGGCTGGAGAGATAGCTCAGCGGTTAAGAGCAATGACTGCTCTTCCTAGACGTCCTGAGTTCAAATCCCAGCAACCACATGGTGGCTCAAAACCATCGGTAATGGGATCTGATGCCCTCTTCTGGTGTGTCTGAAGATGGCTACAGTGTACTCATAAATAAAGTAAATAAATAAATCGAGTGCACTGTTTTTGTGGCTTTCATAGGGCTGCCTACTTCACTTCTCTTTTTTCCTTCTTCTTTTCCTTATCTTCCTTGTCTTCTAAGGCTTACAGAAACACACACACACACACACACACACACACACACACACATATATATATGTGTGTGTGTATATATATGTATATATGTGTGTATATATATGTATATATATGTATATACATATATATATATATCTTATGTGTAGCTGTGCTTTTTTGCATGCATGTATATGTACCTTGGGCATGCTTGGAGCTCAGGGAAGCCAGCAGAAGGTCTTTCCTGAAACCGGAGTTACAGATGTGTGGGGGCTGCCATGTGGGTGCAAGACAGCAAACCTGAGTCCTCTGCAAGAGCAGCCAGTGCTTTTGGCTGCTGAGCCATCTCTCCAGCCCACAGTGGGGTCTCATCCATAATGGCAGAAGGGATCGTGTTCAGTCTTTCTGATCTGGTAGGAGGTAGATGCAAGAGTGATCATGAGAACTCCTGAATTAGAAAGGAAGGATGGGTTAGAATATTCGTTTCCTACGTCTTGCATGGAAAAGGCATATAGGATTATAGTTACTGGAGAAAAAAGGACAGCCTCATGCATACATCATTCACCTATTATAGTAAATGTCGACTGGATTGTCCTCTTCTCTACGTAACAACACTACAGTAAATGGCTCATAAAGTAGAAAGAAGTCCCCCACCCCTTTAACAGAAAGAACTTAGATGTGAAAATGTTTTGACAATTAAAGGGTAGGTAATGAGAGAAACGTGATACCTGATTTGAGTGAAGGTTGACAAGGCTTCTGAAAGCATTTGAATTGGGAACTGCAGTGGATGTTTGGATTTGTTACCTCTGTCCTCTGTCTGGTGGCTTACACTGCTTGAGTGCCATCAGTCTTATGAACATCAGAGTGTGTTGTGGTTAAGGTGGTTAACAGGAGCTTAAAAATTTGTTAATGACTAGAAATTGGAGAAGCAGGGAAGGTGGCCACTATCTGTTTTCTGTTCAGTTTACAAACACAAGAAGCTAAACCTATGATTTCCCAGGCTCGGGATGGTGTGTCATAGCTTTTGGTCTTTCTGGAAGAGCATCTGTCTATCAACAGAGGGACTTCAACAGAGGGGCTTTCCAACTTACCCTCAGTGACATGGGGACATTTGAGGGTTTAAACCGGGTGACTGCGGTGCTTATTTTTAATTTGAGAAATAGATTGGACAGAATGTACAACATCACTTGGTTACCGGATCAACAACACATCAGAGCCTGGGAACACTGAACTGATTGTCACTGGGGTTTTGTGTATGTGGAGTATGTTAAGACAGTGGATCTGAGAGAGAGAGAGAGAGAGAGAGAGAGAGAGAGAGAGAGAGAGAGAGAGAGAAAGGGAGAATGAGCTTGATCTTAAAATATATGTTCAATGTATAATGTGATCAGAATACTACACCTCACACTTCAAATGTATACAGTCTCCATTTGTCAAGCATACTCAATAAATTTCAAAAAGAAAGGTAAAGGGGAGTTGGGACAGAAAGTTCTGGAAGGGGCTAGGGAGAGAGTCTAGCAGTTAAGCACTCGCTCCCCAGAAACTTACATAGATGCCCCGTGGATGTGGAGACCATCCTATAAGTCCAACTTGGAAGGCAGAGGCAGGATGCCCAGAGCACGCTGTCTGGAAAGGTGACCCACACCAAAAGGAGCTTTGCCTGTGAGTGAGAGTTGCTTCCACAGTGAACAAGACAGAGAAGACATTGAGGATATTTCCTGAGTGTACCTTGGGCTTCCACATGTGTGTGCATGGACATGTGTTAACTGGGTGACTAATCATTTCTCTCTCTCTCTCTCTCTCTCTCTCTCTCTCTCTCTCTCTCTCTCTCTCTGTGTCACACACAGACAGAGTCTCTCTTACACACACACACACACACACACACACACACACACACACACACACTCTGAACAAAAAAGTTAAGATCTGGAAGACGGATGCCTAGACTGGATGGATAAAATCAGAAATAACAAATTGTGTTGGAACTCGCTGTGAAGGAAGAGGGGGACCAGAGGGAGAGATGTGAGTGTCGCTGTCTTCTTGTGTCAAAGTGTAATTCCAAATAAACCCAGTGCCACCTCCTCCAGGATGTCAAAGTCACAGCTCTAGCTGAGGTATAGTTAGTCAGTGATGCCCACTGTGTGTGTGTGTGTGTGTGTGTGTTGTCACTTTTGGGGGTGAATGCGACCACAAGCCCATGCTCATCAGTTCGAGATCCTGAAAGTGCTTTGGGCCCATCTTAAGTCATCACAGCTCTCAGTGCCGGAGGTTAACTGACTTCCAGAAAGCATCTTAGTGGGGCTAACTAATGTGTCATTACATCACAAGGACATTTTCTACTGTAGTTAAAATAAACACATATACTTTAGAATAGACAGAGACTTGAAAAATGGAAGTGGGAAAAATATCACTACCGACTTTGCATTAAAAAACACATTTATTTTAGAATTCTCCAGGATAGTTGCAATTTCCCATATAATCTACACATGATTTCCATATATTAGCATCGTACATAATCGTATGAAAATAATTAGGAGAAATTAACCTTTGCAAAAAAAAAGTACTTTTTTCCTTCCCAGCTACTGCTCCCACAATGACAACTCTGAAACTGATTATTTATTAACAAATTCCTAAGCCACAAACTTTGGCTCATTCCCAGACTAACTTATTTAACCCATTCAAACTATTCTGTGTCTTCTACATGGTTATTTACTGAGTTTTCATCCCCTTTCTTAGCATCTTCCTCAACATCTCCTTCAGCATCTGCCGCAGCGTCCCTCACTGGGTCTCCTTTTATACACTATTTCCCAGAATCCTCTCTTCCTGCCAGTGTTCTGCCTTCTATTTCCTGCCTCAGTTCAAAGGTCATAGACTTTTTTTTTATTGACAGGTGAAGCTTTAAGAGATTCTCTCTACAAACTTTGGTGCATTAACATCAAATAAATGACTCATTTTCAGTTCTGGTTTTTACTTTTGTTCGTGGGTCTTTTTTGTGTTATGTCATGTGGCTGCAGAACCTGCAAAGGCCAGAAGAGGGAGGCAGATCTCCAGAGCCAGAGTCAGTTGTGAGGATGCTAAGGGTTCTGAGTAGCTGAGCCATCTAACGACACTATTTTGTCACAGCAGGGGAAAGCTGGACACTACTACTCCTATGCCTTTTCACACTGTAGATTCCAATCCACACTCTATTTAGAAGCTAGGTGTCCTGTAAATGTATTAAAGTTTTTTTATTCCCACTTCGGGGGGTACCTATCCCTGCATTTCCCCTAGACATTGAAGGTTGTCAAGGTATGAATGATCAGTTTTCCAGGCTCTTTGCTTATGATCCACCTGTCTGGTCTACTGAGCCTCCGTACCCTCGATCCTGTAGGTCCTCGATCTCTGATGATCCCCTCACCCTTGTGCATTCACGCTTTTGAACTCTGATTTACAATTTTTCTTGTGCAGCCGTAGGGAGGTTTGGCACCAACTGGTTTCGTTCAGCCTGTGCTATTTCACAGATAAAGGTCCGCTGAACTTTAAAATATTCATTTGAATAATTTAATTTTATATAGATAGTATTATGATCTGGTGTGGATTTCAAATATTTCACCACCAAGGAACTGAATTTAGTACGTTGTGTAACCTTTTAAAAACCGTTCTCTGGTTTTAAATTTTGGTGTGTGTGTGTGTGTGTGTGTGTGTGTGTGTGTGTGTGTGTGTTCATGTGTTTCACAGTGTCCAGGATCCCATCTACAAAATCTGTACAGATAAATCCCAGAATAGACGGGTGGAGACTCTGAAGCTCCTCTACCCCAACTGAGGAACCACTGGGAACTGATGACTGTAGGGCAGAGGGCCCGTTTTCTTCATGGATTTGGCCCCTGACGGCTGTCCATGCTCCCCTGGATGTTTGTACTCACCCCCACACATCTAGTCAGAACAAAATGGACTCAGCAGTTTCTATTAAAATGCAGATGGAAATTAGGAGGGAGGAAAGGGGAGGGATCTGAGAGGAGGGGATGGGGATGGATTCGCTCAAACACATTATGTGCATGTACCAAGTTCTTAAGGAAAAAAATTAAAACAAAGTAAATAAATAAATCTGCTCATGTGTGCACATGTGCATGGGTTTATGTGTGTGTGGGGGGGTTGCAGCACACTGCTACAAGAGGATACCATGCAGTATCTTTCTCTATGTCTCTCTGCCATTTTCTTTTGATGCACTGTGGTGGTTTGAACACGCTTGGCATATGGGAAGTGCCACTAGTAGGAGGTGTGGCCTTGTTGGAGAAAGTGTGTCACTGTGTAGGCCGGCTCTGAGGGCTCCTAGTGTTCAAGCTCTGCCCAATGAGGAAGATGGATGCTCTTCCTGGCTGCCTGTGGCTGCAAGTCTCTTTCTGGGCTGCCTTCGGATTTAGATATAGAACACGCTCCAGCACCATGTCTACCTGGACTCTGCTGTGCTTCCCACCATGATAATAATGGACTGAACCTCTGAAACTGTAAGCCAGCCCCAATTAAATGTTTCCTTTATTAAGAGTTGCCTTGGTCATGGTGTCTCCTCACAGCAATGGAACCCTAACTAAGACAGGTGGTGTCTTTGCCTGATCCCAAACTCTCATATTTTCATCTGGGCTGGTAGCCAGCAGACCTTAGTGATTCTGTTCCCCCTTCCTGTCCCTGCGGTTACAGGTTTCCCCTGCCTGTTTCATGATGACTGGGATCTGAGTACAGGTCTGCTTAGGCAGCAAGCGGTTTCACCCACCAAACGTCCTCAGACCCATCATGTGGTTTCTATGGCTTACCAGACTATTACTTTCAACTAGCAAACACAAATTAGAGATGGCAAGTGCATCTTGACTTTACCTTGTTTCGGTATATTTTAGTTGCTTCAGTGTCTTGATTTCACATTGTTTCGGTATTTGAGTTGTTTCAGTGTATTTGAATGATAGCTGAGGATTGGGAGACTTAGCGAGAGATGGGCAGGAGAAAGTGAGGATGCAAAGATCTATCGGATTCCTGCCACTTGCCATTGCATTCAACATTTCATATTTAAAAGCACAACAACCACCACCAACCACAATAGTCAACAACAAGGCATGCATGCAAAAGACACTAAAGGGCATTACATACTTGTAACCTCACTTTCTCCCCTAAAGCCTCATGTATTGAACCGATGGATTTTGTTGTTAAACCCTGAAGATTAATCCCTAGATCGATCGGAGCCCTGTAACACTGTGATGAATGACACCGTGGTTGTTGTGATAGTCAGAGCTTGCGATTTTCTTTCCTTGTAAAATCAACCCGGTAGGGAACTAATAACGACAGCTCACATGTATAAATAAAAGAGCCTTTCACACTGACGATTGGAATTGTTACTATATATCCCAGTTCTTTGCATTTTATTTTCATTATTGTGTTGTTTTTAGCGCCATTCTTGATACATAGAAAACTGTGCATTTTCTATACTATGTATCTTTTTGGGGTGCCCTCTGTAAGCTAAATACTAAATCAATCCATATCAAAGGGTTCCTCCCTGTCCTGTTTACAGAACTGAAATTAAACTGTTTTCACAAAATATTTCGCACATTTCCTTAGGGCTTGAGTTTGAAATTTCCCCATGGTCTCAGCTGTGGGAACACTTTGTCTCAAGCTGATGGCACTTTCTAGGAAGGTAGTGGAACCTTTCAGACTGTGCCCTAGGAGAAGTAGGTCACTGGGGCAGGAAGGAGGGAGCTGGCTGGTTCGACCGAACTCTTGGCTGCCTGATCCACCCAAATATAAGCAGGGCTCATGCAGGCTCTCAGTGTCCCAGATGAATACACTGTAGCCATGTGGTTATTGCCACTACAGTCTAAACGCAATGATTGTGACTGTGAACCCTCAACAAACCTCTATTCCTTTATCTTGATTGTGTCATGAATTTTAACAACTTGACATATAAAAATGATGTAAGTGTACATCTGCGTGTGTGTGTGTGTGTGTGTGTGTGTGTGTGTCTTTGAGAGAGAGAGAGAGACAGTCCTTCAACACATTGACCTGTTAAGATGTCGCTGTCAATGTCTGACTTCACCTCTGCTGGAGTAGATTCTGGAATGATACGGAGGTTACCTTCTGCGTAATCATCCAGGAGCTGGTAGATGTATAGGATGGATCTTTCTCATAGGTGATATAAAACCAGTCCTTCATGATCGGCACCTGGGATGGGACCACCCCCCTCCAGTTGTCCTTACAGACATGTTTGACATCAAATTTGTGCTCCACAGCTCGGCCAACCATGGCACTTGTGAGATGGGCGTCTTTCACTTGAGGAAACACTACTTTGTGAGGCAAGATCTTAAGCTTTATAATCCTCTCATCGCTGTGAAGTCCCAGTCCACAGACACAGTCAATTCCATCATACTTGAACAGATAAAGAGAGGGATTTGTTGGCATTTGATCTAGAACGATGGCCTTCCACTGGGTTACGGGCTCATCACCTTCCTTCCATCCGTGAGAAATTCTGCAGCCCACAATGTTCCCCATGGCCTGGGGAGAAGGCCTCCTCCTCCTCTGCTTCTGGAAGGATGGTGTGTTCATCCTCCTCAGAGACATCCTCTTCTTCATGGCTGTAGACATAGTGTGGTAGGCCACGGCATCCTGGTCCACTGTCTTGTGGCAATCGTTCTGTGTTCAGGCTTCATACTTACCCGTGGCCTGGGTGTGAAGAACTCGCCTGCTTAAACCAGACACAATGCTGTTGCCTCTGTCATATGAGTGCCTGCAAGAACAATGGGGGTGGGGTGGGGAGGGCGCTGGACCAAGGCACTTGTCTAAGAGAACTTTGGAGCAGGTGAGGAAGGCGATGGTAGACAGGGTTGAGCATCTGAATCTTATTATGTCGTAATCAGAAGTTCATAGGAGGGCTGGGCAATGGTGAAGCACACCTTTAATTCAAACACTCAAGAGGCAGAGGGAGGCAGACCTCTGTGAGATCAAGGCCAGCCTGGTCTACAGAGTTAGTTCCAGGGTAGCCAAAGCTACCCACAGAAAAACCCTGTCTCAAAAATCAAAATCTAAAGTTCAAAGGGAAATGAACAAGTGGTTCTCTACAGCTCAGAATAAGATATTCAGACACGGGGCTGGGGATTTAGCTCAGTGGTAGAGCGCTTACCTAGGAAGTGCAAGTCCCTGGGTTCGGGCCCCAGCTCCGAAAAAAAAAAAAACAAAAAAAAAGATATTCAGACACATTTCTTCAGCCCGAGGCACTTTGCCTCTGCTGAGGAACCTCTCCTTGAATGGCTAGGTCAGTGTGGGATTAAGTATCCCTGTCCCCCACTTTAAGCAAGCAGAACAGAGAAAGGATAGCAAAGGAGCCAGAAGGGTGGCCACACCCCTCTTCTACCCTCTAACTATGAACTATGTGGCAACATCCACAAGTGTCTGCCCAGAGACACAGCACACCAGTCCACTGGCTTTCTGTACTGTGCATCCTGACCCAGCCCCAGGTTTCTTCCGCGACGCTGTTGCATCTTCGACCGCAACAAGAGTCTCTTGTGTAGGCAACAACAGCCATTTAGAAATAATATCTCCTGGGGTTGGGATTTAGCTCAGTGGTAGAGCACTTACCTAGCAAGCACAAGGCCCTGGGTTCGGTCCTCAGCTCCAAAAAAAAAAATACCAAAAAAAAAAAAAAAAAGAAATATTATCTCCTAAAATGCACAGGCACAGAGAGGAGCTTTGGCATTTTAGTAGATTATGAATTAGATATTGTTAGCAAAGGATAATAAACTCTTAGACTGACTAGCCTAGACCGTCCGCCGAGCTCTCAAACGTGGAAGACATCAGAACATACCGGTACTCGCTGTACGAGGGGAAACTTTCAGCTTTCTGGGCTACAAGGGTCCCAGTTATCTTCATAAACGTATTTACCGAGAGAAAATGTCCATGTCGTCCGGATTCTGTCTTCGGAAACCGGTCAGGCTCCAAAAGGCTGTTGAACAATTGTGGGGTTCAGGAGCTGAACTGGCTTTCACACCCCGCTGCGAAGATAGTGAACCCACCTTCAGGGGAGTCTAGCGCCCCCAAGTGGAAGAGAAGCGCAACCTCCGCCCAGTGCTCTGTGACATCATCCAGGCTCTGCTTACGTCATAGAAGCGCTCTCAGGCCAGTCCCTTCCGTAGTTACGCTTAGAAACTTCCAGCATCTAGGTTTTAGCTTCTCGTGTATCCTCGTCGAGACCCAAAATAAAGTTCCAACCCAAATATTCTGATGACTCAAGTCACAGTCTACCCAAGTAGTTCTTTTCATGCATTTTTTTTCTGAAAAAGTCTTTGGTTTCTGAGTCACCAACATCCTTGGTGGTTATTTTCCCAGCTCCTATCTTTCCTTTGGTTATCTTTAAGCCATTCTCCGTATCAGAAATGTTGCTAGACTCTCTCTCTCTCTGAGGCAACCCACTGGATAGCACCCAAAAATTAGATTTATCAAAACCCACAATTAGAGGAGGGACATTTTTATTCAAACCAAGCTGGAATTTGCCAGGATTAAATACCTTGTATTGAAGTCAATGGCAATCATGAATTATGGATTCTTTGCAAAGAGCGAGGAAAAATTAGCTCCTGGACCTGCTTCCAAAGTGGTGGTAAACTGATTACAAACCGGATATTGACCAGTCATATTTTAAATGTCTTTAAAATTTACCAGCACTTCTGGTTACCAGGAATTTATTAGATCAAATGCAGCAAAACAGGATGAAATAGTTGACGTAATTTAGTTTTTGAAATATGGGTAGACAGAATACTGGATGCAGGTAAGTGTGGAATTTACCTGTAACTTACAGGGCACTTTAATTGTTTGTGTCACATAGTTCTTCAGATCTTCAAAAGGAAACTTTTCAGAACCCTCCCCTGTCCCCACCACACTCTGACCCTCCCTTCCCTCTTCCCAGTAATTCTCTTCCACTTTAACATTATAATTTTTTAAATGTACTTAGAGCTTAACAACTTATGGCAGCTTTTTAAAATCTGTCCACTTTTCTAAGTGCACTGTCTTCTTTGTCTCCCTTCTATTGTAGTTTTAGCCACATTTTCCTTCACACTTTGAGTTTTCCTCTCTCTCTGCTCTTATGACTCCTCTGCCATTATGTGACTTTGGTCCACTATGTGGCTGACCTCAATGTGGGGTTAACTCAAATGACATGATTTTTCCACTTTTTCTCCCCTTCATCTTCCTTCTCTAGGCACCTGCTGAGATTTACAGCCTTGGGGATTTTTTTAAGCCTGAAAAGCAAAAACACACACACACACACACACACACACACACACAAACAAACACTCATACATACCCAAACACACACACACACTCACACATATGCACATACACACAGAAACACTCATAATTACCCAAACACACAAACACACACATACATACACACCCAAACACACACACACATGCACACACATACACACACACAAACATACACATATACACACTCAAACACACAAATACAGAGAGAGACAGAGACAGAGAGAGACACGGTGAGAGACAAAGTGTCCATGAGAAAACATGTAATATCATCTTTCTAAGAACAATAAACAGAGACAAATTTCAAAAAAGGGAAGAACAAGTAGGCAACAAGAAGAACAATCTCATCATAGCCGTCAACTTGAGGAGGAAAGAGTTTGTCTCACTCTATCTTCTAGGTTCCCGTCTGTTACTGAGCAACTTTGGGGCAGGAACTAAGGCAGGACTCTAGAGGCAGGAAAGGAAGCAGAGACAACTTAGAAATGCTGGGTACTGGATTGCTATCCATGAACTACTCAGCTTTCTCTCCTTCTCCTACAACCCAGGGCCACCTTCATAGGGGATGACACTCCCCATAGTGGACTACACCCTTCCACTCCAACCATCAAAAATAAAATTCCTTACAGATGAGGCCAAAGGCCAATCTGACGGAGGCAATTCTTCAGCTGAGGCTCCTTCTTCCCAGGTTGAGTAAAACTGTTAGTAAAAACTAACCAGGACCCTGCACATCCATTCTGATTGCCACACTGTGCAATAGACAAGCCATTGGAATAACCTTAGCTGTTGATCACTGGATGAATGGCTTTAAAAATGTGATGTACATTGATGTGATTCTCATCTATGTGTAAGAGCAAAGGGTTTGGTTCTCAGAAAAATGGATGGGAGTATAAAATACAATATGTTAAGTGAAACAAGCCAGACTCAAACAGACGATTGTGAAATTTAGATTTTAATAAGGGATATTAAGTGAAAGGGGGCATTTAGGAAGAGGAAGGGGAGCAGCAGGGTGTGTGTGTGTGTGTGTGTGTGTGTGTGTGTTGTGAGTGTGTATGTGTGTGTGTGTGTGTGTGTGTGTGCAGGTGGAAATGGAGGTGAGTTGTGAGGATGAAGATGGCTAATGTACAGTATAAACCTGTACAAGGAGTCACAGCAAGCCCACTGACTGTTACATTTAAAGAACATCGATATAAGAGAACTGAGTCTAAAACAATGTTTTGATTAAATTGGGGGTTTATAGTTTAGAGATACCATAAAGTTTATTCATATTTTCCTTCCCACAGGTGGCTCTTGCTGTTTCGAGCTTGATACTGGTGACAGGATATGGCAAATAGCTTTGGTGTCTGTACCTCATCAATCACCCGGAATTCATGTCATTCAGTGAGGCTACCGTGAGGAAAGAGGTAGTTAGAGATCTTACGGGTACATGACGTGGGAACAATAATGCCCACCCCCACTATATATATCCAAATATTCACCCTCATCTCTGGTTTGAATGTGTTCACCCAAAAGTAATTTTCTGAAGATTAATTCCCAGTTGGAATGTAGTTGTGAAGAATTGATTAGGTCAAGAGGGATGTGACCTACAAATAAAGATCCATTAACGATGCTATTGTGGAAAAAGGTTAAATTATGAAAGGGAGTTTGGTTCCCTCTCCTGTCTTCCTAGCTCATTGGATACTTTCTGTGGTGACAACATCCCACAAGAACCCCTTCCTCTGCCGATGGTCTCTTCATCTCCGATTTACAGGCTTCTGAATCAGAATCATACAGAATCTGTGTCATTATAGACTAGCCAATCGGTGCCATTCTGTTTGTCCATACAAGCGTGAACATGCCTCAGAATTGTGAGCAGCCGGGTCATATGGGAAAGCGAAGCAGGTAGAGAGGACTAGGTGGTTAGTGCTGACTGAGGACAAGGTGGGTTCAGGGTTAGCGTGTGTGCTCTTCGTGAAAGAAACAGGACAGAGGAAGAGTGTAGGTTGGAAAGGTGCATCTTGGGAGGCACTCGGACATCTACTGTTGGCCTTGTGGGGACAAGGAGCCATTAGGTAAGGGAAAGATCACCAGGGATAGCTTCAGCCACTGCTTTTGTCTAGCACAACCCTTTTTAGAATCCTCATCTTCGAGGATATAAAAGAAAACTGCCTGGAGTCAGTTGATTCATCAGTAACCATCAAGAGTGTGTCCACTATTCCAGAGGGACCCAGAAAAAACCTGATCGTGGAAGATCCTTTTCCTTCCAGAGATGGAGACGTCTCCCCAGCAACACTGGGCAACCCATCTACGTCGGTAAGGGCCTCCCACTAAGTCTAGATCAGTGGTCCTTAACCCATGGATTGAGACCCCTTTGGGAGCTCAAATGGCCCTTGCACAGGAGTCACATATCATATATCCTGTATATCAGACATTTACATCACAATTCATAACTATAGCAAAATTAAAGTTATGAAGTAGCAATGAAATAATTTTACAGTTGGTGGAGTGTATGAAAAGTTACGTTAGGAAGGTTGAGAACCACTCCTCCTGACTCCTCTAAAATATGCCTGTCGGTATGTACTGGAGGTATAATCTCTTTTATTCAATCAGGCAAATCCAGAAAAACCAAAACACCTCCAAAAGCTTATGAAGGATAAACAGCCACTGCACCCACAGTGTCAGGACTTCTGACATCTTAGACAAACGATGTCAAAATGGAAATCATGTCACACCGTGAACATCCCCCTAAATGAAAAGCAGAGGAGAAAAACCAGTTCCCTGGTGGTGGCACCAAGAGAAAACCCTTGTCAGAATGGTCAGAAACGATTTTAAAGCCAGGATTCAAGCGTCGTCAATGAGAAACTTCCAAAACAAAAGGATACACAAAATCTTGGTGAAGTAATAGAAGAAACAAGAGAAAATTGAATAAAAACTCACTGAATTAAAAAGAACACTAAGAGTAGGAATTAAAGACTTGTCTGGGCAAGATGAACGATGAAATAGAGATTAGAGCAGCAGAAGGGGCTGGGAGACGGCTCACTGCTTAGGAACTCTGGATGCTCTTGCAGAGGATCGGGGTTCAGAGGATTTGATGGACTCTTTGATCAAAACACACACACTCACATACACACACACAAACACAAACACAAACACACACACACACTAACATACACACACATACACACACTAACACACACAAACACACACACACTCACATACACACACATACACACACACAAACACAAACACACACATACACACACTCACATACACACACATACACAGACAATCACACAGACACACTCACATACACACACATACACACACAAACACACACAAACACACACACACTCACATACACACACATACACACACACAAACACAAACACACACATACACCCACTCACATACACACACACATACACAGACAATCACACACACACACACTCACATACACACACATACACACACAAACACAAACACACACATACACCCACTCACATACACACACACATACACAGACAATCACACACACACACACTCACATACACACACATACACACACACACACAAACACAAACACACACACTCCCACTCACATAAACACACACATACACACACAAACACACACAAACACATACACACACATACACATACACACACAAACACAAACACAGACACACACACACTCACATAAACACACACACAAACACACACACACACACATATACCCCATAGAGATAAATTTAAAAAACAAAATAAAAAAAGAAGGAGCCAGGTATGTCCCTTTAATCCCAGCACTCAGAAACAAGCTGATCTCTGTGAGTTCAAGGCCTACCTGGTTTATACAGTGAGTTTCAGGACAGCCCTACCTACATAATGAAACCCAGTGTCAAAATAAAACAGAGAAGAGTGTTCTATTTATTTCTGATAATGTAGGCAACAGAGATACTATTTCTACAGAGAAAGAACTTATTGTTGAGAGAATCAGTGGGGTGGAAGGAGACCCCAATTCTTTGTGTCACTAACTCCATCACAGCCTCAGCAGGAAGCAAGAGTGGGTACAGCTAAAAGGAAGCAGGACGAGTATGAGTAAAGCTGTGAACACGGATCAGCCCATCAGCAACAGAAGCAGGCAGAAAACCAGCTGTGATGAGATGGATTCACCAGCCAATGTCTCTGACTGACAGTCCCTAGTAACACCAGGTTGTTCTTTTCCTTCAAGTACCCTGGACTTTTCAGACACTCAAAAACCACAGAACAAAGTGTGGCAAATGCCTAAGAAACGATGTTTATACAGGTTTCATGTAGCCCAGGCTGGCCTCAAAGACACTATACACCCAAGGATGATTTTGAACTACTGGTTCTCCTCCTGGTAATGGGACTATGGGCATGGACCACCACACCAGGCTTATGAGGTACTGTAGGTGGAGCCCAGAGCTGTGTGAGCGCCAAGTGAGCACTCTGTCCACTGAGCTGCATCTCCAGCCCCTCGGGATGTGTTCTGCTAATACAACAAAACTAAAATAGAAGACTTCAATGAGAGACAACAGGAGTCTCCTAGTCCAGAAACATTAAATCACACATTCACAAGTAATACAGATGTCAAGAAATAATGAAACTATGTAACAGTAAGAAGAAAAGAAACATACTATCAAAATATGTGAGAAATAACTATGAAGGTGTTAAGAGGAAACTTTATTTACAACACTAATTCTTACATTAGAAACAAATACCAGCAACCTAATTTTTATCTACACTAGAAAATAAGAAAATAATTAATTCAATGAAAAAAATAATTGTTAAAATGAACGCCAAAACAATAAAAATAACAAATTAACAAAAAAAAAAGACAATGAAACACAATTAGTTTACTTTTTTAAAGCAAAGAATGGTATTTCATCGTCTCAGTTAGACCTAGATAGAAAAATATAAGGTCCATACTCTTTGGTGATTTAAAAAAAAAAAAAAGAAAGAAATTGCCGTGCTTTAGAGTTTATGCAGAACACTGAACCTGGTACCACAGACAAAAATTGAAAAAAAAATTATTCATCGTTTAAACCCTTTTAATGACAGTGTTTATGCTCAACTTGTCTCTCCTATAATCTGTTTAATATCAGACAAGATTTCCAGGGTTGCCATATGGAGATTATGCAATGTTGAAATGGAAGCACAGCATTGTATTCCCAACACAGACTCTGGTTGAGAACATCAGTGTTTTTATCCCGAGGAAACTAGCACAAGATCCAAGCCCAGTCTCCCGAGGCGTTGTCCCATCTTAGAGCCATTTCTTCAGACAGCACTTCCCTTGTGTCATATTTTTCTTCAAAAATCGAAACAGACTTGTTTGCTGCACTGTTTGGTATTCCATGCTACTCTGGAGATCCTGGACCATCACACATGATGAAACTTCTCGCCCACACCCCCAAACTACAGCACTGGTATCACTGTAGAGGAAATAGGAGAGACAGAAACCAAAAAGGAAAAAAAACTGTTGTTGTTTGGAGAAGAGTCATGTAAGTAGGCCAAGTTGACCTTGGACATTCTATGTATCCCAGGTTGGCCTTGGACTTACTATGTAGCCCAGGCTGGCCATGGACTTACTCTGTAGCCCAGGCTGGCCTTGATTTACGATGTAGTATAGGCTGTCTTTGGACTTACTCTGTAGCCCAGGCTGGATTTGAACTTGTGATCTCCGCGAGTATTGAGAATATAGGTATGCACTACCACACTCAGCTTTCTATCTATTATTATGAGTGACTCAGCTGTGGCCCCTCATTTGCCAGCCTCCCTCAATATCAACAACAGCATCCACAATCACCCACTAGGATAATCCCATCCTTTAACTCATCTGTTAACGTCAGACTTTACAGGACAGAGAGTCAGCAGGGTCCTCCTCCTTATTAGAACACATTTGTGTGGAGGGATTTGAGTGATTGCTTGAGTGAGCCAGTCATACCTTAACCTGGTTCTGATATTATGACCAAGAGAGAAAAAAAAAAAGAAGAAGAAAACAAAAGTAAAGGAGATGGGTCCAACACCGGGACTTGAACCTTAGCAGGTGAGGAGATGGCTCACATGTCTCAGGTAAATGATGGGTAGGCTTTGTGGCCCACACAGAATCCCAGTCCAGGGAGGTAGAGGTAGGGCAGATCCCCAGGGCAAGATAGCTGTCAAGACTAGTCATATTGGTGAACTCTGGGTTTGACTGAGAAAAGCTGCTTCAATGAATGAGGTAGAAGAGAAATGGATTAGTCCCTACATTATACACTGCATGTGCATGTATGTACACACACACACACACACACACACACACACACACACACACAGAGAGAGAGAAACAAAACAAAAAACCTTGGACTTTAGGCATTGCCTCCACTGTAGTAGCACATAGTAGGAGGTGGGGATCTAAATAAGTGTTCCTTTCCACACCCACAAAGACCAACACACTTATGAACACTCAGCCCTGGATCTGTACAATCTGATGAGGACTCCCAGATGTTTGGTTTAGTCTACTCGCTCTCTAACATATTCTGGTGTTCTGTTTCAGGAATCCTGAGCTGGGGCTCGGCTGACTTTAGTCTTACTCCCAGTCTTGCATCCAAGACAACTTTCAGCTGCCATGTACTGATCCTTGGAATTCCCTGCCAAGGTACCCTGACTTGCATTTCTCACGAGGCCACGCCATGAAGGCAGAGAAAGTGCGGCTGCCTTACTCTGCCATTTATTAGCTTAGAGTATTGGGAAATTGGCTTGAAATTTAAACCTCACTTCCCTCATGTATAAATGAGCAGGCGAACAATTCCAGTTCATCAGATCTACATTAGGAGTGAGGTAGAAAAACACATCAAAACTGTTAGTGCCAATGTGTTTTATGAATGATAAGCAGTATTATTTATATGATTTGTATCATTGGAACTTATTGTACCTGGAACGTAATGGTTTTCATTAACTTAGCACAGATGATGCGAGGAAAGCATCTAGGATGCAGAAATACTTCCTTTTTTGCTTTATTTCCAAGAAGCATCTCCTTCTGCTGCAATTATTTTTTAAAAACTTACTTTCCACTCCATCTCCCCTTAGGTGATTAGGTTAGAACGGGGTTTGGTGAGAGGGGTTATAAAACATGTTACAGAATATATCTATAAGATCAACTGTTGAGTTCAAATGGAGGCACCCTCCATGGATAAGCTATGCTCCTCCTGAAGCTATTGATTTCTTTTCTTTTTTTATTTTCATTGATTTCCTGTGATGGCTAGTCTTGGAGGAAAGAACCTCCCTCGAGGAGCCTCCTCCATCAGATTGGCCTTGTCTATGTCCAGGTGGCATTTCCTTGACCGTGAACTGATGTTGGAGAGCCTGGTCTAATGTGGGCAGCACCGCCCTATGCAGGTGGGTCTGGACTATGTAAAGGTATTTGAATGTTAGCTTAGAAGCAAGACAGTGAGCAGTCTCTGTAGTTCCTGTTTCACAATCCTGTCTTGGTTTTCCTTGATGACGGGCTGGAACAGATAAGATGAAATAACGATTTCCCTTCCCAAGATGGCTTTGGTGAGTGTATTTATCAGAACAAGAGAAAACCAAAATTAAGCTAAAATCTCAGTGCCAGATGTGGAATATCTTTCTGAAAATAGCTGACCAGCGAGATCCCAAAAGCCTTCATAACTTTACAGGTTGTTGCCATTGTTCTTCGTAGCCCTCCAGAACTTGATGGTAAGACCCTATTGCTGAGGACACTGAATCCTTTTGGTCACAGGTCACAGAAGGGTCAATCTCAAGTTGAGGTGGAAGCATCCTCTATAATGGCAAGCCTTCATGGTTCAAGAAATTGCTATGTAGGCTTCCAGGGGAGAAAATCATCTACAACCTTACTCGGGGGTGAACCATTCAAGCTAAAATGTCAGGCAAGATATGACCCTAATGTGTTAGTAGCATCGCAGTCATGGGAGTAACCAGTGGCTTTCCAATTGGATTCAAGGCATATTCAACACGAGAGAATACACATCAGGTTCTGTAAACTGGTCAAGAACCTATGGTTAGGGTGATTTGGGCCCTATGAAAGAACCTAATGCTAAATACATTGTCGAACTTCCTTCCAAACATCCATATTTGTATCTACAGGTCAGTGTTGCACTCAGCTCTCATCAGAGAAGAAGCCTCTGACTAAAATGGTAGAGACGTACAGCTGGACAAAGTGCTGGGAATCAGTGGTGTTGGACTGTTCAGGTGGAAATAAGACAGCTAAGTCTTCTCCTCCACAGCTCAGAGAACATCATGAAAGAGTGGGTGGAAGGAATGTAAGAATCAGAAGATGGGGAAGGGGACAGCAAAAGGATACTTTTAGACTGTACCTATTCATTGAACTCTTAAACTGATGGCGGCTATGGTCACCGGCACAAGACTGGGCCCCTCAACACTTCATTACAGATGGGAGAGGCCATAAAGACCCTCCCCTCCCTTGGCAATCAACATTTATTGGAGGAGGGGTTCTATCCTGCAGGCTTAGATTTTTCAAGACCTACTTTAGTAAGAGTTCTTTAACCCTTTAACCTTCCTCTAGCCCACCACCCACCAGAGGTAGTGGGAAGGAAAGGACAATAGGGCAAACAAAGGACGACGTGGACCTGCTTAGAAATAGTTCTCTGGGGTGATTTCAATCGTCATCATCAGGATATCAGTTCAGTTGACATGAATCAGCAGAGGTAGGTCGATCCACTTGCAAACACCATTCACGAACCACCAAGGACAGTTCAACCCAGAAGAAATTGCTCAGCTCCTCCAATTGGCCTGGGTTCGAGGAGGCAGCGAGAAGCCACCGCAATGTCTCCACAAGAAGTTCTCTGGTGCTTTTCTCTGTACAAAGCCATGAGAAACAATGGTCAGTGAAGAAGGAAAGGTGAACCAATGCCACAGCATGGTAATGAAGACCAGTTTCATCAAAGTCCATTGAACATCAGCGAAGAGTGTCAAGGCAAGACAATGCCATGGTGTTGCCCACTGTTGTCCAGGGTTATACTTGTACCCTTTCTAAACATCACATTCCCTTTTCACAGGCAGCGACCAGAAACACTATGTGTTTGTTCTCAGCAAAACATCCTCTCCTAAGACAGTTTCCAGAATAAAATCCATGATACTGTTGAGTCTCCAAAGAAACCAGAAATTTCTGCTTCACTCCCTTCTTCATTCCTGTACCCGTAGATAAGCTGTTCTGTCGAATTCCTCTGTACTCGTGTAATTAATTAAACTTAGGGATTACACGCAGAAAGGAGACATGATAAAGGAGGGGGGACTTATTCAAAATATCGGTGCCAATTGGAGAGGGAATGGCGTGAGAGAAGGGGTTGACCGAGGGGATGACGGAGGATGATGAGGGAGGAAGCAAGGGAGAACTGAAGGATGCGATGGGAGAATGATGGAGGGGGATGAGGGAGGGGAATTGGGAAGGGAAATAAAGAAAGGAAATGTCTAAAACTCATTATATAAGTATATGAAATTGTTAAACAAAAACATCAAAATCATCATTTTTTAAAAAAAAAAGTTAATGTTTCTCTTTATAGAGGGTCAATCATTACAACTTACGGCTTATTTTGTTGGAACAATTTTGTCTTTAAGGTTTTTTAGTTCCTTGGATCAAATTGTCAGATGTGAAGTTTTAGTTCGACTCAGTGCCATCCAGGGTTCTGTGTGACTGAAAAATCAAGTCAATAAATACTTTGTATTAATCGTCAAAATCCCAGTGAGTTCTCTCCAGTAATTTTCCTTTTATCACACTCCACCCACACCCCTTCTCTAAACTATCTCTGAATTAAGTACCTGCCACTGAATGCAAAACAAGTTCAAACCAGTGGAAGTGGGAAAAAGCAACTAAAAGCAAACAAAGTAACAAACAGCAAAACGTCTTCCCTCTGCATCTGGGATTCCATTTTAATGTTTAGGAGATTCTACTACACTGAACAAAATGAAAGAGTAGAGTCTGAGGTGGCGTTTAACTTAGCGAAGAAAGGTAGGCATAGGTGGAAATGTGGAGAAGGAGGGTGTAGGCTGTCAGCGAGCATCCTCTCTTGAAGATGTATGTAAATACCAAAGCTGAGAATGAAGAGAACCTCCTAGTGATAACGGCTATGCCAAAATTTATGAATACAAGAGCGTTTGTTTCACACTGACTGAACAATCGCACAAATAAATCACACCGCAAGTCTAGTATGCGTGTTTACACACATCAAGTGATGCTGTGTTTGGGAGGTTATATAAACAATGATTGTATGTTACTGGAGAGGTGGCTTGGTAGTTGAGAACCATTACTGCTCTTGCAGGGGACCTGAGTTCATACCCTAGCACCAACATGGTGGCTCACAAGCATTGATTTCTCTTGTTAAGTTCTGTGTCCTGCTCCTGTCTCTTGTCTTGATGAATACACGTGTATGCAGTTGCCTGGCCAGAAAAGTCCTGGGATGATTTCAATACTGGTAAGTTGATTGAAAACACACTGTTTGCCTTACAAGTTTCGCTTGTAAATAATTCTTTTGGTGACCCTCAATTATATTGTACAAATGCCTCCAGCGGTTTACGGACATAACTAAAATCACCTTTGCTTGGAAAAAGGAGTTAAGTGTTATGCCTTCTTTGATTGAAGAAGAACTAAGGCTACACTCCTCAGAGAAACAAGATATCAGGTACTGTATGAAGTGATATGCATCTAGGCAACAATAAATGTTCCACATAACCTGTGCAGTAAATTAATGTATGGAAAATACCACTCCTTTATTAGTAGTATTATTAACCTTTGTATTTGTTTATATTTCAAGTATTACCCCCTTTCCATAAACACCACTTCCACATATTCCTCCTCTTTGTCTCTAAGAGGGTGACTCCGTAAGACGCATTCATTCTTTCCTCACCCCTCTAGAATCACTCTTTTCTGGGACATCAAGCATCCAAAGGACCAAGTGCTTCCCCTTCCACTGATGTGAGATGAGGCAGTCCTCTGCTACATACGTAGGGTACCAGACCATGTATAAATTCTGAGTGGTGGTTAGGGCCATGGGAGCCCTGAGGGAGTCTGGTTAATTGATATTGTTGTTAATTACAGTCTCCTTCAGCTCCATCATCCCTTCCCCTACATTTTCCATTTGGATCTGTAGCCTCATTTCAATGTTTGGCTGTGAATATCAGCATCTGTGTTAGTCAGGTGCTGGGAGAGCCTCTCAGAGGACAGCCACACCAGACTCCTGTTTGCAAGCAAAACTCAGCATCAGCAACAGTGTCCATTTTGATGTCTGCAGATCTCTGTATGTTCTTTCGTACAGCCTCTGCTCCATATTTACCCTGCATTTCAATAGACACGGATAACTCTGATTTAATAAGAGATGGGTAAGTGTCCCATCCTCACACTGTGGTCATGTCTATCTACTGCAGGTGGTGTCTTCCGGTTCAGTTTCAATGTTGGTGTTGATGTTGGTAATGTCATCACTGTTGGGTCCAGAGAACCTGTCGCATCCCTAGTATCTGGGACATTCTAGTGGTTACCCCCATCCTCCAATGTTCCTTCTTTCTATACTCATTCTCCTGGTCCTCTGTGCTTCTCTCCTGTCTCTTCCCACATCTGATCCTGCTCTCCTGTATTTCCATTTCACTCCCCTCTCCCACACACGGTCCTTCCTCCATCTGCCTCCCATGATAATTTTCTTCCCCCTTCTAACTGGGATTGAAGCCGTCCCTATTTGTTCTTTCTTGTTGAGCTGCAGAGTGTATATGAGTTTATTGTGCATATTCTGAGATCTTGGGCTAATTTCCACTTACCAGTGAGTGCATGATATTTGCATTTATTTGTGTTTGTGTTACTTCACTCAGGATGATGTTTTCTAGTTTCATCCATTTGCCTATGAATTTCATGAAGTCATTGTATTTAATAGCTGAGTCCCACACCATCGTGTAAATGGACCCCATTATATGAATCTCTGTCTCTTTTGAGGGAAATCTGGGTTCTTTCCAGCTTCTGTCTGTTATAAATAAGGCTGCTATGAACATAGTGGAGCACGTGCCCTTGTTGTAGGTTGGAGCAAGTTTTGGGTATGTGCCATCGAATGGTACAGCCGGGTCCTCAGGTAGTAAATACTATGTTCAGTTCTCTGAGGACCCTCCAGCCTGGTTTGCAGAGTGGTTTTAAGAGCTTGCAATTTCAACAGTGACAGAGTGTTCCTTTCTCTCCACACCCTTGCCAGAGTCTGTTGTCACCTGACTTTTTATCTTAGCCATTCTGACTGGTATGAGGTAGGATCTCAGGATTGTGTTGATTTGCCTTTCCCCAACGACTAAGGATGTTGAACATTTTTTAGTTGCTTCTCAGCCATTCAGTATTCATCAGTTGAATATTTTTTGTTTTGAACTGTAGCCCACTATTAAATAGGATTATTTGATTCTCTGGAGTAAATCTTCTTGAGTTTTTTGTAAATATTTGATGTTAGCTCTCTATTGGATGTATGTGTTAGTTGCTGTGTGGAAAGAATGACAGTGTCCTTTGCCTTACAGAAACTTTGAAATTTTGTGGTTTCATTTTTCAATTTTTGATCTTAGAACAAAAGCCTTTGGTGTTCTATTCAGGAAATTTTCCCGAGTACCAATGTGTTCAAGGCTTTTCCCTGCTTTTTCATCAGTTAGTTTCAGTGTATCTGGCTTTATTTGGAGGTCTTTTTTTATTTTTTTTTATTTACTTGAGTATTTCTTATTTACATTTCGAGTTTATTCCCTTTCCCGGTTTCTGGGCAAACATCCCCCTAGTCCCTTCCCCTCCCCTTCATTATGGTGTTCGCATCCCCACCCTCCCCCCCATTTCTGCCCTCCCCCCAACAATCACGTTCACTGGGGGTTCAGTCATAGCAGGACCCAGGGCTTCCCCTTCCACTGCTGATATTTATGTGGAGGACTTTAATCTACTTTTACTTGACATTTGGACAAGGAGATAGGAATGTATTGATTTGCATTCTTCTACATTCTGCCCTTCAGATGAAACAGCACAATTTTTTAAAAAATGCTATCTTTTTATCCACTGGATGGTTGTAGATTCTTTATCACTTTTCAAGGGGCCATAGCTGTGTGGGTTCATTTCTGTGTCTTCAATTCTATTCCATTGATCTACCTGCATGTCTCTATACCAATACAATACAGTTTTTCATCACCATTGCTCTGTAATACAACTAGAGCTCAGGGATGGTGATTTCTCCAAAATGCTTTTATTTTTGAGAATAGTTTTCTCTATCCTGGGATTTATTTTATTCCAAATAAATTTGCAAACTGCCATTTCTATGTTTGTGAATAATTGAGTCAGAATATTGATGGGGATTGCATTGAATCTGTAGGTTGCTTTTCGCACAATGGTCATTTTTACAATATTAATCCTGCCAATATGCGAACATGGGAGATCTTTCTAATTTCTGAGATCTTCAATTTATTTCTACAGAGACATGTGTTCTTGTCAAATATATCTTTCACTTGCTTGGATAAAGTCACACTGAGGTATTTTATATGCTTTCTGACTATTGTCAAGTGTGTCATTTCTGTAATTTCTTTTTCAGCCTGTTTCTCTTTTGATAGAGGAAGGCTCCTGATTTGTTTAAATCAATTTTATACTCTGCCACTTTGCTAAAGTTGTTTATCAGGCTTAGAAGTTCACTGGTGGAATTTGTGGGGCCAGATCATCTGCATATAGTGACATTTTGAATACTTCCTTAGCAATATGTATCCCTTTACCTCCATTTGTTTTCTAACTACTCTGGCGAGAACTTCGAAATCTATATTAAAAAGATAGGGAGAGAGTGTGTATCCTTGTCTAGTTCCTGATTTTAGTGGGACTGCATTAAGTTTCTCTCCATTTAGTCTGATGTTGGCTACTGGTTTGCTGTATATTGCGTTTACTGTGCTTCAGTATGGTCCTTGAATTTCTGATATTTCCAAGACTTTTAACATGAAGGGGCAGGTTCTGTGAAATGCTTTCTCAGCATCTAATGAGATGATTGCTTGTTTTGTTCCCATTGAATTTGTTTTTATAGTGGTATTAGGTTGATTAGTGATCTGGTTCTGTATATTGAACCATCCCTGTATCTCCAGGATGAAGCCTACTTGACCATGATGGATCATTGTTTTGATGTGTTCTTGGATTTGGCTTGCAAGAAATTTACTGAGAATTTTTGCAGGGAAATTCATGAATAAATTGGTCTGAAATTCTCTTTCTTTGTTGGGTCTTTGTTTGCTTTAGTTATAAGCATAACTGTGGCATCAGAGACGGAATTGTGCAGTGTTCCTTCTATTTCTAGTTTGTGGAATATTTTGGAGAATATTGGTATTAGGTATTCTATGAACGTCTGAGAGAATTCTGTATTAAACCTTTCTGGTCCTGGGATCTTTGGTTGGGAGACATTTAATGACTGCTTCTACTACTTTACGAGTTATGGGAGTATTTAGATGGTTTATCTGATACTGATTCAACTTTGGTAACTTGTATCTGTCTAGAAAATTATCCATTTAACCCTTACTTTCCCGTTTTTTTTTTTTCGGTTCTTTTTTTTTTTTTTTTTTTTTTTTGGAGCTGGGGACGGAACCCAGGGCCTTGCGCTTCCTAGGCAAGCGCTCTACCACTGAGCTAAATCCCCAACCCCTACTTTCCCGTTTTGTTAAGTGTAGGCTTTTATAGTAGGATCTGATAATTTTTTGAGTTTCCTCATTTTCTATGGTTATATCTCTATTTCACTTCTGATTTTGTTATTTTTAATTTGAATATAAAGGATTTACCTATTTCTAGATTTTTCATAGAGCCAGCTAGTGGTTTTGTTGATTCTTTATATAATTCCTTTTCTTTCTTCTTGGTTGATTTCAGTCCGGAGTTTGATTATTTCCTGCTGTCTAGTCCTCTTGGTATATTTGGATTTTTATTGGTTCTGAGATTTCAGGTGTTCTGTCAAACTGCGAGTGTATCATAGCTCCTGCTTCTGTGTGGAGGCTCTCAGACCTATGAGTTTTCCTTTAGCATTGCTTTTTTGTGTTCCCAAGTTATGCCTTCATTTTCACTAAATTCAAAATATCTAAATGTGACTTTTAATCACATAAAAGGAGTTAGGATTATATTATTAAATTATATTTCCCCAACATCAATTAAATTGATTTATTTTACTTGAATTAATTAAACATGCTATAGCAGGAAAAAGATTAATTTTCTTTTGTTAGGTTAAGACTAAATTTAACTTTTACATCCTCCTGCCTATCATAAAATCAGTATTCTAATAAAGAAAGATGTGCCAGGCACAGGCCTAATTTCTAGTATAACCTGTAATTACAATCATCAGTCTTGTCAGGTTCAAGTGATTGTTCACCTCATGCCTGTAAAATAAAATGATCAACATGGCAGAGTAACCATAAGGGCAGTGCAGTGGCATAAATAGCTTGGTGTTAGCCAACAGCTCTCTAATTTTGCTTAAGTCCTGTTCAATGAACATGGATGGTCCTGGTAATTTACCCACATATATAAGGCTATTGAAGCTGTGGTTATGGGGGACAATGTACAGCCCCTTACTTACTTAAGCCAGTATCTTACCTAACAACAATCAAAGCCATGTGTCCTTATATACAGAATTAATTACAGTCTCTGCAACAAACATCACAGTGAAAATACCAGCCATTCAAAATGCAGGATAGAAACTTCAAGTCCAGTCTCAATGACTCTATCTACAAAACGTCACTTGATTCAAGGCTGAGGAACATTACAGAAGAGGGGCAAGGAGATTGTAAGAGACTAAAGTTTACTATGAGATGGTGTCTCAAAGTAACACCAGAAATTACACTCATAACGTCTCACTAACACGACTGCCTCAATAACAGCTGAGGAAGACAGGGAATGGGGAGAATGAAAGTTTAGTTTTCTTTCTGTTTCAATTCCCTCTTCTTACTCTTCTTCTTCTTCCTCTTCCTCTTCCTCTTCCTCTTCCTCTTCCTCTCCCTCCTCCTCCTCCTCCTCCTCCTCTTCTTCTTCTTCTTCTTCTTCTTCTTCTTCTTCTTCCTACTCTTCCTCTTCCTCTTCTTCTTCTTCCTCTTCTTCTTCTCCCTCTTCCTCTTCTTCTTCTTCCTCTTCTTCTTCCTCTTCCTCTTCCTCTTCTTCCTCTTCTTATTCTTCTTCTACCTCTTCTTCTTCTTCTTCTTCTTCTTCTTCTTCTTCTTCTTCTTCTTCTTCTTCTTCTTCTTCTTCTTCTTCTTCTTCTTCTTCCTCCTCCTCCTCCTCCTCCTCCTCCTCTTCCTCTTCCTCTTCCTCTTCCTCTTCCTCTTCTTCTTCTTCTTCTTCCTCTTCTTCCTCTTCTTCTTCTTCTCCTCCTCCATCTTCCTCCTCCTCCTCCTCCTCCTCCTCCTCCTCCTCCTCCTCCTCCTCCTCCTTCTTCTTCTTCTTGTTTCTCTCTCATTGTTGGATATTTCTCTTTTACATTTCGAATGTTATTCCCTTTTCCAGGTTTCCAGTCCATAAGCCCCTTAACCCTTCCCCCTACCCTTCTATAAGGGAGTTCACATCCCCACACGGCCACCCCACTCCTCCCCACATTCCCCTACACTGGGGCTCCAACCTTGGTAGAAACAAGAGTTTCTCATTCCATTGTTTTCAGCAAGACCACCCTTTGCTACACATGCAGTAGGAACCATGAGTCAGTCTATGTATAGTCTTTCTGTTGTGGTTTCATCACTGGAAACACTGGGTGGTTGGCATTGATATTATTATGGGGTTACAATTCCCTTCAGCTCTTTCAATCCTTTCTCTAATTCCTCCAACTGGGGTCTCATTCTTGATTCAGTGGTTTGCTGATGGCATTTGCCTCTGTATTTGACATTTTCTGGCTGTGGCTCTCCGGATGGATCAATATCCAGTTATTGTCAGCCTGCACTTCTTAGCTTCATACATCTTATCTAGTTTTGGTGTCTGTATATGTATGGGCTACATGTGGTCCAGGCTCTGATGGCAGGTCCTTCAGTCTCTGCTATAAAGTTTGCCTCCTCATCCCCTCCTGTGGGTATTTTGTTCCCCTTTAAAGAAGGAGTGAAGCACCTGCATTTTACTCATCCTTCTTGAGTTTCATGTTGTCTGGGCATGCATAATGGGTAACTCAAGCTTTTTGGATAATATCTGCTTATCAATGAATGGATACTGAGTGTGTTTTTCTGTGATTGAATAACCTCACTCAGGATGATATTTTCTAGTTCATTCTATTTGCCTAGAATTTCATGAAGTCATTGTTTTTACAGCTGAGTAGTATTCTACTGTGTAGATGTACCACATTTCTGTATCCATTCCTCTGTTGAAGGGCATCTGGGTTCTTTCCAACTTCTGGCTATTATAAGTAAGGCTGCTATGATCAGAGTCGAATATATTTCTCTGTTGTATGTTGGACTGTCTTTTGGGTATATGCCAAGAGAGTTATAGTAGGGTCCTAAGGTAATGGAATGTACAATTTTCAGAGGGACCTTCAGACTGATTTTCAGAAGGCATGTTCAAGTCTGCAATCCCACCAACGATGGAGGAGTGTTCCTCTTTCCCCACATCTTCGACAGCATCTGCTGTCACCCGAGATGTATATCTTAGCCATTCTGAATGATGTGAGGTGGAATCAAGATTGTTTTGATTTGAATTTCCCTGATGACTAAGGATGTTGAATATTTATTTAGGTGCAACTGTTGGTTGCAGTTTTGTCCAAATGATAGTATCTTTTGCCTCACAGAAGCTTTTCCATTTCATGAGGTCCTATTTGTCAATTCTTGATCTTAGAGGATAAGTCATTGGTGTTTTGTTCAGGAAATTTTCTCCAGTGCCCATGTGTTCAAGACTGTTCACAACCTTTTCTTCTTTCGTTTGAGTGTATCAGGTTTGATGTGTAGGTCCTTGATTACCTTGGACTTAACCTTTGTACATGGTCATAAGTAGGGGATAATTTGCCTTCTTCTACATGCTGGCTTCCAGTTGAACCAGCCATCTATTTGGAAAATGCTATGTTTCTTCCTTTAGATGGTTTTATCTCCTTTGCCAAAGATCAAGTTATAGGTGTGTGGGTTCATTTCTGGGTCTTCAATTCATTTCCACTTGTCAATCTGTCTGACTCTGTACCAACACCATGCATTTTTTATCACTGATGCTCTATAATACTGCTTGAGTTCTGTGGTGATGATTCCCCCAGAGGTCCTTTTATTGTTGAGGATAGTGTTCACTATCCTGGCTTTTTCTTAATCCAAAAGAATTTACACATTGCTCTTTCATAATCTATTAAAGAATTGAGTTGGAATTCTGATGGAGATTGCATTGAATGTGTAGATTGTTTTTGGCTAAATGGTCATCTTTATTATATTAATACTGACAACCCATGAACATGTAAGCTCTTTCTATCTTCTGAGACCTTTTTCAATTTCTTTCTTCAGATTCTTGAACTTCTTGTCATACAGATCATTCACTTCCTTGGTTAATCTAACACCATGATAATATCTTTATTTGGGACTATTGTGAAAGGTGTGAATTCATTATTTTCTTTCTCAGCCTGTTCATTGATACATTGAGGAGAGGAAGGCTCCTGGTATATTTGAGTTAATTTTATACCCTGACATTTTTCTGAAGTTGTTTATCAGGTTAAGAAGTTCTCTGGTGTAACTTTTGGGATCACTTAAGTATATACTATCATATCATGTGCAAATAGTGATATTTTGATTTCTTCCCTTTCAATTTGTATCCCTTTGTCTTCCATTTGCTCTCTGATTGCTTCAGCTATGATATGGAGAACTGTATTGAATAACTAGGGAGAGAGTGGTCTGCCTAGTCTAGCCCTGATTTTAGTAAGATCGCTTCAAGTTTCTCTCCATTTAGTTTGATCTTAGCTAGAGGTGTGCTGTATATTTCTGTCACTATGTTGAGATATGGACCTTCAATTCCTGATCTTTCCATGACTTTTATCCTGAATCATTGCTGAATTTTCTCAAATGCTTTCTCGCATCTAATGAAATGATCATGTGTCCTTATCTTTGAGTTTGTTTGCATGTTGGATCACATTAATTGTATGTCTAAGTGGGGAATTATATCTAATCAACTGGATCAAAGATTATTGTGTTGTGTATTCTTTATGTGAGGGTTTGTGTATAGGAAAGTGTGGTCGACACGAAACATTGGGTATCCGACGAGTGGGTATGTGTTTATGCCAATATATCTAGCAGAGAAATTCAGACACTTCAGTGCCAGAGTTAGCAGGGTAAAAGACAACTTTACTTTTTTATTTTTATATTTTTACAACAACACATTCACTTCTGTATTTGATATGCTCTAGCTGTGTCTCTCAGGAAATATCTATATCCTTGTTCCTGACAGAATGCACTTCTTAGCTTCATCAATCTTATATAGTTTTGGTGAGTGATGTGTGTATGTGTGCGTGTGTATATATATATATATATATATATATATATATATATATATATATATATATATACACATACATACATGGGTGGCTCCTACAGTTATGAGGATAGGTGGAATATTCACATGGTTCCTGTGAAAGAAGTCAATGGAGAATCAACAAATGACAATGCCAAATATTCCCTCCTGTTCTTATGAACATACTGAAGTTGAGGTTTCACTACACCTCAACTTCCTGCACCTCAACCATTCCTCTCCCTGCCCTTCCTCCTGCATCGTATTATTCCCCTAGAAAGAATCATGGTAAAACACCCAAAACCCTCATGTCTGGCCCTGGGAACACAGTGTGGTAGATAATGCAGAACTGATATCAAATGGGACTAGAGAATTGAATTCTATAGTCCATGTTGTCCTTTGGTTTACTGATGACTGGCAATTTTTACCTAAAATAAGTACTTGGGACTGTATCTTTTCAGGTACAGAGTATTTACACTCTTATATTCACTGTATGGCTGGGCCACATTTGTTGCCAAAATCATTGCAGAAAATGAAATTGGAAAACAGAATTTTTGAGTACTCATTCAGCAAGATTTACCATGTCCTGTACCGAGAAATTTACAATGAGAAAGTGAAATACAATATTCATTCAATTTAAGGTCTGAAGGGAAAATACTTGCCTTTGGGAAACAGAGAACATCTAGAAAATTGAACTCTATTTCACGAAATGTACCTGAGAGTAAAATTATTATCCAGAAAAATCTCCTCCACTCCATGTTACAATATCTTTTCTACCAATTCCAAACTCTTGACTACATTTTTCAATTCAAAGCATGTAACCACTAATGAAGCAAAGAAAAGTCTGTAACTTTAGAGAGATGGAGTGTGTATCACAGGAGACACACCTGGAAAGTGCATGCTTGAATCTTGTCAATGTAAGGAAAGCTGTTTAGCTGGTAGGCCATGGCACGTCTCAGTGACATCATCCTTAAGCCCTCTCTGAAAAATCTCATGTAACCCGGAGATTACTAGCTTCTTCTGTGATGTCACAAGTGTTGTGACTGCAAACGCCTCTCATATTCCTTCTGCACCTCTAAGGTTTACTAATTGGCATCTAATTCAGTGTAAACAGACATTTGGGAGGGAGAACAAAGAGGATTAAGAGATCAGAGATGGGGATAAAGAAGCTGCCCTTCTGTCTTGGTATAAAAAATGGAAGAAATACGTGGTCCTTGGGAAAGCTCAGTGAGTTCTTGGTAGGGTTGAGTGGTATCGCTGAACAGATAGCACAGATCTGAGCCTTCCACATATGGGAAGCAGGAGCTGGGAGCCTCTCAGAAGCATCTGGACTTCCCCGTTCTTATACTTCCTGGATGTCAGAGAGTTAATATCATTCATTTCTTCATTCAAAAAGCCAAGTGATGGGAAGGGCACAGTTGTTTTCCTGAGAGCACATGGCCTTTATTCTTTTTGACAAGAAAATGGACCTAAAGGAGACAGGAAGGACAAGTATTGGATCCCTGGCTCTGAGTAAACTCCTCCATGCTTTGGATATCTATAGTGCCATTTGTGTCTGACACTGATATTATGGAGAGACAAGTGCTTCTAATTGAGATATCACCATCTCACTCATTTAACTATTATTTTTCTGACTACCATTCCCTGAGAGTGACTCATTAGAATTCTGAGTCAATAGCTGTGATTAGCTGGTAGTTTTCTTTTCTTTTATTTCTTATATTTTTTTTTAATTTTTTACAAATTGTATTTATTTTTTAAAAATGTATATTTATATATGTACATTTAAAATATTGTTTCCTTAAAAATTTCCTAACATAATATCACTAACAGGTCCCTCTCCAATTCTTCTATATCCCCCACCCTTACTTTCCCTTCACATTCCCTTTAAATGCAACTCAAACCAAGAGAGGACCAAGGACTTCTCCTTCCATTGGTGCCCAACAAGGCCATCTTCTACTACATATGCAGTTGGATCCATAGGTATTTCCATTTTCCATCTTTGAATATTGGTCGCGTACCAGAAAGCTCTGTTTCATTGGCATTGTTCTTATGGGTTGAAAGTGTTGTCACCTCTTGTTATCCTTTCTCAGAATCTACCAACAGGAAGTCCATTTCCAGTTTACTTTTTAGTTTACTTTTTAGTTTGACATGCTCTAGCTGTGTCTCTCAGGAAATATCTATATCCGTTTCATGGCAGAATACACTTCTTAGCTTCATCAATCTTATCCAGTTTTGGTGGTTGAATATATAAACATATATATATTTACAAATATATATAATTACATATATATATATATATATATACACTTTTGATGCTTCCTACACCTATTAGGTTACGTAGAATGTTTACATTGATTCTGTGCAAATAGGTCAAGAATGTAGAATTTACAAATGACAATATCAAATAGATTCCCTCCTCTACTTATGAAGGTATTGAAATTGAGGTTTCAGTGTTCCTCAAGCCTTTTTTTTGCCCTGCCCATCCTCCTGTTTGTTATATTTGGCCTTAAGAAAGAATCATGGTAAAACATATAAAACCTATCAAGTCTGGCCATGGGAACACAGGAAGGTAGCCATATCTGGATTTCCCTCCTTCTAGTGGTTCCTGTAAGTCAGAGAGTTTATATCATTAATATTTTCATCCTAAAAGCCAGGTGTTGGGAAAGACACTATTCTTTTCCTTAGAGCTGATGGCTCTTATTTTTTTGCCCAGGTCCTAAGGAAGAAGTGAAAGAAAAGTATTGTGTCCTCAGCTCAGAGTAAACTCCTCAATTATTTGGATACCTATAGTGCAGTTTGCGTCTTATACTGGTATTTGGGAGAGAGACGTAATTCTAGTTCATCATATCAGTCTTTCCACTAGTATTACTCTGACTCCCATTGCCTGATAGTTACCCTTTAGATTTCTCATTCGATATGTCTGATTAGCTGGCAGTTTTCATATTTTTAACTTATTAATTTTTTTTATTTTTTAGCAATTTTTTGCTTTTTTAATTTGATTTATCCATATTTACATTTCAAATATTTTGGCTTTTCTCTGTTTCCTGTCCATAAGATCGCTATCTGGTCTCCCTACACTTCTTGTATAATCCCCCTTACTGCCCTTTTACCTTCCCTTCAATTGGTAATAAAATCTAGTTTACACCAAGGTCATCTCATTCTATTTTTTTTTTCGTGGTTCTTTTTTTCGGAGCTGGGGACCGAACCCAGGGCCTTGCGCTTCCTAGGCAAGCGCTCTACCACTGAGCTAAATCCCCAACCCCCAAGGTCATCTCCTTGTATAGGTGCCCAACAAGGCCATTCTCTGCTACATATGCAGTTGGAGCCATAGGTTTACAATGTATAATCTTTGAATATTTGTATAGGACCAAAAACTCTGGTTTGCTTCTTATCGGATTGAAAGCTCCTTCAGCTCTTGTAATCCTTTCACAAAATCTACCAACAAGAGGTCTGTTTTCAGTACACTGCTTTGCCACTACCGTTCACTTCTGTATTTGACATGCTCTAGCTGTGTCTCTCAGGAAAGAAATTTATACGTTTCTTCTAATCATGCAATTCCAAGGTTAATCAATCTTATCTAGTTTTGGTAGCTGATTATCTATCTATCTATCTATCTATCTATCTATCTATCTATCTATCGCTATATCTCTCTAAATATATATATATATATATATATATATATATATATATATATATATATCCTACAGCTATGAGGTTATTTGGAATTTTAACAATGATTCTGTGAAACATGGTCAAGAAAGTAGAATCCACAAATGGCAGTGCCACATAGACTGTCTCCTGTTCTTATGCGCCTAATGAAGCTGATGTTTCACTGGACCTCAAGCCATTCCTCATACTGCACATCCTCCTGAAACTTACGTTTGGCCTGAAGAAAGAATCATGATAAAACATCCAATACCCTCAAGTTTCTTCCTGGGAAAACATTAGGGTAGATAATGCAGAAATGATATCAAATGGGGCTAGAGAAATGAATTCTATAGTCCATATTTATCTTTGCTTTATGGATGTCTGGTAATTTTGGGATAAAATAAGTATTTGGGACTTTATCATTTCAAGTATGTTCACAATATGAACACTGTTATACTCATTCTATAGCCTGGCCACTTTTGTTACCAAAATCATTGCAGAAAATGGAATTGAAAACAGAATTTTTGAGTACACATTCAGCAATATTTATTAAGTCCCATATCGAGGAATGTACAATAAGAAAGTGAAGTACAATATTCATTCCATTGAAGGTCTGTAGGGATAATATTGGCCTTTGGGAAACTGAGAAAAACTCCAAAATTGATCTATATTTCATGAAATGTCCCTGGTAATAAAATTAATATCCAGAAGAATCTCTTCCACTCTATGTTACAAGATCTTTTCTACCCATTCCAAGCCCTTGACTAACTTTCTCCATTCAGAGCATGTAAAAACTAATAAAGGAAAGAGAAGTCTCTAGCTTTAGAGAGATTGAGTACACAAAGGTTTCACTGTATCACAGGACACATACCAGGAAAGAGCACCCTCAAATCTGGTCAAAATGTAAGGAAAGCTGCTTAGCAGGTAGGCCACGGTAGTTCTCAGTGACGTCACCATCAGGCCCTTTCTGATCTCTTATAACCTTGATAGCTTTATATCTGTGATGTCCCAAGTGTTGTTAGTACTGCATCTGCCTCTCAGGTATTCCTTCAGTACCTCTAAGGTCTAGTAATTGGCATCTAATTCAGAGTAAACAGCAATTTGGGAGTGAGAACAATGAGGATGAAGAGATCAGAAATGGGGAGAAGGAAGATGCCCTTCTGTCTTGGTCTAAAAAAAACGAAGAAATATGTGTTCTTGGGAAAGCTCACTGATGCCTTGGTAGGGTTGAGTGGTATTGCTCAACAGAAAGCCTTGATCTGAGCCTTCCACATATGGGAATCAGGAGCTGGGAGCCTCTCAGAAGCATCTGGACTTCTCTGTTCTTATGGTTCCTGGAAATCAGAGAGCTTATACCATTCATTTCTTTATTCCAAAAGCTAAGTGGTAGAAGAAGGAGATACTTGAGCATCTTGGGACAATATGGAATATCCAGCATGCCCTTGTAAGGTTTGGCAACTTTCCACAAACCCTTCGTCATTTTTGGAAGATTCCAAGGCCCTTTGTACAGATAGAGAAGGGGTGGGCCTCACCTGAGGAGTAGTTGTAGCTTTTGATGTCTCTTTGGCAGCAGAAGATGGCACAAGATCCCTTTTGGCAGAAGGTGGAAGGTTGAAACTGTCTTCCTTATAGGAGAAATTTCTCAAGACTCCATCAGGAGGATCAAATCTTAACACTGTGTTTCTAGAAACTGGATGACTGTGGTCCACTTTGGTAGAGGGAGAATGTCGTCTATTTCTCCCCAGAATGGACAAGTGAAATAAATCTACTTGGGTAGATGGGGTTAGTTGTAAAGCATGCTGTTCAGATGCAGTAGATCCTAAGACATCCTTCTCAGATGAGGAAGGTCTTAATGTACCGTGTATATGTGTAGAAATCCTGACTGTGACGTCAGAAACGGGAGTAGGTATTAGAGCTACCTCTGAAGATGTGACCTCTCCTAGAGCATCATGGACTTATGTGAAAGGTCTGGGAGCCTCATGAGCAGATAAGGATGTTTCTAGACATCATTGTGTAATTGTGGAAGTTCCAAGAAAAATTTGTTCTGTTGGAGAAGTGGAAACAGACTTTTGTATAGAAGTGTCAGGTTCCCTAGCCTGCTTGATAGGCAAAAGGTCTTCCAAGGCCCCTTCAGGAGATAAGGTATAATCCAGAGCCTTTGAGGTATTTGGCAGATGTTCTGGGTCTGCTTGTGGGTATAAAGAAGGACTGGAAACCCTTTGAGCATATTTGGAAGAGTGTGTAGATTCTTCTGAATTTGGGGAAGATGGCTGATCTTGAGGAGACAAGGAAGTTCCTATAGCCACCTGTGAAGTTTGCGGAGGTCATATGCATTCTTTTGCACAATTGGAATCCATGGAATCCCTTTCCTCAGATGTCAAGGTTGCTACAGACACTGGTATTTACATATCATGTTCCCCTACTCCTCGTTCACATATGGTTGGATCGATAACCTCTACAGATGGAATATTTCCTAGAACATTTTTTGTATTTGTGTCACATCCACAAGCCATTTCTAAAGATGTGGCTGTGGGTAGATCTCCTTTTGTAGATGTTTCTCGTCCAACCGTCTCTTTATGAGATAGAGTACTACTCAGAGAATCCTGCTCAGTTTTGGGAAATTTTAACATCTCTGATGTACATGTGGAAAAATTTGGAGACTCTCCTTTCAAGAAAGAACGACTCCAGTCCCCTGAGGAGGTAGGGGATGTTGTATCTTCTCTCTGCATTGTATATATATGGAGTCTGCATGGCTCACTGACTGTGTGTTGTGGTAAACTTGGCTCTTTTGGGCCTGATGACATATCCGGAGGTTCCTTTTCAGTGGTAGAGGATATTTGAATAATTCTCCGTAGTATAGGGACATTTGAAGTACTGGGGGAGATGGTGAGGGTGCTAGAACATATATTTTATGTGCAGAAGGCACAAGAGTTCCTTGGGTGGACTCAGAATTTCCTAACATATCTTGCGTGGGTGTGGAACTCTCAAGAGCACCTTCTGAAACTGGCAATGGTCCTTGAACTAATGGTGTACATGCAGAAAGGTTTGTCTCTGCTTGGGCTGGTATGTGTATTATGAGGTTTGCATGGGGATTTGCGACTGTATTTTGTCCATCTTGGACCATAAGTGATGATTTAAGCCCATTTTTAATCGTGGAGGACGTTGAAGGTCCCCTTGGTTTAAAGGGACTTTCTGAAATCCCGTTCGTCAGCAGAATCAGGTTTCAAACTCACTTTACATGAAGCAGATTGCATAAGGCACTTTGGTGGAGATGGAGGACATCTTTGACTGTATTTGTGAGTGGACATAACTCTCTGCCCTGCTTTGGAAGCTGGCTTAGGTATTAAAGTCTCATGTGGAGAGGGGGCAGGGTTTAATCCATTTGTGGAACATGAGAAATCACTGAGATTACCTTTAAGAGAAGAAGTTTGGCAGCCCTCTTTGTCTGATGGGGCCTGTTGTACCTCCCCTTGATCAGAGGGGTCTTCTCCAACACACTATGGAGGAGAATTGGAAAGACTGGATACCTGTAGGATAGGGAATGAATATTTGAAACTCCTTTGGAAACTCTGTGGGACAGAGAGCTGATCACCCAGAAGAGTGGGCAATACTGAGACCTCAGGGAAGGAGAGACTTCCACTTCTGCCCACCTGTGCACACATCCCTAGCCCAAGAGGAAACTTCAGAGTGCCTCTGGACACATGGATATAGGAGCAGTCAAGCTTCAGGTGCCCTGGATTCCAAACTGCAACTGGATCTGAACTGGTTCAAACAGTATTCTACACCCAAATCTCGTGTGTGGTGGGTAAGTCTTAGACCATCAGAGGGGCAGAATCCCCTGAAAACTCTGCTCACATTCCTGACTCAAGAAAACACACCTAGCTCCATCTGGGCCTCCTGTGCATAGGGACCTAGGAGCAGTAGGGGCAGGACATTTCTGGTTGCAGCCCTCATGGAAAGCTGAAAGTCAGCCCAACGAGCAAGTTCAGGCCTGAGACCAGAGGTGAATCCAACTTTTCTTCTCGAAGTGAGCTGACTGGTGGACTCAGGACACGCAAAGGCAGAACTCCTCTGGGACCAGGCCCTTCCATTTTCTAGCTGGCTCCTGAACCTCCCTGATCCAGGCCCAGAGCTCCCTGATCCTAGATGCTGTGGAAGAGAGCTGATCACCCAGGAGTGTGGGCAATACAGAGTGTACAAGGCACAGAGACTGACACTGCTGCCCAGCATTGCCAACATCTCTGGCCCAAGACAAAACTGCATAATGCCTCTGGACACAGGAATATAGGAGGAATAAAGCTGCAGGACCACCTTGTTCCAGACTTTGCCTGGATCTGAACTGAACTGGTCAAACATCTCCCTGTACCCATATCCTGAGGTGGGGGAAATAGACCTTCAGAAAAGCAGACACTCCTGGGAAACCAGAGGAGACTACTCTCTGCCCAGATTCCTGACACAAGAGGAAAACAGTTTGTGCCATCTGTGCACCCTCCCCCCAACAGAGAGACCTTGGAGAGGTATGGGAATTTCCTTCTAGTTCCTGCCCACAGGGACAGCTGAAAGCCCATGAACAGGATAACCTACATGCATGAAATTCTCTGTTCCCATAACTGGGTAAAAGAAAACATGAAAACAGGTCTACAGCGGTCCTGACACACAGGCCTACAGGATGGTCAACCACTGTCAGAAAGAGCAAGACAAGCTAACTCCAGAGACAACCTGATGGCTGGAGGCAAGCACAGGAAGACAAGCAACAAAAATCAAGACTACTTGGGCTAATCAGAACCCAATTCTCCCATCACAACAAACACTGGATATCTAAACAAATCAGAAAAGCAATCTCTAGATTTAAATTCACATTTCATCATGAGGATGGAGGATGTTAAGAAGGTCATAAATGACTTCCTTATGAAAATACAGGACAACAGAAAATACAGAAGTAAACAAGTAGAATCCCATAAAGAGGGAACAAAAAGGTACCTTAAAAACTACTGAAAAAACAAAAAACAGGAGAAGGAAATGAACAAAACCATCCAGGAGTTAAAAATGGAAATAGAAACAATAAAGAAAGCACAAAGGAAGACAACCCTGGAGATGGAAAACCTAGGAAAGAGACCAGGAGTCATAGATGTGAGCGTCACCAACAGGGTAAAAGAGATAGAAGATATAACCTAAGGAGCAGAAGATTCTATAGAAAACATTGACACAACTGTCAAAGATAATGGAAAACAGAAGAAGCTCCTAGCCCAAAACAGGAAATCAAAGATACAATAAGAAGATCAAACCAAGGATAACAGATATAGAAGAGAGCGAAGACTGCCAACATCAAGGGAGAGTAATATCTTCAACAAAATTAAGGAAGAAAACTTCCCTAATCTGAAGAAAGAGATGCCCATAAACATACACAAAGCCTACAGAACTCCAAATAGATTGGACCAGAAAAGAAAATCCTCCCATCACATAATAGTCAAAACACACAATGCACAAAACAAATAAAAATATTAACAACAGTAAGGGAAAAGGTGAAATAACATATAATGGCAAACTAATCAGAATTACACCAGAATTCTCACCAGAGACCATGAAAGCCAGAAGATCCTGGACAGATGTCATACAGACACTAAGAGAACACAAATGCCAGCCCAGGCTACTGTATCCAGCAAAACTCTCAATTAACATAGATGGAGAAACTAAGATATTCCATGACAACAAAAATTTACACAATATCTTTCTACATATCCAGTAATACAAAGGACATTGAAGATAAACACACAGCTAGTGTTTCGCAAATTAAATTGCCATTACTTGTCGAATAAGCTTAGTTTTAAGAGGTTATAGACGGTACAACGCATACTTTCCTATACAGAAAAAGCATGTGTTTCCCAGTTTGAAACTCACATTCTTTGGCGAATTCTGTTCGTTCCAAGTGGGAAAAGTTTGTCGGAAGTTTCCTTCTAAGATAAACACACAGCTAGTGTTTTGCTAAGTGAATTGCTGTTTTTTGGCGAATAAGCTTAGTTTTAAGTGGTTCTAGACGGTAAAAAGCAGACTTTTCAATATAGACAAAACATGCGTTTCAGAGTCTGAATCACACATTCCTTGGTGAATTCCATTCATTTCAAGCGGGAAAACCGTTTAGAAAGTTGACTTTGAAGATAAACACACAGCTAGTGTTTTGCAAAGTGAATTGTTGATACTTGGCGAGTAACTTTACTTTTAAGTGGATCCATATGGAAAAAGCATACTTTTCTATACAGATAAAGATGCGTATCCCAGTCTGAAACAGACATTCTTTGGCAAATTCTGTTCGACCCAAGCAGGAAAAGCTGGTCAGAAGTTTAGTTTCAAGATAAACACACGCTTAGTGTTTTGCAAAGTGAATTGCTGTTACTTGGCGAATAAGCTTAGTTTTAAGTGGTTCGAGAAGGTAAAAAGCATACTTTTCTTTATAGATAAAACTGCGTTTCCCAGTCTGATTTGTACATTCTTTTGTGAATTCTGTTCCTTCCAAGTGGGAAAAGCTTGAAGGAAGTTTACTTTGAAAATAAACACACAGCTAGTGATTTGCAAAGTGAATTGCTTTTAATTCACGAATAAGCTTAGTTTTAAGTGGTTTAGACGGTAAAAAGCATACTTTTCTATATAGACAAAACATCTTTTTCCCAGTCTGAATTCACACATTCTTTGGCAAATTCTGTTCGTTCTAAGCAGGAAAAGCTTGTAGGACGTTGACTTTGAAGATAAACACACAGCTAGTGTTTTGCAATGTGAATTGCTGTTACTTCGCGAATAAGCTTAGTTTTAAGTGGTTCTAGACAGTATAAAGCAGACTTTTCTATATAGACAAAACATGTGTTTTCCATTCTGAATCGAACATTCTTTGGCAAATACTGTTCGTTCCAGCAGGAAAAGCTTGTAGGAAGTTGACTTTGAAAATAAACACACAGCTAGTGTTTTGCAAAGTGAATTGCTGTTACTTGGCCAATAAGCTTAGTTTTAATTGGTTGTAGAGTCTAAAAAGCTTACTTTTCTGTTGTGGTTTGCCTTGGATTTCTCTCTGAATTTGTAAAATAAAGGCAAGAGTGCGAGATTTGGGCAGATGGAGGAGTCGGGAGCAAGAGGGAAAGAGGTTCAGAGAATAGGGTGAGAGACGACAGTTGGTGACAGTTGAGCCAGTAGAACCTGAGGAGGAGGGAGAGGATTGGACAGTTGAGAGTGTTGGGAGAGGAGGAATGAAGATAGGTGGGAGAGCGAGAGTTTAGGGACACAATAGGGAACTGAGAAAAAGTTAGAGGAGTCAGGGGAGGAAAAGGAAAGAAGTGAGGAGAGAGTCGTCATGGGAGAAGGAGAAGCTGGAGACCTGGCAAATAAAAGGTGCAAGGGATGAGGGATTTGGGAGCTAGGAATAGGACAGTGTAGGGTGGATCTGCCCAATCTAGATGCTGGATTGTTTTCACATTAATTGAGTTGCGTTTTCTTTGTACGGGCCGATTCGTGTTGGAGAGGAAACTGCAACAACTGGCGCCCAACGTATCCATTAGAACTCAACTAACCTGAGATACAAGTTTACTTCCCTCTCACCCCCAGAATAGGGCTCTGATAGAGATCTAGGCAGGAGTACTGGTGGATTAGAAGTTGAAGACTGGGTCTGAGGGGTCTAGGAAGAATCGAGAGGACTGCACGTGTTCTGAAGCGGAGGGAGAAAAAGGTACAAACGGCTTCGGATCAGATACTACTTTGATGTAAGAGAGATATACAACTTTTTGATACTTAAAGATGAGAAACACAATGAATATCTTTTGCGCCTGATGGAATGATATTTTGAATGGTCTGACGGTTGTGAATTTGGAGGAAAAAGACACTTTATCATTGACCGGTATTGCAATATTCATTCTTCTGATTTACTATATCTTCTCAAAAGACAGGTCCCTAAATAGCAAATTTCTAGCCTTAGGAAAGAAATTACAAGTAATGCTAGAACAGAAATTCCTCAGATATATAGATGACTCTGAACAACAGAGAGATAAGCTTAAGTTTTGGCAACAGGAGCTAGAAGAGACACTAGAAAAAAGAATTCAACAACTCAAAGATCAAATTGAACAGCAGGAAAATAGAGATAGAATCTGGAAACAAAGTCTAGAGGATAACTTACTAAAACTAGCAAATCAAAATAAGGCAGAGGCTGCAATATCAGAATTACAACATAAAGAGAAGCTAAAATTATGGAAGCAGGGCTTAGAACAGAAGATACAGGTAATTATGGAACAACATGAACAACAGAAAGAGAAAATTAAATCTTGGCAATGTAGCCTAGAAGGAACACTAGAATTGAAGACACAGGAAATTATAGATCAGAATAAGAGACAGAAAGATGAAAATAAAAGTGGTAGACAGGAACTAGAAAGGATGTTAGAACAGAACATACAACAGCTCACAAGTCATACTGAACAACAGAGAGAAAGCAATGAGGTTTGGAAGCAAGACTTGGAGAATAACTTTTTAAAATTAATCAATCAAAAGATAATGGACAACAAATTATTAGAAGTACAATATAAAGAAAAATTCAAAGTGTGGAAGCAAAGCCTTGAACAGAGAATTCAGGAACTCAAGGAACAGGGGGGAAGACAGAAGGAGAAATATGAAGCATGGGTACAGACTTTAAGAGAGGAATTTAAAATTACAACTAAAGAAAAAACTCAGGAAGAGACAGAAGATAAAATTAGGGAAAGCCAACCTAAGGTTATTAGGAAACAAACTTTAGGCTATCCAGTTAGTGTACAACAAAAGCCTCCAAACGATGATCATCCACAGGGTTATGAGGATTTGAATGGCAACCCATGGATGTGTTAGTATTAAGGAGATTTAAGGAAAGCATAACTAATTTTGGAATACATTCACCATTTGTAAAACAAATCTTGATTTCTTGGGCTATTAAAAATAGAGTAACCCCCCAAGACTGGAAAGATATGGTAAGAGCAATTCTAGAGCCTGCTGAAAATATACAATGGATTTCGTGGTGGAGAGAAGAAGTGAGGGAGATAGCACGACAAAATAGAGCTAGGGGCAGAGAGATTTCCACAGATCAACTGCTTGGTGAAGGCCGCTTTGCTGAAGTAGAGGCGCAGGCTGTATATGATGAAGAAACTCTGGCATGGTGTCGATCGTCAGCCTTAAAGGACTGGGACAAAGTCGCAGAATCAGGGAAAAGACTTGAAACATTCACTCAAGTCATACAAGGTCCTAAAGAAACCTTCCCTGACATTTTACAAATGCTTACCTCATCTGTGGAAAGGAGTGTATCAGATTCAGCAGCAAGAAAGGCGATAATTGAGTCTTTAGCCTTTACTGAAATGCAAATACCGAATGCAGGGAAGTAATCAGACCACTGAAGGCGAGGTCTGCACCAATAGATGAGTGGATTAGATATACAGCTATTGTTGGATCTTGTTCTCCTGATACGACTGTGATAGGAGAAGCTGCCACTGGGCAGCTAGAGATGACTCAAGATTTCAAATGTTTTAATTGTGGTGAGCAGGGTCATCTCTGATATTACAGCAAGAAAAACCAAAGTAATACCAAAAGGGGGACGATGCCTCCTGGAATGTGTCAAAAATGTGGCAGAGGTGGACATTCGACTAAGCAATGTAGAGCAATAACAGACAGATGGGGCCGCATCCTGCCAAAAAACTCCCAGGGGGGACTCTTGCAGGCCCCAATGCCAGGCAGGGAGAGTTCTTTTCCTCAGAACAATTAAATGGCATGACTTCAAAAATAGATGTTCTGGGACCAGAGGAGGCTGAGGGAAGTCCTATGGACAATCCCAAAAGCCATAAAGGGAGCGAAAAACGAATATTTTGGCAAACCACTATAGAGGACCAAAGGTCAAAATGAACAATACTGGTAAACAATATTGAAATTGAAGGAATGGTTGACACTGGAGCAGATGTAACCATCATCTCTCCAAAATCTTGGCCCACTAGTTGGCCACTTCAAGGAGTGGATATGCAGCTTCAAGGTGTTGGCACTTTATCCCAAATAAAACAAAGCACCAGGTGGCTTAAATATATAGACCAGAAGGTCAGGTAGGAAAATTAAGGCCATACGTGGCTGATATAGCCTTTAAATTATGGGGAAGAGACCTACTACAGCAGTGGAAAACTCAAATTAATATCCCCTCAGTTTCAGGGTCTGGCCCTGAAATTCATTCAGGCTCCTAATAAAAACTTTAAATCAGTCAGGGAATGTTATCAAGGATAGTTAGAGACGGTCCAAGCTGTCCATAAGCAAGATACAGCAGAGGCTGACAATTTAGTGCTACCCCCAAGGAGCCATGGCTGTTAAGACAACAACAGCCTTGCCACTAAGGTGGCTGACTGACCAACCCATCTGGATTGATCAGTGGTCTATGACAAAAGAAAAGCTACAGGCATTAGAACAGCTAGTCCAGGAGCAGCTGGAGGCTCAGCATATAGAGGAGTCCACCAGCCCTTGGAATTCTCCAGTATTTGTCATTAAAAAAAGGTCTGGCAAATGGAGGGTGTTGACAGATCTCAGAGCAATTAATAAGATTATTCAGCTGATGGGTTCCCTGCAGCCTGGGATCCCGCTGCCTTCTTTGTTGCCTAAGGAATGGCCTATTATAGTGATTGACTTAAAAGATTGTTTTTTCACTATTCCTCTACATGAAGGCGATAAGGAAAGGTTTGCCTTTTCAGTGCCTAGCCTCAATAGAGGTCGCCCATAAAAAGATATCAATGGAAAGTCCTGCCTCAGGGAATGTTGAATAGCCCTACCTTGTGTCAATATTTTGTACAACAGTCATTGGAGATGATTCGCAAACAATTTCCCCAATCTATTATTTATCATTACCTGGATGACATTTTATTGTCTGATTCAGATATAAATATCCTGGAAAGAATGTGTGATGAAGTGAAAAAAACCTTACCTTGCTGGGGATTACGAATCGCCCCTGAGAAAATACAAAGAGGGGATTCTATTAATTATCTAGGGTATAAAATAAGTCTACAAAGGATTAGGCCACAAAAGGTGCAATTCAAGAGAAAGCAATTAAGGACACGTAATGATTTTTCAGAAACTACTGGGAGATATTAACTAGTTAAGGCTTGTGATTGGCTTGACCAGTCAAGAGTTGAGCAATTTATTTCAAACATTACAAGGTGATAAAGATTTAAATAGCCCAAGGAAACTATCACCTGAGGCTGAGAAAGAGCTAGCTTTGGTAGAAAGGAAATTGCAGGACACACATCTAGATCGTATTGATCCAAAGATGGCCTGCATATTAGTCATCTTACCCTCTACTCATTCCCCTACAGGAATTCTCATGCAGAGGGAAGATTATATCTTAGAATGGATATTTTTAGCACATAAACAGAGTAAGAAACTGAAAACCTACATTGAGAAGGTCTCTGAATTGATACTTAAAGGAAAATTGAGACTTCGACAATTAGTTGGAATGGATCTAGCTGAAATTGTGGTACCTTTTACTAATACAGAAATTGCCTCTTTGTGGGTACAAATTGTACATTTGCCAAGAGCATGCAGTAAGTTCTTAGGAGAGATTAACAACAGATACCCTAAAAGCAAGCGACTTCAGTTCATAAAACGAACTACCTGGATCCTCCCTCGTATAATAAAGGGAACCCCAATATCTGGAGGCCCTACATTTTACACTGATGCCAGTGAGTCAGGAAAGGCAGGATGTAAATCAGAAAATGTAAGCAAGGTGACTGAGAGTCCCTATAAGTCAGTTCAAAAATCTGAATTATATGTAATACTCATGGTGTTGTCAGATTTTCAAGAGCCTCTAAATATAGTAACTGACTCTCAATATGCAGAAACAGTTGTTTTGCACATAGAGACTGCAGAACTTATTCAGGATTATTCTGAATTGACATCACTATTTACTCAGCTACAACAAAAGATCAGAAATAGGAGTTACCCACTATATATAACACACATAAAATACCATACAGGTCTGCCAGGCCCTCTGGCGCAAGGTAATAATGAAATTGACCAGCTACTGATAGGAAGTGTACTAGAGGCTTCAGAATTCCACAAAAAACACCATGTTAACAGCAAAGGCTTAAAGAAAGAATTCTCTATCACTTGGCAACAAGCCAAGGAGATTGTGAGGCAATGTCCTACTTGCTCGTTATATAATCAAACTCCATTGCCTACAGGAACTAACCCTAAAGGCACCCAAAGAAATGAAATTTGGCAAATGGATGTTCGCCATTTTACAGAGTTTGGTGAGCTAAATACATACACCGTACTATAGATACATACTCAGGATTTCGATGGGCAACTGCCTTAGCATCAGAAAAGGCCGATTCTGTAATTACACATGTGTTAGAAGTTATGGCTATAATTGGGATACCCATACAAATTAAAACGGACAATGGTCCAGCATATATCTCTAACAAGATTAAGTGCTTCTTTGAATATTATAATATAAAACATGTTACAGGTATACCACACAATCCTACAGGACAAGCGATTGTGGAGAGATCTAATCGAAGTCTAAAGGAGATGCTTAACAGGCAAAAAGGGGCAACAAAAACTCCCCGAGGTAGGCTACATTGTGCTTTATTAACTTTAAATTTTTTAAATAATGATGAACAAAACAGCACAGCTGCTGAAAGACATTGGATTGTGGAAAGGACTACTGAACTAAATCAGCCTGTTTATATTAAGGATATTCTGACGTCAGAATGGAAAATGGGAAATGTGTTGCGCTGGGGAAGGGTTTATGCCTATGTTTGTACAGGAGAAGAAAAGCTGTGGGTTCCTTCCAAGCTGATAAAGATCAGATATGACAAGGGGAGACCTCGTGCAGTCCTCGGCAACACAGAAGAAAAGGGAGACTAAGACAATCAACAAATAGGTGATGGTATACATGAGGATGTTTAGGTCTCCATGTATGAACTGGCTGAGACTAAAATTTCTATAAACAGCCAGTAACATTTTGAGTATGAATTTCTCATAACTTGTTATTACATGCATCCTGTAAAATGGCATGTATTACAAAATTATGTTACAGTTTGATTATATGATCAAACTAACCTGAAGAAAGGCAGTCACCTTTCTTTGTTGATCTTTATTAACTAAGCTGTGCACCCTGCTTACTCCATGTAATGTGCTTACAGAACTATATGATGCTTGTACAGTTTTGTGTGCTGCAGGATGAAAGAAGAGAAAGACAGCCCTGAAATGATCCACACTCTGGGATGCTGAGATTCCAGGACCTTCCAGTCCAACTTCGTGTTTGATTCTCCCTCAATTACACTGAAGCTGCTTCATTTCAAGGCCTGCTTTCGGAACTTTTCCAGAACGGCCAGCTTACTTATCCAGCCCTTCAGACTGTCATAGTCAAGATGTCAGCTAAGAGATGAACTTTCTCAGCACAGAGTGACCGGCAGGCAAATCCCAGCTACCTCTACTCCGACAAAGCCAACTCTTCCTAATTCCCCTTGGGCCCCAGAAGGGAATTCTTCACCCCAATTCAGCTGGAATCAGACGAGGAAGATTATCTTCCCAGTTCCTTATGTTGGGGTGGATGGTTCTGGTTATTCTAAGAACACTGGATATGTTTTCTTTTAAGGGATACTATACAAAAGTAGCTTTGGGCAGGGGGAACTAGAGAATTTAAACTCAGGGATTGCTACCTTTCCTTTCCTCTTTTCTATCCTTCTTAGTTAAAAAGAAAAGGGGGGTGATATAGTAATACATAGAAGTTAGAGAAATAGACAAACAGGGATGGATTAGCAAACATACTCTTAAACAAAATTTTACAGCTATATCTTACATTGATAGAAATGTTTGTAATTGATACAAAGTTGAAGCTGCAATCTTTTCATTGGTATAGAATGCATTTTACACAAATGTGAGGTTTTCATTGGTATACTTTCTTATTAATTTATAATTGAGATTAATATTGCTACTTTAACAGAAGCATTGTGCCTCCACTATGCATCTAAGAATACAAGTCTTAGACCCAGTCCTACAACTGCTATTATACATTATTTTTAGTTGATTAACCAGTACCAGCTAAAGACCAGATTGCAAAGTCATGGTTCTGAGTCAGTTTAGATGGGTTTTGGAAATACTTCGATTAGAGAGGGCCAAAGGTATTCTATGCTTAACAGTTCAGAAACACCTATGCAGATAGGAAATCTTCAAGGGCGTCAGAAGTCCACAGAATAACCCATTTATGGACATTTTTTGTCTAGATCATTTGACTAGAGACCTCTCTGCCCCTGACAGGACCCCTTAGATTCAAAGAAGAAATTGAGCATCAATGGAGTTGCTCAAATCGTGGTGACACAGCCACTGGGCAAATTGCTTCAATTCATCTACAGACAAAACACTGTCCAGAAAAGGACAAATTATGCAGAAGAGTCGACTGATAATCTCTGCCAAGGCAGGGTGATCAGCCCTTCAAAATCTGCATTACAAAGGTCTGTCAGATGATCCTGGGTCAGAAGGCTGAAGACTGATGCTCCGACATATTAAGGAATAGGGGGACTGTCCAGGTGATCAGCAGTCTGTATAAATTGGCTAAGCTTGGAAGCCATGTTTTGTGCTTCCCATATTTTCAGGTAATATTAATCATTCTTGGATTTCTGATGTGGTTGGAGACTGGTAGTCTCATAGACAACCCAAGCGGTTTAGTATTGAGAAAGATGATAAATCTGTTAGGGTGGTTTTCAGGTGGCATAGGATCTAGAACCATGATATAGTCAGGTATAGTTTTTGTATAGATGACATGGTTAATGAACAAAATTGATGCTCTGGGTGATGAGTGTATTGTTGGTTTTATAAATTGCAGAATGGTAATAATAATACTTAGTTCACATATGTATAGGAAAAGGTTTTTTAACTCGACGAAAAGGAGGAAATGTTGTGGTCTGCCTTGGAGTTCTCTCTGAATTAGTAAAATAAAGGCAAGAGCTCGAGATTTGGGCAGAGGGAGGAGTCGGGAGCGAGAGGGGAGGAGTCAGGAGAAGGGAAGAGTCAGGAGGGGGGAGTCAGAAGGGGGAAAAAAAGGAAAGAAGTGAGGAGAGAGTTATCATGGGAGAAGGAGAAGCTGGAGACCAGGCAAATAAAAGGTGCCAGGGATGAGGGATTTGGGAGCTAGGAATAGGACAGTGTAGGGTGGATCTGCCCAATCTAGACGCTGGATTGTTTTCATATTAATTGAGTTGCGTTTTCTTTGTACTGGCCAATTCTGGTTGGAGAGGAAAATGCAACAAACTGCAACAGTTACATTAGGAAGGTTGAGAACCACTCTTCCTGACCCCTCTAAGATATGCCTGTAGGTGTGGACTGGAGATATAATCCCTTTTATTCAATCAGGCAAATCCAGAAAAACCAAAACACCTCCAAAAGTTTATGAAGGATAAACAGCCACTGCACCCACAGTGTCAGGACTGCTGACATCTTAGACAAATGATGTCAAAATGGAAATCACGTCACACCATGACCATCCCCCTAAATGAAAAGCAGAGGAGAAAAACCAGTTCCCTGGTGGTGGCACCAAGAGAAGACCATTGTGAGAATCGTCAGCAAGGATTTTAAAGCCAGGAATCAAGCGTCGTCAATGAGAAACTTCCAAAATGAAAGGATACACATCATCTTGGTGATGTAATAGAATAAACAAGAGAAAATCGAATAGGAACTCACTGAATGAAAACAAACACTAAGAGTAGGAATTAAAGGCATGTCTGGGCAAGATGAACAATGAAGTGGAGTTTAGAGCAGGCAGAAGGGGCTGGGAAGATGGCTCACTGGTTAGGAACACTGGATGCTCTTGCAGAGGATCAGGGTTCAGAGGATCTGATGGACTCTTTGGTCAAAACACACACACACACACACAAACAAACACAAACACACACACACACTCACATACACACACATACACAAACACACAAACACAAACACACACACACTCACATACACACACACAAACACACAAACACACACTCACATACACGCACATACACACAAAAACGCAAACACACACACTAACACACACATACACACACAAACACACACAAACAAACACACACACTCACATACACACATACACACACAAACACAAACACACACACTCACATAAACACACACACATACACACACAAACACACACACACTCACATACACACACATATACAAACACAAACACAAACACACACACACTCACATAAACACACACACATATACACACACACAAACACACACAAACACACACACACTCACATAAACACACACACATACACACACACAAACACACACAAACACACAAACACACACACACACACACCATAGAGATTTTTTTTTAAAAAAATTAAAAAAAGAAGGAGCCAGGTATGTCCCTTTAATCCCAGGACTCAGAAGCAAGCTGATCTCTTTGAGTTCAAGGCCGACCTGGATTATACAGTGAGTTTCAGGCCAGCCCTACCTACATAATGAAACCCAGTGTCCAAATAAACAGAAAAGAGTGTTATATTTATTTCTGTTAATGTAGGCAACAGAGAAACTATTTCTACAGAGAAAGAACTTATTGTTGAGAGAATCAGTGGGCTGGAAGGAGACTCCAATTCTTTGTGTAACTAACTCCATCACTGCCTCAGCAGGAAGCAAGAATGGGTACAGCTAAAAAGGGAGCAGGCGATCATAAGTAACGCTGTGGACCCGCATCAGCCCATCAGCAACAGAAGCAGGCGGAAAACCAGCTCGGATGAGATGTCTTCACCAGCCAATGTCTCTGACTGACAGTTCCTAGTAGCACCAGGATGTCCTTTTCCTTCAAGTACCCTGGACTTTTCAGACTCTCAGAAACCACAAAACAAAGTGAGGCAATTGCCTAAGAAAGGATGTCCTGTGGGACATATTTGTTTATACAGGTTTCATGTAGCCCAGGCTGGCCTCAAACACCCTATGCACCCAAGGATGATTTTGAACTCCGGGTTCTCCTCCTGGTAATGGGACTATGGGCATGGACCACCACACCAGGCTGATGAGGTACTGTAGGTGGAGCCCAGAGCTGTGTGAGAGCCAAGTGAGCACTCTGTCCACTGAGCTGCATCTCCAGCCCCTCGGGATGTGTTCTGCTAATACAACAAATCTAAAATAGACGTCTTCAATGAGAGACAACAGGAGTCGCCCAGTCCAGAAACATTAAATCACACATTCACAAGCAATACAGATGTCAAGAAATAATGAAACTATGTAACAGTAAGAAAAAAGAAGAAGATAGGAAACATACTATCAAAATGTGTGAGACATAACTATGACGGTGCTAAGAGAAAACCTTATTTACAACACTAATTCTTAGATTAGAAACAAACACCAGCAACCTAAATTTTTATCTACACTAGAAAATAAGAAAATAATTAATTCAATGAAAAAATAATTGTTAAAATGAACCCCAAAACACAAAACACTAAAAATAAGAAATTAACAAAAAAAAAAAACAATGAAACACAATTAGTTTTTTCTTTAAAGCAAAGAATTTTATTTTTACGTCTCGATTAGACCTAGATAGAAAAAATAAGATCCATTCTATTTGGCGATTTAAAAAAAAAAAGAAATTTCCGTGTTTTCGAGTTTATGCAGAACACTGAATCTGGTACCACAGACAAAAATTTAAAAAAGAAATATTCACCGTTTAAACACTTTTTAATGACAGTGTTTATACTCAACTTATCTCTCCTATAATCTGTTTAATATCAGACAAGATTTCCAGGGTTGCCATATGGAGATTATGCAGTGTTGAAATGGAAGCACAGCATTGTATTCCCAACACAGACTCAGGTTGAGAACATCATTGTTTTTCTCACGAGGAAACTAGCACAAGATCCAAGCCCAGTCTCCCGAGGCGTTGTCCCATCTTAGAGCCATTTCCTCAGACAGCACTTCCCATGTGTCATATTTTTCTTCAAAAATCGAAACAGACTTGTTTGCTGCACTCTTTGGTTTGCCATGCTGCTTGGGAGATCCTGGACTATCAGACATGATGAAACTTCTCTCCCACACCCCCAAAATACAGCACTGGTATCAGTGGAGAGGAAATAGGAGAGACAGAAACCTATGCGGGTGGGTCTGGACTCTGTAAAGGTAGTTGGATGTGAGCTTAGAAGCAAGCTAGTGAGCAGTCTCTGTAGTTCCTGTTTCACAATCCTGTCTTGGTTTTCCTTGATGACGGGCTGGAACAGATAAGATGAAATAAAGTTTTCAGTTCATAAGCTGCCTTTGGTGAGTGGATTCATCAGAGCAACAGAAAACCAAAATTAAGCAAAAATCACAGTGCCAGATGTGGGATGTCTTCCTGAAAGTTGCTGACCAGCTAGATCCCAAAAGCCCTCACAACTTTACAGGTTGTTGACATTGTTCTTCGTAGCCCTCCAGAACTTGATGGTAAGACCCTATTGCTGAGGACATTGAATCCTTTGGGTCACAGGTCACAGAAGGGTCAATCTGAAGCTGAGGTGGAAGCATCCTCTATAATGGCAAGCCTTCATGGTTCAAGAAAGTGCTATGTAGGCTTCCAGGCGAGAAAATCATCTACAACCTTACTCAGGGGTGAACCATTCAAGTTAAAATGTCAGGCAAGATGTGCCCTTAATGTGTTAGTTGCATCACAGTCATGGGAGTAACCTGTGGCTTTCCATTCGCATACAAGGCATATTCCACATGAGGGAATACAAACCAGGTTCTGTAAACTCGTCAAGAACCTATGGTTAGGGTGATATAGGTCCTATGAAAGAACCTAATGCTAAATACATTGTCGAACTTCCTTCCAAACATCCATATTTGTATCTACAGATCAGGGTTGCACTCAGCTCTCATCAGACAAGAAGCCTCTGACTACCATGGCAGAGACGTACAGCTGGACAAAGTGCTGGGAATCAGTGGTGTTGGACTGTTCAGGTGGAAATAGGACAGCTAAGTCTTCTCCTCCACAGCTCAGAGAACATCATGAAAGAGTGGGAGGAAGGAATATAAGAACCAGAAGATGGGGAAGGGGACAGCAAAAGCATATCTTTTAGATTGGTCCTAGTCATTGAACTCTTAAACTGATGGTGGCTATGGTCATGGGCACAAGACTGGGCCCCTCAACACTTCATTACATATGGGAGAGGCCATGAAGACCCTCCCCCCCTTGGCAATCAACATTTATTGGAGGAGGGGTTCTATCCTGGAGGCTTAGATTTTTCAAGACCTACTTTAGTAAGAGTTTTTGAACCCTTTAACCTTCCTCTAGCCCACCACCCACCAGAGGTAGTGGAAAGGAAAGGATAATATGCCAATCAAAGGACGATGTGGACCTTCTTACAAATAGTTCTCTCGGGCAATTTCAATCTTCATCATCAGGATATCAGTTCAGTGTACGTGAATCATCAGAAGTAGGTCGATCTACTTGCAAACACCATTCAGGAACCACCATGGACATTTCAACCCAGAAGAAATTGACGAGCTCTTCCAATTGGCCTGGGTTCGAGGAGGCAGCAAGAAGCCACCACAATGTCACCACAAGATCTTCTCTGGTGCTTTTCTCTCTACAGCGTCATGACAAACAATGGTCAGTGAAGAAGGAAAGGTGAATCAATGCAACAGCATGTCAATGAAGACCAGTGTCATCAAAGTCCATTGAGAATCAGTGAAGAGTGTCAAGGCAAGCCAGTGCCATTGTGTTGCCCACTGTTGTCCAGGGTTATACTCGTACCCTTTCTAAACATCACATGCCCTTTTCCAAGGCAGCTACCAGAAACACCATGTGTTTGTTCTAAGCAAAACATCCTTTCCTAAGACAATTTCCAGAACAACATCCGTGACATAGTTGAGTATCCAAAGAAACCAGAAATTTTTGCTTCACCCCCTTCTTCATTCCTGTACCCGTAGATAAGCTGTTCTGTCGAATACCTCTGTACTCATGTAATTAATTAAACGTAGGGATTACACGCAGAAAGGAGACATGATAAAGGAGGGGGGACTTATTCAGAATATCGGTACCAATTGGAAAGGGAATGGCGTGAGAGAAGGGGTTGACCGAGGGGATGACAGACGAGGATGAGGGAGGAAACAAGGGAGAACTGAAGGAGGGGATGGGAGAATGAGGGAGGGGGATGAGGGAGGGGAATTGGGAAGGGAAATACAGAAAGGAAATGACTAAAACTAATTATGTAAGTATATGAAATTGTTAAACAAAAACATCAAATTCATCATTTTTTTTAAATAAGTTCAAAATTTCTCTTTATAGAGGGTCAATCATTACAACTTAGGGCTATTTTGTTCGATCAATTTAGTCTTTAAGGCTTTTTATTTCCTTCGAGCAAATTGTCAGATGTGAAGTTTTAGTTCGACTCAGGGCTGTGCAGGGTTCTGTGTAACTGAAAATACAAGTCAATAAACACTTTGTATTAATCGTCAAAATCCCAGTGAGTTCTCTCCAGTAATTTTCCTTTTATCACACTCCACCCACAGCCCTTCTCAAAATGCTGGCTGAATTAAGTACCTGCCACTGAATGGGATAAAAGTTCAAACCAATGGAAGTGGGAAAAAGCAACTAAAAGCAAACAAAGTAACAAACAGCAAAACTTCTTCCCTCTGCATCTGGGATTCCATTTTATGGTTTTGGAGAGTCTATTACACTGAACAAAATGAAAGAGTAGAGTCTGAGGTGGTGTTTAACTTGGTTAAGAAAGGCAGGCATAGCTGCAAATGGGGCGAAGGCGGTGGTAGGCTGTCAGGGCGGTTCCTCCTTTGATGATGTATGTAAACACCAAAGCTGAGAATGAAGAGAACCTCCGAGTGAAAACGGTGATGCCAAAATTTATGAATACAAGAGCGTTTGTATCACACTGACTGAACATTCACACAAATAAATCACACTGCACGTCTAGTATGTGTGTTTACACACATCAAGTGGTGGTGTGTTTGGGGGGCTGTATAAACAGTGATTGTGTGTGACTGGAGAGGTGTCTTGGTAGTTGGGAACCGTTACTGCTCTTGCAGAGGACCTGAGTTCAGGCCCTGGCACAAACATGGTGGCTCACAAGCATTGATTACTCTTGTTCAGTTCTGTGCCCTGCTCCTGTCTCCTGTCTTGATGAATACACATGTGGTCGTGAGGGAACCGACTTGAGCCCTGTGGCCTCCCATGTTTTATTGACAGCTATACCTGCTTTTCTTCCCTAAGTTTCTTGTGGCTTCTGTATATATATCTTTTATACAGATACATAAAAGCAAGGGAAACACCCATATATGGAATTTAAAACAAGGAAACAAAGAAAGAAAGAAAGAAAGAAAGAAAGAAAGAAAGAAAGAAAGAAAAAAGAAAGAAAGAAAGAAAGAAAGAAAGCTGAACACCCTCCAGGTCTGCAATGTGACCATAACACTCGAGTTATTATGCTTTCCCCATCATGATGGATGGTACCAGGTCAAACAATGGGTCAAAATAAACACTTCCTGACTCTTTTTTATTGGCATTTTAGGTATTTAAATTTCAAATGTTATCCCCTTTCCTGGATCCCTTCTCTCCCATCCTCTCCCCCTGCTTCAGTGATGATGCTTTTCTTCCCACCCACTCCCATCTCAACACCCTGGCATCCCCTACTTTGGGGAACTGACCTTTCAGAGGACCAAGGGCTTCTCCTCCTATTGATGACAGACGATGCCATCCTCTGCTATATATGTGGCTGGAGCCGTGGGACCCTCCATGTATACTCTTCGGTTGGTGGTTTAGTCTCTGGGAGCTCCTGGGGGGTCAGGTTGGTTGATATTGTTCCTCTTCCTATGGGGTTGCAACCCCCTTCAGCTCCTCCAGTCCATTCTTTAACTCCTCCTCCATTGGGGTCCGGGTGCTCAGTGGAATGATTAGCTGTCAGCATCCTCATCTGTATCAGTCAGGTTCTGGCGGAGCCTCTCCGGAGACATCCATATCAGACTCCTGTCAACAAGCACTCCTGTCTTCGTTAAGTTTTTGCTTTGTATTTTGTCATAACAACAAGAAGAAGAATCAATATGCGCCCTCTTCATGTCAGGGCCACGTGAGTTAGAGTCAGTGCTTCACTGAGCTTGTAGGGTTCTCTTGGCTCCATCCACAGAGCCTGGAGAGGGCGTGGACCCTCACACGGACCTGGTGTGGCCATGGTCAGCATAGACGCTTGATGATCTATTCTCTTTGTGAGAAACAAAACTTCATATCATTGATGAATACAATCAGGAGAGTGTCACATGCAGCTATCCTAGAGTCTATTTTTTATACTTATTCTCAGCAGCCCTCGTTGGGAGTCAGGGACACTGCGAGGCGCCGAGAACATCTCAGTTCTATGGACCACCTTCTGCATTCCGTGACATCATAGACCTCAGCCCTGGAATGCAAATTCTTACCTCAAATATCTAGCTCTTCCTTCCAGGTGTAGCTGTGTCTTGGGTCTATGACTTCTAACACAAATCAAAACCTATAGGTTTGGGAGAAAAGTGGTCTCATGTTAACGGGAAATGTATCTGACATGCATGCCTTCGATATAGTTATCCAAGTGAAAGTTATGGAAGGAAAGGTGTGATCAGACACCCAAAAGACAGCCTAAATCCTAAATTCAAATTCTTTGAGTGTTTGTCCTAATGCAACTGTGTGTGTGTGTGTGTGTACACATATTTCTGTGTATGTGCATGAGCAGAACAGAAGGAGACCCTGCACATCTCCTCATTCATCTTCTTCTTCTTTAGTTTTTCAGACAAAATCTCTTATTGAACCCAAAACTCACTGTCCCTGGCTATCATAGGCATCCCACACGTGTTATCCCTTTTCCTGGATCCCCTCTCTCCCATTCTCTCTCTCCCTGCTACAGTGATGATGCTCTTCCTCCCACCCACTCCCACCTCAACACCCTGGCATCCCCCACACTGGGGAACTGACCCTTCAGAGAACCAAGGGCTTCTCCTCCTATTGATGCAGACAATGCCATCCTCTGCTCTATATGTGGCTGGAGCCGTGGGACCCTCCATGTGTCCTGTCATTATCCCTCCAATCATGGGTTATGGCTGTCATGCACGTGCTGGTAATTTCACAGCAGGCACTGCTTCCCACAAAACTATCTCCCCAGCTTGCATTTTATCCATGTTTCTGGCATGCTGGAGATCCTGTATTTTGTTTATTTGGCCCATAGCTAGACACTCTTTCTTGGACTATAAGTCAGTGATCTACCTTCCTAATGCTGCCACCTTTAAGACCGTTCCTATGTTGTTACGATCCTTGATGACAAAATTATTCCTGTTGCTATTTCATAGTTTTAATTTCGCTATGGTTATGAATCGTAGTAGGTAATCATTTTGGAGATTGAAGTTTGTCAAAGGGATCATGACCCACACACAGGTTGTGAACCGCAGCTATCACTGATTGGTGGCAAGATATATTTGAAGGACAAACTGAGGAAGACAACCACCAGCCCTGGGTCCTAAGGCCATCATTTTATGGACTTAGCTCACCTCTTTACCTCTTTCAATATGGAGTCATGGGAGGAGAGTTTGTCACTTTGAATAAAACAAACCTTAAGAGAGACACACGATGGATCGTTGTTGCTACCATGTTGTAATTTCCTTCCCCCAAACACCACATTTTAAACATCATCGAAAGCCAAGAAAATAGGCATAAAGATCTGTCTGTGTTTGTTACTGCCCACAATTCTTTTCGTTCACCTGGGCCTCAGCTTTAGAAGACTACAAGCATTAGACATTTGAGAAATCCACTTCCCGCTCATGTTTTGTTGAAGAAAAAAAAATCAAGCTAAATAGAACAATAGAGATGGAGTGTACAGGATGGGTTGGGTGGTTAGAGCTCTTAAGGAAAGCTCGCACACAGTGAGGTTGTCAACACACCTCAGCTGACTCAGAAGCAAACAGGTGAGGACCATAGGAAGCCTTGGGCATGAGCAACAGGGATGAAGGTGTCTTTCCAAGGCAGCGAGACAGAGCAGAGCATCCTTCCTTGAGCTAGTTGAAGTGAGGAAGCTAGTGGTTCTCCACCTAAGTTATCCCACACTGAGCCGACTCGTGAAGTTCTGGACCCGTCACTCTCCAGTGCCTGAGGTTGAAATGCAGCCATCCCCCCACCCCCCTTAGGAACAAGCTCTTGTTCCAAGGAGAGGTGCTTGGAGACTTCATTCTTTGAAGCCATGTGTTCAAGATACTTTCCGACCTTTTCTTCTATTCGTTTGAGTGTTTCTGGTTTGATGTGTAGTTCCTTGATTCACTTGTACTTAAGCTTTGTTCATGGTCATAAAAATGGGAATATTTCCATTCATCTACATGCTGACTTCCTGTTGAACCAGCACTATTTTTGGAAAATGCTATGTTTCTTCATTTGGATGGTTTTATCTCCTTTGCCAAATATCAAATGATAGGTGTGTGGGCTCATTTTGGGGTCTTCAATTCTATTCCACTGGTCTATCCATCTGTCTCTGTATGAATGCCATGCAGTTTTTATCACTATTGCTCTGTAATTCTGCTTGAGTTCAGGGGTGATGATTCCCCCAGAAGTTCTTTTATTGTTGAGGATACTTTTATCTATCCTGGTTTTTTCTTTTTCCACATGAATTTGCAAATTGCTCTTTCTATCTCTATTAAAAATGTGAGTAGGAATTTTGATGGATATTGCATTGAATGTGTACATTGCTTTTGGCAAAATGGTCATCTTGACGATATTAATCCTGTCAATCCATGATCATGGAAGCTCTTTCTATCTTCTGAGATCCTCCTCAATTTCTTTCTTCAGATACTTGATCTTCTTGTCATACAGATTATTCTCCTGCTTGGATAATCTCACACAAAGATATTTTATATTATTTGGGACTATTGTGAAGTGTGTGGTTTCATTATTTTCTTTCTCAGCCTCTTTATCCATTGAGGAGAGGAAGGCTACTGGTATGTTTGAGTTAATTTCATACCCTGACACTTTGCTGAAGTTTTTTATCAGGTTAAGAAGTTCTCTGGTGGAACTTTTGGGGTCACTTATATACTATCATATCATCTGCAAATAGTGATATTTTGATATCTTCCCTTCCAATTTGGATCCCTTTGGCCCTCTTTTGCTGTCTGGTTTCTCTGGCTTGACAAGGAGTCCTGTTTTGAATAAATAGGGAGAGAGTGTGCAGCCTTGTCTAGTGCCTGATTTTAGTGGGATTGCTTCAAGTTTCTTTGCATTTAGTTTGATGTTAGCTACTGGTTTGCTGTATATTTCTTACACTATGTTTTGATATGAGCCTTCAATTTGTGATTTTTCCAGGACTTTTAACCCCAAGGGTTGTGGAATTTGGTCAAATGCTTTCTCACCATCTAATGAAATGACCTTGTGCTCCTTATCTTTGAGTTTGTTTGCATGATGGATTTCATTTATGAATTTTCCTGTATTAAACCATCATTCCATCCCTGGGTTCAAGTCTACTTGATCATGATGGATGATTTTTTTTTCATGTGTTTTAGATTCCGTTTGCCAAGACTTTATTTAGTATTTTTTCATCAATATTCATAAGGGAAATTGGTCTGAAGTTCTCTTTCTGTGCTGAGTCTTTGTGTGGGTTAGGTATAAGAGTAATTGTGGATTCATATAAGGAATGTGCTAATGCTCTGTCTATTTCAATTTTGTGGAATAATTTGGACAATATTAGTATGAGGTCTTCTAAGAAGGTCTGATTGAATTCTGCACTGAACCCATCTAACCTGGACTCTGTTTGTTTGGGAGATTTTAATATCTGCTACTATTTCTTTAGGAGTTATGGGGTTGTTTAGATAATTTATTTCTTCCTGATTTAACTCTGCTTCCTGGTATCTGTATACGAAATTATCCATTTCCTCCAGATTTTGCAGTTTTGTTGAATATAGGCTTTTATAGTACAAGCTGATGATTTTTTTTTAATTTCTTCAGATTCTGTTGTTATGTCTCCCTTTTCATTTCTGATTTTTGTAATTTGGATACAGTCTCTTTGACCTCTGGTTGGTTTGGCTAAGGGTTTATCTATCTTATTGTTTTTCTCGAAGAAACAGCTCATGGTTTTGTTGATTCTTTGTATCGTCCTTTTCATTTCTACTTCGTTGATTTCAGCTCTGAGTTTGATAATTTCCTGCGTTCTACCCCCCTTGTGTTTACTTAGTTCTTTTTGTTCTAGAGCTTTTACATGTGCTATCAAGCTCCTGACATATGCTCTCTCCTGTTTCTTTTCCCAAGCACTCAGAGCTATGCTTTCCTCTTAGCTCTGTTTCCTTGTGTCACATATGTTTGGGAATGTTTTATCTTCATTTTCATTAAGTTCTAAGAAGTCTGTAATTTCTATCTTTATTTATTCCTTCACCAAGTTGTCATGGAGTAAAGCATTTTTCAACTTCCATGTATATGAGGGCTTTCTGTCATTATTGTTATTGTTGAAGACCAGTCTTAGTGTGTGGTGATCTGAGAGAATGCACGGGATTATTTCTATCTTCCTGTATCTGTTAAGGTCTGTTGAGGGATCGATTATGTGGTCAATTTTGAAGAAGGTTCCCGAGATCATGAGAAGAATGTATTTCCTTATTTTTTAGAATGGAATGTTCTATAAATATCTGCTAAATCCATTTGGTTCATAACTTCTCTTGCTTTCTTTACATCTCTGTTTAATTTCTGTTTCCAATATCTCTCCAGTGATGAGGGTGGGGTGTTGAAATCTCCTACTATTATCATGTCAGGTGCAATGTGTGCTTTTAGCTTTAGTAAGGTTTCTTTTATAAAACCTCAGGATTTCTCCTGAATCATTTTTATTGCACAAATTCAAATGTAAGTATAACATTCTGGTTCTTGAGTTGATATTCTGGAAATTTAACTGGGAGAGGCAAGGCCTCAGTCTCTAACTAGAGAGCTACATATACAAATACAGAAACTACTAATGAAAACAAAGTTGCTTTAAACATATTTCAAATTTAGAAAAGTATTCATTTTCTGTTTTGTCTGTGGGAAGGTTGTTTACTTTTTTTTGTTTGTTTTAATATGAAGAAATATTTACAGTACATCAAAATAAGTGTGAAATGAATCACAATAGAATCCTCTTCATTCCAGCAATTTTTCTACAAGAGCAGAGTCCACTGAGTGGTCAAGTATGTACAAAAGACTTCCTGCTTCCTAATTGTCAGAGCTTTAAGACTGTCCTATGTTCTCTACACTTAGATTTTTATAAATTTTTCATGAATGGGTGCAGATCTAATCTAATAGATCTAATAAGCTAGTATACCTGACTATGTCGTCTGCCCCCATGAGAAAACTTTGTATTATTTTGCTTTTTTGTTGTTGTTTTTGTTTGGGGAGCTGTGTTTTTCATTATCGCCAATAGAAAATTAATCTAGTGATCAATTAGTGAACAGAAACGAAAATTATGTATTATGGTGAGAAATTCCCCAAAATAGAGTTTACACAAAAGTAAATCTGAAATGTTTGTGTGTAGACATGCACTCATGCTCATGTCCCATGTAGCTGACAAGCATTCAACACCAGATCAACTTAAGTGATTTGGGAAATTAACTTAATTCACACAGAAGCAAATTCATAGGGAATACATTTTTTTTTCTTCGCTGCATTTATAATTGACCAAATGGTGAAAAAGGATGTAAAGAAATACTGTTACCCTGCATTGTTGTTTATACTAAAATTTTAATTCATGTACAATCTCCTTGTCCTCTTTCTCTATTGTGTTTCTCTGTGTCTGTGTTTCTGCATGAATATATAAGCACACATGTGTATGTGTCGTTCGTCTGAGTGTGTGTGTGTGTGTGTGCATATGTGTGTGTGTGTGTGTGTGTGTGTGTGTCTGTCTTATATGGTATTTGTAAACATAGGTAACATGTTTATTTATAATTTGGAAATACTTAAAATCACATTTGATTTGTGGATCAACCATGTGCTGATCTACTCACATACCTCTGACATTTCATTATATCAAGTGAATAGAGACAGAGCCTAACAGGCTGGTGATATCTCCTTCTCTACTCTTGTCAGGAAAAAGTGGTGTATTTTTGGAAAGTAAAACCAAACTTCAGCAAAGACATATACATCCAACAAAACAGGAAAGGTTATGTCATTTGAAGGGAAAAGATATCAGACTGGGAGAAAAATGAGTTTGCCACGTTCCAATACATGAGGGACATGAGACTGAACTTCAGAAGATATGATGAGAAGGGACAGGCAGAATCCCCAAGGATCCAAAGTAAGCTAAACCCTGGAGCTTCTCATCACACGAGAGCTCAGAGATTGGTGAGGTTGGTGAACATAATGTTACGAACTTTGCAGTCCATACTCAGTCTCCATATAAGGCTACAATGTGAACAAGATGAGAAGGAGTCACCACCACAGAGCTAACAGCTACTTTAGCAGTCACAGTGTGAAAAACAGAGTGTAACTATAGACAGAAGAGAAGGATGATATCTGAAAACAGACAAGGCTGTGCTGGAACTGAAAAGTTTTCCATGTAAGTAACCAAGCAAGCACACAGCAGGTGCCCTATGCAAAAGTGAGCAAAGAGGAATGAACTGTGTAGATACTATGTGTACAGAAATACAGGTAGTTTGGTGGAATTCTAAGATGTTGAGATGAAATAAGAGGAAGGAATTTCTATCAAGCCAGGCACCGTGTCTTGCTCTTAGAAAACTCACATTCAAGAGACTGAGGGAGAGAAATTAGGAATTTCAGGTTAGCCTGGACTACATATCCAGACAATACATCTTTTATTCTTGTTTTCTTTATTTAAATCAATAGTCCGATTGATAGAATATCATGAACAATATTAAGAAAACAAAATTTTAATGCCTACACAGTGATATGTCTGCTAAGAAAACATATACTATAAAGAGACAGGAACTATTAAGTTACAAATGCCAGCTGTCATATTGAAGGTTGTGGCATGAAGGGGTCTGGTGTTGTTTGGTTGATCCTTCTTTACTTTCATGGCTCACTGTACACATCTTAAAAATCTTCTCTGAGGACCTCGTTACTGTCCAGACATCGAGATGTGCCTTGCCTTTAATTCTATGTATTAAAAGCAATAATCATTTATTTATCAAATGACTATTTGATTTTACTTAATCTTCAAAAATAATGAGTCTTGAGGAAATGATACCTTTATAGTGTGGGTTTGAATATTCATAATAGCAATCAGAGGATAGTCGGGGCCCAACACACACACAGGGTGGTTGGAGAGACTATACCTGTGTCATCAGGAAAGCATAGAGATGAGTGGATTGATCAGTTTTTCTGTATAACATTGATAACTAGTTAATGATAAGAACGTAAAAATCAAGATACACTCAAGGTTCTCTTTTCCTTAATTTGAATGATTGCTTATACAGCATGTGAAACTGAACTTAAACCCAAGGAAAACCTTCTGCCTGAGCTTCATTAGTGCCAGGACTACATGTTTCCACCTCCTATTGTAAGTATTTGGACACTTGTCTCAATGCTTAGCACACTTTGAAAAATCCCCTGGTGTTAAGAGAGAAAGTATTAGCTATGAAATTATGTGAGAAAAAATCTTTTCTAAGCTTTGATTTTTGTGACTGCAGACAAAGACTTTGACTCTGATGTAACTGAGCCTCTAAAATACTAAAAAATTAATATCTCTCATCTGCAAGAATCCTACTAATTGCTTACTGCTCTGTGTTTCTGGAGATGAGTGTCAAGTGTGTCAATTGTTCTTTGTGGCAGGAAAAGGGCTTGTCTGTCAAATGCTTTGCAATTGCCAAGAACTGTGAGGTCCCTGGAGAATGCTCCCTCTGTTCACCCTCATCCTGCTCTCATGGCCTTTGCTATCTGCACCCGTCCATCTCTACACACCCCCATGCACTTCTGTCTGGTGAACTTATGTATCCTGGAAATTGGTCACACTGGCTCTGTCATACCCAAGATATGGAGAGCCGTGTGAGTGAGATCTGAGGAGTCTCTCAGGAGGGATGTGCCCCACAGATGTTGTTCTTCACACTTTTTGGTATAACTGAGTGTTTCCTATTGGCAGTCATGGCCTTTGGACACCGTATGGCCCCGCTTCACTATGCAACCCAAATGATTCATGAGGTATGTGCCCATTTGGCAATTGTTTCATGGGGAATAGGTTGCCTTGTAGGGTTTGGACAAAACTACTTGAGGCCCAAATCTAACCACCCACAAGGAGTTGATAAATTCTTGGTCATCTTCCATACCACAGTGACATCCATGCTGAATCCCATCATCTATAGCTTAAGGAACCAAGAAGTCAAGGCAGCACTGAGAACAACTCTGGGTCAGAAGAAAGTTCTGATGATAAATAGGTAATTAAGGATACCAAATTGCTCTTTCAAAAAGGTGCAAAGTCTGTGAAAGAACGAAAACAAAACAACTGTGCTCTTTCTTGGTGTCTTGAAACAAACTTTAAGAAACATAACTTTGTTTTAGAGTGTTCTCTTCATTCCCCACCATGCTTAATTGCAAACAATTGTAAAGTTTGCTTGCTACTAATTTACATTAGTAGATCAGTCCAGTACTTAAGCGGTTTACTCTGGAAAGAGTTTAAACCACTTGCAAGTGACTCAGGGTCTTGATAATTATCTGTGTCCATTCTTAGCTATTTGGAAATCTTCCAGAAATTCTTTGTAAATGATCTCAGCTCGTTATGCTACAATTCCATATTCCTCAGTACATGTAAATTCATTGCATTGGACTGGAACTGCTAAGTAGTTCTCAGGACAGTGAATTGTTAGGCTCTGCTTTGTGTACCATTTGGTCAGTCCATACGTCAGTTCTGGGCATCCAGGGCCTATGATTTTGGAACAGGAGTCGTCTTTCCTCCACTGTTTGATTTCTATAGGGTGGAGGAAAAGAATTTCAGCCAGGTGATTCTCAACATCAATATCATAGTTTCAGATAAACACACACACACACACACACACACACACACACACACACACACACACGCACGCACTCACGCACGCACACAAACACACATGCACAAACACACACACACACAAGCATGCATGCACACATTATACAGTAATTGAAGTGGGTTTACAAGTGACAGAATACAAATATAAAAGTCAGCTAGTGTCAGATAATTAGATTCAGGTTGCTATTCAACAAGAAAATAAAATAACAAAATTAGAATCTTGAGTCATTATGAGTATAATGAAACAAAATAAAATTCTGTTTAAGTGTGCTGAAAATATGGAAGAAATTTAAAAAAATTACCATGACACTAAAACTACAGTATTATTTAAGGCAAGAGTCACCCAAACAGAAAGACAATAATTATATTCTCCTCACACTCATTGTTCTGAAAGACTGTTATTATGATTTGGTCAACCTACTGTGATACTTTTAACAATTTTTTTCAATTTTCTGATTTTTTGAGAATTAGTCATTAGATTGATTAAAGTATATAAAATTCAGGAATTAGGTTACGATATAAAACCATACGTTTTCCTATCAATTAAATCTGATTTTCTTGTATAGCTTGAATTCTGCTTTATTTTTTCTGTTTATTCATTTCATTAATTTATTTCTGTCTCAAATGCTGTCCTCCTTCCTGTTTTCCCCCACAGAGATCCTTACTCCAAACACCATCCCTTTCTGATATCTTCTTTCAAAAAGACAAAACAACAGTATTTATAAGGCATAATAGTAGCTATAATTGATAATAGCTGTTCATTTGGTCACTCATTTGAAAGTCTACAACATTGATAGTGCAGACATCAGGAAATAGCTTCAAAAATGATCTTCAAAAATTAAATATTCTCCAGTTATCAGCAATCAGCTATCAGCTTGACAAAACTGGAGGAATCCAAGAACAAAAATATCCTTGAAATGTACGTAGAGAAAATTGATCAGACAAGAAGGAAAACAGATGGCAACCTTCCTGGATTCAACACAGGAGAGCCTACGTTCCTGTAGTGTATTCTGTATGAGTTTATAGAGTTTATGGGCTAATACCTGGAAATAAACTCCTAAAAAAACCAACAACAAACTAACCACAAGCTGCAATGTTTATGGAAGCTAAACAAATATGTGGAAAGTATTATTTTCACCTCTTTATGAGAATAATAATGTTTATTAATTTGTATATTAATAAAATTTTAATTTGATGACTGCAATTTTTTATTGCAAATTTTTAAATAAATAGGTTTTAAGTGACCCATGTGATCATTAACTTTAGTGGCTTTGATTGCATTATAGATCAATAAAGTGTTTATTTGACTGTGATTATCACTATGAATATTCATGAAAATCAAATTATGTCAACCAGGGACTGCTCTTCTGTTTTTATACATTTTGTTGTACATGTGTAAGAGTTTTACCTCCTTGTTCACGTGTGCAGCACATCCATGCCTAGTGTCCAGGAGGTTGAAGAGGGTGTGAGATACTGTATTGCTGAAATTACAGCCACTTGTGAGCTGTCACTCGGGAGCTGGGGATCGGCCCCGGGACCTCTGGAAGAACTGATAATGCTATTTATTAATCACCGAATCATTTTTTCATCTTCAGCAAACGCCATTTTTGTAAATATATTGCCTAAGCTGTCCTGTCTTCTACATAGACAACTGTTTTCCCAAATGTGATAATTTAATATTAAACACACACCCACCTGCTTCTTACCTTCATATATATATATATATATATATATACATATATATATATTCACACATACACACATACACACAGAAACACACACATGCACACACAGAGATACACGCACAACTGCTCTTACCTTCAAGTTTACTTACTTACTTACTTACACACACACACACACACACACCTGCTTCTTACCTTCAAGTAGACTTAGTTATATTCATAGTTATTTGTTTATTTATGCACTTTACATGCTGCACACTGCCCCCCTCCAGTTCACCCCTCTCACAATCCTTCCCCCAGCCCTTTCTCCTCTGAGCAGGAGGGGACCCCACGGGTATCTCCTCACCTTGCATATCCAGTCTCTGTGATCACATCCTCTGCTACTGAGGCCAGACACAGCAGCCTAGATGGATGGGGTGGGGAGGTAGAGGTCATATCCAGAAAGAGGCAGAGAGCTGGGGTAAGAGATGCCCATGAATCATGGGTGTTTGATCAGCTGAGACTCACAGCCTCAGTGATATGGACCTGAAGAAGTCATCTCCTGTAGCCAGAGAGTAACCCAAATGGAGTGATAGAGACACCAACTTTAGACCCAAAATTTATTCTGACCACAGGAAATGCAGGGGCCGTGCATAGAGCAGAGAGTGAGGAAAGATCCACCAATGGTTAGTGCAGATTGAGACCCACCCCATGGATGAGCGCCGATCCCTGACACTGTTAATGACACTCTGTTATGCTTGCAGACAGGAGACCATCATGGCTTCCCTCTCAGAGACTCCACTAAGCTGCTCACTCAGACAGAAGCAGAAACCCACTATCCAAACCACGGGTGGAGCTTGGGACACTGATGGAAGAACAGAATGAAAAGGATTATGGCCTCTAAGGGCATAGGCACTCCACAGGCTTTGTCTTCATGTGGGTGTCAAACAACTAGAATTGGACTTTCCCAAAACATGTTGTCTGTAGATGGGACATCAGTGTCTTTAAAATTCACTTATTAATTTACTCACTTTACATCCCAATATCGGTGCTCCATCTTCAAGGTACGACAACACCCATTGTCTGGGGAACCCTTAAAAAAACAAAGCTACACATTTCCTTCCTATGTCCTGGGGGCTCAGGTTCAGTCCACGTTCACTCTCTGGTTGGTGGTTCAGTCTTTGGCATACGCCAAGATTCCCCGTGAGTTGACTCTATTGGGATTCCTGTGGAGTCCCTCATATCAACTGTTACTCAATTCTTCATGTGTTTTTTTTAAAGACTCCCCAAGCTACAGCTAATGTTTGTTGGTGAATCTTTACACTAGTATCGCTCAGTTGTTGGGTTGAGTCACTCAGAGGAAAGTTATGCTAGGATTCTGTCTCCAAGCACGATAGAATATCTCTAATAGGATCAGTGCTTGCCCATGGGGTAGATCTCCATCTGCGCTAACCATTGGTTGGACGTTCCTTTCATGTCTGCTCTATCTATCTTTGTCTCTGAAGATCTTGAAGGCTGTGTTCATTTTGGATTGAAGGTTTTGTGGGTGGGTTTTTTCCCTTGTGACATCATTGGGTTTCATTCCTGCCTACAGAAGTGGCAAATTGAGGATCTGTATCCCCACTGCTAGAGTCACCCCAATAAACATCCTGGGGCCTCGCCTTTCCCAGGTCTCTGTCACTTTCTAGAGATGTGCACACCACCCTTGTGATATTCTTTCTCTTTTCCCTGTTTTCCCTATATCTGATTCCTCCAAAGCCCACAACCTTCTCTACCTCCCCTCCCATTCAGTTTCCTCCCTCCCTCCATCCTCCTCATTATCTATTCGGCTAAATCAATTTTAAAGTCAATATTTAGGAAAAAACACTGAGTAAGTATAGGAAGTATTTGAGAAGTAAATCTGGTGGAGGTTTATGCAAGATATGAACATATTCTATTTTATAGAGGCCAAAATTGCTACATATATTGTTGGAAGTGACACAGTCTTCATTACATTCAACATGAAGGAAAACCATTTATATATTCTTTTAAGTTATAAAAGGGAATCTATTAAATGAGTTACACACATCACACAAATTTATTACTTTTAAAGCTCTCTTTATTGCAAATACTTACACAATGAAAAGTACAAAGATTTAAACTCATGTGAGTGTACTTTGTTTTAAAGTTAAAGTTTATATATACAGGTTGATGAGAACAGTCATCTCAGATTCACAGGGATAAATACATCAGGGAGTCATCTATTACCTTATCTGTCTTCTCTCCTTTATTCCTGATGAAGACTCATCTCATTTGCAGCCCCTGCTGTGAGGGATGGATCAGAAAATGCCTGAGAGTCTACAACCCAGAATCCATCTATAGAAAAGAAGAAAGACAACATCTCCAAATAGTACACGCAGTCAAAACTTTCTTGTAGATCTTAACACTTGAAACAACATGCAAAGAGAAAACCCATTTCCTAGGATATTACAATATACATGAAACGGTAGCTGTAGGAAGCTTTCTCAGGGGATTTTAAAATTCTGCACCTAAGAACAAAACTGCCTCCATGACGTTGAAGTTTTATTTCTTTGGCAAGAAAGTCAGTCTGTCTCTTGACAGTCGTGTCGTCTGTCCATCACTAGAGCGACGGCCATGCTTTATGAATGTGAACACATAAACACATACCGGTTTTCACGCCTTCAAAGAATTTCAAGAAGAACCTGAAAGAGAATATATAATGTTCTAGAGATGAAATACGGGAATTTAAATTAGCCAGCACACACATGTTGTTAAAATTTTCTGCCTACTATTATTTAATAATTTTGACTTTTCCTGCTATGAATGAAAAGACGGTGATGTAATGTCTACTAATCCCCAAAGCCTGAAACATTGTAAAAAACTGCCTTATTTCTCCCTAACTTGGGTCTTTGGTCACCAACCTTTTGATTGCTCGTCTAAATTCTGTTTCTCAAGTAGATCAGAGGACTACGTGAGGGTGTCACTCTCATGTAGACGACCAAGGAACTTTCTGTACTTCCATGTATTTTCTCTTGGGAACATGTAAATAAAACTTTCCGTTTCAAGAACCAAAACATGGCCGTCCAATGGAACCCACATGAAGTAAAATCTTCCTGCCATCAGTGAACATTAGCAAACTGGTAACAGCGCAAAAATAATATAATGGAATAATCATGGAATAATAATAATAATAATAATAATAATAATGTATAATAAAGATGATGATGATGATGATGATGATGATAATAATAATAATAATAATAATAATAATAATAATAATAATAATAATGGAATAATCCCCTCAAGGGATCACAGACTAAGGAAAGTAAATGTTGAGATGTGGTTTTCAAGGTTTATTGTATCCATGAAAGCAATTTTCACAAGGACAGACTCCTCATACATGAAAATCACTCAACCTGTCATGACTTCACAGAGAGAGGTGAGAACCAGGGTGGTCTTTTCTTAGGACAAGAGAAAGATTCGCCAACCTTCCAAAAGAAAAGCAATCCAGACACTCTGTGTGTGAGGATGGTTAGCTTATGCATGATTAACACACATACATACACACACACACAGACACACACACACAGACATGCACACACACATGCACACAAACACACACAGACACACACACATACAAAAAGACACACACAGAGGGACACAGACAGACACACACACAGAGACACACAGACAGAGACACAGACAGAGACACACACAGACACACATATACACACACATACACACAGAGAGACACACACAGACACACACATATACAAACATTCACACACATAAAAATACACACACAGAGACACACATAGAGACACACACATACACACATATACACACACACACGGAGACACACACAAACACACACACATACAAACACTCACACACATAAAAATACACACAGAGACACACACAGAAACAGACAGACAGACAGACAGACAGACAGACACACACACACACACACACACACACACACACACGCACATCTGTGATGTCTGCTTCCTAGAGTGTCCAGGTGCAAAAGGATGAAGTGGCCTCAGGAACTAGTCGGTCAACAGAATCTTGTTCTGCCTGCAAGTGTGTTGGGGTTTGCTCCAAGGATTTCCGTGTCACAGCTCTGTTAGAAGGTGTTCAGGGACACGCTATGGTTGTGTGCATATATTTTACTCAGGGTGAACGAGGGCTACACAAACCTTGGAGAGCAGGAAGGGGTTTTCGGGTGCATTTACATTGATGGAGGCTTAAGGTACCAGGAAGGCCTCATTTACTATATCTTTATAATCTCTGTCCCAACCTCAGTCTGCTGTTCAGGGATCTCCATGTGACCTCCTCAGACACCGACTCCACTGAGTGTGCCCCATCCCCACCCTGAGGTCCTGCTTGCTCGATTTCAAAGGATTGAAGGTTCGGACTCTGTGTTCTCTGTCAGATTAAATCCTCCGGAGTTTGCCCTCTAGACACCATGAACTAACCAGCGCATCCATCGAGTGTCTGCATTAACCCGTGTGTCCCCTAATTCTGGCCGGTTCTCTCTGCACCGCGCTCTCCCTCCATCGTCCCCACCGACCCTCCGCTCCTGTCCTCAGTCACCCTCACTCACCCACAGAATCTGTTCCAGTTTTCCTTTCAGAGAGGTCGATGCTTTCCCCCTCACGGGCCTTCTCCTTTCCTGTGTCCTCTCTGCATGTGTGGATCGTAGATAGAATAAGATTTATCTCACAGCCGATACCATCCGTAGGTAAACGCCGCCATGTTTGCGTCTCTAGGTCTCAGCTCCCTCTCGGGCTGATTTCTTTCTTTTAGTTTCATCTATTTTCTCTTAAGATTCATGATGTCATGCCCCCATCCCTATGATATCATTCCTCAACTCCATGATGTCATGCCCCACTCCCATGATGTCATGCCCCCATCCCTATGATATCATTCCCGCACCGATATGATGTCATGTCCCACCCAATGATGTAAATCCCGCCCCCATGATGTGATGTCCCTGCCCCCGCGATGTCATGCCCCACCACATGATGTCATACCCCACCCCAATGATGTCACACCCCCATCCTTGTGATGTCATGTCCCCACCACATGATGTCACACCCCCGTCCTTGTGATGTCATGCCCCACCTTCATGATGTCATGCCCAACCCCAATGATGTCACACCCCCGTCCTTGTTATGTCATGTCCCTACCCCAATGATTTCACACCCCCGTCCTTGTGATGTCATGCCCCACCACATGATGTCATGCCCCACACCCATGATGTCACACCCCCGTCCTTGTGATGTCATGCCCCACCACATGATGTCATGCCCCACCCCAATGATGCCACACCCCTGTCCTTGTGATGTCATGCCCCACCCCAATGATGTCACACCACCGTCCTTGTGATATCATGTCCCTGGCCACCTCCTTGCCAGAATGGTTGTACCTATTCACCAGGTAACACTGTGAATGCGGCCCTGTCACCACACCCCTCCAGGCTCCCACCATTTACAGTCCCTCCTCCTTACCTCCTCCCTTCTTCTCTGAGAGAGTGGAGGACCCCTCTGGGTGCACCCTTTCCCCTGGCACATCAAGTCTCTGCAGGACGAGATTCATTGTCTCCCACCAGGTCCTGAAAACGCAGCCGGGTAGGAGAACAGGATCCACAGACAGGCGACGGGTTAGTGAACCCATGTGAAGACCATTGTGCTCCTCTGCCGCTCTCAGTCCTTCCCTCAGCTCCTCAGTGAGACTCACTGAGCTCCATCCGATATTTGTCCGTGTGTCTGTGCTTCTGTGTCAGTCGGCTGCTCGGTGGAGCCTGCAGAGGATAATAACGCTACCCTCCCGTCTGCAAACACAAGAAGGACCATCAATAATGTCAGGGTTTGCCGTCTGCCCATAGGATAAGTCTCACATCCGGTCACGTATCCTGTCAACATTCCCTCATTTCCTCCCCCATCTCTGTCTCTGTGTCTCTTATAGAGAAGGCATGTTCTGGGTCAAAATTTGGGGGGTGGGTTTGTGTCCTTATCCTTCCACCTGGGGTCCTCCGTGGATACGGAAAGTGACCATTTCGGTCTCCGTATCCCCACTGCACCGAGTCTCAGCTAAAGTTACCCTCGTGGACGCCAGGGCAGCCTCACCCATTGCAGACTGCAGGATAATCATAGAGATAGCGCCCACCCTGGACAGTCACTGATTCAGTCTATTCTCCTGCCCTCTGTCCCTCTTGCCCGTCTCTCCCAAGAAATGATTCTCAAACCCCATTTCCCTTCCCATCCCCTAAGCCACCCAATCCTTTCCTTCCTTCTGCCTCCTCTCATTAGTTTATTCATCCTTCTGAGTGAAATTCAAGCATTTTCTTGGGTCTTTCTTCATGTTTATCCTCTTTGGTTCTCTAGATCGTAGTGTGTGAATTCTGTACTTTATGGCTAATAACCTCTTTTAAGTGAGTATGTACATGTTATTTTGGGTCTCAATTACCTCATTCAGGACGATATTTTCTCATTCCATCTACTTGACCGCAGCTTCTCAATGTCCTTATTTCTCATAGCTGCATAGTGCTCCATAGTGTAAATGAACCACATTGTCTGTAGCCATTGTTTGGTTGAGGGGCATCTGGCTTAATTCTATTTTCTGTTCATTATGAAGAAATCCACTAGGAACATGATGGAGCACATATCCTTGCGGTATGGCAGGTCTTTTCAGATATAAGACCAGGAATAGTATAGCTGGGTCTTTAGGAAGAATATTTCCCATTTTCTCAGAATCCACTGGATAGATATGGAAAGTCATTATATGGATTTGATCTTCCCGCAGCAAATGCAATTTTTATCCTGATATTTATCTGCTTCCTCAAAGGAGGTTTCCCCCCGACTAGCCCTCTATCATGGACTCAGGTGGTCGTATATGAACCTTCTTCCCATTTTAACCTGTCAGTAAATGCTAGAGCCTATTACTGATAGCCGGAGGGGAAAGTTTTTACTGGATGTTTGACCATGGGTTTAGGTAGAGAGTCAGAAGAGGGTAAGAGGGGAAGAGAGAGGACTGAAAAAAAGAGGAGGAAGGAATGATGGAAACAATCCATATGGCCTGGAGAAAGCACATGTAGCAAGGGGTTTATGGTTGGGGAATAAGTTATGATAACGTTAGATCTACCCAATACTCGTTTATAGATTATAATTATAATAACCAGATTGTGTGTTTTCTTTATGGGCTCATTGGGTTCAGAAATACCAACAAGCTTTCCTCAACAGTATTTCTGGATCAAATTTTCTGTTAATAGAGATCTCCCCTTGTAGGGGCTCTAACCATTGCTCCATAGCCCAGTAGACACAGCTGTTTCTTCCTCAGTCATGACTCTTGTATTTTCTATGGTCATCTGTGTCTTCAGTGATCCAGGCCCAGTGTTCCTTTTTCTCGAGGTCTTCAATGCTCTCACCCAGAGGAGTTTCAGGTTTCTCAACTCGTTCCATCTAGTTGACCGCAGCTTCACAATGTCCTTATTTTTCATAGCTGCATAGTACTCCACTTCAAATATTTCCTGATAACACTGAACCGTCGTGAGCAGACTAAAATTTCCCAGAGAAACATTAAACATTCAGTCTCTAAATCTAGATTTCCTCATCCCATGATGCTTTGGTTGACAGAATGGCCATGTCATGAGCAGTTTGGTCTTACGGACATCAAAGTCATTTCCTTCTCCAGTAATGGCTGCCATCCCTCTGTCAGAGATTTTTACCCTCGTTATTTTCGGTGACTGATGTGATCTAGAAATTGTGACACCATCTGCATGCTAGAAAGCCAGAGATGTTTCAGGTTGACCCTGCTTCCACAGCCAACGATGTCACGTGAGCCCATTGGGCAACCATGTCACACCCAAACAGCAAGATTTTGTCTTTGACTCCACACGTGACTGCAAGATTGCCTCTTGTCCTGCATGCACCTTGGCAACCATGTCACACCTGACTGTGAGATAGATTTGAATCTACACCCAAAAGTAAGATGGCGTCATTGACTCTCTTAATCCTACCTGTCCGTGAGCATGGGAGGTTTTTCTATCTTCTGCTAAATTCCTCAGTTTCTCTCTTCAGAGACTTGGAGTTCACACCAGACAAGTTTCTGATGTGCTAGGTTAGAGTTATTTTATATTTCATATTTTATAATATATATATACATATATCCATTGTGATTGGCATTTCTTCCATAATTTCTTCTCAGCCTCTCTGTCATTTGCATGACAGATTATTTTCATTTAATTTTTCATCCGTCCACTTGGCTGAAGGTGTTTTTCATATGTATGTCATTTCTGGAAAAACTTTGGGATCACATATGTTCACTAATATATGATGTGTGAATGGCGATACACTGAGTTCTCCTTTTCTGATATCATCCCCTCAACCTCCTTTGGTTGTCTTATTGCTCTAGCTGAAAATTTAAGGAATTTACTGAGGACGCTGCGAGATGAGCAGTCTGTTCTCGTTCTCCAATTTAGTCGAATTGCCTTTTGCTTCCCCCCTTATTTTGATATTAAATGTTGGACTGCTTTATTGCATTTTGTGTAATATTTTTTGGATTCATTTTAGTATTTTATTGCATTAGGTATGTGCCTGACATCCCTGGTCTCCATGAGACCATAAATAGGAAAGGACGATGGATTCTGTCAAAGGCTTTTTCAGCATCTAAAGAGATAATCTTGCATTTTTTCCTTGTTTCTTCAATAGAGCTCCTTCACACCATTGCGTTATAGTGGATATTAATAATTCATATTAAATATATTAATAATCAATATATTAATTTTGACACATTAGTGTAATATATCACTTATATTATTATATCACTATATATTAATTTAATATAGTAACATAATACATTAATATTAATTATATTTACCATATTAATATAATAATTTAATGTATAAATACAATATGTTAATATTAATATATTAATATTAGTTATATGTTATAATGTTAGGATATAACAATTTAATATGTTACTTTATTAAAATATACATGTATTTTGTACGTATATATTGCATGATATGCAACTACCAAAAAGTAAAATCCAAGGGGAGGTCCTACGTTAATGGGAAATGCTGAGGGCAGAATTGTTTTTTCACATCAGTTTGCTTATATGGTGGATCACTTTGATGGGTTTCCATAGAGTGATCCAGTCCTGCAGCCTCAGGAGGAAGCCTACATGATGACGCTGGATGGCAGTTTGATATGCCCTTGGATATTATTTTCGAGCATTTTACCTAGTATTTTTTCCACCAATGTTCGTAAGGGAAATTCTTCTGAAATTCTTTCTTCGTTGAGTAGTTTGTGATTTAGGTATCGGGGCGACAGTGGTGTCCTGGAATCAGTTTGGCGTTTTCCTCCTGTTTCTGTGTTTTGGAGAAGGTTGAGAATTCTTTGAAAATCTGGTAGGAGTCTGCGCTCAATCAATCTGGCCCTGAGGATTTTTCAGTGAGGAAACTTTTAATTACTCTTCCTGTCTCTTTAGGGGTTGTAGAGCTATTTACATAGTTCATCTTACCTCAGTTTACCTGTGGTCAGTGTTATCCATCTACACAATCATCCATTTAATTCAGAGATTCTAATTGTGTAGACAGCAGGTTTTTGAATGAGACTTAACGATTCTGTGACTTTCATCAGTGTCCATCGATGCGACTCCCTGATCATTTCTGATTTTGTTATTTGGATGCTGTCTTACCTCCTATTACATTATCTGTTTAAGTATTTGTCTGTCTGGTTGATTTTCCCAAGGAACCAGCTCTTGTTTTTGTTAATATTTGTATTCTCTTTGTTTCTGATGGATCACTCTCGCCCTGAGTCTGATCATTTCTTTCTGTCTCCTCCTTTAATATGTATTTGCTTCTTTTTATTCTAGAGCTTTCAGGTGTGCTGGGAAGTTGCTAGTGTGGGGTCTCTCCGGTTTCTTTATGAAAGCGCTCTGTGCTGCATGTGCACGTTCCTCTTAGCACTGCTTTCCTTATGTCCCTTAAGTTTGGAGAAGATATGCCACCATTTCCTTTGAATTCTAGGAACCCTTTTTATTTTTCATGTCTTCTCTGAACTGGTGGTTCTTCAGTGGTGAGCTGTTGAATTTCAGTGAGTTTATACACTTTTTCTTATTGTTGAAGTCCAGTTTTAATCCATGGTGATCTGAGAAAATCCAATGCTTAGCACAGTCTTTCAGTATCTGTTGTGGATTGTTTAGAGAGGGACAACATGGTCAGTTTAGGATAAGGTTCCATGAGGTACTGAAAAGAGAGTGTGTACTTTTGTGTTTGTGTGAAATATTCTGTAGATATTACTGAGGTCAACATAATTGAACCTCGTGTTACTTACATCTTTTTTTCCCTTAGTTTCTGTCTCAATGGCCTGCCCTTGGTGAGATGGGACATTGATGTCCCACACTATTAATGTGTGAGTTTCAATGTGATTTTTAAGCTTCAGCAATATTTCTCTCACTAATGTTGCGGCTTTTTTCTTTGTCATATAGACATCCAGAATCGAGATGCCATTTTCGTGGATTTTTCCTCTGATGCATATGAAGTGTCCTTCCGCATCTCTTTTGATTAGTTTTGGTTGAAAGTCTGATCTGCTGTATGTTAGAATGGATACACCATCTTGTTTCTTGTGTCCATTTGTTGGAAAACTTTTTCCAACCCCTTATCTGAGGTTGTGTCTATATCAGTTGCTGGATTGTGTTTCTTGAGTGCAACAGAAGGATGAATACTGTTTTGAAATCCATTGTGTTTGCCTGTGTCCTTTTACTGTTGAGTAGAGGCCATTACTGCTTAAAGATACTAATGAGAAGTCATATTTAGTTCATGCTATTTTGATGTTGCTGGAGCAAGGTTTAATTGCTTGCATGGTTTTTGGTTTTTGTTTTTCGATTGGGATGTTTGATTGTGTATGTGAGTATTAGATCTGTTCTGTAGGGTACATGTTTTTTTTTGTTTGTATTATTTTGTTTTTCTTTTTTTGGGGGAGCTGTTAGAGTATGTTTGTGAATATGTGATCCCTTCTGTAGGTTATGCTGTGCAATTATTAATTTCTAATGGGAGGCAGGGATGCTTCAATTTCTGTATATCCATCAATATAATCCACTATAAAATGATACTGAAAGTAAAAAAAAAATCACATGATAATCTCATTAGATGCTGAAAAAGTTTGCAAAAATATTCCCACCTCCCTTCATGCTAAAAGCCTGAGAGCGATCAGGGATACCAGTCCTATGCAGAAACATAATAGAAGCAATGGACAGGAAGCCGGTACCCAACCTCAACCTAAATGGAAAGAAACATAGAGGATTCCATTAAAGTCAAGGACAATGTAAGCAACTCCCTACTAAGCATAGTATTTGCAATTCTATCCAGGGTGAAAGCATAGTTCAAATATGGTTCTGACATGGACTATGGCCAAGGCCTGTGAAGGAGGAATGGCACAGAGCTTTAGAACTCATGGGATATGGCCCACTCTACAGCACAGCCTCGATGGACCTAGGTGAGTCATGAACCCAACGAGGACTTCATGCAGAGTGTCTCTCAGTTATTGCACTCATATCTCTCTTAATCTAAGAAGTGCATGAAAATCCTCATGGAGCTTCCCACCACTCAGAGGGCAGGGCCATTGGCATTTGCAATAACAGTGGTTGAGGTCTTTTATGGATTGTCTCTGGGGCAGATCAATGCTTCCATCATTGCCCGAGGAAATGTAGAATGGTCAGCGATGACCACCACCCTTAAAAAGCATTTGGAAAAATAAAATTTTTCGTGAAGTTGGCTAAGATGTTTTCCCTACTGACTCTGACGTAAAAAACAATGTATGGAACAATTCTAAATTCAGAATAGCTGGGACCTTTTAAGGTCAGGGATAAAGAGCAATGGCGGCACAGGCTAGTGGTGTGACTGTCACGGAGGCTGGACTGTTGATGACTGATTTATGACCCAGTTATAGCCTCAGCTTCCTGATAGGATTTAATAAGGATTGCCAATCACAGATGTGCATTCTGATCATTTAAAGCAGATATGACATTTCTATACAGATGTTTATATTTCTGTTTTTCTAAAGATTCTTAGAAGAGTACTTTTAAAGATAAATAATATAATACTTAACCATTTCTCTGTAAATTCAAATTGCTTACTTATGAAGTTACTTTGGCCTTGGGAGTAATTTATTTCTTTAGGTGTACTGTGTAATATTTGCTCTAATACAGCATTGGGTATCACCTTTTTTAAGCACTATGCAAGAGAAGAAAACAAGAACATGATCACATTTGTGTAATACAATATTCAATAAATTAATGGTGTATAGGGAAAATACTGCCCATTGGGAAACCTAGAAAATTGAACTGTATGTCACAGGAATGAACCTGGGAATAAAAATATTATCTAGAAGAATCTCCTTCACTCTTTGTTCCTAGATCTTTTCTACCCATGCCAAGCCCCTGACTAACTTTCTCCATTCAGAGCATGTAACCACTAATGAAGCAGAGAGACGTCTCTATGTCATATGTAAAGGTTTCCACTGTGTCACAGGAGACACTCCTGGAAAGGGCAACCTAGAATCTGGTCAATATAAAGAAATCTGTTCAGCAGGTAGGCCATGGCGGTTCTCAGTGACATCATCATTAGGCCCTCCATGAAAAATCTCTTGTATCCTGGAGAGCCCGAGCTCCTCCTGTGACGTCACACGTGTTGTTGTGACTGCAACTGCCTCTCAGACATTCCTTGAGTACCTCTGGGGTTTACAATTGGTCTTTATTTCAGTGTAAATAGGTATTTGGGAGGGAGAACAAAGAGGATGTAGAGATCAGAGATGGGGAGAAGGAAGTTGGCCGAGTGTTTTAGTTTAAAAAATTAAGAAATATGTGGTACACGGGGAAGCGCAGTGAGTGCTGTGTAGGGTTGTGAGGGTTCACTGAACACACAGCCTTGATCTGAGCCTTCTACATATGGGATCCAGGAGGTGGGAGCCTCTCAGTAGCATCTGGATTTCTTTGCTTGTTATGGTTCCTGGAAGTCAGAGAGTTTATATCATTAATTACTTTATTCCAAAAGCCACCTGTTCGGAAGGGTGCAGTTGTTTTTCTGAGAGCTCATGCTTTCATTCTTTTTACCCACGAGAAAAAGGTCCTGAGGAAGGAGGGATGACAAGTATCGTATCCTCAGCTCAGTGTAAACTCCTCCTTGCTGTGGATTCCTATAGTGCACTTTGTTTCTGACACTGAAATATGGGACAGAGATGTGCATCTAGTTGAGACATCATCATCTCAGGCTTTCCATGAGTATTACTCTGATTACCATTCCTGACAGGTACCCTATAGATTTCTGTGTCAATACGTATGATTCATTGACAGTTTTCTTTTCTTTTACTTCTATCATTTGTTTTTTTTTATTTTTAGCAATTTTATTGGTTTTTAATTGGATACTTCTATATTTACATTTCAAATATAATTTCCTTTCCCACTTTCCTGTCCATAAGAGCCCTAACCTGTCCACCTCCCATTTTTCTATAACTCCCTTTACTGCCTCTTGACAGTCCGTTGACCTGGGAATCAAACCGAGGGAGGACCGAGGGCCTCTTCTTTCATTGGTGCCCACCAAGGCCATCTTCGCATACATATGCAGTTGGAGCCATTGGTCTGTCCACGTGCAGTCTTTGAATATTGGTTTAGTACCAGAAAGGTCTCCTTCTTTGGCATGTTCTTATGGGGATTAAAGCCCCATTCAGCTCTTGCAATACTTACTGAACATTTACCAACACGAAGTCCATTTTCAGGTCACGGGTTTGCCACTATCATTTACCTCCGTATTTCACATACTCTAGCTGTGTCTCTCAGGAAAGGTCTATATCCGGTTCCTGGATGAATGCACTTCTTAACTTCATCAATTTTATATCGTTTTGGTGGCAGATGTATATATGTATATACTTTTGGTGGCTCCTACAGCCAGGTGGTTAGGTGGAATGTTAACATAGATTCTGCCCAACTAGGTCAAGAATGTAGAATTCAGAAATGACAACGTCAAATAGACTCCCTCCTGTATTATGCACATATTGAATTTGAGGTTTGACTGTAGTCATGCCATTCTCCCTGCCTGTCCTCCGATATCTAAGGTTTTTACTTAAGAAAGAATAATGGTAAAACATCCAAAACCCTTAAGTCTGGACATGGGAACACAGGAAGATAGTTAGTGCAAAATTGATATCAAATTGAACTAGAGAACCAAATTCTATAGTCCACGTTGTCTTTGCTTTACTGATGTCTGGTAATTTTCAGATAAAATAAGCATTTAGGAGTTCATCATTTGCAGTGAGTACACAGTATTTACACCGTTATGCTCACTCTATAGCTGGGCACACTTTGTTGCCAAAATCATTGCAGAAAATGGAATTGGAAAACACAATTTTTGAGCACACATTGAGGAATATTTATGGAGTCCCCTGTCAAGGAAAGTACAATAAGAACGTGAAATGCAATATTCATTTAATTAAAGGTCTGTAGAGAAAATACTGGCTTTTGTGATACACAGATAACCAAGAAAATTGAACTCTATGTCACAGGAATGAACCTGGGTATAAAAATATTATCTAGAGGAATCTCCTACACTAGATGTTCCTAAATCTTTTCTACCCATCATGCCAAGCCCCTGACTAACTTTCTCCATCCAGAGCATGTAACCGCTAATAAAGCAAAGAGAAGTCTTTAGGTTTAGAGAGATGGAGCATGTAAAGGATTCCACTGTGTCACAGGTGACATACCTGGAAAGGGCACCCTCAAATCTGATCAATGAAAGGAAAGGTGTTTAACAGGTAAACCGCGGCACGTCTCAATGACATCATTAGGCCTTCCCTGAAAAATCTATTGTATCCTGGAGAGCCCCAGCGTCTGTGATGTCACAGTGTTGTCGTGACATCATCTCCCTCTCAGACATCCCTTCAGGACCTCTAGTGTCTACTAATTGAACTCTAATTCAGAGTAAACAGCCATTTGGGAGGGAGAACAAAGGGGATGAAGAGATCAGAGATGGGGAGAAGGAAGCTGCCTTCTTTTTTGGAATAAAAAAAGGAACAAATACGTGGTCCTTGGGAAAGCCCAGTGAGTCGTTGGTTCAGATTGAGTGGGAATGCTGAAGAGACAGCCTTGATGTGAGCCTTCCATATACGGGGAACAGAAGCTGGAGCCTCCCAAAAACATCTAGACTTCCCTGTTATTATGGTTCTTGGAAGTCAGAGAATTTATATCATTCATTTCTTTATTTCAAAAGCCAAGTGTTGGGAAGGGCACAGTTGTTTTCCTGAGAGCTCACGGCCTTTATTCTTTTTGTCAAAAAGAAAGTGTCCTAAGGAGGAAGGGATGGACAAGTATGTGTCCTCAGCTCAGAGTAAACTCCTTCCCGCTTTGGATGTGTTTGCTGCCATTTGTGTCTGACTCTGACTTCTGGGAGAGAGAAGTGCTTCTGGTTGAGGCTTCATCATGTCAGTCTTTCCACTAGTATTACTCTGAATACCACTTTAGATTTCCAAGTCAATAGATGTGATTAGTTGTCAGTTTTCTTTTATATCTTTCTTTTTTTTTTTTACTCTTTAGCAAATTTTATTGTTTTTTTTAACTGGATGTTTCTATATTTAAATTTAAACTATTATTTCCTTTCCCAGATTCCGGCTCATAAGATACATACACATTCCCTTCCCCTTCTTCTCAAACCCCCTTTTCTGCCAATTGTCATTCCCTTGAACTTGGAGAGAAACATAGAGAGGACAAACGGCTTCTACTCCCGTATGCCCAACAAGGATGGGGAGAAGGAACCCGGCCTTCTGCCTTGGTATAAAAATAAGAGCGAATATGTGGTCCTTGGGAATGCTAAGTGATTACTTCGTATGTGTTGAGTGGAGTAACTTAAGAGATCGCCTTGTTCTTCACCTTCCCCATATGGGAAGCAGGAGCTGAGAGCCTCTCAGAAGCATCTGGACTCCCATGATCTTATGGTTCCTGGAAGTCAGAGAGTTTATATCATTCATTTTTTTACTCCAAACGCCAAGTGTTGGGAAGGGCACAGTTGTTTTCCTGAGACCTCATGCCTTTATTCTTTCTTTCCAAAAGAAAAAGGTCCTAAGGAAGGAGGGAAAGACAAGTATTATGTCTTCAGCTCAGAGTAAACTCCTCCATGATTTGGAGGCCAATAGTGCAGTTTGTACCTGACTCTGATATTTGGGAGAGAGAAGTGCTTCTAGTTCCGACTTCATCATCTCTGTCTTTCCACTAGTATTACTCTGAATACCACTTTAGATTTCCGAGTCAATCGGTGTGATTAGTTGCCAGTTTTCTTATCTTTCATATCTTTCTTTTATTTATTTTTTAGCAATTTTAGTGCTTTTTAAACTGCATGTTTCGAAATTTACATGTAAAATATTATTTTCTTTCTCATTTTCCTTCCCATAAGATCCCTACCTATTCACTATCACTACTGTAACCACACTTTCTGCCCCTTGACAATCCCTTGAACTAGAAGACAATCCTAGGTTGGATCAAGGGCTTCTCCTTCCATTGGTGCCCATCAAGGCCTTCCTCTTCCACATATACATTTAGAGCAATTGGTCTGTCCATGTAAAGTCTTTCAATATTGGTCTAGTACCAGGAAGCGCTGGTTCATTTGTAATGTTGTTCTTATGGTGTTGAAATCTCCTTCAACTCTTGTAATCCTTTCTCAAAATCTACCAATAAGAGTCCGTTCTCAGTTCACTGGTTTGCCACTAGCATTCACTTCTGTATTTGACATGCTCTAGCTGTGTCTCTCAGGAAATATCTACATCCAGGTGCCTGCAGAATGCAATTCTTAGCTTCATCAATCTTATCTACTTTTGGTGGCTGATATATATATATATATATATATATATATATATATATATATATATATATATATATATATATATTAGTCTTTTGGTGACTCCTATAGTAATGAAAATAGGTGGAATTTTAACTTGGATTCTGCACAATTAGGTCAAGAAGGTAGAATCCACAAATGGCAATGCCAAATAGACTCTCTTCTGTTCTTATGAACGTATTGAAGTGGAGGTTTCACTGCTTCAGAAGCCATTTTCTTTCTGCCCATCCTCCTCTATCTTATGTTTGGCCTTAAGAAAGAATCAGGGTAAAACATGCTAAACCCTTAAATCTGGGCCTGAGACACTGGAATGTAGATATTGCAGATGGTATCAAAAGTGACCAGAGAACAGAATTCTAGGCTCCATGTGGTCCTTTGCTTTACTGATATCTGGAAATTTTGGTTAAAATATTATTTTGGAGTTTATCACATGATGTCAGTACACCATATTTACACTGTTATACTCAGTCTATAGCTGTGCACCTTTGTTGAGAAATCATTGCAAAAAATGGAAGAGGAAATCAGAATTTTTGAGTACACATTCAGGAACATTTATAAAATCAGCTATCAAGGAATATACAATAAAACGTGAAATACAATATTCATTCAACTAAAGTCTGTAGTGAATATACTGCCTTTGGGAGACAGAGAAATCCTAGAAATTGAACTGTATTTCACAGTAATGAACCTGGGAATATAATATTATCTTGGAGAATCTCCTACACTCCATGTTCCTAAATCTTTTCTACCCATGCCAAGTCCCTGACCAAATTTCACCATCCAGAGCATGAAACCACTAATGAAGCACAGAGAAGTTTGCAGCTTTAGAGAGATGGAGTTTATAAAGGATTCCACCGTGTCACAGGAGACATACCAGGAAAGGGCACCCTTGTATCTGGTCAATGTAAGGAAATCTGTTCAGCAGGTAGGACACGGCAGGTGTCAGTGACATCACCATTAGACCCTCTTTGAAAACTCTATTGTAACCTGAAAATCCCTAAATTTACTGTGATGTCACAGTGTTTTCGTGACTGCAACTCCCTTTCTGATATTCCTTCAGTACCTCTAGGGTTTACTAACTGGCCTGTAATTCAGAATAACGACCCTTTGGGGAGTGAGAAGAAAGAGGATGAAGACATCAGAGATGGGGAGAAGGAAGCTGGTCTTCTGACTTGGTATAAAAAAGGAAGAAATATGTGGTCCTTGGGAAAGCTCAGTGAGTCCCGGGTGGGGGTTGAGTAGGATCACTGAAGAGATAGACTTGATCTGAGCCATCCACGTGTGGGAGTCAGGAGCTGCGAGCCTCTCAGAAGCATCTGGACTTCTCAGTTCTTATGGATCCTGGAAGTCAGAGAGTTTATATCATTCATTTCTTTATTCCAAAAGCCAAGTGTTTGGAAGGTCATACATGTTTTCCTGAGAGCTCGTGGCATTTATTCTTTTTGTCAATTATAAAAATGTCCTAAGTAAGAAGGGAAAGAGAAGAATTGTGTCCTCTGCTCAGAGTAAACTCCTCCAGGCTTTGGATTCCTATAGTGCAATTTGTGTCTTACACTAATATCTGGGAGAGAGAAGTCCTTCTAGTTGAGACTTCATCATCTCAGTCTTTCCACTAGTATTTACACTGACTAACACTTTAGATTTCTGAGTTATATGGTGAGATAAGCGTGCAGTTTTCCTTTCTTTTATTTCTTTCATTTTATTTATTTATTTATTTATTTATTTATTTATTTATTTGCAAAACTCTCACATCTCATCCTGGGTGACGATGTAGATTAGACCCATCGGGTGAAATGAATTGAAAAACTCTCCTGGGAATGAAAGTGTTAAGGAAATCACATTGATGTATCATAAATGCAGAGCCAAGAGCAATATTCAGACTAGTCTGAGGAGATGCTGCCTTCATCAGAGACCACAGACCTTTGGTGGAGAATGATTCAGTATTAAACTGGGAAGGGAAAATGATGGTTGATATTGTTCTAGTAGGTCTCACAACATTTAAAAGTGTTTCTTCCAGATCACTGAATGATTACTGTAAAGCAAATCCCGGAATGCACTTATGAGACCCGCCATCAGCCTGTGAAATAATGTGTGAAAGAGGAATCTGTGCCTCTTCAGGGACAAACTGTTGTTTTCAAACCAACAGTGAAGTATCCATTATCTGAATGACACATAGATATATACACATTATAGCAGGACGGATACAGAGTTTCTTCAGGTGTATGAATGAGGTATTCAGCAGTTGACCTGGCTCAGCAATAAAGGTAATTTCTGCCAACTCTTGAGACCTGAGCTCCTTCACTAGGAGCCCCATGATTGATGGAAAGAACAAACTTCAGACAACTTGCCTCAGATTTTTATGTAGTTCAGGTTTCCTGGTCTTGGTCCTCAGAAGGAAGGACATCTTGCTTTCCAATTCTTGTCTATCCTATAATCCTTCTCTCTGCTGCACTCATGCAAATAAATTATTGTGCACTTCATTGATAGGTTACTATTGCTACTTTTTTTTTTGGTTCTTTTTTTCGGAGCTGGGGACCGAACCCAGGGCCTTGTGCTTCCTAGGTAAGCGCTCTAACCACTGAGCTAAATCCCCAGCCCCTACTATTGCTATTTTAATTCCGTTGACAAGAACTATAGAAAATAAGGAGGATTGTATCAAAGCATCGTATGAAAATCAGACTAAGGGAATGAGGTCATTGGGAATTTGTAACTGAGCTGAAACTCTTACTTCAGACAAACTTCTGTAAAAGGTCTTCTCTAGATTCCGGTGTAGTAGTTGGTTTTCCCCAACAGATAGTAAAGGATGCATCTCTCTGTACAGAGGAATCGGACTAGTCACAATGATCACAGACTATCACATAATTTAACAATGGCTGACTATTTGTAAAGTCCTAGAATCCATTAATTTTTTTAGTCCAAAAGGCTAGATGTCTCATCTGGTCATTGGTATATGGATAAATCTTCAGAATGCAGGTTCTAATGTCTGTGAGGGTTTGGTAGCCTTGTGAGTGCAAACATGAAAAGTAAAAGCTTCTTTCCTCCGTGTTTTCTATGGGGATTCAAGTAGAATGCATGGGTAAGAATACATTGGGATTGCGATTCTCAAACAGACAGTATCTTCAACTCAACATTCTTTTCTGGGAAGCTGCACCCTGTCAGCCTGGCACACGTGTATGTGAACTGCAAGATCCAGTCTGGGAAGGCCGACCTGTTCATCAATTCCCATTCCCCCTATTGCAGAAATACCCAAGACTTCCGCAATCAACTCCTTTGCAAACATGGTCTTCTGGGATTTGAAGACATCACAGTAACTAACAACACCAATGAGATTCAAGATTACTCACACCAGCTCACTGGAGTGAGAGCAGTTCCTTGCGCCTTTATATGTGGAGAAAGACTGCATAGGCAGACACAGTGATCTAATCTCCCTCCAACAGCATGGGGAGCTGATGACTTAGATGAAGCAGATTGGAGCTCTGCAGTTATGAAAAGGGTGGCAGTAAATCCCGTGCTGACAGCAGACAATCAGTCATGCTGAAGGCCAGCACACTGAGAGATGATGTGCATCACGGAGGATGTCAGTATTTTCTTATGATTGGGATTTTCAACAAATTGGCTTTTATTGTATTCCTCAGTGCAAAAATCTGATGCTGTTTGCCTCAAACCATGGAGTAGGGAAGCTTAACAGGTCACACATGATTGATTATCCATTCTTCATGTGCTGACATGTCTCTAACTCTCAGCCCATGTTTAACAATCCAGTGCATCTAAATCTCCAGTGAATCAGTTACTGTTTCTCTACCATGCTGTTCTGCTGAAGTCATTTTGCAGAAGTCCACTTCCTAATGATTATTAAAACAATGAATGTTGTGAAGTTGTTTATGATCTACACACAGGCCTTTCCCTCCCTCATACATGTACATCTGCATTTACAGCTCTTAGCCAGTGTTCTCAACCTTTCCCTACCACAACCCACAGACGTCCACACTTGTATGAGGATGCTGTCTGAAAAGCAGATGAAGAGCTTTAGCATTGTTGTTCCTCACTGTAGTAATATTAACAAATACAGCAGACCATTTGATGAATTCAGCTCTGTTCACAAACTGGTTAATTGCCAAGAAAATCCCATACAGTTGTGAGTACATTCTAGTCACAGTCCCAGAATACTAAAATATGAAATGCAAACTTTCAGAGCTCTCCTTCAAAGACTGTCTATGAAAGAAGCTGCTTGCAAAACACTGTCATAAAATATTTATTCCATTCACACATACATTTTGCTTTGATGTCTTGCAATGACGTTTATTAATCATGGAACTGCAGGTCTCTGGTCTCCAGTGAGAAGGATTCATTCCTAAAAAAGATGTATCTGTATATGACTAAAAAATAAAAATAACAAATAGATCTTGATTAAAGTTCTGGGGTAAAGATGAAACATCCTACCCCAATAATCAGATTAAAAGTAGATTTGACATATATATATATATATATATATATATATATATATATATATATATATGTATTGTGTGTGTGTTTTATTTTTGTTTTTTTTTTTTGTGAGTGTGTGTGTGATTTGGTTGCGGTATGTGAACTGTATGTTGGGTAATTCAAGCTTTTGGGGTATTGAATGTGTGTGTGTGTGTGTGTGTGTGTGTGTGTGTGTGTGTGTGTGTGTGTTTTGTTTTTTTGTGTGTGTGGTTTGGTTGCCTCATTCGTGATGGTATTTTTTAGATTCATTCATTTGTTATGAATTTCACGATGTCATTGTATTTGATTACTGAGGGGTTCTCCATTATGTAGATGAACCACATTTTCTGTACCCATTCCTGTGGTCAAATCATCTGGGTTCTTCCTAGCTTCTGACTATCATGAATACAGCTGCTGTAAACAGAGTACAACGTCTGTCCTGGTTCTATGTTGGGGCATCATTTGGGAATATGCCCAGGAGTGGGGTAGCTAAATCCTCAGCATATACCATGTCCAATGTTCTGAGGAAAGCCCAGAGTAATATCCGGAATATAGTACCTCATTTCAATCCCACCAATAATGGAGGAGTCTTACCCTTTCTCCACATGGTGACCAGCATCTGTTGTTAACTGAATGTTTGATCTTAACTGTTCTGCCTGCTGTATCTTTTGATTTGCATTACCCTGATGAATAATGACGTTGATCTTTTCTTTATGTATTTCACAGCCATTCAAAAAATTCTGCTGAAAATTATTTGTTTAGATCTGTACCCCATTTATAATGGGGTTATTTGACTTTCTGGAGTATAACTTCTTGAGTTCTTTGTACATATTGAATATTAGTTCTCTTTCAGATATAGGATGGCAAAGATCTTTTTTCAAGATATTAGTTGCCATTTTGTCATAATGACAGTGTTCCTTGCCTTACAGACACTTTGCATTTTTACAAGGTCCAATCTATCAACTCTTCGTAATAAAGCATAAGCCACTGGTTTGATGTTCTGTTGAAGAAATTTTCCATTTTTATCATGTGTTCAAGCTTTTCCCCACTTTTTCTTCTATTGGTTTGCATATATCTTTTTTCGGGATGCCCTTAATCCACTTGGCCTTCAGCTTTGAACAGCGTGATAAGAATGGATGGATTTACATTAATTTACACGCTGACATCTAGATGATCCAACACAGGTGTTTACTTGCCTGTCTCTGTACCAATACCATATAATTTTTATCACTATTGCTGGGTATTCAGCTTGAGCTTAGGGATGTTGATTTCCCCAGAATTTCTTTTATTTTGAGAATAGTTTTCACTTCCTAGTTTTTTTCTTATTCTAAATGAACTTGCATATTTCTCCTTCTAACTGTATGAATAATTTTGTTGAGATTTTCTTGGGGATTGAATTGAATCTGTAGATTGATTTTGGCAAAGGGCCATTTTTACTATATCAATACTGCCAATCCATGACCATGAAAGGTCTTTCCATCTTCTCAAATTTTCTTCTTTTAGAGACGTTAAGTTCTCGTCATAAGGCGCTTTCACTTGCCTGGTTTGAGTTACACGGAGGTGTTTTTTGTTATTTGTGATTATTGTGAAGTGTGTCATTTCCCTAATTTCTTTCTCGGTATGTTTATTCATGGAAGGTTACTGATCTGTTTGAGTTAATTCTATATCCAGGAAGTTGCTGAAGTTCTTTATCACATGCAGTAGTTTTCTGGTGGAAATTATGGAGTCCCTTAGGTATACCATCATATCACCTGCAAATAATGATATATTGGCCTCTTCCTTTCATATTTGTATCCCTTTGTCCTCCTTTTGTTGTCTAATTGGTCAGGCTAGCACATTGAGCACGATATTGAATAAGTAGGGAGAGAATGGATAGCCGGGTCCAGTCCCTGATTTTAGAGGGAGAGCTTCAAGTTTCTCTTCATTTAGTTTGATTTTTGGCTACTGGTTTGCTGTACATTATGTTACTGTTGTTGAATATGGGCCTTGAATTCCTATCATTGTAAGACTTTGGCTATGAAGGGGCGTTTTATTTTGTCAAATGCTTTCGCAGCATCTAGTGAGATGAAAATGTCATTTTTTTCTTTCAGTTTGATTATCTGTTGGATTATGTTGATGGAATTCCATATTGAAATATCCTTGCATTCCTGTTTTGAAGTCTCTTTGATCGTGATGGATGACCATTTTGATGTGTTCATGGGTTTGGTTTGCAATGATTTGATTGAATATTTTTAGTCAATATTCAAAAGGGAAATTGGTCTGAAGTTCACTTTCTTTATTGGGTCCTTGTGTGCTTTAGGTATAAGCATAACGGTGGCTTCATCGATGGAATTGGGTAGTGTTCCTCTGTTTGTATTTTATGGAAAATTTTGGACAATATTTGGTTCTAGGAAGTGCGGATAGAATTTTCCACTAAAATCATCTGGTCCTGGGATCTTTTCCCAATTGGGAGCTTTTAATAATTGTTTCTAAGTTTTTAGGATTCATGGTACAATTTAGATATTTTTTCTGACCCTGACTTAACTTTGGTAACTGCTCCCTGTATAGAAAATTGATCATTTGGTCCAGATTTTCTACTTTTCTTGAATATAAACTTAAGTAATACGGTATGATGATGTTTTGAATTTCTTCAGATTCTGTTATTTTGTTTCCCTCTCCTTTCTGGTTTTGTTATTTGGATACTTTCTCTGTGCCCTTTTGTCATTCTAGCTCAGGTTTATCTACCATGTTGATTTACCCTTGGATATAGCTCCTGGTTTTATTGATTCTTTGTAGAGTTCTTTGTGTTTCTCCTTAGTTGATTTCAGCCTTGAGTTTGATTATTTCCTGCCTTGTGCTCCTCTCGGGTGAATCTGCTTCTTTTTGCTTTTGAGCTTTTATATTTGTTGTCAAGCTGCTAATGTATGCTCTCTCCAGTTTCACTTTGGACGCTCTCAGAGCTTTGAGTTTTCCTCTTAGCTCTCCTTTCATTGTGTCCCATAAGTTTGTTTGTTGTACCTTACATTTCCTAAAATTTTAAAACTTTTTTAATTTTTTATTTTTTTTCTTTAGTTCTTCCTCTACCAAGTTATCACTAAGTAAAATATTGGTCAACCTCCATGAGTATTTGGGCTTCCTGACATTTTTCTTGTTATTGAAGTCCAGCCTTAGGTCATGGTAGTGTGAGAAAATGCATGGGATTATTTCGCTCTTTTGTATCTGATGATGCCTCTTTTATGACCAACTGTATGATCAGTTTTGGAGAATGTGCCATGAGTTGCTGAGAATAAGGTATATTCTTTTGTTCTAGGATGAAATATTCTATAGATATTTCTTAAATCCATTTGGTTAAAAATCTGTTAATTTCTCTGTGTCTCTGGTTTCCCATTCCATGATCTGGCCATTGCAGAGTGTGGGTTGTTTACGTCTCCCACTACTATTTCGTTAGCCTGAGATTTAGTGCAGTTTCCTTTATAAATTTAGGTGCCCTTGCATGTAGCGTATTTATATTCAGGATAGAGAATTGACCCTGGTGGAATTTTTTTCTTTGATGAAAATGAAGTGTCCTTCTTTATCTTTTTTTTATAACTTTTGGTTGAATTAGATACTGGAATGTATGCTCCAGGATGTTTCTACAGACCATTTTCGTGGAAAATTGTTTTCCAGCCTGTTATTCTGAGATACTGTCTTTGTCACTGAGCTGTTTTTCCTTTATGCAACAAAATTCTAGTTCTTCTTTATGTATGTGGTCTGTTAGGCTATGTCTTTTTTTATTGGATAATTGAACATTGATGCTAAGAGATATTAAGGAATAGTTATTGAGGTTTTCTGTTATTATTTTTTGGTAGAGGTGGAATTTTGTTTGTGTGACTCTCTTCTTTTGGGTTTGTTGCAAGAGGATTACTTTCTTGCTTTTTATGGGGTGTAATTTTCCTCCTTGTGTTGGAGTTTCCCATGTATTATCTTTTGTAGGGCAGGATTTGTGAAAATATACTGTGTAAATTATGTTTATCATAAAATACCTTGGTTTCTCCAACTGTGTTGATTGAAAGTTTGGCAGGGGACAGTAGCCTGGGCTGGCATTTATGTTCTCTTAGAATTTTATAAAATCCACTCTGGATCTGACTTTCATAGTCTCTGGTGAGAAGTCTGGTGTAATTCCTATAGGTATTCCTAGATATGTTATTTGACTTTTTCCCTTAATTCCTTTAATATTCTTTATTTTTCTTTGTGCATTTGGTGTTTTGACTATTATGTGAAGGGAGAAATTTCTTTTTGGTCCAATCTATTTGGAGAAATGTATGATCCTTTTATTATTATAGGCATTTCTTCTTTTAGGTTAGTGAAGTTTTCTCCTATAATTTTTTTGAAGATTATGTACTGGCCCTTTTATATGGGAATCTTCACTCTTTTATACCCATTATCCTTTGGTTTGATCTTCTCATCGTGTCCTGGATTTCCTGGTTGTTTTCCATTAGGAGCTTTTTGAGCTTTACATTTTCTGTGATGGTTGTGTAAGTGATTTCTACAGTATCTTCTGCCCCTGAGATTTTTATCTTTTATCTCTTGTATTCTCTTTCTGATGCTTCTCTCTATGACTTCTGATTCCTTCCCTAGGTTTTCCACTTCCAGGGTTGTCTCTCTTTGTGCTTTCTTTATTGATTCTATTTCCACTGATTGATCCTAGATATTTTTTAAATTCCTTCATCTGTTTGACTGTGTTTTCCTGTAATTCTTGAAGGAATTGTGTGTTTCCCTTTTAAGGGCTTCTACTTATTTACCTGTGATGTCCTGTATTTCTTGAAGAGTTTTATTTGTTCCCTACTCAATGTCCTCTATCATCATCATGAAAAATGATTTTGAATCCACATCTTGCTTTTTCAGTTTGTTGTGATATCCAATATTTGCTTTCTTGGGATAAGGGAGCTCCGATGATGCCACGTAGTTTTTGATTCTGTTGCTTAGGTTCCTGTGCTTGCCTCTTATCATCAGGTTTTCTCTGGTGTTTCATGGTCTTGCTGTCTCTGACAGTGGCTTCACCATCCTGTAAAACTCTTTGTCACTGTTCCTATGGACCTTTTTCCTCCCACCAAGATGTGGGTACAGAGATATGTGGGACCAGATGAGCAATGGGTGCAGGCAGAACCAGGAAGTGTCCTGTCCCAGACTGCTCTTGATTTCTGTGTCCTGAGGCCTCCAGCCTGGTTGCTTGGAGCAGAAGGGTTGGTCTCGCCTGTGTTCTCAGTTGTGTTACTTTTCCTGGCCACTGGCTTCCATCTCTGGACACAGGTAGATACTGGAAGGATCCCCTCCCTTACTCTCCCAAGGTTCCTGTATCCATAGGGCTCTAAGCAGCTCCCTCTCAGCACAGGAATGTGAGCAGAGGTAATGGTTTCCCCTAAGTTCTCAGAATTGTCTATGATTCTGGGAGTCCAGCTTTCTCCCCCACCGAATTTGGGAACAGAGAGCTATTGTACTATGTCATCTCTGAGCGCAGCCAGAAACAGTAAGCTTCTTGATATCTTCTTGATAGTATCATCCTAATAAATGGAAATATCAGGATAGGCATTTCCAGTATATGAAATATATATTGAGGGTGTTGTCATGGGGAGGTGGATACAAATAGATACAAAATACAATTGAATAAGCGAGGTGTATTAAGATACATCCTGACTGGAATCTGTGGAGAAGAATGACAGAGTCTGTATTATATAAAATGGATTATGAAATTGAGTGGAAAAATTATTCTAATAAACATAATATAATTTTAAATTGAATCTTCTTCATTTATTTATATAACACATCTTCACTAGGCATCTAGAATTTCATCGATTATGATACATTAAGGATGCAAATAAAAAAAAACGAATCTTCCATAAACAGGCATTTTAGATTTTTGTTGCATCTTAACCAGAACCATGAATAATTCAGAGAACTTAGGGGAAACCATTACCTCTGCTCCCTTAATGTAAAGGGAGAGAAAGAACTTAGAGTGTTGTCAAGCATGTGCTCACAGGTACTTACTTATATAATAGGTCCATGGTCTTTATTTTCAGTGAGCTTGGTTTTGGTGGGGGTAATCTTAGTTTGAATTTTGTAAGTTATTTCTGTGTTTTTAACTTATTTTACTATATCATTTATCTTTTATAAAGATTTATATTTTATTCAGTTTGTTTACTTCATTTATATTTCATTTCAGCATTTCTGCTGAGGATAGATCTCTCCAAAGTAAATGAAATAAAGAAACCAATTTTGATATTTTACTAACATACCAGATTACCGCAGACGATGTGGCTATTTGATTATAGGAGAGCACTAATTATGCTTCCTTTGGTATAGAATATGAAGATGAAACCAAAACACAAGTTAAATAATTCAAATAAGGTATTAGCTATAATGGTGAATTTTGTAATTGGATGGATTCACTATCATTATAATTAGACCTGATATGATGTAGAGAATTACAAAGAGCTAATATGTGACTATTTCAATAAAACAACTAATATACAGTGACTAATTTCAGTTTCATTGACATTTTGGTTGGGTCACAAGCCTTTAACAGTTGAGGTATTTTTGTAGCCTCTTATGTGGAGTTCTCATGCACACTAAATATATTTACTCTATAGTATGCAGAAGAGTTCAGAAAGCATATATAACATAATAACCACAAGAAAAATAAAATTTTATAGCCATAATCATAGAAAGATTATTTGTCCTCAACATTTATGCTTGCATGTCAGAACATGATTCAATGTGCAATTGTCTTAACACTCTTCCAGGCAAGCCACACATCCAGGGAGGGTCTGATGTGAGTGGATCCACACTGAGTTGTAGTGACCTAAATCTGAGCTGTTCTCGCCATACTGAACGTGTTACCTTTCATCCTCTGTGGCTGAGACCTTGTATGAACAACCCTAAGAAACCTAGGCTCTCCTCTTCTGTCTTCAACTCATTAATTCTCTCAGAAACCACGTTAGGAACCCCAGTGTGTTCCGTTACCATAACCTTTCTCTGCCTGAGGCATCTCATCTGTAAAATAAGAATAAAAAGCCTCTTTGTTTAACAAACACTTAATGTTGCTGAGACCCAGGAGCTGCCCCAGGTGCTGAACACAGAGTACAGCCAGACACAGGTTCAGTGCTCATGAGAGTTAAAAGCTAAGATGGAAGAGATGCATAATCAATACGATCACATATGTATATAATAAACAACTTGGAAGTGGAAAAAATCTTGAAAGAAAAAAATAAAACAAGGAAAAGAACAGAGAATCAAAACAGAATGTACATTTGTGGTTAGACTGGAAATCACGCCCACTGCAAAACAGGCAAGATGGCACAAGGTCACTTCTGAAATAAATAACTATAAAGTTCCAGTTCTGTGCTCAGAAGAAAAAAGTGCCTATTAAAGATAAAACTTTTAAAAAGTTTTGTTTTTTCCCAGACATCATCTAATGGAATTGCTAACCAACTGGACTAATTGAAGAAGTGTTAAAAGGGTGCCACAGAGACGACATAGTAATTAAGAATGCAAACTGCTTTTACAGAAGATCTGAGTTTGGATTCAGGCTCCCGTGTCCTGTGACCCACAACCACTTGTTATTTCAGCTTCAGGGGATCTACCGCCCCCACTGGCTTTCTTGGACATCGTGTTCATATGTGTACACACAAACACACACACACACACACACACACACACACACACACGCACATACACGGACACACACAGAGATAATTAAAAATTAAAAAGTAGACTTTGAAAAAGAATACTATAGAAGAATCATTTAAGGAGACGAAATAATGAGTCAGAAATTCATATCCATACACAGAAATCAGTGCATGAGGAACAGAGTAATTAAAACAGAACTAAAATTAACATTTTCAGTCATGATTGCTCTGCAACATGAAATAATAGCAATATATGTTCACATCTGAAGTAAATATAAAATAGACAGCAACCGAGAGACGATGGGAAGGAGTAATTGGAAATATAAGATTCCACGGGCTACGTACTAATACAACTAAAGAAGTATTTAACTAGGGGTGAGTCTGGATTCTTTGACACATATTGTAAATACCAGGTGTCGTGGGAACACATAAAACAAGTGTCTTAATTCTTTTTAATACATCTCGATGCTGAGGACCAGGGATACCAGCACATCTGCTTATGTCGTGCTACTAGAAAAAGAGTGGCCTCATCTTTAGTGCCCATTCTTGGGAAGGTGAAAAAGAAAAAGCCGACTTATGTCTACTGGGTTTGAAGAACATGTGGACTTTGACGAGTTGGTATCCAGAGTGCCTGCAACATCTGCAAAACACAGTACTGGAGAGAACAGGGAAAGACTCAAAGAAGATCACACTGTGCCTGTGCCTCCTTCTGCTGACTCCTCTACTGACAAACTTGGACAGGTAATTCCCCACACATTCCAGGTTCACATAAACCTTCCTCTCTTGCCATAGAGATCTTGGATCTTCCACATTTCCAGGAGTTTCTGGAACCATCCAAATGTTTCCAAGGATCTATAGGTCATTCCACATTTTCCCAGGTGTCAAAAATCTTCCCCCAGATCCTGAAAAGAAATCACACATTCTCCTCTTCCAGAAGGAGTGTCTTTTTTTATTCCATCTTTATTAAATTGGGTATTTCTTTTTTATATTTCAAAGTTTATCCCGTTCCTGGTTTCCAGGCTAACATCTCCTAGCACCTCCCACTCCCCTTCCATAGGGGTGTTCCTCTCCTGATGCACCCCCACATTCTGCCCTTTCCCAACAATCCCATTCACTGGGGAGTTCAGTCTCAGCAGTACCAGAGACTTCCCCTTCCACTGGTGCAGGACTCCCAGCTGCCGAGATGGTTCTTTTCTGCGCGTGTGCACACACGTGTGCTGATGAGCCCGCAAACCCTCTATTCCTCTGGGAGAACGTTGCCCTAGAGATATAACAGCCAGAATATAGGCATCGAGGCCCTGGCAGCCTGAGATTCCTGCAGAGGCTGACAGTCTCTACTGCCCCTTCTGTGACAATCAGTGTTGAATGACTGGGAATTCTGAAGTGGCTTTTGTTGTATCGACTGACATGTTAGCAGAAATGTGAGAGCCTCAGTAACCCACACAGAGGTGGCTCACATCTCACAGGTGACAGGCGTGGCACTTGTGCTTGCCCAGAAGCCCTTTCATGGTGTGGTGTGTTTCTCTCCCTCTCCAAGCAGGCTTCGGTGCAGGGAAAAACCCCGTTATCTCTCTATCTCCATAAAAGGATATTCAGCTCTGGTTTGAAAGTCAAACCAACAGCCATGTGTGCCAAGGAACAGCAATGAGGACAGATTCCTTTACGTATGCAAATGTATTCCGAGCGATACTTTGGATTTATAATTGTAAGATTATTACCAGCAGGTAATGAAATTAAGATTTAAATATCGTGCTCCATTTAAATGGCAGGTAAGCTTTTGGCTGGATCAGGAATCAGCACATTGTTGGGTAAATACTAATCGGGCTGGGATGACATCCCGTAATTAGTTAGGGCTTGCGGGGGGAATAAGATTTCCTTTGCTACCTGCCACTTTAGCTCAATGCAACTTTGAGGCTTCAGGGAGGATTCTGTCAGTCTCAGAAGGGTTTCCATTAGAAGGAGTGGATGGTGGAAGCAGTTCTCCCAGCTCCGGGTGAGAGTCTAATTCTAGACCTGGGTAATTAGATCAACAGTTAGATCTAACTGCAGACACACAATAGGATGAAGTTCAGGCTGATTAGCCACACAAAGCCATTAGGTGGATCAATGAAAAGTCAGCATTTCTCTTCCTGAGCAGAACGATCCGCACTGGAGCTGCGCGTGGGTGGCTGCAGGCTCGTGTCTCTACAGGTGCTCTCTGAGCCACCTGCAGGTACAGGATGGTATACAGTCTTTGTCCCAAGCCTACAGTGAAGAGGTCCTCATCCTGTCTCCGGGCTAGAAGGAACTGAAGTTCAGAGATGTCTTTGTTCAGGTCCACACAGCAAAGGGCAGGGCAGAGAGAGATTCACTCTCGGTATGTCTGAGTCTTTAAGACATCCTCAGAGACACTGCTGCAAATCTCCACCCCCACCCACTGATCCCAAAGCAAGAGTGACCATCAAGATATCTAAGACTTGACTTCCACTGTGCACGGAGAAAATCTTCTGTCCGAGTTGAGGTCTCTTCTAGGGTGCACAAGGAAAACCTTCCTCCAGTCCCTCCGACCAGCTCTGGGGTGGCAAGAGAGGGAGCAGACAGGGTCCCCCCATCTTGACAGCTGCAAGGCTGTTTCAGGCTCTGTCCCCACCTTCCGTGTTTAGGGTGGGTTGCGGGTGGTGTTTTGGAGAGCCCTGCCTGGACTATCCGAGATTGAAGAACACACAGAGGGGCTCCAGGCCACGTTCGCCCTCTAGCGCCAGGCAGAGGGACGACATCTCCGTGAGATCTCACCTGGGAGACCTGCATCCACCTCTGACCTGGGCACAGCCTTATCCCTCCAATTGGAGAGGGAAACCTGCCCTTTGTAGGTCCGTGAGCTCCTAATAGGGCTACAGGAAGAGCGTTTAGCTGCACAAGGTCTTGGATTTGGTCTTCAGCGCTACTTAAAGAACAAAACAGGGCATTTCGACCAACCCCTTTCTTTTTACATCAAAAACGGATAAATGGAGCCTAATTGCAGTTTCTACTTATGTATTTAATCTATCCATTTCCTCCCCTTTCTTTCTCTCTTTCTCTCTTTCTTCCTTTCTTTGTGTGTGTGAGAGATATGTATGTGTACTCATGTGTTTGAATGTGTATTGTGCAGACATGTGTGTATGTGTGATATGATGTCATAGATTTTCATTGCTTTCTTATCATATTCTCCGCAGCAAGGTCTTTCAGTCAAAATCAGACTCATTGATATGACGAGTTCTGCTTGACACTTTCCTCTCTGGATTCCCTAACTCTGCCTTCCCAGGCTTTAATTATAGGCAACCTCCACACCCACCCCCTCCGACCCCTCCCCCCATTTATGAGGGTTTCCAGGGGAGGGGAGCTGTACTAGGTCTCTGTGCTTCGATGGAAAGTGCTTTGGTTGTGTATCCATCTCCCTGGCTTCTGCAGTGTATGTCGGATGCTCATATTTGACTGAGCGAGTGTTTTGAAATTTCAAAGGAAAGATACCTAAGCCATCTCAGGCCGGGAGGCCATGGCTCTTGGTGCATTTGCAATGTAGGTGGCGATCCTCAGCCTCATCAGTGTCTCTGACGCTGAAATTGTAACCTTTTCTTTTTCTTTTTCCTTCTTCATTTTTTATATCAGTGTCAATTCATTATCCACAGTGCTGGGTTGCATCAATACAACTTCCTTTAACCATGTCATGTGCTTTACCCTACCCGAACTTCCTGCTCAACCCCACCCCCCAACCCCGGCCTAGTCTCCTTCCTTCTCCAGGCCTTTGTCTGCCTTCGTGACATATGGACATATTTGGGTTTTTTTTGGGGGGGATCTGTTAAGAACCCATAAAGATTCTGTAAAGCATTACAGGACTCACAAACGAGACAAAAATTACAGTATTTGCTTCTTGGTGTCTGGTTGATTTTGCTTAATGCGGTGGTCTCCAGTTTTAATACCAAAGACTTAATTCAATCCCTTATGTGTCTGGATAAAATTCCATTGTGTATGTGTACCAGGACTTATTCAATGGTCTATTGATGGATGCACAGGCAGATTCCACATCTTGTTTACTGAGAATGGTGCCACAGTAAGCATGGTGTGCAGGTGTCCTCTGATGTGTTGCCTCTGAGTCCTGTGGGCTCTGTGTCCAAATGCTCAGGCTGACTGCCATTCACCGAGAGGGTCTGAGCCTAAGCTGTGTTCTCTCTCTTTGGATGCAGGCTTTGCATGAGATGACTGTGTGTGTGTGTGTGTGTGTGTGTGTGTGTGTGTGTGTATGTGTGTGTGTGTGTGTGTTCGTTGTATGACTGTGCACCCTTGCATTGGGACTATTAATGGAGTTTATGAAAGCTATATCTGTGTTGGTGAGCATTGGAGATAGATGTTTACAGCACCCCATCCCTCTATCCCTCCTTACCCTTCAGCTTCCTTCTGCCCCTTTTCCTTTCCCCTTCTTCCTCCACTCCCCCTTTCAAGACAGCATCTCACTATATGGCCTAGACTGGCCTCATGCTTGCAATGATTCCCCTGCCTCAGCCTTCCAAATACCAAGAAGTCCTTTCCTTGGAAGAAGAAAAAGACTTTCAGGGGTGCAGTTGTGGGCATGGGTTGCCAGGAGTAGACACCAGACTGTCTGTCTTTGTACAAGGAACCTAGGACCAAAGCGGATAGCATTGGGGTCAGTGAGGTTGACCACTGTGCCCACTCCCTGTCCCCCACACCTAGAACCACAGCTCTGGCAAGTCATGTTTTCTAAGGCATCCAATCATGTCAGTGGTCAGATAGAACATGGCACAGGGATCCTTGGGAACATGTAAAGCAGAAATTATTAACTGCAATTTCTAGTCTAGGAGAAGAAAGGGCACCCAGATTGCGTGTGTGTGTGTGTGTGTGTGTGTGTGTGTGTGTGTGTGTGTGTGTGTGAGTTCATGTGTTGGGTCATAGCAGGAAACAGGGTGGAAAGCTGGATTTCAAGATTCTCTGAAATATGAGTATTTTCCTGAGCTTCTGGATAGAGATATGGTTGTGTGGGTCTGTTTGTTATCTGACCATTTAAATAGAGAATGGCTTACATTGGGAGGGCCCATCCGAAGCAAAATGGACAAATAGCACATGGTTTCACTCATTTTGGGGGCCCTAAAATTATTTAAAGACTCATTTCGCTCATAGGAAATGGGAGAAGAAGGTCTGGGGGAGGAAGAGGGTTGAATAGACCTTGCTGGATGCAGAGGAAGAGGTGCTGCTCCTCTGTTAGCCAGCAGACTGGCCAGGACAGCATCAAGTGAACAGGCAAACCATGTTGTCATCACTTGGGGGAACCATGGTGAATTAGGATGAAAAGCATCTCTCCTGTCCCAAGCCAGATTCCCCAGGGCCTCTGGGCCATCTCAGACACTGACTAACAAAGGTATCAATATCAGAGCTGAGAGATCCACATCTGAAACTAGTCACTTTCCTCAGTTTCCCCTCTGGAAGTCACAGATCAATTACAGTCAGGACCAGCTTAGGCACAGCCTAGGTTTCAGCTGCCTTTTCCACCACCAGCCACCACTACCCTTGTTAGTGAAGGTGATCTGGCACTGATGTATGGGCTGCATTCTTGGGTTATGGTTATTCTAATACAATCAGTGTAGGAGACATTTGTTGCTGGACATAGCACCGTAGACATGGCCATGCCTGGTTGGTTTCTATTAATATCGTTCATGAATCACAGGCTTAAGTGGATGGATGGGTGAAAGGGTTTGTGGCTGTGGGACCATTCCCTACTGGGTACTTGGCAGGACTTGCTCTACCCTGGACTTTCTCCAGTATCCTCCCGTTGTGTCCTTTCCAATTAAGGTGTTAACTCAGAGAGAGAATGGATCCAGGTGGTGTCCTGGAGACCGTGGCTCTGACATCACGGAAACATCGTGTGATCATGCTGAATTAGCACACACTCGATGTTCTCATGCTCTTCTTCAAGCCAGTGGCCTCAGCACTGTGCCCCATGATTATTGATTAGTGAGTGAATGTAAGACTGAAAGGGGGTGGGCTGCAGTATTGCCCTGTACAGGGCAGCTGGATGTCTCCTGTTGGCAGAGCCCACATCGGAATGACTGAGGCTCCAGACAGAGTGCCCAGGGCTGAGAATTTAAATTATGATCCTTGAATCCCTAACGTAATGAGCCATCTCCCAGCCCTTGGTGTTTTGTCTGATGAGTCTGCAAGTTGCATGTTTAATATGTAATGAATGGGAACCATGAGGAATGGGAAAAAGAGAGTGTTTGCCTCCTCTGCCCACCCTCTCTGCTCCCAGGGAGGTTGTGGCAATGGCAGGCTGCCCTCATCTTCTCAGTGATCTGGACTTCGTGGATGTTCTCAGGACCTTGGAGAGGGCCACAGACGCTGCTTTGTTCTGCAGGATGTTTCTGACTCTTGAAGGTTCTGGATGAATTCCAGGTGACTGGATACCTTTACCTCACAGAGAGGGAAATCAAGAGGCTCGATTATTGCACCAGCATCTGGGGTCTATGGGACCCGTGGGGAGGACTCTGTCCTTTGTCAGCAGTGGTGGGGACACTGGATACTGCAGTCAGAGCCTGAGCAGTTCCTGTCCCACTCAGAGACCTCCATTCAGGTAAAGCTTGATCCCCTACTACACCAGAGGGGGAAATCAGTGAGTTTATTACACAGGGAAGGTGACTGTCACTGTTTCTGATTTGAACATGGGCATTTAGAGAGAGCTTTATACACAATTCTGTAGCTTTTCAGGCACCATTGTTCAAAAGATATAATTTACAGCAAGGTTGAAGGACAAAGTGAAGTTTAAAAATTAGGTAAGATATAGTGATTGAATATACTTGTTTTTATTTAAATATTTTTTAGATTTATTTTGTTATTTTATATGTACCTGCACCTATGTGCGTGTGCTATATGCATATGGTACCCTTAGAGATCAGAAGAGGGTGTCTGATCCTTTCGAACTGGACTTATGGATGGTTCTGAGCTGCCACGTGGGTGCTGGGAATGGAACTCGGGTCCTCTGCAAGAGCAGCCATTGCTCTATAGGACTGACCCATCTCTCTAGCCCGTGACTTGTTTCTCTTAGGTGATTTTCTTTTTGTAAATAAAGTTCAAAGATGGTTTTATGAGTTACATCATTTGGGTGTAGGGATGAGAGTGGATTAGTAACAGCGTGAAACTAGAGGCCATAAACTTCCTGAACCTCAGTAAGGACAGTTTCAATTGTGTGTGTGTGTGTGTGCACGCATGTGCGCACATGCGTATTGTTTGCAGATTCCCTTGGAGGCCAGAAGAGGACCTCAGGCTCTCGGGAGCTGATTTACAGGCAGCTGTGAGCTGCTTAAGTGGATCCTAAGAACAGAATTTGGGTTCCCTGCGACTTTGGAACATGCTCTTAACTGATGGGCTATCTCTTCAGGCCCATGTGTTTCTCAGCCTCGACTGAGATATCTTTAGGAAAACGGGCACTATCTCTGCAGGCATCCTTGGCTGGGTCGGTTGCATTGATGTTTCTGGTGCTCAGCCATCAATAGACAAAGGCTAGACCCCAGAAGATAGCTTCTCTCCATTTTAGCGTCACCCTTAACTCTCCAGTTCCTCTATCCTGTCTTGATCGAACCACAGGCACAATGGTGCTTCCTCCAGGACTCTGGAGGTGTGATCTCGTCGGTTGAGCAAGGACGTGAGGCTATGAATAAAGGTCAGCGTGACTCAGTGCCTTTTGCTGTACTACATATGAAATGTTTTGGCTGGAATTAGGGCTGCGGCTGGTTCAGGTGTGTAAATTAGAGACAGCCTCAAAGTCTCTTGAGTTGAGCCTCTTTTATAACCTTAGAGGCTCTCTGGGGAGCACGTCACCAACCACACCACCTTTACCCCGAAAGGATGGCTGAACACAGGCTTTGGGGCTGAGATACTTCTGCAAGCTGTGAGACTGTGGAGTCAACCTGCTGTCGGGTCCTCAGCTTCCCAGATTCTGTCACATGCAGCTCTTCAGCTTGACATAACAGACTGGAGGGGAAGAGAGCTGGGAGCTCATTACCATGGGTGTCTTGGAAAGTTTGGGGGCGAGTTCTGCATTAATTAAGCCTCATTTGAATAATGAGGACATGCTATTTATTTTCTTGGAGAGCTGCTCTGAGGGAAGCAGAGAGGCTTCTCCAACAGGAAGCCTGGTGGCCCGTGTGCCCGCCGCCCATCACTTGGGGGAGGGAGGGGGAGGCAAGGGTGCTATTTTAAACTGTCTGTTATTGAAGGAAACACCCATAACTGGAACATTGTGGGGCGGGTTGTCAGCTGTTTCTGTGAGAAAAGGCCTGGGGCCAGCCAACGTCTTCTCCAGTCCTTTAAACGCTGCTCTCTGCTGTGCATAGGAGATGGTCTAAAATATGCCCATCACATTTCATCAAACCATATGCTCTTCTTCATCTGTTATGGGGCTGAGCAGAATGGTGGTGAACTTGGGGTCATGTGGCCACCTTAGTGGTCATGAGAGGGACACCACAGGAGAGAAGTGTTCTCACACCAAACACCCAGATCTGCCTGATCATGAACTGGGTGTGTAAAAGGACGGCATCTCTGCAGCAAAAAGCAATGATTCCTCTGTACATATGGATATTTAAATCTGATCGGCGATCATGAGCTAGTCTAGGTAAAACAAGCATCCTATGTGCCTTTTCTCTGTGATTTTTTTTTTTTTGCAATTGGCTGGGCAGAGTGACTTCATCTCTCATGTGGTACAGGAAGAAAGGAGACAGATTCCTCCAGCTCTGTAATTAAATCACATACGTTCTTGCCTTTGGCTGCACCCAGCAATCTTCCTTCCCAAAACTACTTGCCCATCAGTCTAGGCCAGAGTTCAGAGCCATAAACAAAATACAGAAGGCACAAGCCTGATTCTGTTGAGTGTGGGGCTCAAGAACTCACACATGTCGTCTCTTACGAGGCTGCACACTGGAGCTGCACACACTTAACATTATGCACACACTTAACATTAACATTGCAGAGGATGGGAGGGGCTGTGCACACATGCCAATTTCATACTTCAGGGAGCTACAGGACTTCATGTTCTTGGGGTTTTGGAGCCACCCAGTCACAACGAATGTTCTTCATGCAAACATCATGAGTCTTTAAGCAAGATTATAAACAACAGTGTAATTATCATATACGGGAAAAGACCCTGTGGTGGTTTGAATATACACTGTCCAGGAAATGGCACTATTAGGAGGTCGGGCTTCTTGGAGGAGGGGTCTCCCTGTGGGGGTGAGTCCTTGAAGTCCTTCTCCCAGCCATGTGGGAGACAGTCTGCTCCTGGCTTCTTTTAGATGAAGATGTAGAACTCTCAGCTCCTTCTCCAGCACCATCTCTGTCTGAACACTGCCATGCCCTCTGCCTTGATGATCATGGACTGACCCTCTAAACATGTAAGCCAGCCCCGATTATATGTTGTCCTTGCTCATGGTGTCTCTTCTCAACAGTGGAAACCAAACTAAGACCCCAGACTGGATAGTTCATGGGATTGCTCAAATGTCCTTGGCACCATCACTCTTTTATCTTCTGCAATGGCCCAACCCAATCTCTCTCCAGTCCAGGGTGCTCCTCCAGTCTTGGTTCTCACAGGACTCCCCTATACAAGGCACTTTCCCTCAGAGTCTCCTAGTGTCTACAATACCACCAGCCATGGCATCCTCTTCATTGATAGGGTGAAATCTATTCCCGAGGACGGTCACCAAGTCTCCCATGTGGTTTTGTAGAGTAGCAAAGCATCTCCGGGGACAGGGCACAGATACTGGAGCTTAGAGAGATGGCTCAGCCACGAAGAACACGTGTTACTCTTGCAGAGGACCCAGGTTCTATCCCCAACATCCATATGATGGCTCACATTTGAACTGTTAGCCAGTTTAAGGAGATCTAATGCCCTCTCTTGGCCTCTTCAGACATCAGGCAGTCACATGGTGCACACAGTTCCATGTAGCCAGAACATTCACACATTCGATAATGTAAACACATATGATTTTTAAAAGGTAAGAGCTTTGGGTTATGGGCATGGGTGATGCTGAGCCTGGATCCCAACAGCTCTCTTTTAAGGGGAGGAGGGACACCAGGAGTTTTGGCCCGGTGGCTGTAGGTGAGGGAGCACCGTATGGTCATGTCAGTATAATGCCTCCTGGTTAGGAAGTGCTCATCTCATGGCTCTGATGGTGCCCATGAGGCAGCGGTCTCAGCACTGACCTTGGGAGCAGTCAGCACTGGGGGAAGGCGGCAGGTGAATGACTATGTCTTTCTTCAAATACAAAGAAAGAGGTTCTTTCCCCGTGATTTCTGTCATCATAGAGTTCTAAAAACCTCTGTGGTCCAGATGAACTTAATTTGAAAGTCATTACAATGGAGATGGGGGGGTGTGAGCTGACAGTTCATTAAGGAAATATTTGATGAGCCAAGAAAAAAGTGCCAGAGTTAACATTATAAACACGATTAATGAGCAGGGTGGCTGCAAAAATTCATAAAAGAAAATAACAACACAACACGCAGGTCCTCGTCTCTGTTGGCCTGACAGGCTAGTGACAGTGTGTCCTGATTTGTTTGTGTTAAATGGTTGAGGCTCTAGGCTTGCCCACATGGCTGATGTTGTCTCTCATCTGAACTTGACAGGAATAACTTTATGTTTCTGTGTAAACACTTTCCTAATGCCATAATCACTTTAGCTGATGTGGGCTCGGGTGTTTGCCAGCCAGTTAGGGATGAAGAGGCTTAATGTGTTTCTTCTTTAAAAACAACAACAAAAACAACAACGACAACAACAACAACAGCAGCAGCAACAAAAAGACCCCAAAACAAACAAACAAACAAACAAACAAGTTTATATATTTTTTTAAAAAAAACACAACAACTTCATATTCACCAGAAAAGTAAACTGGAATTTATGTTGTCTGGTGGGTACTTGTTCCTCTCTCTAGAGCGCTATTGTATTAGGGTTTCCAGAGAAACAGAAATGGCAGAATGAATACACATTGTCTTATTTAGATTTCTATGGCTGTGAACAGACACCATAGCCAAGGTAACTCTTTTCTATTTTAAGGCTTGTTTTATTTTAATGACTGATCATGTGAGGCCACAGTGAGGTCACTATCCACAGACGTGAAGGAAGCTTTATTTCTTAGTCTCTTCTTCCTTGGACAGAGTCTTGATGATCTCTTCCTTCTTGGCCTGGAGGCGCTCCTCCCACGCGTTTTTGTGCTTCCTTGTACTTAGGCCTGCAATCCTCAACCTGTCAGTCAGTAGCTTCTTGCGGGCCTTGTCTGCCTTTGGTTTGAGAATCTGCTCCATAAGAATCCATTGGTTTTTGAATACATTCCTTTGAACCTTCAGGTACAGGCTGTGATACATGTGGTGGTCCATCTTCTTAGATTCCTAGTATCTCCTGAGAAGGGGTGCAGGATCCTCATCCTTCTCATCCAGGTCACCCTCTCAGGCACCCAAGTGTTGGCAGTGCCCTTTCCCTTCCCTATGACCATATGCCTGCCCTTCAAGGTGTGTTTCTGGCAGCAAGTCTGAGGATGGACAGTTACAAGCTTCCAGATGATCAGGCCATCTTCAATCAGGTTCCTGATCAGCTGACGGGCGTTGGCATTGGCGACTTTATTGGTCTCATTGGGGTCCAACTGGACCTTCTTTTAGCACAGTGGAGGACACTAGATGCAAGACACTTCTGTAGACTGAGCATGCTCATGGCTGTAGACGCAGCAGCCAATGTAACTCTTACAAAGGAAAAGGTTCCACTGCAGCTGGCTTACAGTTTCAGAGGTTCAGTCCATTTTCATCATGGCAGGAATCATGGGAGCATCCAGGCAGACTTGGTGCTGGAGGAGCCCAAAGTTCTTGATGCACAGACAGCAGAAAGGGATTGTCTGTACCACTGAGCATAGTTTGAGTATATACAAATCTCAATGCAAAGCCACCACAGTGGCACATTTCCTGCAACAAAGTCACACCTACTCCAACAAGGCCACACCCACTCCAAAAAGTCCACACTTACTGCAACGAGGCCACACCCACTCCAGCAAGGCCACACCCAATCCAACAATGCCACACCCAATCCAACAGGCCACACCCACTCCAAAAAGGCCACAACCATTCCAAAAAGGCCACACCCACTCCAAAAATGCCACACCCACTCCAACAAGGCAACACCCACTCCAACAAGGCCACACCTACTCCAAAAAGGCCACACCTACTCCAACAAGGCCTCACCTACTCCAACAAGGTCACATCCACTCCAACAATGCCACACACTCCAACAAGGCCACACCTACTCCAACAAGGCCACACCTACTCCAACAAGGCCTTACCTACTCCAACAAGGTCACATCCACTCCAACAATGCCACACCCAATCCAACAAGTCCACACCTACTCCAACAAGGCCACACCTTCTCCAACAAGGCCTCACCTACACCAACAAGGCCACACCTACTCCAACAAGGCCACACCAACTCCAACAAGGCCACACCTTCTCCAACAAGGCCACACCCTCTCCAACAAGGCCACACCTACTCCAACAAGGCCACACCTACTCCAACAAGGCCACACCTACTCCAACAAGGACACACCTACACCAACAAGGCCACACCTACTCCAACAAGGTCACACCCAATCCAACAAGTTCACAACTACTCCAACAAGGCCACACCTACTCCAACAAGGTCACACCTACTCCAACAAGGTCACACCTACTCCAACAAGGCCACACCTACTCCAACAAGGCCACACCTACTCCAACAAGGTCACACCCACTCCAACAAGGCCACACCTACTCCAACAAGGCCACACATCCTAATAGTATCACTCCTCATGGGTCAAGCATTCCAACACATGAGTCTATGGTGGCCCCCTCCTATTCAAACCACCAAACACATCAAAAGGTAATTTGGCTTACAGTACACTGGATAATCTAACAATGGCTGTCTCATGCAAGGGTCCTGAGAACCCCATTGGCTGCTCAGTCTATGATGCTTGATGCCTCAGCCACCTTAACCTGGTGCTGAATGCACTTGAATTTCCTGGAGGCTTTGGTCTTCAGTTTACAATGAGATATCAGAGAAGGTGGTTAGAATATTAGCAAACGAATGCAGCAGCCACAGGAGAGATGAACTTGCCAGTGAGAGTGAAGGCAGGCAGACAAAAATCAAAGCCTCCTTCTTTCACATTCTTATATCTGGGTTGCCACCAGAAGATCCCACCCACACTTAGGGCAAATCTTCCTGATTAAAATAACCTGATCAAGAAAATCCCTCACAAGAGTGCCCAGATGCGTGCATTTTAATTGAATTCAGAGCCACTCAAGTCAGCAACCAAGATTAGTGATCATGTCTGCCAACTCTCTCATACAATTTATTTTTCTTGTTTGCTTTATATTTTGGGCCCGAGATTAACCAAGCCGTGCCACTCATATTGCTTAGCCTTGAAGCATTCATCTGCATTCTGTTCTCACTAGAAATCAAGAAGCACATTGTATGTTCACCCCTCTCCTGGCTGATCCCTGCCTCACCCAGGAACCAGCCAGCTTGTTGTCACTACAGTCTCAGAGACTGGATGGCTGATAATGAGGCTTCAAGTCCAAGATCAGAGCCCTGGCAAATTGACTGAAGCCAGCTACCTGGCTTGTAGATGGTGTGTTCTGCCTATATCTTCCTGGGCTGAGAAGGTCCAGCAAGCTCTCTAGGGGTTCTCTTTAAACATAAGTGCACCAATAACACAGAGGAGGAGTCCATCTTTATGACTGAGTTCACACCCTCCAAAGTGCTGCTTCCCAATGATGTCATCTTTGGTGACATCTTCCTAGGGGTGGGGTAGGGGAGACATTTAGATCACAGCAACCTCTACCGATGGAGATGGCTCTCCTCCAGCTTTCACCGGCATCATCAGGCTTCTGTGTGGAGGCAGCACAGGCAATGTAAGTCCCAAAAATGTCCCTGTTATGTCTCCTTGGCCCTAATATCCCCTGTACCATGACCCTCACCCTGCAACATTTGCCCTGTGTGCACCAGAGCTCAGCCTCCCTGATGTCAGGCACCTGGGATCTACCTCTATCTCCTTTTAAACCCTTTTGTTAGCTAAAGGATATGGGTCGGCAGGTAAACTGCTTGCTGTACATGCATGGAGACCTGAGCTTGGATCCCCAGACCCAACTTACAAGTCTAAGGTGGTAGCATGCACTCTGACCCCAGAATATGGGAGACAGAGACCTGGGGACCTCTGAACTTCACTGGCCACCCCATAGTCAATGTTTTACTTAGAGTTATGCTGATATGAACGGAAACCATAACCAAGGTAACTCTTATAAAGACAACATTTAATTGGAGTTGGCTTACAGGGTCAGAGGTTCAGTCCATTACCATCAAGGTGGGAACATGGCAGCATCCAGGCAGGCATAATGCAGGAAGAGCTGAGTGTTCTACAACTTCATCTGAACGCTGCTAGGAGAATACTGGCTTTCAGGTAGCTAGGATGAGGGTCTTAAAGCCCACACCCACAGTAACACACTCCAACAAGCCCATCAACTCCAATAGGGCCATACCCTCTAATGCTGCCAGACCTGGGCTGAACATACACGCACACACACACACACACACACACACACACACACACACACACACACGCAGGCACACAGGCACGCACCCACCTAAACCATCACAGGCATCAGTTCCCAGATCCCAGTGAGAAAAGCCTACCTCAAAAACCAAGACAGGCACTGGCAAGATAGCTCAGCATGCAAGGGCAGTTGCCACCAAGCCTGAGGATCTGAGTTCAATCCCCAAGACTCATCAGGTGGAAGATGGGACTGAATCCTACAACATGTCCCTTTGCTCTACATATGTGTTGTAGCATGTATGTGTCTCCCTCGACTAAGTAAAACTATTTCAAAGAGGAATGACACCCAAAACTGTCCTCTGACCTCTATATGCATGCACCTACACAAGTCACGAGTGTATACACACACACACACACACACACACACACACACACACACACACACCACTTGTCTTGGAGACCAGTCTCATGTAGATGTTTTTCAAGATAATACTGGTCTTAGTGCAATTCCTGTTCTATTGTCCAAAGGGAGACACATCTCTATCAGGGCCGGGTATGCACAAGGTTTCCCATATAACGAAATAGGAAATGAGAACGTTATGTTTCCCAATTTCAGGATGAAAATCAATTCCTTTTGCTCTGTGACCTTGCACGTTCCTGCTTATCTTCAGAAGTGATAGCCAGACATTGCTGTCAACTGGTCAATTGGAAGTGCCAATATGACATTGGGGTGGGACAGGGATGAGAGACAATCTGGCCCTGGTCTGCACACAAACTCACAGCTGTAGGGAGCCGTTCCCCACTTCATTTGGCATAGTAGGGACAGCATCAGAGGGAAAAGGGATTATTCCTCGTAAATAAGAAACAAGCTTATGCAGTTTCATAGGAAATAAGCTGACACAAGCTTGGGTTTCTGTTGATTCTTGTCTTGAGTGAGTGAAGACACAGTTTTCAGCTTTTCCTAGTAGGCTCTGGGTTTCCTTTTAACATTCTCATCTCAATGCTCCGAATTCCCACTCTTTGTGTGTAATGCCCTCATGGTGCTTGTATCACTCTGGTCAGTCCATTAGACCTAATAGTTACTTAATGTTTCCTTTTCAAACACACTGCTTGGGGTGAGGGAGATAGCTTAGGGTGGAGCCTGAGGAACTGGACACAAGGTAAAAAATATAAGCATGGGTATAATTCTTGTACCAAGAGTTGGAGAATTCCTGGGATTTATTGCCAGCCCTTCTGGCCTATACTGGTGAGATTCAGGCCACAGAGAGACACTGGGTCAAAAACAAGGTAAATTGGTCCTCTGGCCTGCATGTCACACACATGAACACATACACGCATAGCATATATGCATAAATGCATACACACAAATGGAAAAATTTGTTATTAAAAATCCATGCATGTAACGAATTTTCCTCAGAAAACCCCCAGAGCACTTTCTTTAAAGAGGAGATAGTTGCAAAAACAGATGCCAGGGAAAAGAATTTGTAATGGAAATGAGTCTGACACCCCTTCATTATATGGGGATACATGTACTTAGATTTTTTTCAAACCTACTTTAATAAGGGTTCTCAAATGCTTAGAGCCCCCTTCTAGCCCACTGTCCAAAGGTAGGGGAGAAAAGATGATAAATAGGGCAAGTGGATGTGGACCTGTTTAGAAGTAGTTATTTGGGGCAAATCCCATCTGAGCTGTCAGGACACCTGCAGTCCAATCCGGTAGTGTCAGGATACCAATAGTCCAGTTGAAAAAAATGTCACCAAACACAAATCATCACTGGTAGCACAATCTAGCAGAAACATTCAGGCCTCCATCAAACTTGCACTAGTCAGCAGGAGTGACCAGAACCAGCTGGAACACCAGGAGCTCTTTCCACACCTCAATAAAGTGAAGGTCAGTGAGAATCGAGACCAAGGAGGGATTGCAGGGCAAACAATGCAAGCACCTCATCAGTGTCTACTGAGTCATTCTCGTAATCTCTCCCAATATCACATGACTCGCCTTAACGAAAACCCACATGAGTCTGCATCACAGGACACCCAGAAATTTCCACTTCAGACACCAGAGTGTGAGGAACGAGAGAGAGACTGAGACATATGGACAAACAAGGATATCCCCTTGAATTGTACCATGTCCCCAAATGACTGGGAAGGGAAGATACCTCTTTGCCGAGCTGCTAAATTCCATTTAAATCACAGTGGCCTCCAACAGGCCTGTTTCCTAAAATTGTCTCTGTTGTTACCTGATACACACGCCTTATACTTTGTGGCTGATGATGGACCTTCATTGAATAGCTCTAGCCGTCCTTTTGCTACTTTGTAGGTTCTCCTTTCTTTCACATTCAACCCCCTAACACTAGACAGGAGAGAAAAGAAGAGAGAGGGAAAGGGGTTCTATCACCATTAGATGACCTGTTTATTAGGGGCATCAAGTTCCTTAGGGGGCAAGTTTGATCTTCATTGTCAGGATTTTAATTTCTTCTTGGGCGAGACTATTTAACAAACTGCAACCAAAAGCAGCCCATCTCTGGGGCTCTAGTATTTATACATTCTCTGAAAAGTCTCCAGCATTCCAAATGTTACTCACTTGCAAAATCTATCTGCTGCTGGCAAAATCACGCCCCTGCTAGTGCAGGAGGCAAATCATAGTCATCCACTGTTGGCAATCAGAAGCAACCCCATGCCCCACAGCCTGAGTTAAAACAAAACATACTCATAATATTTCTATGTTTTTAAATACACCAAAATTCTCACTGCAAATAGCCATTTTCATTTGGATATTAGTATAACTGACTTTCTATCCTTTAGTCCACGGAGGGCATCGTGATTAGTTTGAATCAGTCACGCTAGCTTTGTTCTGTGCATGTCACTGGTGTTGGGGTGCATCAGAAGACTCACTGAGACACACCAAAAATCTTCTGAGGAAAGATTTTTTTCTGCCTGTCAAAACTAGGAGCTATCCAGAACAGTTTCGTATCTCTTCCTCTTCCTCCCATCCAGTGTTGGAGTTCTGCTGTGGAGGAGTGTGATGTGTTCTCTGCAGATGCAGCCGCCATCTTGTGACTACATTATAGCCAATCACTGAGGGCAGTAAGATGAGAAAGATGAATGAGCCAAGAGTCCTGTGGGATGGCTGGGCTGGTGAACTGATGTTGTGTGTGCTTTGGTGTTTCTTCCCAAGTAAATCACACCCTTGGGATTAAGGGATAGTGATTGGTTTCATATTACTGTGACCAGACACATTCCCAGCAGATATATTTATTGTGTTTGCCCTTCTAAGGCCAGAATTACTGCCAACCTCATTTGAACTCATCTTCTGTCATATCAGAGCCCCACTTTGCAAGCCCCTCCCCCGGCCCTCCTTAGCAATTAGCAATCACACACTCAAATAAGGGCCAAAGTCCCAGGAGGTGGATGTGATACAACAATTAAAACACACACACCAGGAAGTAAAATGGAATATTATTTAAAATGTTTCTCCCCAAAGAAGAGTGAAGTGAATATAATTTTAAAGTTACATTCTTTTATCTCCCCCTCTCCCCATTAAATGATTGATAATTTTCTGGTAAATATCTGACCTTTCTCAGGACCACACAACACAGATGATTCCACCCCTGCCTTCTTCATGATTACTGTGGGTGTTAAGTTATACTTCATGGACTAAAGGTATTTCGTTTTTTTTTTTTTTTTGTGAAGCATAAGGCAGATAAGGTTTCTTCCAGAAACTTCACATTTTACAAATGCAAAATGCCGCCCTATTGAGAAACAATACAAAATCCTTCATAGCTCAATGTCGCTTCCTGTCTTCTGATTAGATATTTAACCCACAAGGCATTGTGATGGAAGGAATGTACGCCTTAAAGAGAGACTGTGGTCTGACAGAGGAACGGCTTTCAAAGGTTCTGAGGTGGGGTTCTGGGGCTATGGAGCTGGCTTAGCAAGTAAAGTGTTTGCCATGAAAGTATGAGGGTCTGAGTTCGGTCCCCAGAACCCACATTAAAAAATAAAAGTCAGACATGGTGGCCTGGAATCCTGGTACCAGAGGGTGGACAGATGCATCCCCGATGTTCTCTGGTCCACCAGCCCTACTGGTATGTTTGGTGTGTAAGTGTGAGACTTTTTTGCAAAAAAACAAAGCAAGGCAGTGTGGAAGTCTCTCATTTACTACTCCTTGCTCTGATGAAATACTGAGTGAACTATCTCACGGAGGAAAGGGTTGACTTCAGCTTGATCAGTGCCCATCATGGCAGAAACTCAGGGCAGGAACTCAAGAGAACTTCCTTTAAACCACTTCTTTTCCATGGTGAAGATCATTGCTTCATAACATCTTATTGTTAGACATAACACAGGCAAAGACATTGGACTTTTTTGTCACATGACTTCACACAGGAGACAAAGATATTCAACATTCCAGCTGAAGAGGTTGGTCCCTGCTTCCTTCAGGGGCACCCCTTCCCTTTCTCGGATAGTTTGAATGTGAAATACTCCTCAGAGACTGTAAACACAGAAACACAGCTCTCACCTTAAGGGACTAAGGATGATTTATTCTGGAGCCATGTAGAGTGATCATGGTCCAGGAACACAAATTTAGGTCACCCCTTATTCCAGTGTGTACACAGTTTCACGAAGTTTCAT